>NC_137845.1:53364084-54114084 GCF_948465745.1 Chenopodium album | reverse complement strand
CAGGGGTTCGCTATAGCTAGAGGGGTGGGGCCCAGATTGTATCTCGGCTACCCACCAATTTCTTGTAAATTAATTGACTCTGAAGGTTTTTTTTATATTTTTATTATAATAATAATAATTAATAATAATACATTATTATTATTATTATTATTATTATTATTATTATTATTATTACTTGTTGTTGTTGTTGTTGTTATTATTGTTATTATTATTATTATTATTATTATTATTATTATTATTATTATTATTATTATTATTATTATTATTATTATTATTATTATTATAACAAAACCTACAGAGTCAATTAATTTACAAGAAATTGGTAGGGAGCCGAGATACAATCTGGGCCCCCACCCCTCTAGCTATAGCGAACCCGATCCTACTGAAGATGTGAGCAGCTGCACGAGCACCAATATCCTGAGACTTAGCGAACGCCTGAACCCGCTTCAGCAACGCAATATCATCCTTGTCTAATTCCCCTAATGAAGAAAAGGAGAAAGGAAGAAAACCATAGCCAATAGCCCTACAACGTGCCCCATACTTGTCCCGCTTTCGCTGAGCCGCCGCCGACACAACACGACCAGGAACGAAGTCAGACAACCCCGAATGTGTCAAAGGAGAAGACCCCGTCAAGTTGACACATACATCACGACCTCTATCCCAGGAATAAAGCAACACATCTGCTAGTCGTAGCGCCCCCTCGTTCCCACCAGTCAACCCAACGTTAACCTCCTTTCGAGCAGAAATCCCAGACCGAAAACAAATATCAACAAGGGTGTCACGAACAACGTTGTGCCGATGTTTAATACCTACTATCCCAGCACAAGATACTGCATGATCCCCATAAATATCTCCATCAAAAACCCTTGAGCAAGTAGAACACGGTGCTGAAACGGAGAACAAAGGAACACCCAATCGATAGCAAAGAACACTACGGTAAGTCTTACCATTCATAGTCTGACCTAAACCCGATATCGGAACCGTTCGCAACCAGGCCGAAGAGTGATTCCCCTGTTGGGACTTCCATAAGGCAACCTGACGCGGAGATATTATTATTATTATTATTATTATCATTATTATTATTATTATTATTATTATTATTATTATTATTCTTGTTGTTGTTATTGTTATTGTTATAATTATTATTGTTATTATTATTATTATTATTATTATTATTATTATTATTATTGTTGTTGTTGTTGTTGTTGTTGTTGTTGTTATTGTAATATCTAATCCCTAACCTATAAAAGCACCTAGTCACAAATAAGAAGTGCCCAAAAATTCTGATTTCCTTATGAACAGTGTTATGCCAAAATTGGCCTTAAATTTTGCCTTGACTTTGCTTATCTACAGTGGTCTGATTGTTTTGCCCTCTAATTATTTTACATGTGCACATGGGTGGTCTCTTTCCTCTGCACTTCCCAGTATTTCTCGAGTCTGGGCGCATAGTGCCTTTGGGCGAGCTATGTAAATAGGAGGGTAAGGAAGTAATTTCCGCTGATTTAATTTTTGCTTTTAGAAAAAGCTGACTCTCTAGTGGTACATTTTAATGTACCATTATGCATGTATAATGTACCACTAAAGTATAAGTTGTCTGTACTTTTTATGGACTATTACGAGTGTAGTGGTACTTTTTACCATCCTATAAGTGTCAACTTCTGGAAAAAACTGACTCTCTAATGGTACATTATAATGTACCATTATGCATTGTGTAAAAAAAAATGTACCATTATACATGTATAATGTACCACTAAATTATAAGTTATCTGAATAGTACTTTTTAATTGCAAAATTGTCATCCCATCCTATATGCAGTGAAATCAATAGGCACTATGCGCCAAGACTTAACCGTGTTTCTCTTCTTCTCTCTCCTTAAGGGCTTTCAAGCCTTGCGTTAAAGAGGGCGCCCCCATTTATATTCTTGATAAACAGGCGAAGTTTATATTGTCAAGCTGGCGATGGCCACGGTGTCAGCGCATGCTTACCAGGATATGATATGGTTGGTGAGGATTTCCACGTAGTGAAACGGCGCCTTTTCAAAATAATGGAGGTTTGCAAAGCGTTAAGTAACGTTGACTTATGCAGAGCTTGAGTTTTAACAAATTGTTGGTTAGGGTTGTTTATACATGGCCAAATCAAAGCTGTTTCTGTAGGAGCAGCAAGCGGGTGTGGAGGGAACGTAGGCAAGTTGGGATAGAGGGTTTAGAGGTAGTTCGTAAGATCGTCGTTGTCGTCGCCTCTGCCGTAGCCGCTGCAATCGCCTTTCAGCTACCTGTATAGTAAGTGAAGTGTTGAATTTAACTTTTTATGTAATATATTTCAAAAGTAGGATTTACGGTGATAGTGTAGACGTGAATGCGCAGTTTATTAGTCGATGTATATTGTTACTCAAAGTATGTATCCCGTGTAATTATGTATTTTGCGAATTATGGAGAACCATGGGAAAAATAGTTGATTTTCGCAAATTTTTTTATTCTGTTATACTGGTCTAACTTGCTGGGAAATAATGTTTGAGAAATTTTATAGTTTGAAGATTTCAAGTATATTTGATTAACAACTCCCAATCACAATCAGTGCATAATATCTTGAACCACCTGAAAAATATATGACTTGTAATTGTAATTGTTAGATAAGTAATTGGTAATTTCGTTGGTTGAATAAGATTCCTAATGGTTATTTTCGTGTTAGATATTGATTGGGTGATTATGAAAAAGTGAAATAGTTATTGGTGTATATGGGTGTATTGGCGAAATATGTAGCGAAAATACCATGTTGGAATGTTTATAATGGTGGTTTTTATTGTATTGTTTTGATGTTGGAATGTTTATAATACTTGATCGTAGGTTATTGTGTGTTGTAGTCCCGAATAATCATGTATGTAGAAATATCAAATTCCTTTATTGTGTCTTATAGGGGTTTAATTCAATGCAAGATTGAGAATGGTGGAATTAGCAGTTGTTGGTGTCGAAGGGGATAGTAGCATGTTTGATAATGGCACCGGCGTGAACCAACATTTTCCCACAATTGATGAAGAGGATTTGGGAGATGGATTAAGTCCCGTTACAGGTCTCGGTGAATTAGACCCATCAATGGAGGGGTTTACAACCCCTATTATGAACATAGGTGGACAACACTATACTTCACCAATAAGAACATCTGAGACGGTACAAACGAATGTAGTGAGCAATCACATTGGTGTAGTCACTTTTGTGGAGGCTCCTAGGTTGGGAATGGTGTTTAGGACTTGGCAAGAAGTAGAAGAATATTACAAAGAGTATGCACAACAAAAAGGGTTTGGGGTAAGCAGGGTTGCAGGAGTGTATTCTAATAAGTCTGGTGCTAGAGATAGGATTGCCACGACATGGAGGTGTGAGTGCTGGGGTAGACCTGACATGAGGGTTGTAAGGGAAGCCAAAAAAAGGGCAAAAGCCATGGAAGTTGTTTGGCCAGTAGGGACGGTTGGGGGACTCGTATGTGAAGATGAATTGAGTAAGAGGAAGAGAAAGTCAAAGAAATGTGAATATAAGGCAATGATATATGCGGGTCGTTCTAGCGATGGTGATTGGGTGATTAGAAAAGTTGAATTGGAGCGCTCGAACCATGAGCCTAAACCTGAGGATGCAAATCTTGTGAAAGAGTACCCAATGAAGAAAATAACCTCGAGTGTTAGGAAGAAGTTGTTGACCTTGTTTGATCAGGGTGTACCTGTATCCCAAATCACGGTAAACCTTAAGTGTTAACAATTCACTTATAGGGCATAGAATTATATCGGAGCATCTTAAGAATTTAAAATTACTTTAGTGTTATCAATGGAATTTTAGTGTCGCATAAGTCGATATTGGCTAAACATAAATGATCAATATGGACTCGTTAGTAACACATGGGAAATGATACATGTAATTTCAAAGATATTTGGAATAAACAGATAGAATGAACGATAATCAAGATAGAATGTGTACGCCTAAGGGAAAAGAAAATACGTATTACATAGTTCGTTACAAACCTCGTTCGTTGTATTTACTATAATTAACTTTCTCAATACTATTGAAAACAATAATTACTCCACGTACAAGGAATATTACAATCCAAAGATCAAAACTCATACAAATAATTCAAATGTGACTCAAGCAATAGGACCAAAAAAGCCTATTGCCTGGGACACCGCACACACCACGCTTCATGTCAAAGTTTATAACTTCTAAGACATAAATTAATCTTAAATTAAGATGGTTCCAAATAACCCACAAGTAGACATCTATGTAGAGATAATATGAAATGTATTCAGTAAAATCTACAAAAAAAATGAATTCGTCCCTTATAACCCAAATTAAAACAATAAATTGTTAGTCCAATATATATACACAAAATAAAAAAAAAATAATAAAAAAAAACTCTAATTAAGATAATGACCAACCCAAAGTACCTTTAAAGTTAATTATCATAAGGTGCAAGAAAAGTTTATTCAAAATATCAATTGTGTAAAAAACATATGCAGGGATTCGAACCCTACACCAATTGTCAAGAAAAGGCACCATGTTCATTACCATCTCAGCCAAGTGTTTGTTCTGTAACAAATCGTATAACACAATCCAAGTAATTCCTAATGGCTACAACCTCCTGTAGCCATAACTACCTACCCCCCCTCCCTCCCTGAAATTACAATAAAACCCTTACCCACACCCCACTAACCATATAGTTACCAGATGCACTTACCCCCCTCCCACTAACCATGGTAATTGCAAAAAAAAAAAAAAAAAAAAAATCAAAAACATCATTTCAACACCATTTCTACAAATTCTCTCTCATCAAAACCAAAAATTCGTAAGAAACTCACTACAAATTGCTTCAAAATTACTGCAAATTGCATCAAAACTTCAAAAATGTCTGACATTCAAGATGAAGTTCTTCAATTGCAACTAGATTCCGAAAAAGAAGAGTAAGAATTTGTTCATTTTAGTAGAATTTTGAGTGTAAACCCTAGATTTTATATTTTAATTTGCGTTTTGATATTCTAAAACAAAATCTACTATAATTACACTTATTTTTGTGCAAAGTAGACTAAAATCTACTATACTTGGTGGTCTTTTTGTAGACACGAAACTGGAAGAACACTTCGAAGATTCCGTCGGAGAAGACGGTTGTTGAACAAATGTTCATTTTCAGTAAATGTTCATTTTCATTTTGATAGATGTTCATTATGATATTAGTATATGATCATTTACATTCTTACCTTACATCTACTAGTGTTTATTATTGAGAGAAGATTACCCTAATTTTGTTTATGATCTTTACATATTAATGAATGTTTACTGGTATTTAAACACATGTTTATTTGAATGTAAATACGTACATGTTCGTTCTCATATTGAAAATATCCACATAGACTATAATAATACATGTCTAACTTCATATTAAATTATATGCTCATGAGTGTCATTTGAATATTATATTACATACATTTAGCTCTAATATTGATAGATGCTTATTCGAATTTGATACATAGATGTACATTTGGATATGTGTATATTCATACATATATTAAAGTATGTTCATTCATATGTCAAAAAATGTTCAAAAATAAATAACCTATTGTTCATTCATCATTAACCTTTGATGATTCTATTTTAAAATATAATTTAATCTTATGGTATTTTATCCACATTTAATATCAATACAGATTAAGTTGTATTTTGACATATTGAATTATTATTTTTAATGGTCATTTACATTTATAGATATTCATTTGAATTTTTTTTATATATGTTCTTTTTCATATTAATAAATGTTCATTTATAATTTAATACATGTTCATTTAGATTTTTTACGTTTTCATTTTCATATTGAAATATTTTTATAATTTTATAATGTGTTCATTTCTAAATTTGCAATTATTATTAATGCGTAAAAGTCAATTTTGAATCCTTAGATTTAACGTACTTTTGTTTGGAATGCGTTGTATTAATTTTTTTTTTTAAAATAACCTTGTTCGATCTCTTATTGTAAAGGATAATCAAGTAAGGAAGCTGAAGGAGATAAATATATTGTGCTCATTTTATATATTTCATGGAAAATACACACACACACACACACACATATATATATATATATATTAGAGGTGCAACAAGGAGGATACACATATATATACACTTTATTGTATCAAATGTAACAAAGAAGTTCATTTAACAAGACACATATGTATATTTGGTTCACTTTCATGTTTATGAAACAATTATTACATATAATAGTATAGTTATATAGAAATGCGTTATTATTGTAATTAAATTAAATTTATTTTATATTGGAAATTATTTTTTAACAACGTTTTATTTAAATAAGTAGAATTCTAAGATGTATGTATTTGTATACTATACATCTTACTATGAAACTTACACATAGCTTTTGAAATGAACATTTGATGATACAAAAATGAACATTTATATTACTGGAATATAAATGTTCATTATCAAGAAGTCATATGTTCATTTTCAGAATGAAATATGTTCAATTACGTAACAGTTATAACGAAATACAATAAAATGTTCATAACCAAAAAGGCAAATGTTTAGTGTCAAAACAAAATATGTTCAGTTACATATCACTTATCAGAAAAAAATTAAGCTCGAACAAATATATATTCTTTCAATCCAAATTCTTACTTATTATTATTTGCTAACCTATTCGCTACATTAGTGTCAAAAAAAAGCTAACAACCTATCATACTTAGAAGAAATATGTTGACTAGCTACCACGTTGAACACTTTGACCATCTCTTGAAACACTTGGAGGAACATGAAAATTTTTTGGAACACTTGGACGAAATTGAACCTTTTTTCTTGGCACACTTAAAGAAACTTGGACATTACTTGGAGCACTTGAAGGAACTTGGCCTTTTCTTGGAGTACGGACTTGGACAATACTAAACTCTTTCTTAAAAGCATGTTCATTGTACCTTTCATAAGCTTCTTGTTCAAAATTAAAATCTTAAAAAGTAACTCTGATTTAGTTGCTTCTTCATATAGAATTTCATCATTAGCACCCACTGCATAAGTTTTTAAAAATGAACATAATCAATAACATATATGTACAAATACAAAACAATACATATATAAATGATCATTTAGCATTATCAATTTGATCAAAATAATAAAATAAAATAAAGTACTAAATATTTAAAATATAATTTAAACAACTATAACAGAACATTAGTTTGAATCATAATGATCATTTAGAATTATGAAATTGATCAAATTTATAAAACTGTTAAAAAAACACAAAAACGTATATAAAAAATATAAACAATTACAGAATACATCTACTTAATCACAATCAACAATCATTAAACTAAAAACAGCAAACAAGCTTGAATTATAAATCATACTGATCGAAATAAGAGACAAAATTAATTAAAATAAAACTTCAATTCACTTGAATTATAACAGCAAACCAAATTGAACTAAAACAGAGGCTAAATTGATTAAAAAAAAACTTGAAAATTGAATAAAATCAACAAACAATTTAAAACAAAACAGTTAACAAAATTGAATCAAACAATCGACCAGCAAGCATGAATCGAAATCAGAGACAAAATTGATCAAAATTGAACTTAAATTAAATTGAATAGTAACAGCAAACATTAATCGAAATTATAAAACAACTCACGCTGATCAACGAATGAATCAAGCAATCGGCCACAAGCAGGAAAAATAACTTCGCAATCACGATTAAATTCGGCAATCGAAGAATGCAGTACTTCATTACGAAAAATAACTTTACAATCACGTTCAAATTCAGCAATTGAAGAATGCAACACTTCATTATCACAATCAATGATTCATCCATGAATAAGAGGAAAAAAAAACGTGATTAAAAGAGAAAAAATGTTGAAGAAGAGAGAGAAAATGCAAAAAAAAAAAAAAACGAACGAAAAACAGATAAATAGGTTTTGAATCATATATATAAATGACTTGAGAAATAAGAAAAAGGAAAAAAAAAAAACAGAAACAGAGTAAACGGCGTAGTATAATGGGGGGAGTAGACAGCATTGGCTATTGGGGGTTGTAGGTAAAAATTTTAACAGTCCAAGTATGACACTATTCGTTTTTGTTTGGGCCACGAATAGAATCCAGAACCCATGTGATTTTGGGCTACTCCCTTAATAACCCATCATAGTCATTGGGTCTTAGTTGTGGAATCAATTCAGGAAATCTAATTCTTTCTTATATAAGGAAGAATATAAGTATTTTCAATTATAGTTTCAAGCTTTAAAAAACTAGATATATTTATTCAATATGTGTTATGTTAATAATGATGCATCAAAATCATGGTTTGATTCCAAAAAGATACATTATTATTATGTTTCAACTTTACTGCTGGGAATGCATGCTATAACTCTTAACTCTACTACTTAAGCAGCTCATTTTAGATTTTCAAGTTATAGTATTATGTAGAATATGTTAATGGTTTAATGGTTTGTTGCATAACTAAAGCAAATATCTTCAAGTGCAAATGTTGAATCAAACCCAGCGCACCGTAACGCATTGTATACTTGAAATTATAAATGAGATCATATATCCATGATAAATTGAAATTTTAAATGAGATCGTATATCTAGGACAAAACGGTTTAAAGTAAAGTGGACATCTCAGCCCCGAATCTGGTTGCTCAACATGGGCCTTATTATCTATGTGGCTCATTATGTTAACATTTGTCAATGCAGTGTAACTAAACTGGTTTACAGAAGAGTTTATAGTTTTACAACGAATAAGGCCCATAGTACAATTACAAAGTTCGTGCCCATGACTAAAAAATCAACAGGTCAGGGGATATACTGCCGCTTCCGTCGGACAAAATTAGTGGTACTCCTCCTCCGCTCCCTAGTCGTATGAACCAAATTCGATACATCCTAAAACAAACCAAATGTCTATCCACAGTCAATCAGTGTACCAGGTGCCCAAGACATGCCACATTTACCAACAACTCACATTGTATAGTATATTGGCTGGAGGACCTTCAGTGTCCCTGGCATGCCGTGTATGCCATTCCCCATAAGCAACATCAAGAACCTGCCCAACATTAACAACAATAAAGTTAAGGAGGAACTGTAACCCATTCCGGTCAGGTTTACTAATTCACTTACCCCCAGCTTGCTATAGTCACCGGTACTAAGCTTATCCTCCTTTGCTGCGTCCGCAATTTGTTTCATTGTCCAAACCTTCACCCGAGGAAACACATCCCACTTCACAGGTTTCCTATCAAGCCTATCCAAATAGTAAATCTGCAACAACATCACACTCTATTATTTTCAGCCAAGACTTTGGTAAACACTATTACAAGTAAACACAAATTAAAGGGTTTGGGATCATACCACAGCAAAAAAGAACAACCCCTACAACCATTGGCATAACCTGTGGCGTAAAATCTCCAGGCAAAGTTTGATACACTATCCATTAGTTTGTTCAACACTAAATCACACCAATCATAATCCGCACAGTCCATAGCGCAACTTAATGCGGGAACTAAATCAGAGGCTAGTCTAGGTGATTGTGTAGGACATAACACCATTTGCAAGGCAACAAAAAGAAATAATGACTTAAATTCTTCTTCTTCTGCAAGGATCAAAGTGACTCTCCAACCTTTCTAGCAACCCTGAATTTACAGGTATACCAACAGATATATACACACGGCCACATCGTGTACTGGATTTGGTCAACCAAGAACGCACATATTTCAACAACAATTTCTCAACTTTAGTCCGTACTTCAGGAGTCATTGTTTTAGGTGATGGTACAAACCTTGACCCATTGGGCAGACTAAATATCCAACGCACTTGGTTCTTTGAAAGCCATAACACTCGACCATCCGAAGCAACAAAACCTTTATTGATAGGGTCAATTCGCGTCATTATCCAGTGCTAATTGCCTAGGTAAATGCATATCCGACACAAAATGGAGGAGACCGCCAAATCCCATCTCCGTCACCCACCTAGTCCTTGTTTCATCAAATTTTTGGCATATGCGCCCAAATGTCTCGATTCTACAACTCATGTTGGGTGGCTATAATCACAAGGTCATCATTTCAAGTTAGAAGTACTAAAACCATTGCCTAATCACATCACATGAACCAAATTTATACTCACCCAACCACACAACATAGATTGTTGTCTTAGAACTTCACCCCTAGCTTTCACCTTACCACCTTGGCTTAGGGTATCATCCTAACAGCATAAACCGAAATAAGGGATACACACAATGATCGGATGAATCAGAATTATCAACCATTACTCAATTTACAATCAGTTAACATATCAATCAGCATTTATACGCCTCTCAATTTACAATATATAACCAGATTAATCAACATTTCCAAATTACTAATATTCCCCATTCAGCCAAATTATTATCACCGCTAAAGGATTAATCAACATTCCTGAACAGTTACTCAAATGATACTTACCTTAAACAATCCGGGGTGTATGGATATCAAAGTCCAGTTTACACCATACCTGGAACCCTACATTTACAGAAACATTTTGGATATGTTAAATGCAGTCTAACATACTATTGTTTCCACCAAAAATGTTGCAATTACCTCAGACTTCCTTTTCCTTTTCATGGATATGACTTGTACATCATCGTCCTCCTGCACATTTCACCAGTTCATTTTTTCCAGTCACTCATGCCTACCTTTAAAGCCATCTGGTGAACGAAATAAAATACAACATTATACACATGAATTATACCTCTTCGATTTCTTCGTAGCTCGAATTTCCATTTCCAACCAATCGTTCCTCCATGCTTGCTAGATTCCTGATAACAATTTATCTGTCTTATTCAATTACTAGTTCGCACAAATTAATTCCAAAAACAATTACAAAGAACTACTCAATTTAATTCCAATTTCGACAATTTCATTTCAAGCAACACTTACAAGCAGGTGATTGACTCGCAAACAGCGCCAATTACCGTCGCCACTTAGCAAGGATTCCACTAACAATGCTAATTCAAGATCCCCTGGGTTATGCGATTGAGTTTCCCTATTTCTGTGATCCTGATCAATTTGATTTTTTTTATTCCGCAAACTACAGAAAGCACCCCCTTCTTACCTTACTGTAATTTCCCCCAATTTCGAAAAACCCTAACGTCGTAAACAAATCCGTTACTTTTTCCTTAAACGTTGACCTCTACCACTTTACAGATACATCATGACGTTTGTTTATATATTTGCTTACATGGACTCTCTAAAATATTACGTGGCTTTTTTGCCTTGTCATCCATGCCGATTTTACACACCTACCCCTATATTAATGACAGAATTGACCATTTTACCCCTTTTGATTTGCAAATTTTGTTTATCAAATATATAAACAAAAATTGATACAGATACTGATCTGAAGAAAAATCCATCGATTCTCATCGCCAAGGAGCCAATCAACGTCCTCTGCATCTTCAATCCATCGGTTCAGAGCAAAGACTGGATTAATTAGATTTTAACACAATTACCAAATTCAATTGCATTACCTTGATTCCCATTAATCCTATAGCAAGGTAGCTTAGATTGCTCCAGGCACTTCTCCAATTTTTCAATTCTTTTGGGATTATTTACAATTTGTTAATTTACTTTGGGTTTTGATTAAAATTTTTGATTTTTTTTCCTTTATTTTTTGTTGGGTTATTTCATGAAGTACAGTGTCTGGTGCCGTCTTCTAAAGGAACACTCAAAAGAGAATCCATCATTGAGGTAATATTTTTTGTTTTTAATCATCGAAAATCGATTTCACAATCTGGGTTGTTCTTTAATTTTTTCCACGTTTTGTTTTGTTTTGTTTTATTTCCGGTGAACCGAGGAGAAAGAAAGTATCTGCTCCAGATGGTTCTGGATCTTGGCACCATACTTACAGTAGTAAGCAGAAATCTTTGGGTCTTTTGTGAAATGTTGATCTTCTTTATTCACACTGGTATTTCAACCGTCTAAGGTAAGCCAGATAGTAGCTCTTCATTTGCTTCTAATGATCTAATTTGTAAAGAATATCAGAAAATACCATGGGTCGAGTGCTCAAAGCTGCTCAAACATCTGCCTCTCTCAAATTATCAAATCGCTCTTTGAGGTAATTTGTTTTCTCGGTTTTATGGATTAAATCTCTGTAAAATAATAAAGTTCAATTTTTTTTTTCACTATATTTCTTGGTTGTTGGTATTGTCAATTTTGTGAAATGCAACTATTTTTGACCAATTTTGTTGTATTTCTAATGAATTATGATTAAACAACATATTAGATTTGAATTTTTATAAGTTTTATTCATGTAGTGTGTCATTGCTTGCATCAACAATGTCGAGTTTATTAAAGATTAAATTGAAATTGATGCTGAGTTTATTAATCTACACTGGTTTTTGAAATTAATTTCGTTTGAATTGAAAGATGAGGTAATGAGTGTGATTGGTTTGAGTTGCTAGACTACTATTTTTATGAGCACTGATTTCGTTTATTTTGTATTTTGGACACTAGGACTAGGCTACTTTGTAGCATTCGTCTCCTCTTAATGGGTCTAGAACTTTAGGACTTGATTTTAGTAGTTTGCTATGTTGTTAGTGGGATAGCATCAGGGTCTTGATCTCGGCAGCAACTAGCGAGTGCTGATTACATTTAGTTTGACTTATTTCCTCATACTACTTTGATACGCGGAGTACATTGTAAAGGAAGATTTGGATTAGATCCCCATAAAAGACTTCAATATTAATTTCTACATAAATTAAATGAGGAAAGTTTATAACATTACAAATGAATTCTCAGATTTGGTAGCTTAATTAAATTAGTGGATATTTTTATATCTCTTTGGCTTACATTATGTTCAAATAGAATAAATGCATTCCGTTTTTCAAATTTACAAATCCAAAGGAAGTTAGGTATGCAGTGCTCTAATGCAGTGCAATAGTTTTATTAGATCAACACTTTTTCTTTTCTTTTCTCTTTTCCATGTTTTCCATGGCGAACCATTTGAACTTGTAAAGTGGAGATCTCTTTAAAGTAGGAAGGGAAATACACGATTTATTGTTATGTTTGCATGTGTATAATCAGACACTATTAATCATCAATTAACAAGTTCATATATTAGTCGAATTAGCTTTCTGAGAAATATTCATTCAATCTTGTTCTGATTCATTGACAGTTCCTAGAAGCATCATTTGCATGATGTGGGTATAACCTATAAGAATCAATGGTTAATTTGAACCCTGAGCCATGGCCGACTCCTCCTCACTCTTACATCCTTGCTAATTGAAACCATTGGCATTTTCTGATGAGTTTGTAATTGATGATCGAATTGGTAGTGGTAATCCGTACTTCTGGTTTGCACGAGTATTATATATTTTACTGTCAAGTGTCAACCAATACTAACCTCCACTTTGACTGTCTATCAATTTTCATGTAATAGGCATATCTAGGAAATAATCAAAGCATATCCTCTATATGATTTGCTTTCCTGAGCTGTTTAATTAAATTATTGGTCATGACTCATGAAGTTACCATACTTACCAAAGCTAGGAAAGTTGCAGCAGAATTGGAAAGAGAACTAGATTTTATGATGTATGTGTAAATATTACTTGATATGAAACGGTCATGGCCTCATGGGTGTACTTGTAACTAAACCTTCCATTGATGCCCATTACTACTCTTTGGTCAATTATATAGCCCATGCTCGTGCTTGCATTTTATGACCCAAAAACTGTTATGAGCTACAACTTGTAAATTTTTTCATGTTTACAAATTTCTGTCCAACTTCTTTAAAACTTAGCTTCAGATCTTAGTTTGGTCATAACTAAAATTGGATCAACCACTCCGGATAGTCTCTCTTCTTTTCTTTGTTGAATGAATTTCTTTCGAGGAGGCTACAAATTTGTGTAGTGTTGGCTGCCTTGACAGAATGCTTTTCTTTCTGTTTGGTACCTTATCTGCATCTGTCCTGTACAATATGCTGTACTCTGTTAGGCTTAGCGCACCCTAATCATCAGTCCTTGGTGAGAGCAATGCACCTCTCTAACCTTGTTCTTCAATTTACTCCCTAAAGAGTTTCTGAACAGGTTGTAAGTTGATTTGTAGTTTGTTTTAATATGGTATTCTAAGTTGAACTCTTTGACACTTGAACTAGACTTCTGAAAAAGAATACATAATATATAAGGCCCTTGAGATGAGGTCTTACCATTATACAAGTTGCATCGGACTTTATTAGTAATGTGATACCAGTTTGCCTCAGATTTAATTAGAATTTCTCAAAGTCTTAGGGGCTGATGAAGTTCCCGACTATAAGACTGAAGAACGGGTACTTAATTTCAATTTGAGAACATCCTATTTGTATAGGCCAGGGCTACTATTGATTCTATTTTCATTTTTTTTATTAGTTTATATGGTGTTTTTATTGTTTTTTGTGTAATTTTTTTGGTGGGTTTGTTTTAATGCTCTTTTTTTTTTTTTTGGGATTTTTTTTCCTTAGTTTATTTTGAGAATTCCTTAGTGGGTGACTATTTAAGTATTCAACGCTACATTGTTAAAATCTGGGGTTTATCCTCTATTTTGAGTTTTTATATATTTATGTGGTAACCCTCCTGCTTATGGTTCATGATTCTTAATTACCTCCCCCCCCCCCCCCCCCACACACACACACACACATAATTCACGATTTCAAATTTTGAATCTTTCCTGGAGCATATGATGAAATTTATCTTTGAATGTCTCAGCATTTTCTTGAATTGTTCTCTTCTGCTATCCTTTTTGTTTCCATATAATCCTCTCTGCCCCATATTAGTCATGTTATTTAGTAAATGGAAAACATTAGATAAAATCATTTATCATTATTAGTTAAGAAGCGTGTTGAGGCATTAAAACGCAAGGCTCATAAAACATTCACTTTGAATTGCTTAGTGCAGACTGGAATGGGATACTTAGCTCAGATAGTTGCGATTATGGCTGAAAAATCAAGCAAGCTTGGTGTTGCAGAATTCATGATAGCATTGAGCATATGAATGGAATTCCGGGTATATGATTGTGTGTCATATCTCAGGTAGAGGACCTTGAAGTTTTCAGGGGGATCATTCTGGGTTGGTTGTACGTACTGAAAACGAGGTACAGACTACTTTCCAGCAGAGATATATGGTAAGGATATAGCTTATAGGCTTATAGCCATGCTTTGTCCATGAGGTTTGTGCTTTGCCACAATTAGTGCAGCAAGGCTGAGAGTATGTTGTGTGTGGACTAGATAGGCATTGCTTTTATGTATTCATGTGTCTGCTTTGTGGTAGGCTGTAATGTGTCGGTAGTAGCGAGCTGGCTTGTGTTGTTGGATGGCAAGGGGTGTGAGTGATGGTTCAGAGCAACAAAAGTGGATAGATGAAACCAAATTTAACTACTTCGTTCCCGGTAAATGATTCTATAATATGATGCTTTGACTTCACCTTAGCATTAGGTTTTATTTTTTACTTTTCAAATTTCTGCTATGATTGGGTGTCGAATTATGGTATAATTTATGTTGAGTCCATTAAAGTTTTTGAAAAGCCTATTGCCTATTAGCTCAAATGGTTCGAGTCCTACATAGGTTGGAAATATATATAGTGATTTAATTAACTTTAATTATATGCATTAGTGGGCAAATAGCATGGATAGAACAAGTGTGTGGATAAAAGTCATAAAACAGAATAAATCTCAGCAAGTTTGGATATTGTCTGCAGAATGAGATAAGGCAACTCTCAATAAAAGGGGTAAGTCCTACGTATTACAAAATATGTAATACTTTAAAAGATTAACATCAAAAGTTTGAAGTATAAGGTGTAATTCTTGCTTAGAGGGATTTGTAGACAGAGGGAGTATAACTTGGTTTTACCGGGTGGGTGACAGGTTTGAGAAGGTGGGTATATGTGGCAGGGTGGGTGTGTATAGGGTGAATGGCTCTTAATTTATGCCTGGTCCATGACCAATGGCTGGGTATAGATTTTATGTCCTTTATTTACATCACTAACTTATGAACTCCTGCCCTTAGTGGTCTGCTGTCTCTCCTGCCGTTTCCCTGGTAATATGTGACATTGCAATCTTGCATGGATGTGTTCTGAAGTGTGATAGGAGTGTAGAAGTCCAAAGTTTTTCTTTATTTGTAATTTTTGTCATTAAGACAGGGACAAGCAAAAGAGTTTTCGCACTGTCAGAGCCAGATGATGAAGCATCGAACAGATGAACTTAATAGATCGGCTGTAGAGGTAACTCTTGCACACGAATCGTCAGATGCACCTAATAAAACAGAAGTAGAGAGACCTCCTGCACTCAAATCAGATGAACCTAACATAACAGCAGTAGAAGTTACTTCTGTACCTGAATCTCCTGTTGAGAGGTCTCAAAGTGCATCACATCCGACTTTGTTGTGATACTTATGGCAAGGGTTCTATGAATCAAAAAATTCTCTCTTGTTAAACATTTATTGTCACATTTACTGAAGTGCCTTGTTCTACCTTTGAATAATTATTTAGAGGTTGGACAGTAGAAGAGTTTTGTGTATAGAAGGATTCAGATTGAGCTAACTGCAACTGTGTGCTTGATAGGTTTTTCGATGTTGAGCACAATATAATTAGGATGTCTCCATTTGAAGAATTTGCGGGTTGCACCCCTTGGATCCAAGCATAGTTTCTCAAATAGAACATAGGAAGCTGTATAAATCCTTTTTCGCTACAAACTTGAACTATTACTATTTCTGAGGCAATGTAAATAATTAACTTCCTCCTTGAGTTCACTATTTTTTTTTTTTTTTTTTATTTATCCTAATTATAGATCTTCTCCCTTAAAATTAATGTAATGATCTATGTGTCATACTTTAATTATTGGGCTATTAAATGACCATTTTCCACTTGAATTATCCATTGATCTCCAAAAGTTAATTTAAGTCGTTGCCTCTAATAAGACTACTATCATATATGCAGAAATATATTAATGGAACCTGCTGTATAAATTAAGCATATATGCAGACGATAAATTAGGGCGATCCATACAAGAATTGATTCTCTATTTGTTAAGAACATGGATTCACACACCAATAAAAGACCCAAAACTTACAGCATTTAAGAACAGTACTAAAAAATTCAGATCATATAATTGGTAATTGAAGATTGAAGAATTCATACTCATATTATATTATCATAATAGCCCTAACTAATATGGGCACAAATCAAGAGATCACTTAAGAAAATTAGGATAATTAGGGAAATTATCTTAAGACAGAAAATTAAGGCAATTATCTTAGAATGTGAAAAAAAAAAAAAAAAAAGAGAGTGATAAAAAAACCGCTTAGTCTTTTATATCAAGATGTGAGTATGATGAGAAGAGGATCATAAGGACGCGAAAACTCGTGTAACTCCACCTAACAATAACTTGATCGAAGACTCAACTTCGATCTCCGGACTCTATGTATGAATCGATATGTATATGTCTAAATTACGTACTTTAGTAGATAATTTTTTTCTATAAATATGCGTAGCCTGAGTACTGTGCTTATGAACAGTGCATGCAATTCACTGTGCTTATACAATTCACTGTGCTTATAGACAGTGTGGAGACTTCTCTGCCCTTTCAAAATGTTTTGCTTCCACTTGCTGCTTCTTTCTCTCTCTTCTATCTCTCTCTTCTGATCCATGGAAGCGTGCACTGATTTTGCTCTTCTCATCTTCACATCTCCTACCACCCAAGCATGTCCTAGCATTTTCCCCAATTTTCCCTTATTCGATCAACATCATGAGTATCATGCCGCTATCTTTCCTTTGATCCAAAGAATTGTATTGATGTTCAATTGGTCTGCTATTAATGTGTTTTTAGGGTTTTTGAAAATGAAAATATGGATTTTTTATGGGTTGAATTATCAGATAACATTAACAAAATCATTATTGATGAGTAATATTATCAAGTCATAGTTTTTCTTATTTTTTAATGAGGTTATTGTGTGATTGTTTATCTGATTATCGATTTAATTTGTAAAAATATACAGTATTATTGTGGTCCTAATTATTTTGTTTACATTGGATCTTAGTAGTTTTGAATTTTGATTTTCTTATTAGGAAATTATTAGTGCATAATTTTGAAGTTTGTTGTTTTTATATAATTTGTGGTGGTTTGTTGTAGTTCAAAATTTTAAACTTAATTAAACTAGGGCAGCTAATGCGCGCGGTGCGCGCGGAGTAGCTTGTCCTTTCTTGATGTTTATATTAGGTTGTGTTTAAACTCTCCACGACATTAGGGTTTTAGAGAATATAATTTGATAAATTAATGGAATGAGTATATTGGATTGTGTTTAAACTTTTTGTTTTTCCGGCAGAACTTTTCCACTTGTTTACAACTTTTCCTAAAAAATATTTATACAGTTATTCAACAATGCAATATTGCAAAAACATCTACAAACTTAATTAAGAATAGATTAAATATAATTAAAAAATCATAGAGCACATATTACATACAAATAGAAGTAATTTAACATTGCATATGCATATAATAATGGAAAAGTTTTTCGGAGCATTTACTATTTGCAAGTATATACTCTCACCCAACCTAGTAATTACTCTACATAAATTATATAGGATTAACTATATGAAACTAAAAAAAGAGAAACAGTTCACCCAACTCGCATAAACATTAACATTTAGGCAATCAGGGAAAATATAGTATCAGCTTGCATTTGCAACTTTCTTCCAAAAACGTGAATTTGGTTATGCAGTAGAAAAAGTTTTATGCAGCCCCAATTATAGCCTTAAACCCTTGATAATTTCCTTGACTTCCTTCTTGCTTTTTTCCCTTTTCATCGTAGTCAGTTAGGTTCCCTTTCTTCTTAGTACATCTACTTCGACAAAATCATCAGATCATTGGTCTCAATGACATTTATATACAATTATATGTAAGTCGTTAATTTTGACCTCCGATCACAAAAAAAGAAATAACTTTTTGCTTGTGCGGTTGGTAAAATTGTCATGCAATTAAACTATAACCTCCATTAAATATCAAAATTTTAAATTTCATGATTTCATTTTCCTTTTAATTAATTTAATTAATTAAGCAGAAAGATTTTTCAAACTCATCCATCTTGTAGAGTCATCTTTTTTATTTCAATCATAAGAGATGAACTTTAAAATATACCTATAGCATAAATAAATAAATAAATAAATAAAAAGTGCATAAATGTAAGGAGATAGAAAGCTCAACACTCATTATTACATTTGTACATGTGGAAGGACATAAATGTAAGAAATAGGACATAAATGTAAGAAATAACATATGAGGGTAAGAACGTAAATAAACATTTTGAAGGGCATATAGGTCCATGCACTATTCATAAGCGCAATCTTCTAGGGATTTATAAGGTAGGGAAATCATTGTTTCTGAGTTGATGCCATATATTACAATTTGCCATCTTGTCATTGGTGGTTGTGGGGATAGCGATGGCGGTGATGGTAACCCATCTTCTCTGATGTATAATTAATGTTCTGCTTATATACTTGATAGGAAGTCAGAAGTAATTCATATCTTTGAAAGGACACTCTGCTCGTTTAGAGTGATCTTACATCGCTCTATCCTTTAATATGCAGCTTGTAGGCTTATGCCCGTGAAATATGAATATGTTGAATATCTTGTAAGCTTTGTCCTTAAAGTCTCACATATCCATTGGTATCCGTTTGTTGGTAACTAGGTGCTGGATCTCGAGGCTGATAAAGCAACAACCAGTTCACATGATGAAGATGATCAATCTTCTTTTTCTTTTCTGTCAAAGTTTGAGGAACAAAGAAAGTAGATGGTCATGTTATGGCATCTGTGCCATGTCTTGCTGGTGCACTGCACCCAAACTTTCCTATTATTTATGTAAATATGCATAAGTTCATTCAATTTTGTCAGGTTTAGTGGCGGGTTGTAGCTAATTGAGCACTCTGTTTGATTATTAGATTGTTGATACTGTTAATACAATTTTCTCAGTATGTCTTTCACCCTTTCAATAAACATGTACTGATGTACCATCCCTCATATATCCGGGAAGTGCTGTAGGAAGTTATTGGTTTAAGTTTCGAAAGCTTATCATGCTAGATTTTCTGAATAAATAGAATCTTCATAATGCAATCATGGCATCCTCATTTCAGCTCTGCCATCTTATATTGATGCTTGCATATTAGTGTCCAACATTATTGCTTTAAATATGCTTCACAAAGATTAATTAATCTCATATGGACCTGGCTTGTTATTTCATTATGATTAAGATATTACGAATAAACTGATTTGGAGAAGATATCATATTTAATGCAGGGATGCTTATAGATTTGCTGTTAGGCCTTGGAATGTGCAAAGCTATAGATAGTATGCTAAATTGTGAAGGTACTAATTTTCTAAGGTACTGCTTATGTTAGAACATATGATTTTGTTTTTTCGTGTTTTCAATCAATTGATGAACTGTGAAGGGATTATAAAGAATTAAGAATATTAATTTTTATGCTTTGAGATGAGTGTGAAATGTTTGCTGTACTAAATGTTCTGCTTGTGCAATAAAGACTATGATTTATTGAGTTAAGGAATTTGGTCTCTTTCATATTCGATTGAATCTTGGAGCAATAAGAACAAGGAAGTTTCGGGTGAGAGAGTGTATTTTTGCTTATAAGATAAGCATCATATATGCATCTATTCTGAAAAATATAGTAAAACGCAGGTACTAGCAGGGCAAATGAAAAGGTTTGAAAATGCGCTGAGAATGCTTCAAGGGAAAGATGCTGATATTTCATTTGTGGCATCTGAAAATCAGGTGAGATTCTTAGTCATAATCACATTCTTAGAGAAATTTGATGTAATTATTGTAACGGGATAGTAATATTCTCTGAATAACTGAACAAGTGATTGATGAACTTGGTTTCGTAACAGGAATACATAGAAACTACAGATCACTTGCCAAAAGCTAGGATACTGGATCTTTTCCAACAGAGATGCCCGCGTTCAATCACAGTGAGATTCTTATGACCTTAATTTTTCTAATCAAGAAAGAAAACCAAAGATATCTTACTTAGAAACCTCAACCCAAATGAAGAAACGCATTTTATTTTTTTTTTATAATTTATTTTTGAGCATTTTTTTACTCCCTCCGTCCCCTTTTGATAGTCCCTTATGGGCAAATTTTAGTCCCAAAATGTTCACCCCATTTGCTTTTTCCAACAACCATTAATATTATTTTTTTACCAAAATTCCTTCCAATTTGCAATAATACTTGTGCAAATTTAAATTTCCCATGTAAATTTTGTTTTCCCATGTACTTTTATTTCTTTCTCTCTCCACTTTTTTGCATACCCAATGTCAATTTACTTTTTCAATGTAATTTTACTATTCTTATTTATGTTTATTAATTCCCGTAAAAAATGCCCATGGGGGACTATCAAAAGGGGACGGAGGGAGTATATATATATATTTTTCAAGTTTTGCGCTTGAGTGAGATTAAGAAAGAAGGATTGCGAATTAGTATTTGTTGCTGATTAAGTATTGGGTTCTGTGGTGTTATGAAGTCTTGAATCACTGCCTAATCAATTTTATTATCTTCCTGAAGCTAGCTCTTCTCTTTTTTTTTTTTTTTTTTTTTTTTTTTTTTTTTTGTTTTGTTTTGGTGAAACTAGCGCTTCTGTTTTAATTGGTGTAATTCTCCCTCTTTTGATTAGAACTAGGTATGTTTTAATTAATGTTGCAATGTGTGTGTGTGTGTTTTTTTTTTTTTTAAATTTTATTTTATAGATTTTGGTTCTTATTTGCATGATTTTGGTCCGAAATGGAGTGTCCAAACGTTGTATTTCTATTGGAGTGTTGAGTATTTGTTACGGGTACTTGCTTGAAGTGAAATGAAGAGTCGGGGTAGCATATATGATGTGGGGTTTCTAGACACTACAATTAGTAATTAGTTTTCGATGCTTGTTATTGATGCTAGAACTGGGTGTTGCTATTGTTGTTATGGTTTCAAAATGAATGGGGGTTTTGGTAGATTTAAGCTTTTTAATTGAAACTTCAAGGCCTCTTATGTTAATATTTGATTTTCAATATTGCAGCGCATAGGAACCACCCTCCTACAAATAAGTTTGAATAATAACTCTCTTCCAGCATCGGCAGAGACAGTCCCTGATGCTTCCGTTGCTAAACATAGCTTCCCGAAAGTTGAATCTGCCCCTGAGCCACAAGCAGTTGCACTTGCACTACCGTTGAATGAACAGCATAAGCGAACAACATAAGCAGCATCCCAGAGATCCTTTCCTCACCCCAGAATAAAATAAATGTAGTATCATATCCAAGGCCTCTTTCACCATACCTTGCAGTAATTATTTTCCTTTCTTTTATATCTTCTTATTGGTTATAATGGTCTTTTTACTTTACATCTACTCTTATAAGCTACCCTGCAAGAAATTTGTGACTCTTATAGATGCTAATCTACTTCATCATACACCTTGTTAGCCATCTGAGACCCGTGTATCTGTGCAACAAGATTCTTCAGAGATAGTGCTAAGGTTTACTCTTAAGATTAGCTATATAAAAATCTTTGGAAGTTGGAACTGAGTGGGAATTGGGGGAAGTTGATTATACATCAATCCAAAATGGAAGGCCATGCGAAATGGTCAGATTTACTTGTGTATTCTGATCAAACCCTGGATAAGCTTTTAAGTGTTAGTAAACAGGATAAAAGCGGTAGAGGGTGGGTTAGGGGCCTCTAGAATACAGAAATGATACAGTATCTGGGTATGAGAGGTCATCTAGGTATAATAGGGTAAAGCTAATGGGATGCATGTTTCTGAAGATACCTTTAAAGCTGTTGCTGACGCTTTGAGGATTTTTGCTTTTCTAATAATTTCCGAGGTTGGTTTGTGTTTTTTTTTTCTTCTTTGGTGTTAAGATATATTGCTGTTATAATTATCATTTTAATGTGCATCAGTTGGATAAATAATAAAGTTGACAAAAATGTTACGATCAGAGTTTAAAATGGTTCATATTGTAACCAATTATATTATGATAATTGAATTTAAAATAAAATAAAAACACTATGATAATTGATACACTATTTAGTATTTAGATTTTTTTAATGGTTATTCTGGTGTGCTTGTGTAAATTATGATCACGCCAGTAATCTATACATTTTTGTGTATCTTAGCGCGTGGAAAGTAGCTGTCAAATTAACTCTGTAATTCCCGGTTTCTTGTTGTAATCTGTAAGCTGCTGAAACCATCATTTTAGAATTGCGTTTTTCCTTTTATGTTTTTTTAAAGGGATTGTATTTCCTTATCCTAATACATTGATGAATTTATTCAAGGGAAGAGGGCTGGCAGGTCTTCTGAACCTCACAAGCCAGATTAGGTGACAGAACAAGTTGCTAGCAGGACAAGAACTGCATCGCCACTGGCCCACTACCATATGATGTGGAGCTAGATGTAGTAGAATCCTTCTTTTGTCAATTTGCAAAGGCAATCTAAATTACTTCTTCTGCGTGTACATCCTCTTGGTGCAATTGTTGTAACTTGAGTTGTTAGTCATGCCGGATTTACAAGAGTGAGTGAGTGAGTGAGTGAGTGGTGAGTAGTGTTTATATGGCATAGTATGTGATTGATAAGCAGGCATCAAAGATCATTGGTGGAGAGTGGAAAAGCATGTCAGAAGAGCAAAAAAATAACACCAATTCATAAGCACGTAAAAAAAAGAGAAGTATATTTGTCCGTTTGATTGATCGAGTAAAAACAACAATTCATAAGCACATGAAAACAACAATTCTATGATTTGTTTGAGTGGAAAGGAATTGGATCATGTAGGAATTGACTTTCTATACATTGTAAAAGCTGGATGAGAAGTTAGCGAAAAAGGTTGGCTAGAGGAGAGGAGAGGAGAGGAGAGGAAAGGTAAGAATTAAGGAGAAAAGACAATGCTAGATAGCTTGGTAAGGAAGATACTGAAACTTTTAAAAGATCTTTTTAAGGTAAAGACTAAGAAATAAGCATAGATAGTTAGGTAGAAAGAGATAGAGAAAGAAGCGCGCGCAGTTTTTAAAGAATTGATGGGAGATGCACAGAGTATTATGTGATTTTAAGCTTATGTGACTATGCATATGGCTTCCCATGCTTAAAAGTCAAAACTCCCCCCTGTTGTGAAACTCCCATCCTCAAAAATTTTATGGATCTAGACTGATCTTTCATGTTTATTTGCTGCTGTCGCGTAGCTATCTTTTTTTCCCCTTCTAATTTTGACCTCAATTGCTTGTTTATGCATTTAGTTATTATTGTAGGAAGTTTCAGCTTGTTACATGAAGTTGTTATTAATTTATTATTAGGTATATACCATGGATAATTTACAACTTTCATGATATTATCTAAGATGAGTGTTTTTGTTAACATATTTAATTATTGGGGAGAATGATATAGATTCCAATAACACCAAAAGTCAAAGTAAAAGAAGTTGCTCAATCTTGGCAAGCTAAAAAACCTGAAGACCAGACAACATCAAAGACTAAGCTCACAACAATTGACAGGGAATTGGTTATTAATGCTGATACCCTACCCCATGAATTAAGATTGACATTTATGTATGCTAAAAGAATGAAAAAAGATGAGCAGATAATGATTCCTATGGAAGAAGCAATAGTGAATTAATCTCAGCAAATTTATATGGGCAAGGAGGAGATTTTTCGGTTAATTGCCCTAGAAGAAATAGCTGTCTGCCACGTCTGCATATATCATGTAAGTCAATCTACTATTTTCCTTGCTGTTGAAAAATATTACCGTGATCTTTCTTTCCTTTTCTTTGCTTGTGAACAGCGACTTTCCATTTATCCCCTTGTAAAAGGTTGGTTGCTACTATGTTCTGCCTTCCACTCACTGTTGTCATTACTTTTCTTTTGTGGGCTGTTTAACAAGCCCATATGACAAGTCAATTGAGGTTATTGGTTTTGTTATTAAAGATATATATAGACTTAGATTTGCCAAGTATATTGACTTAGATTTGTCAAGTTTGGGTTATCGATTGCTGCACAAGAAAAGTCGAGCATATATTATTCTAATCCAATAATTATTATTGAGCAAAGCTTGGAGTTGTTTCGCGCGAATTTTGCTCTAGTGTCTTCAGGTATACAGACTATACACTACAATTTACTACTTAAATCTTGATTGAATTGTGTGGGTGCATGTTTATAATATGATCGACTTTTAGGGGCTGAAAAAGTAACTATGGGTTATCCTTTTTATCTCATTGCTTGGTCTATGCTTTGTATGCTCTCTTTGTTTTTATTTCATTGCTTGGTCTATAATATGATCGACTTTTAGGGGCTGAAAAAGTAAATATGGGTTATCCTTTGGTGTGAGAGCTAGGGAGTGGAAGGTGGACTGGAGGAAGAGAAGAGAGAGGGCTGGGGATAGGAGAGAAGAAAGTAGGTTTTCGGTTTTTTCTCTTTGAATTTTCATTCAAAAATATATTTCCCTTCTACATCATTAAGGTCAATTTGATAAAATTTTAAAAAGTGGTCTCACGGTCAATCTTGGTGTTACTCTTAAGCTCATTGTAACATTGGGAAATCTTGTTTGTAAAGTCTTCATCCTTGGAATAAAATAATTTAAAATCTACACTTGACATGCAGTGATAAGTTATTTATGATATCCTTTGTGGGTCGTAGGCACCGAGGTTTAAAAGGAAATGCTACTTTGCATGCTTTGTTCTGCAGATAGCAGATAATTGTTGTATATTTTGTTTCTTAATATGATGATATGATGCCCTTTCTGTTAGCGAGGACTGTAAATTGACTTGGTGTTATAAAATCGCAATATTTCTCAGCATAGAGCTGAATGCGCACGAGATAGATGTCCATTCAAACCATCTGTGGTCTTTTAATTTGCTGAAGCAGAAATCTAATTGAGTTGAGCTGCTTTGACAGTCATTGAATTTAGGAAATTTCTGATGTCATAGGGAATGTACTGAAGGAAATTGATGAATCTGGTTTGTCAAATTTGTCCAGATTATGTGTCTCGAGATGGTATATGTTACTTTTGCTATTATGTTCTGTATGCTCTTATAGGTCTTGAGCTTTTGAAGAGTGAATACGATCGAGTGATTAATTACTTTGTGGCTTTTTATTTAGAACTCACTTTCATCTGTCTATTTGAGATTGTTACAATGAGTTATTCTTGGTATGAGATGAGTAACTAATACCTGAATAGCTCATAGTGGTAGCTCTTCAAAGTAGCGGGTAAAAGCTTCAAGGATTAGATGTACGTCTGGCAAGGCTTCATAAGACATCACAATTCCGATGACGAAGAGCACAATTAGATAGATACTGGAAACTGTCATGGCCTTGTACATGCATTGTCCAACTGAGGGTTGTATCTTCTTATCATCTTTGTCTTCTAAGATTGAAGGTTGTTCTTTGGGAAGCAGAATTTTGTGTCATAACGTCTCCCTAGACTTGTATAATTATTGTATAACAATGCTTCACCTGTAATTGCAATTATGATTTGCGAGTGTTCTTCCTCTTGTGCTTCTGCTTTCACCACTAAGTGATTTTTTACTCTTGAACTATGAGGGTTCATAGATGTCAACTTATCTAATATACTTGTAGTTATGTGAGACGGGTAATTGGACTTTGGAAGTGCCTTATTATCGTCTTTGAATTATTAATGATAGAGGTTTTACACAATTCTCTTTGTTTTGATACAATGCTAAGATTTATATTGGAAGCAAAAAGTCTAGACTTGTTGAATAAGGTGACAGAGAGAGGGAAAGGAAGGAGAAATGGGATAGGGTAAAGTTAGAAATATGATAAAGATGTTACTACCTACAAGACAATGAGACGAAGGAAGAGATGATGAGAACTTTAGAAAATCAAAAATAACACCGGTAACATAATCTGTTGAAAAAAAACTTTGATAACTTGAGGAACCGCAAATCTTGATGGATGATAAAACGTCAAAAAAGTCACTCAAGAAACAACACTGACAACAAAATAAGTTGAGAATATACATTGATACCTTGGGAACCCTGCGCGTGAGTTCACAACTAGTTAACTTTAAAAAATGTCACTTACTTTTCGCCAAAATAACCTCTTTACTATTACACCGTAGTTATCATTTTTAAAACATAGCTTAAACTTAACAATTTACCATAAATAAAATATACAACAAACTATTTATCTTATCAGCTCCCAAAAATCATCATATAATAAGTGCCCAATAACTATAAAACTACTTAAAGATAATCAAGTTAACATAACCAATACTCATTTTTCTAGCCAATTAGCCAAAAACCAATACTCATTATGATAGACCACATTTTTAACTTGGTGTTATTTATTAATTGTTTTATTTGAAAATGCAGTTAAATTATATTTGTAGCTACGTGCTAAGTAAAACTATTCGATTCGCCAAATGTGCGCGCGCGGAAGTCCATAACTAGTATGTTAAAAAGTATGAAATTTTGCTTAAATTATCATTAGTAACATCATTAAACATAAAGATAAATTGAACTGAACTTAACTTATTAGAGCTGAATTGAACTGATTAAAGCTGAGTTGTACTTAAGTTGAAGAGAACAGACCCTTATTATTATTGATCCCATTGTTGCAAACAGAGGAAGTATTTACTTGACTAAACTTGAATTATTGTTTTTACATTATTTTATAAGCCAAATAAATGTAGAAATTATAACATATACATACATAATAGGAAAAATTAGAAAAAATAATCCCAACTTTCATCAATTTTGGTAGAATAATCCCAACTTTGGATTATTCTGGAGTAATCCGAACTTTAGGGGGTCTTCTTTTTCTTCAATCCCAAACCGGTCAACAAAAGTCAATGACCTGTTATAACAGGTTATGTGACACGTGTCAATTTACAATTGGTCCAAAAAAAAGAAAAATAAAGTTAATTAATGTTTTTCTTTAAAAAAAAAACCCAGAAAACCCATCTATCCTCTAACTGACCACACCGCAACCCCCACCACCACCACCACCACCACCACCTGCCAGGGGTTGCCACCGTCGGCCGCGCCTACCCCTCCCTACCCCTGCCCCAACAGTGCGTCGCTTCCCCCCAAACCCCATGTGCCGGTGTTGCGACCCACCTCCATCCCCAAACACCTCCTTTTCCGATTCGATTTTCCGCCAAACCACCATCCCCCTCCCCGAAACTTCCACGCCACCAGCCCCCCTTTCGAAAACCCCTAAAACCACCAGACCCACTTTCGAAAACCCCAAAAACCAGCCCCACTTTCGGAAACCCCAAAAACCACCAGCCGCTAGGGTTTCGGGGTAAGCGAAGTGGTGGTTGGAAGTTTTCAAAATGGAGGATTGATGGTTTGTATAGGTGGTTGCCTGGAGGCTTCGCTGTTTCGGGGAGGGGGACTGTGGCTTAGGGGAAGCGGCGACTCTAGTGGTGGGGGAAGGACGACGATCTAGCGAGGAATGTGGCTGGGCTACGTGGGTTGCCGGAGTTGTTAAGGTGGCTGGGGTTTGGATGACTTTTTTTTTTTTATTTTTTAATTTTGTTTGTTTTAACCAATTAAAGCGTGACACATGTCACTTTTTTTTTTTAAAAAAAAAGAAACTCATTCAACCGGTAACCGGTATTTGGGATTGAAGAAAAAGAAAACCCCCCAAAATTCGGATTATTCCAGAATAAATGAAAGTTGAGATTATTTCACCAAAATTGATGAAAGTTGGGATTATTTTTTCTAATTTTTCCTACATAATAATAATAATAATAATAATAATAATAATAATAATAATAATAATATGTCTCTTGGTACATTGTAAGGCACATGGACTATTTTACCCCTACTTGGTAGTGTTGCTACCTTTTGATTGAGTCACCCTCTTTAAACCCCCCCTCTTTAAACCCCCCTTTTCTTATTTTTTTTCCCACCATTTCCCTCCATTTCTTTAAACTGTTTCTCTGGGGTTTTCGTGTGCTTTGTTTTTTTGGTGCTTCCTGGATTCTTCATTCTACTCCCGTAATCATTCTCCTCTGATTTTCCTCCTACTGGGTAAGCTCTTGCTTTGTATTTCTCGGAATTGTTGAAGAATCTAACCGGATTTGTATGATTTTTGGTCTTTTTGTTATGGGTATCTTCAATTATCGCTTTGAATCTTTACATAAATTCAATTAATCCATCTTTCTGTGTATTTTTTTCTGGGTATTTAGTTCTTCAATTTTGCTGTTGTCAAATTGTTGGTTTTTGTTGATTGTTGTGTTATCGTTCAGTCTTTTTTCTCGGCTTTTCGCATTCGTCGTTGTTTCGGGTCTTTGTGTGTATATCTTCATTCTACTCCCGTAATCATTCTCCTCTGATTTTCCTCCTACTGGGTAAGTTCTTGCTTTGTATTTCTCGGAATTGTTGAAGAATCTAACTGGATTTGTATGATTTTTGGTCTTTGTGTTATGGGTATCTTCAATTTTCGCTTTGAATCTTTGCATTAATTCAATCACTCCGTCTTTCTGGGTATTTTTTTTCTAGGTATTTAGTTCTTCAATTTTGCTGTTGTCAAATTGTTGGTTTCTGTTGATTGTTGGGTTATCGTTCAGTCTTTTTTCTCGGCTTTTCGCATTCGTCATTGTTTCGGGTCTTTGTGTGTATAATGTTAGCTCTTACCTTTCCCATTGTTTTTAACTTTGATTTTCAGTCGATTGTTATGGGTATCTTCAATTTTCGCTTTGAATCTTTGCATAATTCAATTGCTATGTCTTTGGGTAATTAGTTCTTCAATTTTTCAGTTGTCAAATTGTTTGTTTCATTTTGTTTTTCTGTTGATTTTTGTGTTATCGTTCAGCCTCAGTGTCTTTTCTCGGCTTCTCGTATTCATCGTTTTTTCGAGTATTCCTGGGTTCACCATGCTATTCCTGCGACCAATTATCTCTGTTTTTCTCTTCCTACGGTGGCTCTTCAGTGCAGGTATGTTTAAGTTTTGATTTCATTTGCTCTCTCTTTTTAAGAATTTAGTTGGGTTTGTTTTTTTCATGCGTTTGTTGTTTGTAATTGGATTTATTTTTTTTTTTTTTTGAAAATAAGGGCAAGCTTAAATTAAGTTAAATGTTGTTGGCTCCCCATAGGATAGCCCAAAACTACAGACCGATGGCTGCCATCACTACATAAGTTGATAGAGTCTAGTTGAAGAGAATTTATACAAAATAAAGGAGGAACCAATATAATACAACGCTGGTTCAAAACATTTAAAGTTCCTCTTGCATCTTTAGCTAATAGGTCAACCACGCTGTTCTTGCCCCTCTCTCCATAGTAGAGCTTGACCTCAGTTAGCTCCCTTAACTGCAGCCTGCAAGCATTCAATTTTGGAGTTAATAAACATTCTTTGTTGTCATTTAAGTCCTGCACAACAAACTTGCAGTCAGATTCAATTTGGCAGTTCTGCCATCCCCTTTCTGTAATTGTTTAATACTAGTAGTTTGTTCTTCAATTGCTTTATTACTCCAGTTCTTGTTCATTGCTTGATTAGCAAATACTCATGTAATTGCAGTACAACAGCCAAGATATACATACATATTTACTAAATATGTTTACTTTTTTTTACAGCGAGGAACCGTTTCCTTCCATTACACCAAGATCCATTAGATACCGCCGCCTCCTCCTCACAACCCCACCAGAGACCAGAGACATCCTCCTCATCCACCCCCGGCAGCGTCCTTCCATTACACCAAGCTCCATCAGATTCCGCCTCCTCATCCACCCCCGACAGAGTCCTTCCATCACAACAAGTTCCATCAGATTCCGTCTCCTCCTCACAACCCCACCAGAGACTAGAGACATCCTCCAGAGGCCTCACATCTACCCGCCAAAGACAACCTCGTCCTGAACACCTTCACGGACAGCCCCCAGGGGGCGATCCCCTAGCGAACAGGCAGCTAGTCCAGTACATAAACCCTCATGGCAAAGCATTTTCGACTCAATCGTGAATGTGATTATGATGGTCTTTGCGGTTGCAAGTGTTGCACTTACTATGCGTGCACAGCTTGATAGACATGGAGTCCTTGTTACTGTAGGAGGCATATTCTGCGACTTATTCGTGTCTTTCGCATTGCTTGCTTTCTCTGTGTCCCGAGACAAGAAGACAGGAGTATAAAAAGCAATACTGTGATGACTCAAATAGTTGCTGGTGGATAATTGGATTTTTTATCTTTTGGATAATTGTGGATAGTCACTTTTACATAGTTAAGCTTTTTTATTTTTTGGCTACTGCTGTGCGCCACGAGCATGTTGGGTGGGGTGTGGAGATAGCAAAGGCAGCAGCGTGCAAATTTGCTTTGGTCCTTGCTCGAAGGCTGGGTTTTGACAGAGTGCAGTTGGAGAGCGACTCGATTAATGTGGTGCCTGAAGGCTATCAACAACAAGGCAGTGGGGTTTGCTCCTGTTTTCCTACTTTACGAAGATATTACTAGACTTTCTTCCTGTTTTAGCTTTTGTTCTTTCTCTCATGTCAAATGTCAGTTACAGTATATGTAAACTTTGAGAGGGAATTTGCAGAAATTGGAAAAGTTCGAAAAGAAATGGATCTATTCACTTGAGTATAAGTGACTCTGCTTAGGCTAAAGCTTCTCCCTTCCTTTTTCCTTTTATTGATCCTTGTGAATGGCACATAGAAGTGAAATAATAAAGGAAATCTTATTAAATAAGAATTGTAGTTCATATCGCAAATGGTATGCTTTTAGGGGTGGAGTCACAGTTTCGTACTCTGGTGTAAGCTTTAGCATCCACAATGTTGGGTAGTTTACATATAACTGGCCCCTAATGAAATATAATCAAATGAGATGATTCAGTAATTAGTAATTTTGCGTTTTTGATGTTGGTTCTTACTTTTGGTTCAGCTACTTCGATCATTTACTGATTACGACTTTGTTGGGTTCATATATTTGGTTGAGCTACTTCAATCATTTACTGATTTCGATTGTTAAAAGTAGTAATATATCTCGTGAGGGGATTTTACTTTTCAATATCTTAAACTAATTTTTTGTCCATTTATATATAAACCAGATAATATAGCGTATTACCTGTAAATAACTACTATGAGTAAGTTGTTAATATTATTTGTAGATGTGAACAATTTCACAATGATCACGATTTCTTAAAAACCCGTACCAAGGATATGTACTTATATCCTATATCCTTGTTTACATATATCGTTACACTAGTCATGTTATATATCATACCATATATCTTTATCATAATTTTTATTATATTGATGTAAAAATTCTTTTGGATAGCTTATTATCTGTAAAAAAATGTAACAAAGATTTATATTTTATCTATCTAACAATGAAATCTTAGATATTTATTTAAGGTATATTGCATATAATATATATCTTATAAGTCGTGCTTACCTCTTTACACCTTTGGTCTATCACATACTCCCTCAAAAAATTAAAATGATAGTGCAACTGGAGTAAAGGTGTATGTGATGGGGTATTGAAATGTTGAAGGTGCCCAATAAATTGTGTCTTTTCCAATAACTCATAAAAGCAGTGTGACACAAAGTCTGCCATAGCCGAATAACCAGTTTCTGTACGCGCATTCATTGGGTGGTTGGGAAATTTAAGGGTGTGTAACCTACATTTGTTTGACTATTTTGCCATCAGTATTTTTAAAGCCACATTGTAGGTTTTATGCATTAACTACTGTGAATTTTTGTGATTACTGTTTCATGAGCATATTAGGAAGTTATGGGTATATTGATATAGTTACTGATTACTCCGTAATATATTTACCACTATAAACATAAGTGTAGAGATCATGATAAACATACTTCAACAGACGTGTCATCGTGTCATTGTGATTATTCCAACCCGTTTTTAATCATTGAAAAAAGAAAAATTAGTGTACTAAACTTTTTAAAACTTTTTTACTTCAAATGCAGCTTACAAATAAGAGTGACAGATAAAATTGTGCTAAAAATATATGTAAAATTATATTCATATAGGGACACAATACAATATAATACAACAACACCGGTTACTTTACCATAATTATTGATTTATAATACAAAACAATATTGTCAATTTATGTACGACCTATAATTATCTATAATTATACTAATAGAGGATGACCAATTTAAAAGTTGTACCCGTTGCTATTACAGTGAAAGTTTTCCGCCTAATCATATTAAGACCATACCGGATTATCATGATAAGGTAATCATTTGAATCGGCTTTAAATAATTCTACATAGTGTATTCTACTATATATTTGTTGTGGAGTTCATTACACGGATAGTGTCGTCTATTGTCTTAGAGTTATTAACACTAGTTAAAGTCTCGTGCAATGCACGGATTTTAATAAAATTATTTAACAAATTATAACATTAATTTAACAATTATAAATAAACAAAGAATTACATTTATAAATGTAAAAAACAATAGCTATATTGACATTTTTTTTTTGATAATGATACATGTAAATTTCTAAGGCTATTGATGTGTTAGACTTTATAAATATGAAAAAAAAAATTAGGGTCTATTGATTATTTAGAACCCATGCTATATACCCTATCCTGTCCTTATTTTGTTGACGTAGTTTGAGATACACATTGGTTTATACAAGTTTAGTTAACTTTAACTTTAATTTTCTATATGTAAAAATCAAATTCTTAAAAATGAGTGAGTCATAAGTTTTTATTATGATATATAAGTAAGGTGAGGAAAATAATGAAACATCAAATACTCTTATAAAAAAATATTAACATGAGATTAATATAGAAGTAAATCTTTCCCAAATTATAATATTAGCATGAGATTATTATAAAAATATTAGCATAAGAATATTGTAGAAATCTTGGAGAAAATTACAAAAATTACTTAATATAAAAAATATATACATATAAGAATATTTCATTAGGTGAATATTATAGGCTATAAATAATTTTCATGAAGAATTGACAAAATAAAAAAAAATAAAAAATAAAAAAAATAAAAAATAAAAACACAAAAAAAAAAGGAAAGAAAAAATGGAGGGAAAATTTTTAACCAGTGAATGACATGTGTCATCACTGATTTCGCTTTTAGTATTAAGTTATTGATGATTGATTAGCCGGTTTGGCACTCAAATCACACTATCAATGATTAAAGATAGTCTTAAATATTGTACAAGATATAATATTATTAAGTATTCTAATTAGGTACTGTATTATAATTCAGGATTGTGAATTGTAATTAAGCTATCTAAATTATAATTTTATATAACTTCCATAGCTGACTTACGTTATTTGTAAAATTGTAATATGATCCTAAAATTGTGTACACAATGCAATGTCCCAATTTTTAAAATTAATAGAATATAATTATGAAAGTAACAATATTTGGAATTTGAAGTAAAAAGTCATCTTTACTTATTTGTTCAAGTTATCAAACCCCAAGTTTTCTACCTCTGCTATAGCCGAATGTCAGGAGCATTAAACTCTGCATTCATTTATGGGGGTTGGGATTTTGTAAGAGTTTGCAATTCTACTTGCTTGATTTGTAAGACTTGCCCTTTTAGCAAACTTTATTTTAGGTTAGATAGTTTTAGAAGCTGAATTGTGAGTTTGTGACGAATAGTCTAATACCAATTTCGATTGCCCAACAAACCAACACATTTAAGCTAATTGTGCTCCTAATTAGAAATTAAAGTAAAGCATAGGAATGTATTCAACGGTCTAACTTTAATTAAAGTGGTAACCTTGCAAGTAATTAAATGTGACACCCATTTTAACTTTGGAAGAAAAAATAATACATTGAGTGATTAATTAACTTTAAATAGGATGGCTATTTTACTAAAACATTATTCGAATAATTATGAGTGTAATTTGTTATAAATCAACATCGGCAGCATACAATAGTTATATTTAAGGTCGGTTTGGCGAGTAAACCCCATAATTTTGTTGTAAATGAATAAGATATCCGTAACATATATAAAAGCCCCAAGCACCAGGACTATTCCAAATTTTCTATTCCTTATGAATAGTGAATTACCCATTTTGCCCTCTTCTCTCCTTGCTGAACAACCCACTTCACCTAGGTTAGTTTTGTCTATTTGTTTCTCCTTTTGTTTTTTTTCCTCGTCCTTTTTTTCTGATTGTTTTGCTTTCTTTCTCGTCCATTCCTTTTTCCCTTCATATCTGCAACAACAGGTTCCCTTCATCTCCATTGAAGCGGCTTCTGATTTCTATCTATCTTCCATTGAAACAACTTTCTGAGGTAAGGATGTTTTCTTTGTGTAATAATCAGATATCAATTTCACAATCTAGGGTTTTTCAAAATATTTTTCGATTTTAATTGATTATATATGAAGATTGATTTTTCTTTTTCGATATAGTTTTGCTCATGGAGCACAGAACAAGTTTTTCGTTCTTTATTGATTGTTATTATTTTCAGTTTTTTGCTATAACCTAACTCTTGGGATTCTGGGTTCCCTTAATTTTGTGAACCCTTTTGTCGGATTTGAAGTTTTTTTGCTTCTGATTGTTGGGGATTCCAAGCTCGGGGTGTTTTTGCGTCCATTGAAATTTGTTTCAGCAGAATTTCTAATTTTGGGTGTAAAGGATAATAACTTTCTGGATTTTGGGTGTTAAAGATCAAATTTATTATTATTATTATTATTTTTATATAAAATCTTGATTTGATTGATGATGACGTGTAGGGATCCCGAGCAACCTGCAGATTATTACCATGAAGTCGGACCTGAAATTACAGAGGCTCCAGAAACCAAGTTTAGGATTAAGGTTTGTTGGTTTTTTTTTATATTTCTTTTATTTTTTTTGGCTTTCAGTTGTTAGTAATTGAGATTGCTAATTGAATGTTGATTTCTTTCAATGAACATTGCTTTGTGCTGAAAATACATGATTTTGCCAATTGCAATATATGGTGTTTTAAATTTCTGGGTCATTTTGTTTTGTTTTGTTTTGTTTTGTTTTTTTTTTTTTTTTTGATAATTTTGATGGTTTTGCTTTGATTTTCATGATAATTTGCTGGGCCATTTTTGTTTCACGATAATTTTGATGGGTTTTTGCATTGTGCTGGGGTTTTAGCATTGTACTACATTATAATTTCCTTTTTCCATCTAGGGCTTGTGCTCAGGGGAGATTCTCTTTTTGAAGTTGCAATTTATCTTTACGTACTAAAAGTGTTGGAGTCCTGTAGGAGGACTGATGTTTGTTGTGACAATGTGATGAATGGGAGTCTTTATCCATATTGGATTCGGTAGAAATCTAAATTTACAAATCATCTCTGTAAGCACATAATTTTAAAGCATAAAATTGCAATGTAATACTGTAAATCTTTAGTTTGCAGTATACTTCGTATTTTTCAAGCCATAAACAGTTTAAATTCCTCCCCCCCTCCCTTTTTATTTTCTTAAAGTAATATGTATTTTCATTTAATATTAAAGCTAGGTATACATTTTATAAAGTATACAAAATAACAAAATATATTTTCTAAATTAATGAAAGATATGGAGTTGCTCATGAGTTTCTTGAGTCGTGTTTGAGGTCGACTCAATTTGCCACTCTAAGGTTTCAAGACCAAGTGGAACTTGTTTTAGTTAGTTGCCGATCAAGATTTGATACTATGTTGATCAAGTAGCTTTTAGTGATTTTGTCTGATTCTTTATAGGTTCATAGAGGGACTGGAAAGGCTGATATATATGATCTTGCCTTCTTTCAAAACATTCAATGGTTAATTGTATCAAGTGATAGAGGCACTATCCATATATTCAGTTTTAGAGTCCGTGTATTTGGTGATGTTGAGTAGCTCGACCTTATTCTACTCCCGAATTGCAGCATCAGAATTCTTCATCTTCTCTTGATTCCCTCGATCCTCACAATGTCAGTGTCGGTGCTAATCCGAGTTTATCTCTTCCTCTTGTAAAAGGTATGATTAATAGTATACCTGCTATATTATGCGATAGATATTAATAGAAAAAATTCTGTAGATTGTTTCTTGTGGGGAGTGGGGGGGGGGGGGGGTGGGGGTAGGTTGGGGAGGGAGTGTGGGTTTGTTGGTCAGTTGGTTGTGAATGCAATTGAGAATTCAAAGAAGGAAAATCCTTTATCCCTTTTGTAGAACTATGTACTGTTACAAAAGAACTAAATATAATTAAAGAAAATTCTAACGTTTGTCTAACTCTATCCATGCAACTATTTGAAAAGTTCTATAGTATCAAACTACTATAAGTATATTGATAATTTAGTACTCACTTGTTTTCAAATAGGAAAGAGTAATGTTATAGCAGAAGTAGGGGAAAAAAGCTTTCCATGATAGCAGTCTGTTTGTGTTTCAGAAGAGAGTTTTTAGTGCATCATGAATTAAGCTATTAAAGGATGTACTTTAGTAAGTTGCCTTCATTGACCAACACTTTTGTATCCCTTGTTTTTCTTTTGGCAGGAGTACTACCAAAATATATTAGTTCTGAATGGTCATTTGCGCGTTTTCACTTACGTGAGAATGCTCGATGCATTGTTGCATTTGGATCCCACAACACTGTCATTGTGGTTGGCTTGGATGAAAGGTATATGGAAATTTATACTCTATTTATGTTGATCTTATGATTGCCCCTAGACTTGGAGTGAATGATATAGCGACATGATAGAGTTTTTTATTATTTTAAAAAAATATATTTAAGTTATTTATCTTTTACGTGACAATGACAGCTATGTTCTTGTTAATTTGTTATGACTTGATGAGTGAAGGTTAAATTACAATTTCTAAATGGATGATTTTATAACTTAGTGTAATATGTAGCAAAAGAAACAAACCAATATGTAGTGGGTTGATTTGAGTGAGGAGGTTCAAAATAAATTTATGAATTAAGTGAGGAGTTTTGTGAAAAAAAGTATGGAGTCCGTAGAGTGGTTAACTAAAGTAATAAGTTTGTATTGTGCTGGGTTTTTTGCATTCTACTACATTATAATTTGTAAGATAGTGCTTGTACATGAATTGATATTGCTGGAATTATCAACACTATCTTATATCTTTATCCAAGGAAAAACCTTACTGTATGGAACGTTCTTGCAATAAATGCTAGCTTGAAGTGAGTAAAATGCCTTATAAGTGTCTTGTATTAGAATGGATAGAGGAGTACTAAAGATAGTTGAGCTTTATGGCCTTTATCTTCTTTCCTATATTAGTAGGTGGCTGAAAGTTGTGATCAGGCTGCTGCTTCTTTCCTATACAAAATGTAGATATGTAGCCTGTTACATGGAGGAGGTAGAGTCAGTAAATCATAAAAAAAAATTCTTAATTAGAATCTCTATGCTGAGTGATGTAATCTTAATTACTGTGTATTCTTTTTAAGATTTGATACAAATGAAAAATATACTTATATTAGACAATGTACATAGTAATAACATATAACTATCAGAAAATTGTGGGATTATTTGATTTGATAATCAAACACTTTATTGTCTTTTTGAGTACTTGAACATGAGATTGTGCTTGCATCTACAATCCTTATCATTTCATATTTGTGTTGATAAATTCATTTTGTTAGTTGTGTTTGATGTTCATTTTAGAACACCTGGAAGTGTATATATAGAGGCTAAATTTCAATTATAGGAAAATTTTCTTAGCTTTGTCTTGCTTGTGCAATAGTGATGTGATCACCCACAAGCTTATCACTGTGAAAGGCTCCCTTTTACGTTGCAGTATGTTATAGACTTATAGTATGAAATATCAAAACAATTCAGCTTTAATACACTAAATGTGAGCATTACTACAATTGATTTCCCATGTTTTGATATTTCATACAATAAGTCTATAACATACTCCATACTCTATATGCATGTCCAAGGTTTTCTTTTAATTTCTTAATATTTAACTTGAATTCAGCTCAATTTCCTTATCATAAAAGGGGTTTCCACTTCATTGAGGGGGAGAAGAAGGGGGGGACGTAAGACTACGATTACTAAAATTGTTAAAACCATTAATTGAGAGAGGGGGTGTAGAGAAGCATAAGAAGCAAGAGAAAGGGGAAAGGGGGGAGAATGAAGGAATGAGAGGGGGATAAGGAAGAGAGAGAGAGAGAGAGAGAGAAGGGTTACTAGGTTAGAGAGAGAAGGGTTACTAGGTTAGAGAGAGAAGGGTTACTAGGTGATGGCTAAGATGATATAGAAAGATCGAGGTCCTCAAGGATATAAGGCAAAGAAGAGTCAAGAAAATTACATCTCTTTTAGGAGACCGTTACAGAACATAATATCTTTTCAATGACATGACAGAAATATAAATTATTAAAAAGAGAATATCTTAATAACCATGACTATATAATTATAAGACAAATGAGAGGAGCCATAGAAAAAAGGAGTGACGAAGAGTGAGGGAGCAAGTAGGACGAACTGAATTATCAAGACCACAATAGAAGAATGAAAAGGAGAGAAGAATAAGAGCAAGAGGAGGTAAGAGAGGAGCTGATGATGAGGGAACAAAAGGGTTAGAGGGATATAGGGAAAATGTGACAGTAACGATGCAAGAGAAGGAAGGGAAAGAGAGAAGGAGCATTGTCAGTCTGAAATGTCACAAGCAAGTAGCAACGGCAAGCTCCATTTTATTTCTTTTTTTTAGTTCATTTTTTTGCTTATTTTTCACAAATTATATGATTTTTTTAATGTTAATATTCTGATTTTTCCTTTTTGAAAGTATAATATATACCTGTTTTGACTACCTGTCTTTAGTTCGCTTTCTCTCCTATTTAATTGCTTTGATTTCTATGAATTTGCGTTGTATGTGATTTATGTTCTCCGTTTAATTTATTGGTGTTAATTTACAAGAATAAAACCCATATGTTGACTTAAACCAGTGACCTATTATTGACAACACTTTAATTGCTATTGATGAAAATTGTCTGAATTTGACAGTCCAATTAATTGAAATGTGCCCTGAAATAGGTAATGACAACATGCAAGCAGTTGCTCATGGGTGCCCCAAACTGGAATCAATATATAATGGTTCTAATTTCTGACTGAGATTCATTATCTTATGTTGTGCAGCAAGTTGAACATAGTAATGTTAGCAAAATGGAGAAGAAAGGAAGCTGGTTTTCAGCAAGTAAGAGGGTCTTTGCTCATAGCTATAAGGAGAATGTAGCTAATGTGAGTGAATTCTTTTAGATTCGTTATTCATTGTTTTTTCCAGACTCGAAACTTTTTATGGGCAATCTCTACATTTTATTGTAGAAATAAGGGATTTAATAATTACTCATATCAGATATAATAAAGTTATCAAAGCCTATTTGCAAAATCTGGCTTGATACTTGTTACAATGGTTATGTTAAACTAATAGGGAATAGAGAAGAAAAATGAAGAAAGGGGTCGGAAATCTAAAATCTGAGATGGTCATTCGTTCTTGTCTTTTGTCAGAGACCCAAGTAACATTGAGAATGCTTAGGTGGTTCAAAGGGGGCACCAAGTTACAAAACCTGAGCAACCAAAGGCAGAACCTCCGACTCCACAAGAGCAACTAAAGGTAGAACTGCAGAACCTCCGACTCCACCTCAGCAACCAAAGACAGAACCTCCGGCACCACCTCAGCAAACATAGACAGAACCTCATCATGTAACTCCAATTTGATATTTTTATAGCTTCTCTAAGTTACAGAATATCTAAAAGGCAAAGAATTATATCTTAAAGCTGCTGAGTTGCTCACAAGGCTTGAAAGAAGGGCTATATCTCTGTTAGATGCCTGCCAGGTCTATGCACATCTTCACCAGCAAGTCTGGTAAAGTCTTAACAAATTTCTGTGTAAAAACTAGCGTGATTTTATTTTGTTTTACCCTTTGTTTCATCAATCAATAATGTCTTCTACTTGTCTTGTTCACAATATGTATTTAAGATGTCATACTTGTTAGTCTTGCCTACCAAGTGCTATTCCATTTATCTACATAATATAGGTCCCCAAATTTACATATGAACTTTTATTTTTACTAGGAGATAAATGCAAGGCTGAGGTTTAATGTGTTAAGATACTTAGTGGAAAGTGTGAAGTAGATGACGGTTTATAATCTAAATGGTCTTAAATCTTTTAAATGTGTGTGGCTTCTCATATTTTTCTATTCTTTATGCAGCTTGGTGGTTTGAACTTCATGTTCGCTGTTGAGCATACTCCTTCTATATCTCTGATTTCCAAAATGCCCACAGTAATTCTCGGGATGCATGTATCTCATGGATCACCGGAGCATTTTGATGTGCCATCAATGGCTGCTGGAACTCTCGACAGTCACCCTTCCTTGTCATTTCCAAAAAACTGACTAAGGAAAATTTCCTATCGTATTACCTAATGTTGTTTGTTTTTACACTCTTTAGGTTGTTAACTCCAAGGAATGGCCAGTGATTTCACGATATAAGGCATCAGTAAGGACTCAGTCTTCTAAGGTCAAAATGATTGACAATTTGTTCAAATATGTGTCTAAAATGAAGGTATCATGAGGTATGTTTGAGGAAGATGATGTGTAAATGTCATCTTAAGCTTAAGCAGTTCTAATATGGGTCATTATATTTCATCAGGGAGGCTCTGCTTGATTTCTATGGCAATTCTCGCCGGGGGGGGGGGGGGGAGAGGAGTAATATGTAGCTTGTAAGGCTGTAACATGGGGGAGTACAAAGGCGGAGTTAGTAATTCATAACAAAATTTCTTCATTTGAATATTTACAGCTTTACGCTCAGTAAGGCGATCTAACTATTGTGTACGTATTTTTAGATCCGATACAAATGAAAATATTCTGCGATTATACTATGTCCATAGTAATAACATATATCTCAGAAAATAATGGAATTATGAGATTATGCTTGCATCTATAATCCTTATAATTCGGATTTATGCTGCTAAATTCATTTTAATTTGCTGTGTTTGATGTTCATTTTAAAGCATGCACGGAGGACTATTTAGAGGCTAAAATTATATTGATTAGGAAAACTTTCTTAGCTTTGTCTTCCTTCAGCTATAGTGAAATGATCACCCACAAGCTTATCACTGTGAAAGATGTCTGTAAAATCAATACTTTGTGTGATTAGTCTTGAGTTTCTATAAGGGAAATGGTAGTAATAAGAAGTATTTTAAGATGATTATTACTTTCAAGTCTCAACACTAATTTTTTAGGTTAATTCCAATGTGGATACATGTGGCTTCAAACAATATCCGAGGATTTTGAGCTGCTACTTTATGTGTTTATGCTTTTCTGATTTTGTAGGAGTTTTGCTACTTTATATTTTGATTAAAGATAATTAATGTGGGCATTAAAATAAATAATCTGTTCTGATTATTGGTTTCTCCTTTATAAAATTAGGTGGGGGATTGGAAGGATGAGTTTGGCTTCATGTTAGCTGACATTTTGAAGCAAAATAAAGTAAATAATTCAGGCATGAGATTTGATCCAGGGGTAAGGATAGCTGATTTCGATAGGTTTATAGCCGAGTATGAGAATGATCATACTTCTTATTGTTGGTCTACTTTGATTAATTTCAGGGCAAATGAGGAGATCGAGGAGGCTCTTAACCGAATTCAAGCTCAAAAAATTCTGAAAATCCGAAAGAGTTCAGGCTCTTCACTCTTTTGTGGGGTGTGCTGCTGAACATCAATTTCATTTACGCTTTGTATTAAATCTTATAATGTATAACTTAAGTAGCAATTACATTTGAGTGGACATGTGCAATTTTTCATGAATTTTCCCCTTAATTGTATAATCATATAAGTTACTAAATCAATTTGTTCAGAAAATTGTATATATATACACATTGAATACTGCTCACATTATCAAGAATTACATGTTCGATGATTTTCAAAATTGTCACACTTATAAAATACACATAACTTTATTATTAGTAAACAAATAAAATAATGATTAACATAAAACATAAGCTAATTAAATGATAATAACTCCCTCAAAAAAAGTGATAATTAATAATCAATCAGAGATCGCCAAATTGGGGGATCGTGCGCCATTATTTATGATGATGCAAATTTGTTAACAAATACATTTTGTATGCATATAGCTTTTCCATTTGAGTTAAAAGTATCCTTTTAACATTTGATGACCCAAGTAATTTATTTTAATTCATTTAAAGCAAAGCTCTTAAATTTGATTCTAATTCATAATAACTATTTTATTTCGTTTAAAGCAAGTTCTTAAATTCTATTTTAATTCATAATATAACTATTTTTGGCACCAAAACTTTTAACACCCCATTAAATTCGAATAAATAATTTCACAGTGACTTCTAACGCCTTTGAAAACCATGAGTAATTTATTGAAGCGCCTTTGAAACCATGAGTAATTTATTGAAATTATTTAATTTGCTAATCAACACACACATATATTACATTAATTCATCAGCAAAACAATCTATTCCATAAAAATTCATCTTTGTTCAACGACAACAAATGTACCTGACTCCGTTACCAAGACAACATTAAAATAATCTACACATACATCAATGACTAATTACACATTAATCACCGAGTATAAATCACCAAATTGGGGGACCGCGCGCGTAGCGCGCGGGCCAACAACTAGTTAAAGTAAAAATATCGCTATCATATTGAGGTAATCCCTTCATTCGGCTATAAATAATAAAGATGTTATCGCAATGAGTGAATCTCTTTGACTCGGCTAAAAATAATATTCACATAAATTGTGTTGCATTATCTATATTTTGGCGAATCAAATTACACGGATAGTGTCGTATGTTATATTATGTTTATTAAACATAATCGATTGGAGACTTGAATCACATCTCCAAGGATTAAAGATAACAATAAATAATCTATAATATTTTTTTATTTTGCTATATACTTACATGTTGCATAATAATTTAGGATAATTATGTTAACTATCCAATAGAGTATAAAATTTGTTTGAGGGCATTCATAATTATCAATTCGATATATAACATTCTAAATATACTTATCCAATATAACCCTCATAGTTGAGTTACAAAATTTGTAATATGATCCTAAAAGTATGTATACAATACATGTGTAATTTTTAAAAATAATAGGAAAAAAAATTCTAAAACAACAATATAACTAAATTGATGAAAAAGGTCTTCTTTACTTGTTTGCCAAAGTTATCACACCCCAAGTCTTCCACCTCTGCTAGAGCAGAATGTCAGGAGCATTAAACTCTGCATTCATTTGATGGGTTTGGGATTTTGGAAGGTTTTGCAAATCTACTTGCTTGATTTGTAAGACTATTTTGCCCTTTTAGCAACTTTATTTTAGGTCAAATTGTTTTAGAAGATGACTTGTGACTTGTGAGAGTTGTGACAAATAATAATCTTATATAAATATAAATTCCTACTCTTGAACTATCTTGTGATTCTTGTGCTTCTAAAGTGCTAGCTATCAAGAATAGACCATAGGAATGTATTCACACGTGTATCTTGTTATAAGATGCTAACCTTTCAAGTAATTAAGTTTGCCATCCATTTTAAAATTGTAAAAAAACAAAGCACTTACACAGATCAATTACTTTTTTAATCATATTAATAAAGTATATTTGAATAATTATCACTGTAATTTGAGCTAATCAACATCCACGTCACACATTAGGTATATTTAAGTATGCTTTGTGGGCAAAGCCAATAATTTAAGAGTATATAGTTTCTAATATCTTTTAACAAAGTCCACAACATTAGCATCTCCTCCTCAATGATTAACCCAATTTTATTTGGCTTGATAATAAATGTGAACAAAAATTGATATTCTATAAAAAGACAAACAAGCGAACCAATTAAATATTTTTTAAAAACCCTAATTGAATTGTCTATGCCAAGCTATTCAATCCTTTGTCCAAATTACTTTATTTTATTTGAGTGATTTCATATTCAACTACCATATTGAAAAGAATAGAGTGATTATAATAAACAGTACTTGCTAAAAATCCAAGTATTTACTAAATTGAGTTTCAATAAGGTAAACCCAGATGAGTGGCATGGCTATACTTGCTATCTAGGTGGTATTTGTTTTTACTAGTTTGGAGTGACCGTCTCACGAATAACTACTTAAAAATAAACCGTCACCAATAAAATTTCAGCGCAATGTAACGCAGCGTGATTATATACTTTACTTTTGATTGATAGTATATTAAAGACCGTGGAAGTTTTCCGTCCGGCGCTAGTACTCAAATGCATTCTACCGTTGGATAGGATTGAAATGTAATATAAGAACCAAGGATGTAATATTTTTGTTTGGTATACTACTTTTTAGTATGGTCGATGCTAATTGCTAAACAAGGCGACAAATGCATTTTAGACTCTATTGTTTAGTAGAGAATTATTAGTTTGACTAATGTGTGAAACATTCTAACCGTCAGTGAATACTTTGTATCCGAATCTGGGGATCAATAACTAAAACTAATGATTACCAATCACATAAAATTTAACATGTAACGCTACTATAAAGTATATCATTATTCATTATGTTCATCATATTAGGAATTTATATATTCTTTTAAAAACCCTTTTATAATTCTTTATTTTTTCGTTGAGATTACTTTTATAAGTATTGAACGTAGTAGTGTCTACATTATTTATTACCATATACTTTATGTTATTACCATTCATAGCTTATATTAAACACTACACAAAAAAAGCACCTATATGGTAAAACTAAAATACCCAAATTACCCAAAATATATTAGCTTATGTTACCATTCATATCAAAAAATTAAAATAGCTCTATCTTTTGAATGGATTTTTTGGCTATAAATAGGGGCAGCAAGTGGAGTAACTTCCCAACTCACTTCCTCCCCTAAAAAGCAAAACACCTAGAATAGTGTTTTGCATGTACATGTCCTCCTCTAATCCCCCACCCCCTAACCCAAATAGCCGAATCACTGGTGGATTTTGGTGAAACAAAAGGCGTCACAAGATGGTATATCAAAGGCGTAACAACCTAAGGAATGGTGGTGCTCCATTTTTTAGATATTACAACTTAGGTACCCAACTTCCTAAGGCTCCTAGTCCTACTGGATCAGACCACGTTGTTCTAGTGACTAGGGATGACATGCTGAGGAAGGAACCTGTTTCCCAGTCCAGAGGCCAAATAGTTCAACCACATCTAACGAAGAACCTAGGGTTGAGCCAGATGTTGTACCAAATCCTCCCAACTTTGAACCAGATGTTGCACCAAATCCTCCCACCTTTGCTGGCCATCCTACCTTGACTGTCAATGTTAATCCCCCACGAGCAAATTTAGCTTTAAATTTCAACCCACAACCTGTGTTCTACAACTTCCTTCCAACCCATAACCAAGCGGCCCAATCACCAGTTTACAATCCCGTGCAATATTATGCTATAACTATTTTCACCGCTAGGGTCCGTTCTAACAATCTGAATGATTTTGGTGTGATGTACACCATTAGGGCTGATTACACGTTTCAACAAATTTATGTTGATTATGCTGCAAAGGTGGACTTGGAAGCAGATGACATATTTATTAGCATGGGAAATCAAGTCATTCAACCGATTTAGACCGCGTATGGAGCTATGATCCAAAATGCTGAGGTTCTTATCGTGACTCCAAAGGTACGTTTGGATTAAAAAATTTTAATTTTTTTTGTTTACTTGTAAATTTTAAATTTTAGGGATATTTTTTCATCTATTGTCTATTTTTTGTTTATTGCTCTATGCTTTTGATGGTGACGTTAGTAAGAATTCATGTTTGAAAGAAGTCATGTGACCAAGATTTTTTTTTTTCGTTTTTTTTTCAATTTGAGGTCCAGTACTTGACTCTAGAGTTTGTTTATGTCATTGCAAGTATTGTTCATTTAGAATGGCTTTATAATACGTATAATTTAATAGTATTGTATAGTGATTCATGTTGGTGGACCTATATTACATGAAAAAGTAGTAATTATAGTTTATAGATAGATAATAAATATTATTGAATATTGCTTGAAAAATATTAATAAGGCAACTAACTTTGTTGTTTTTAAAATATGGTTAAATATTGGTCGGATGATGTGTTTGAGTCGTTTATTTGATGATTATAAACAGTTAATTATTTTTACACATAAATATACAATTTTTTTTTTAAAAAAAACGTGTGTCGCTACAAGTGTTTCAAACTCTAAAAGTGGTCTAATAATTCTTGTGTATAAGAGTAGTACATTTTAAATGTTTAATTCATTGTCTACTTGGCGAAAAAAAGGATAAAAAAAAAGGATAAAAAAATAAAAGGGATACCAATTGTGTGACATCTATATCATTAAAAAATAATAATTATATCTTGCTCGAAGGAGATAACATTCTGATATTTTAGGTCCCGGAGAGAAATGTGGACACCCGATTCAAGCAATTCACTATTGAGGAGATTGCCAACAATCCAAGGAAGTTGACCATAAAAAAGGATAAAAAAAAGGATAAAAAAAAGGATAAAAAAATAAAAGGGATACCAATTGTGTGACATCTATATCATTAAAAAATAATAATTATATCTCGCTCGAAGGAGATAACATTCTGATATTTTAGGTCCCGGAGAGAAATGTGGACACCCGATTCAAGCAATTCACTATTGAGGAGATTGCCAACAATCCAAGGAAGTTGACCATTATGTGGCCTCTACATGAGCCTATGTATGGCGTGTACACCTACTGGGGTACACAAATGAATGTCCCTCCACAACAGCTGATAATGTTCCGTGAACGCAAGTATCTTACCACATTCCAGACATTGCATCAGCTAAGCATCGCCAACGGGGACAGAGTAGTTGCCTTTGCTAACATCTAGTGTATGATGTTTGTGAATTTAGATGTGATGTGAAGTTATTTTGCTTGAAATGGCGACTACGCACTAGCAACGACTAATTCACCCCAGGTAAAGGCCTATGTAACCATTTTGTTAGTAGTCAACATTTGCTAATAATGGAAGGTGACTATGTTATTATGACGCTATGTATGAATCAACTAGGCAAGTGCCAAGGCAAGGCCATTTTGCATGGATTATATCATGGTGTTTGTGAAGGATCTTTAGATGATCCGTGATGTTGTTGTTATGAAACAAATCCGTAATTAGTACTTAGTATTTTGTCAGTATTTTGTATGATATTATTATCGTGTGGTTATTAATGAATGAAGTTGTTATTAGCAAATGTTTAGTTACAATTTACATTATTGTTTTTGAATCCTATTATGTTTATCTTAATTTGTGACACAAAAAGTTTGAAGTCATCAAAATTCATCATTAAATAAATTATTTTATATAGGAAAATTATTAAGTCCTTACAAAAAAATTTTAAATTTGTTTTTTTGAAGTGTGGATTTCGTGAAATATAACTTCAAGTAATAAATAAAAAAGGCACCAATATACTAAAAACTGCTTTTTAGTGGACCTAAACCTATCAATTCTAAATTTGTTGGCAACAAGGTTGTTATTGATAGAATTAGGAGCGAACATGTGTGTTTTAACAAATTGATCTCTTTTATTCAGTTCAATGGCTATCTCTAAATATTCATGCCTTTTTTTTTTTGGTAACATTGTGCAAAATTATAATAAAATGAGCAGATGGCCAATGTGTATAACGATTAATGATCTATACTACGTATATCACTAGAGTTGATTACGTTTTTAATATTTGTGGTGCAGTTTTTATTGTCTTCAATTTATCAACTTGCTCAAATTCAGTAAGTGATATTTTTAATTTAATGAACATGACCATACTCCTTAATTTATACGTGGAAGTAGACCCTATAGTCTTATTGAAATCGTACATGCAGTTAGTCTCGAAGTACATACAAATTTATTAACCCTTTTGTAATACAACAAATCTAACCAACTATATCCTTAGTTCATTATATCTCATCTACCCTACTCTTGCATAAGTTCAATCAACAGTACACCTCACCCTTTTTCACCCCCTTCAATGTCCTAGTTTAAATAGTGCTAGTGAACCATATTCCAGCTGCTTCCGACTTCAAATCACAATCCCAAAAAAATAAAATAAAATAAGGTTCAGCAATAAGACCTTCATCTTTCAAAACAATGTCCTTAAACTCAAGCCCTTCTACCCCAAACCATACCACTACTCTATTTTCACTAATGTACAACAGCGATGAAGCTCGCAGGAGATCCTATCACAAGGACCCGCAAGACCGTTAGTACGTGACAGATTTACAACAGATTAACCAACTACTACCACGATGCCGGTTTGGGCCTAGGGGTGGTTCAAATCCTTCTTTGATGGATTTGGATCAAATGCTTCAAGAACAACTAGAATCGATGCGAGTTGATGCTTTGGAGTTTGATTTATTTCCGGATTTAGAAAATGGAATAGATGAAACTCCATTTTCAACCCCAAAAGAATCATTTTCACCACACCCCCACGAATTACTAGGTAATTCATCATCTGAAATCACTATTGTGTCTCCTGAAATAATTTTAGCTTAACCAACAAAGTATGTTACTATTGGAGACTTGAACTTTTCGCCAAATTCTCCTGAGACCACCAAGGAGAAATGGAGGTTTTTTGCAAGTCAAAAATCCATTGACAATAAGAAGGTTAAATCCAAGAAGAATCGTAACGTGTTGGCTAATTGTCGATGGAGGCAAAACCTTTGGGTGATGGAAAAAATCCGTTAAAGCTGGTCGAGTTGCTATGGAGGAGCAGGTGGTGCAACCATCAACTTGAACGAGGTGCCTATGGAGAAGGTGCAGCTGCTTGAGAAGCCTAGCAAGAAGCGAAGTCTGAGATGGCAATGTTGGTAAATGGTTTTGCTTGTGCCAATATGTAAGGAAAACCAATTTGGGTTGTAGTTTGTTTTTTATTATTTCTGTGTTTAATTAATGGTTTGAATTACTAGTACTAGTTACTATTATTATTATAACCTATGTTTGGTAGTGTGTGGTGATTTTATGATGTTGGTGAATTTAAAGTATTTTGCACTTATTGACCCTAATGATGCTAATTATTATGGTACTGATTTAATCGATCGTTGTTAATTTTTAGTTTAGATAACATATTACTGTATTCGTGAGATTACAAATAATACGAGTAGTAGCTATTATACACACATAAATATTCATGCTTATTAGTTAAAGTAATTATAAAAAGGTAGTGTGAGATATAATGTCATGCGTGTGATAATATTGTTGATAGATCTTCTCATCTTACCATATTTAATATAAATGTTTACAAGTGAAGGTGTTAATGCAGTTGACCTTTTTTGAACATGGGAAAACTTGATAAAAAATAGCCAAAATTGATAACTTGGTCATTTTATAATTAGGAAAACCATAAGTCTAAAAATACATACTTGAGTTGATAATTTTGTATTAGAATAATTTGTTTACAGATGTGTAGGAAGAATTAAAAACCGGTTTTGTAAGTATTTTATTTTAAAATTGCAAATGTAAGATGGGGCAAATAGAGCTTAATATTATACAACTTATACAACACTTTGTATGTTGCTACTCACTTGCTTCATAACACACTCTATCTGACCTATAAAGTAAAAATAAATAACCTACTTGGTAGACCCAATTAACCCTTCAATACTACATGATATGACCAATGGTTAAATGAAAAGTCATAACTCGTAAACTAATAATATATAATCTAAGGAGATTATTGACGGGTTTCAAGAATAGGTAGGGTAGGTACCAACTCAAAATATTTAAAATTCCATAAATGCCAAATTAGATGTTATGACAATAATCATAATAAGGGCGGGTTCACATTCACTGAGCTGAATTGTTCTAATATAATGGAAGCGAAACGTAATTGAGTTTAATTGGCATGAGATAACTAGTGGTGGATGAATTGAGTAGTTTATGGTGTAATGCTTGTAGGAATTTATCTTGAATAAAAATAGATGCACGACATATTAAATATTAAGTTCATATGAAGTTGGGTCTACGTATGAAATTAAAGTGACATTATCCATCTTTTGTGGATAACTTTTGAAAAAACCTTTTGCCCCTACATTGACACAAGTAAGCCTCCTTATGCATGAACAGAAAAAAGTTACTCAGTGTAGACACCCATTTGTGTCTCCCCAAAACCAAACCCGGTGATGAATACCTTTCGCGTCGAATAAAAATCGAATGAAGTGAAAGTGTGGAAAGTCTAGTGTTGCGGTTAGTTTTTATTAAAATCTCTCTCTGTTTTCGAAAACCTATTTTATTTTATGAAAATAGCCAATCCAGTTTAGTTTGGTCCATAACAAGGGTCCAATAATAGTGTAGTTGGATTGGGTTCAAAAAAGAGCTTTCCAACGATATATTATAAGCCCAATTCCGATGAATAATGAGGAAGTTATGGCCAAATTACTAAACTGGGCCCGGTTTGATCTTTATATGCGGCCCAATGATCTAGAGGAGGGCCTATTATGAATTATCATTCCTAATGCAATTAGGATTGATTATAGTCTTCTAGAAGGTTCTTTTGAATCCTAATGGAATTAGGATTGATAATTAAGTTCTATGAGTTTTATCTGGAATAAAAGAAGTGCAAAATTATGATTTTACCCCTTGTACGGACTTTTACGACTTAATTTTATCAAAAAATAGAAAACGTGTGGAAAAATCTCCTGCAGCGCCAAACGTCAGGCTGTCGCCTAGCGACAGACCACAGACCTTGTCGCGCGGCGACAAGAGCTGTTGTGGCGACAGAGGCGTGTTTTATTCCTTTTCGAACTCTGATTCGTTTTTATCAAATTCGGACTATTTTCATTATAAATAGTGTCCTTAGACCTCCGTTTTTAATCACCAATTCTAATAAGCTCTTAACCAGAATTCTCTAATTCTTCTCTCTCTCTAAGCTAAAGCTTATTATCACTCTCCCTCTTTCTAGCCTAACCTTTTACAAACACAATTCCCCACTCATTAGCACTAGACACACCTAGTCAAGTTCGAAGTTGCCTTCGCCCTAGACGTGAAAGGTTTTGTATTTCAGAGGGTTTGGTCCCAAATCTCTATTTCAATTATTTAATTTAATTGTTTGATTTTATATTTTCCTTGAAGTTACTAACGTGTGTATTTTGTTATTAGAAAGAGGTACGAGGCATCCAAGTAAGTGCTTTAATTTTTTTAATTGATATTATGATAATAAGCGAGCTGCAAGTCAAGTATGGAATGTCTTACCATCAAATATTTTATGAGGCACACAGTCTTCCTGTTCTTTTTAGACATTTTGACATCAAAAAATCTTCCATGCTAGCTCTCTTTCCCCGGAAACTTGAATATCCACACCTTAACTTTCCATCTTCACAATCATACAACAAGAACACCAAGAAGTACAATGCCACTTAATAACAGATGCGAATGGTTTGTTTATTCAGAAAGTAATTCTATTGCAGAAAGATCTAAAATCAATACATTAAGAAATAACATTGTCTCATCAAAGTTCTTTTGTCAAACAGGCTTTGGTGAAAGAAAACAGATTAAAACTCGAGTCCAAATTAATCTACATAAATGCCAAAAAAAAATACTCTTTTTTCAGATAATTATGGAGGGTTAAGAAGATCAAGAGAGCCTAATTTAATGGCTCATCCAATGCAACACATTACTTATAATCGTGAAAGGATGGGAACAAATACCTAATTGTGCGGAGCAAATGATGAAATTAAGGGGTGAAAAAATTACCAAACAGGAAAACAAACAATTATAGAGGTGTAGGCCTTTTCAAGTGCCAATATCTAAACAAGGTCAGGCTTTCAAGCCTAAACCCACTTACTTAGACACCATGCCAAATAGAAGCCTTAATGTTATTCTCTGTGGAAAGTGTGCCAAAGATGTGCTTCTTTCATTTCAAGACTATGAAACACCTCTTATATTAACAAGATAAAACCCCTTGCAAAAAGAAAAAAAAAATTAAATAAATAAAAGAGCAGAAAACAAGTTAGGGGGAATGTTGAAACCCTTATAAATAAACAAAAAAAAATAATTCTTTCTTAATTGTGGAATATGTTTTATACTCTATCAGACATTGATTATTTTTAATTTTTTTACCATTAAATTAAAATGGGAAATTCTCAACGGCAACCCTCAAGGCAGTTAACATCGGAAATATATTTTAGTGTGCAACAAACTTGCAACAAAGAAAGCATGCTCGACTGTGGACCACCTCTAAGTCAAAATCCCGGGCCACCATTATTGCTACTATTTGCAGTAATAACACCACAATTCTGTTCTTATAATTAAGAAAGAAAGAATAAAAATAAATAAATAACCCTTCCACAACTCTATTAATCTAATTTGGATATTTATATTAAAGCAGAAATTTAATTTAGTAATTACTAACTAATTACTCATATATACACAAAAAACAATTTCCAGTAATTAATTAATCAATCAATCCCTTGAAAATCAAGGTTGGGTTTTTTTATTTTTTTTTTATTTTTAATATTTTGGCCCATTGGCCCAAAAAAACACAAATCAGGCATAGCGCATATTCTTAGGCTTAACCTCCTGCACCTAGATTTAGGTGTCACTGCTCAAAACACATGAGAATCTACATGAAACGCAGCCCACTTATATTGTGTTCTCTAACGTTTCTTCCCGCCCAAGTTTCTTGGTTTCCTTTTTCAAATTTTTTGGTTTCCTCTTTTCCAATTCTCTCTCTTCTCCTATCTTTCCTAATTCTCATCAAAGTTTTCCATTAAAATTTTCATTACTATATTTTGTTCTCTGTTTTCTCTCTTCTGTTTTTTTTCCCTCTTTTGTTTCAATTTTTCAATTCAATTTTTCAATTGAATTTATTATGTGGTGAATTTGTGCTTAATTTTGATTGATTAAGTTTATCTAATTTTTGAATTCATATGAATTGAATTTTTTTTAGCTTCGATCAATTTCATTTGTGTATGAATTTTATCTAATTTTTTGCATTTTTTTTATCAATGAACATAATTATGCAAAATATGAACATATGCATAGGTTTCCTTAAATGTGAACATTAACTTTTCATAAAGTGAACATAGGCATAAAAAATATGAACATATGCATTTCAGAAAGTAAATATAACAATTCAAAATATGAATGTAAGCATTGGTTTCCTTAAAGTGAATATAAGCATTTAAAAGGTGAACATATGCGTAAAAAATATGAACATATGCATTCAAGAAAGAGAACATATGCATAAACAGGCTTAATGATAATATTTCATGAACAACAAATATTTACTATGAATATTTACATTATGAACATATGCATAGGTTCCTTTAAATGTGAACATTAGCTTTTCAGAAAATGAACATAGGCATAAAAAATATGAACTTATGTCTTTCATAAAGTGAACATAACATTTCAAATATGAACGTAAGCATTGGTTTTCTTAAAGTGAATATAAGCATTTAAAATGTGAACATGTATGTAAAAAAATATGAACATAAACATTTAAGAAAGACAACATATGCATAAACAGATTTAATTAATATTTCATGAACAACACATATTTACATTATGAATATTTGAAATTATATATGGACATATAAAATTTTATTATGAATATAATGCATTTAATTATGAACATAAAAATCTGAAGAAATAAAAAATAATATGATTATGAAACATATGCATTATAAGTATTAACTGTTCATTTTTTTTACGTGTTCATTTTTTATTATTAAATGTTCATTTTTTTTTCATGTTCATATTTTTAACTAATGTTCATTTTGTAGAGCGTAGTGTTGATTTTGGCGGATCGCGGATATGTTGTCTGGGTTAATAATTTGGGTCGTGCGTTTTGGGCCTTCCCTTGTTGCACCTATCTTAGGTGCATGAGGATGCACCTAAGACCAATTGCAGGCATAGAACAAACTAAAGGAGCAAAAATTTAATAAAATAAGAAGTACAAAGAAGAAATGAACACTAGCCCTGTAGAATGAAGAGAGAGATTAGAGATTGCATCAAACCCCATTATTATTTTGATCAAATACTATAGAAATTTCATCAAAGTGAGGCGATCTGCAGGGCAACATCTTGCACAAATGCACAATGGATTGAAGAGTTAAAATCTTGAAAATGAAAAAGAGCCATGAATAAATGAATTAATTTGGTTTTTAAAATAAATCAATCAAAGTCTTAATCCCATAAGTGGGGTAGGCTACATGAACCAAATTTGGTTTTAATAAAAGCCCAAAAAATCCAATTAATTAAAATCCAAAACAATCCTAATTTAGCTTTCAGCAAACACAAAAAAAACCCAGTAAAACTGAATTAAACACAGATGCAATAATTTTTTTTTTCAAAAAATCCAACTGCATAAAAACCTAGAAATAAACAAAATTTGCATCAATCAACATTCAAATATAAGCAAAAATCTTCCTTCAAAAAACAAGGAAAAATTTAATAGAAGAGATGAACATTGAACCAGTTAGAACAAGAGAGAGGAAGGAGAGAGAATTATACCTGGAGATTGGAGACAACGACATGTTCAGAAGTTTCTTCAGTTGAAGGTTGGAGAAACCTCAGTAGTGAAAAAAGCAAATAGATATCAATTTCCCTGGCCATTTTTACAAGTAGATTCAACATAAGAACACAAAATAAACAGAATTCCAAACTGAATTTAACAATAACAATGCAAATAAAACCCTAATTGAAGCATTACCCAAAATTCTTGAACAATAAAATTTTCATCAATGTGTAAAATAAACACTCAATACTCTCACCAATTCACTAAAAGCACTTTAAATTTCACAAAAAATCACCAAATTCAAACTGATGCGGAACAACTTCTTGATGCGGAACAACTTTGTCATTTATTGGCTTACTATAGTGACATCTACTTTACATACAAGAACATAAAAGAAACACCAGTAAACATCTCATTGAATATGTAGTTTCCAGATTTAAAATGGCTGATGATATAAAGATACATTTGTAAGGGTTAAAACACTTTAAAGTGACATCGTAATTATGGTTTACTTCAGTTTTCCTTTTAAAAGAATTATAAAATATTCTTAATAAATAGAAATAATTACAATAAATTAATAACCGTTATAAAGCCACTGAGTCCTTCATTGTAAAGATTCCGAGGAAACCAGAATAAAAGGATCACTTTTCATGCTCAATAACTCAACATGAACCTATGTCTAATAAACATATTGAGCATCTAGGTCATGCAAACACCTATTAATGTCAAATTGGAAGAAATACAGAGGCGGAAGCAATTGAACCAAGTAGAGTGATACAATTAGCTTAAGGACACCTCTGCATCTAGGTCATCACTATAAGGACTTAAGTCCATGAAACTATGTGAGAAAAATCTGCTTAATAAGCCATTCAAAGCAAAATAGAGTGATAGAATCAGCTTAAGACAATTATACGGGTATAAATGAAAGGAAAATGTAACATACAATAATGAAGCATATAAAAAACTTTTGCATTTACGCCAAGCAAATCACTTCCAGGATACCTCTGCATGAGAAACATCGGGAAGACAAGGTCAAAGGTTTATCCTATTAGAATAAGATCCATCTTATAGAAACTTGAAATTGCAACTCCCCTTATGATGCCTATCACCAAGCCTTTCTTTCACCAATACCTCAACTCCTCAAGTATTAATGCCACAATCCACATACAACTAGCCAACTTACAACTTAAGAAGTGTTGAAGAAAGAAGAATGTGATAGTTAGGCAAAGCCATTAGTCCATGACAATCATTCCCAAACAGCAAAATAAATTACAAGTTGAGGTTGAGTTTACAGTCTATTTAGTAAAGTGCCTTCACAGTTCACACACTCAAAGTAGTATCAATTCATATACTACCTGAGTTATACTCAGGTAGTATATGAAAACAGAAAAATGTGAGTAGAACTTATGAAAATGGAGAGAGTATTAAAATGGGTTAGATTAGTATTACACATTAGGCTAAACCTAAGCTGTTTCAACCAATTAACTTAAAATAACAAGAAACACCCAAAGAAATAATAATGAAGAAAGTTTAGATTAATATTTTTGGGTAAGGAAGAATTATTTTCAATTATTTTTTAGCTTTTTATATTGTTTAGGAATATAATAAGGAGCATTTTTGGGAAGTAAAATCAATGGTGTCAAATAGATCTGTTGCCTTTATATGTAACACAAAGACATGTATTTACTCACACACTAGCCAGCTCGGTATTAGGAAAGGATTGATTCAATTGTCTCATTGAGCTATACGATTAATTTCCCTTTACTGCATCGGACCCCCAAGCTATGCTTTAACAATCATTTCAGAAAAAAAAGAAAAACATCATCTCTATAAATACTAAGTATGGCCAACGAAACTACACCTGCCGGCTGCCGCTTTCTGAAACTCATAGATGAAAGCCTCATCCATGGCGAAGGGTAATGAACTAATGATAATGGTGTTTGATAACTGGTACTTGCCAAATGCACATCAATCATACGAACCTCAAAACTCGTACGATCTATGACATAAATCCAAGGAAACAGAAAGTTCTCTCTATAGGAAATAATCCCTTGAGCTTCTCATTATTGGAAAGTGTTTAAATACAAAGATTACAAAACACTAAGCTAGGGTTAAGGGGTGTGAACCTAATAAATACAAAGGTTAAGGGGAGTGAACCTAATAAATCTAAGATTATTTACATAATCTAATACACCCTCGCAGTCGAAGCGGGAGGCTTGTGAACGCTAAGACTGTTTCTAAAGTCATCAAAAAGGAGTTGCGGAAGACCTTTGGTGAACATGTCCGCAATTTGATATCGAGAAGGAACATCGAGGACACGAACTTGACCAAGAGCAACCTTTTCACGCACAAAGTGGATGTCCATCTCAATGTGCTTGGTTCGTTGATGTTGAACCGGGTTGCCGGAGAGATAAACGGCACTAACATTGTCACAATACACAACCGTGGCTTTCTTGATGGGTTAGTGGAGTTCGAGAAGAAGGTTGCGAAGCCAACATGATTTGGCGACGACATTAGCAACACCACGATACTCGGCCTCCGCACTTGACTTAGAGATGGTGGGTTGTCTCTTGGCAGACCAAGAGATCAAATTGTCTCCAAGAAACACGCAATAACTCGAGGTTGACCGACGTGTATCGGGCAGCCACCCCAGTCCGCATCAGAGTAGGAGAGTAGGGGATTAAGCTAGTTGCGGGTGAGGCATAGAGGTGCAGGCCATGAGATAAGGTACCTTGAAGGTACAACAAAATTCTCCGAACAACATGCATATGTTCCTGCCTTGGGTCGTGCATATATAAACAGATTTGTTGCACGGCGTACGAGATATCCGGGCGAGTAAAAATGAGATATTGAAGGGCGCCGACGAGACTACGATATAAGGTGGGATCATCAATAGGAGGGGCGGAAGTAGAGTTCAATTTGGCTTTGGTGTCGGCAGGTGTGGCCCAAGGTTTGCACGAAGACATATTTGCACGAGCGATGATATCCATGGCATAAGATTGTTGAGATAAAAACATACCACCGAAATATCGAGTGACTGAAATACCAAGGAAAGATTTTAGAGGACCGAGATCAGTCATGGAAAACTCGGAGCTTAGACGACCCATAATAGAAAGCAGGAGAGCATCGGAGGAGGCGGTGAGGACAATATCGTTGACATAGAGAAGAATGTATGCCAATTCTTTACCATGAGAGTAGATGAAGAGAGAGTTGTCCGATTTACAGTGAGAAAACCAATAGTAGCCACAAAGGATGCAAACTGATGATACCAAGCCCGTGGGGCTTGCTTAAGCCCATAAAGGGCCTTCTTGAGAAGACATACATGACCCGATTTGTCCCTATCGCGGAGTCCGGGTGGTTGGTGCATATAAACCGTTTAAGCAATATCACCATTCAAGAAAGAATTTTTAACGTCCATTTGGTGAATGGACCAAGACTTAGAGAGAGCAATGTTAAGGACTGTTTGAATAGAAGCCGGTCTAACCACCAGACTAAACGTTTCATCACAATCGATCCCAACCTGTTGATTCCTGCCATTAACAACAAGACGGGGCTTTATGCCTATCAAAAACACCATTAGCATCCTTTTTATGTTTGTAGAGCCACATACAAGGAATAACATTGACATTAGGAGGACGGGGCACCAACTCCCACGTCTTAGTTTTAATAAGAGCATCAAATTCATTCATCATGACATTTTTCCAATACGGGTCAGAAAGGGCAACAATGGGATTTTTGGGTAGAGGAGATGGAGTGGACTGATAGTTGAGGTCGAAAATTTGTTTGGGTTTGTGGATCCCATGGGAGCTACGAGTCCAAAAAGTTAAGGGGGGAGGGGGAGACCTGCTAGCACGTTGGCCAAATGAATTTTGGACTTGATCATTGGAGATGAGAGGTGGGTCAGAAGGTAAGGACCCAAATTGAATTGGGGTAAAGTTGGGCCTTGAATTGGCGGAGCCCATAGGAGGAAAGTGAGGGGAGTTTGCTGGTGAAGTGATGAGAGGAGAGTTGGCCGAGTTTGGCTATGGGAGTGATAGGGGGAGACGACACATGGGCCTGATTTGTGGGCTGGTGATGAAGTTGATGGAGTAAGGCAAGAGGGAGGCCATCATCAAGGAAATCGTAGGTAGTAGAGAATGGAGTATGAATTTTGGCAAAAGAAAATTGAGTTTCATCAAAAATCACATGACGGGAAATGATGATTTTCTGACTAGAGATGTCATAACATTTGTAACCACGACGGTTGGGGGGATAGCCTAAGAACACACAAGGAATAGATCGGGCTTAGAGTTTGTTGATAGAAGTGGAAGGGAGGAGAGGGTAGCATAGGCACCCAAAACCCCGAAGGTGATAGTAAGAGGGGTCTTTTTTATATAGAATTTTTATGGGTGAGTCGTAGGCTAGAAGTTTTGTGGGAAGAATATTGTGTAGATATGCCAAAAATAGGGAGGCATGGATGAGCGAGCAAGAAGAGTACGTTAGTACGCATCATATTGTTGATAGTATGAATTTTTCTCTCGGCTTTTCCATTTTGAGGAGAGGTGTGAGGGAACGAGAAACAGAACACCATGCCATTAGAGACACAAAAATTCCAGAAAGAGTCATTGTCATATTCTCCACCGTTATCACATTGAAAACATTTAACATTAGGTTCAAATTGAGTATTTGCATAAGCATTGATTTGTAAGAAGAGGGAGTGAACTTGGGAATTTCTTGCAATCGGAAAAGTCCATAGAAAATTAGTAAAATCATCCAAAATAGCACATGATAATGGTGTCCCGCACTACTTAGTTTAGGAGATGTCCAAATGTCACTATGCAAAATGTCAAAAGGCAAAGAAGTAAAAGTAGTGGACGAATAAAATGGAAGTTTTACATGTTTTCCCAAAATACAAGAAGAACAAACAGTAGAATTCAAAATCCTATTACATTTGATAAAATTTTTCTTCTTGAGAGTGCTCAAAATAGGAGTCCCTGGGTGGCCAAGACGGGCGTGCCATAAGGTAGAAGGGAAGGTAGCGAGGGCAGTGTGTAGTAAGGCATGAGTGACGGTGGAGGTGAAAGGATATAGCTCCCCCAAGCTATCACATCTCATACGGATGGTCCCCGTACAAAGGTCCTTCACAGAAAAACCAAACGGATCAAATTCAATAGAAACAAAGTTATCACTAATGAACTTTCGGACATAAAATCAGATTTTTTATGAGGTTAGGAGCATGTAAGACATTGTTTAAGGTGAAAGGAGGGAGGGAAGCTTGAACATGACCATGAATTGGAATGCCACTACCATTTCCAACAATAATATTGTGATGATTACTCAAATTAAAGTAAGACGAGAGAGTTCCTTGATTTGAAGTCATATGAGAAGTAGCTCTGGTGTCCATGTACCAATTCTCGTATGCAAGGAGAGAGTGTGCAATGCGGCTTCAATTTCTGTGGGGGCATAGCCGACGGAGGAGGGAGCATTGGCAGTAATGCTTGTTGATGTTGTTGTGGCCTTGGCCCAAGAATGCCACCTTGATGAGTTCTCTACCCAGTGGGAGGACGAGCCCACGAGTTTGTTGGATATGGTCAAGGAGGAACGACCCAAGGGGGAGGAGCCCATGCGGCCCAAGGAGACTACTGCCATCCTTGTGCACTCCTTGTGCACTGTTCCATTGAGGGGGAGGAGAGTGTTGCTGTTGGTGTTGATGCTGCCCGGAACTGCAGCCACCACGGCCCTTGCCGTTGCGACCACCACCACCTGTGCGACCTTTCCCATGGCCACCGTGACCGCCGCCGCGATTATTGCTCTGTTTTGGTGGTTACGGTTTTCATGACTAGAGTGATTGTCATGGTTGGAGGAGGAACTGCCCGCTGCAATAAGAGCAGAACCGGATGCTTAGGCTTCATTCGAGGCTTGAGTGGCTTGACGGGACTCTTCTAGGGTAAGCATTGACCGCGCTTTTTGGAAAGAAACAGGGTGGTCAGCTTGTTGAAGTAGAGTAGCAACATTGTCGTAAGCTTTCGGAAGCCCACGAACAAGAGTGATAACGAGACGAGGATTAGAAACTTTGGCCCCAACATTAGCGAGTTGATCCGCAAGCATCTTGATGTGTTGACAATAAGCAGAGACATTAGGAAAATTGTTCAAATCGACTTGAGAGAATTCGGATTCAAGTTTGAACGACACGGTTAGTTTGATTGTCTTGGAAGACATCTTTCAATCTCCCCCACGCAGCCGCAGCGGTAGAGTCGAGTTCAAGGATTGTATGGAGGAGATCGTTGGAGATAGTGTTATAAATCCATTGGAGAACACTGGCGTCGAGGCGGCTCCACAGCTGTGGTTGCGAGAGAAGGGGGATCGTCGGGTTGGTCAGGAGAGGGAAGAATGTGATTCCCCGGCATTGATCTTGAAAAGCTCGACCCAAGAGATGTATTGGGCACGATCCATCTGAAGAGTAATGGGGATAACACTTTTGATGTTGGTGACAGTGAAAGCGGGATGGAAAGGAGAAGTTTCTGGAGCGTTTGGAGAGTCACCCATGGTGAGCAGTGGGCGGCTAGAGAGAGAGAAGGAAACTAGCCTGATACCATATAGGAAATAATCCCTTGAGCTTCTCATTATTGGAAAGTGTTTAAATGCAAAGATTACAAAACACTAAGCTAGGGTTAACGGGTGTGAACCTAATAAATACAAAGGTTAAGGGGAGTGAACCTAATAAATCCAAGATTATTTACATAATCTAATACTCTCTCCAAACTTGGAACATTCTACTGAAAGCAGTAAGAAATCAGAGTGGGTGGCACGCAAAGTAATAATGACAGTTACAAGTTAGGAACTCAATTAAAGGACAATCAATTAACAAGAAAATGCAATTAGAACAATAGATTTCAGACATTCTAATGAATTACTAGCCAACCGACAATCTTCAAAAGCATTGGAGCACCCAAAAAATCCAGTCATAGTTAAAAAGGCATGATGTCCATTAAGGAGGCAGAACCTGGACTCTAGATCTTGAGTGTAATGAAGTGAGGTGCCAGCCAAAGGTTTACAACTCAAATATTGAAGAATATTCATCATACACATGATTTCACATAAAATATATATAGTAAAACAAGCTACCCAATCATAATACATTTCAAGAGACCATATGCATAAGGCGTATAAGGAGTATTGCAGCACATTTATCTAAATGTAGATCTTGAGCTTTTTCCACCTAAACAAATTCTAAACACACTTTAAATTATTCCAAAAATTTTAATTGTCAAGTTCAGAGCCAAGAGTCATCATGTCACTTTCTTAATGTTTTAACACTCAAACCATGCGGTGCACGCTTGTCTTTTGACAATAAGGGTGAACCTTGATGCAGGCCTTGTAAATGTGTAGTGAGCACTAGTGGATCTTGGAAATGAGAAGGGGTGTCTAGTCTGTGGACTATTGGTGTGTTATGTGTTAAGCAAAAGCTTAATAGGCTCAGCTACACATATATACTTCAGCATCTAGCAACAAATAACCTATCATATTAAATAATAATAATAATAATAATAATAATAATAATAATAATAATAATTAATAAATAAATAAATAAAACACACACAGGGGAACCAACAAAAGACATGCTAAGAGATTTTCACTTTCCTATGGAACAAACATAGTCACTACTGAACATTGGAAGCAAATAAAAACCCTATTTTAATAAAATTAAAAAAAAAACAATCATAGTTGCTTATGTACTCTTATAGTGAGAAATTCCTAAACAAGAACTCATAGGCCAGGGGTGAGAGAGAGAGAAAGAGAGCTGACCTTGCAGTAGTAGAAGTATGACATGCACTGCTACAAGTTTCATTGTGGAAAGTGGAAACTACCAAATACTTGTACCTGAAACTTCTTGCCTACAAAATGGAGATGTGTTTACACATTCAAGATAATATTAATGTCCATATTTACCGTTCTTGCATACCACATTTGAAAAAAAAAAATAAAATAAATAAAACTAAACAAAAAAAGTGCGACTATTAGCATCAAAGTATATCAATAACAAAAAGTCTTAATCCCATTGGCGGGGTAAGTTACATGAGCCAAAAGTAATTATTCCATGTTAGCATCATAATATGATTGCTCAAAATGGTTGTAGAGCAAACAATCACTAAAAACACTTGTCTAAATTCAAGTTAATGATTAAAGAATTTTACATTCCATCATCAATGTGATGTTTGGTCAAGAATGAAAATTCTATTAAGGTCATGTTTTCTTCACCTTAAAAAATTTATATTCAGTAAAAAAAAAAAAAAAACAAGTATACTTTAGGAAAATTAAGTCCACTTCAGTAAAATTAATTTTTATTCAATAAAATTAAATTCATTTCAATAAAAATCAATTACTTCAAAGAAGAAATATACTTCTTCTGTTTCTTTATAGTTACAACACACACTTTATCACGGTTATTAAGAAAAGTGGACATCACATGATATAATACACTTAAAATGGGGTTAAAAGAGGAGCATAATCAAGTGGGACATGTGCTTTAATTAAAGATAATAATACAACTTTGACCATAAAAAGTTTCCTTTTATAGTGTGTTGCAACTATTATGACATTTCCATATTAGGAAAGTGTTGCGAAAAAAAAAAAAAAAACGGAGGAAGTAATAAAAATCAACAAAAAATAATTTTATTTAAGTTCAATTGCAGTACAGATATTAATTTCTATAAAGGTCAATTGATTAGAGCCTAATTAGGTTGTATCATAATCAGCTACAATTTGTCATATAACGATCAATTGACAACATAATTTCTTATCATTTATATTGCTTTTCCCCATCATTTGGGTTGATATCAAGGAGTATTGCTTGCCAAACAGTATTGTAATCACTCTTAGGCCTTGCCTAGAACGAGGGTAATGGAGGTGAAAGATTTAAGGGCTTGTTTCGATTTACTGAAAACAACTGATAGAATTATTGAGGCTGAACTAAACATAATTAAATAGAGCTTAACTGAATTGTTTATAAAAGAAGGAAATTATGAACTGAAGTGATTGGAGCTGAACTGAAATGTCCTAAAGGAGTAATTTTTACGAGGTTCCAACGTATGCCTAGACTTTTTACCCCCCATTTGAGGGTAATACATTACCCATGGCCCCCAGGGTAACAAATAACCCTATAGTTTCTAAATCCTTCCTTCATCACCATCTTCGGATTCTTCTCACACCACCACTTTCATCATTATTATCTCGCCCACCACCACTATACCCTCGCCGTCAACCATCATTCTTTCGCTACCTATGATTTTACTATTGTCGTCTTTCTTTCACCACCTCATTCATTTTTCTGCCGTCGATTCAAGAGTTTAGACTACTTTTGGTGGTCAAATTTGACCATAAAAACTCCATACCTAGAGCTTTAATGGCAAAATTCCACCAACATGAGCAAAAATATGTGCTTGAACAGTAGATTTGTAGCATGCCTCTCTCACTCTTTTTATCAAATCTTCTCTTACTTTTGGGGTCGTTAATGGAGGTGATGGCTATTGGCAATGGAGTTGAGGCGGTGGAGGCTAGTGGTGGGGACAATTGATCTTTGGAGGTGAGGTGGTTCGTGGGATTGGGGGTTGTTTCTGAGCTTGTGGTTTGGTTTGGTTTGGTTGGTGTGGTGGGGATATTTACCCATGATCCAAACCTCAAAATAAATTTCCCCTTGAAAATCTCACTGCATGAATCTATTTCCTTTAATAGTTCACCACCTAATATCTACCTCTTTAATATCTACACCTTTTCCAAGCAAGGCCTTAATACATACTCTCAAAATGGTAAAAGGTCATTCTACTATCACTTATTCTTCCAATTCCAAACAAACCAAAGACCTCTAATTCAACTCTAAAGTCTAAACCCCCTCCACCAAGTACCGATTCAAATTTCTAACAAAGGTATATTATGTTAGTAGAAGTGTAGAACATCAATGAGCACATTTGATGTTCATTCATTAATCGAATTGATTAAAGTTTATCACTTTATCGGGAGAGATCAACTAACTCAAATTAATTGATACCAAGTTGAACTTATACATCAACGAACCCAGGGGCATAAAAAATGAACTAACATTGATTAATTAAAAAAAAAAGTTGTGATTCGATTGAGCAAGTTCTAACATATTACAGTAAAATTAGACACAATTACATAAATAAAATAAAAGCTCAAATTAAAATCAAGGTGATCAAAGAAAACGAGAATTCCCAACAATAGAAGCTCGGTCTGAACCAGATCTTAACCCTAACAAGACACTTAATAAGAGAACAAATGTCCAAAAAATGACAAAGGAAATGGAATTTTTTTTTTCTTTTTTTTTTGGAGAAATTACATGTTAAGCCCGTATGTATATTGTCTTTAGTTTGTTAACGGGCTAAGTTAAGGCCCTAGGTTTAGGTTGTATATATATACCTTGCATACACTCAATACAATTAAGAATACACATTCTTGACATGGTATCAGGCCTAATTAAAAATTAAACCCTAAACACATATTTTTTTTACGCTGTCGATTGAAATTCACCATGACTGAGGATGGAAAGCTTGATCCTTCTTCTCCGTTCTACCTTGGTGCGGGTGATCAACCCGGAAATCTGATTACTCACATAATCTTGAAGAATGATAATTATTTGGCGTGGTCCAGGGCAATCACGTTGTCCTTACGGTCTCTTCGAAAATTCGTCTTTGTCGATGGAACAATTACAAAGTCGAATGAGAAAAAGAAATTGCTTGATTGGGAAACTGTAAACTCAATGCTAGTTTCATGGATTTTGCAGTCTATGGACCCAAAGGTTGTGGCGAGTATACCATATTTTGATGAGGCGAAAAAGCTATGGGATTATTTGGAGAAACGGTTCTGTGTCTCTAATGGTCCAAGGTTGCAGCAATTAAGGTCAAAAATCACACATTTCAAACAAACCAAAACTATGTCCATCGAGGAATATTATACCAAATTAATGGGGCTGTTTGATGAGCTCACGCGTCTTAAGCCTCCCCATAGTTGCATGTGTGGGCAGTGTTCGTGTGACATTGCTGGCAAAATTATGCTTGATAGAGATGAGGAGGTGTTACACCAATTTTTAATTGGGGTTGATGATGATTATTATGGGTCGGTGAGGTCGAATTTGCTGTCTCAAAAACCTGTGGCTGATATACATCGTGCCTATCAAGCTCTTATCCAAGAGGAGGAGCTGCGTGCCATTGCTAGGGGTAAGGCCGCAAAAGAGGAGGCGAAGGATGCCCAAGCCTTCGCTGTTTCTGCTGTTCGCTCAAAGGGTATCGTGGATCATCGTGATAAAGCAAAGCTCTTTTGCTGGCACTGCAAGAAAAAGAGGCATGAGGTCGAGGGCTGCTTTGCCCTCCATGGCTTTCTTGACTGGTGGCACGACCTGAAGAGAGGGAAGGGGTCTGCTCCACCTGCTGCCGCCTCGTCCTCACATTCGGGTTCAAGGGCATCCCCACCTGTTGCTGCTCGTGCTAATGCAGTAAGTGGGTTGGCCCCTGCAAGTGTGGCAGCCTCTAGGAGTGGTGATAATGTCTCCCTCGGTGACCTAAAACCTGAAGATGTTCGGGTTCTGCTGAATATGGCTCATCTTCATCAACAAGAACGTATGCAGGGTGAGTTTATGTCCACTTGGATTATTGATACGGGGGCATCACACCATGTGACCGGGAATGAATCTTGCTTGATGGATGTTCATTTGATCTCACCGTGTGCCGTGGGCCTTCCTAATGGCGATCAAGCAGTAGCCTTGAAGGAGGGTCAAGTTTTCTTGACGGACAACATAATTTGGAGCATGTTTTATTTGTTCCTAATTTACAGTGCAATTTAATATCGGTGTCTAAAATGATAGATGATTCACAATGTTTTGTACGATTCACTAATTCTTTGTGTGCTATACAGGACCAACGTTCGGGGAGCCTGATTGGAGTCGGTGAACGGAAGGATGGACTCTACTACTTTCGACGAATTCCTACAGTATGTGCGGTCCAAGTTCTCGAGGTGTCAGATTTTGAGCTGTGGCATAGATGACTTGGGCATCCGTCGGATAGAGTGGTTAAGTTGCTTCCTGCCCTTCGTAATAGTTCTGCTAAGAAACTTTTGAATAAAGCTTGTAGTGTGTGTCCTCAAGCTAAACAACATAGGGATAGCTTTCCTAATAGTGATAGTAAAGCTAGTCGGGTTTTTGAATTAATTCATTGTGATTTATGGGGGTCATATAAAACTCCCTCCAGTTGTGGTGCGCATTATTTTCTGACTTTGGTTGATGATTAATCAAGAGGTGTTTGGGTTTATTTGTTGAATTCTAAAACTGAAGTTTATTCTGCATTTTGTTCTTTTTTTGCTATGATTGATCGTTAATTTGGTGTATCTGTCAAATTGGTAAGGAGTGACAATGGAACTGAATTCAATTGCATGATTCCATATTTTAGAGAACATGGCATATTATTTCAAACCTCTTGTGTTGGGACCCCTCAACAAAATGGCCGTGTAGAGCGAAAACATCAACATATTTTGAATGTGGGGCGTGCTTTAATGTTTCAAGGGAATATGCCTATTGGTTTTTGGGGGTAGTGTGTTCTTGGGGTGGTTTATTTGATTAATCGTACTCCATCCCGCTTGTTGCACAACAAGACACCATATGAGATTTTATTTGGTAAAGAACCTAGTTCTGATGAGTTACGTGTTTTTGGTTATCTTTTCTTTGCACACAATCAAAAGACCAAGGGACATAAATTTGCACCTAGAAGTCGGAAATGTGTTTTCTTAGGCTATCCACATGGTAAGAAGGGTTGGAAATTGTATGACCTTGAGATGGGTGATATCTTTGTGTCTCGTGATGTGAAGTTCTATGAGAACGAATTTCCTTTTGCTAGTGTGAGGGATTCCGGAAATAATATTGCAATGACTGAATCAAGTGAGGATAATGTGGGCATTGATCATGATTATTTAGATGATTTTGAGGCTGTTTTGGAAGTTAGTGAGAGTGCTCATGTTCCAGACACCGAGCCTACAGTTGATGCGTTGGATACGCATGGGACAGGTGCTGGCAGTGAGCTCCACAGCCCCCCTGTGGCTGATGGCAGTGGCCACGGGCAGCCTGCGGAGGCTACTGCAGACCCTACTGCTGCTGTCAGTGGCCACGGGCAGCCTGCTCCAGCCACTGCAGATTCTGCTGCTGCTGCCCGTGCTGTTCCTATGGCTGGAAGGTCGTATATGGACAGTGATGGGGCTGCTGGCAGCTCTCTTGAGCATGGCCTTGAGGCTGCTAGCAGCGTTGGTGCTACTACCTCTCTTGATCTTCAGCGTGGACACTGTTAACGACGAGCTCCGGGTTGGCATAAGGATTATATCGCACATATTGTACAAGCAATGAGTCCATCTAGTTCCCCTACTCCATGCTCCTCAGGTACTCCATAAACTATAGCACACTTTCTGAATACCGATAAATTTTCTGTTAGACACCGTATATTTCTTGAAGCTGTTATTGCACACACTGAGCCCCGTAATTTCAAAGAAGCTATGACAGATGTTGGGTGGAGAGAAGCAATGCAGAAAGAAATCTCGGCTTTGGAGGATAATCAGACTTGGGTAATGGAAGAGTTACCTCATGGAAAGAAGGCTCTCGGGTGCAGATGGGTCTATAAAATCAAATATAATTCAGATGACACTGTTGAAAGATTAAAGGCCCGTCTTGTTATATTTGGTAACCATCAGGTTTAGGGCATTGACTATAATGAGACATTCGCTCTCGTGGCTATAATGGTCATAGTTCGGATTATTTTAGCTATTGCAGCTGCGAAAAATTAGGAATTTCATCAAATGGATGTTCACAATGCCTTTCTTCATGGCGATCTTGATGAGGAAGTATATATGAAGCCACCTCTCGGGTTTCATGGTAGCAAACCAGGATTGGTGTGTCGTCTTCAGAATTCGCTTTATGGTCTACATCAGGCACCCCGTTGTTGGTTTGCCAAACTTGTAGGATCACTCAAAAGGTATGGCTTCAAACAGTCGTACTCTGATTATTCTCTGTTTACTCTGAATCAAGGGAATGTCCATCTTAGTGTTCTGGTGTATGTTGATGATTTATTGGTTTCTGGCAATTCTGCCTCTGTGATTTCTGATTTTAAGGCGTAATTGAGTGATTGTTTTCATATGAAAGATTTGGGTGTGTTGAAATACTTTCTTGGTATTGAGGTTGCTCGTAGTCTGGATGGCATATTTTTGTGCCAACGGAAATATATTCTTGATATTATTGCAGAATTTGGTTTATTAGGGGCACGCCTGGCAAGTACTCCAATTGAGCAAAACCATACTCTGGCAAAGTCAGAGGCACCTCCTATTGCAGACCCCGAAATGTATCGACGTCTTGTGGGTCGTTTGATCTATTTGTCTTTCACTAGACCAAATTTGGCATACGCAGTTCATATTTTGTCCCAATTTATGCATCAACCTCTTCAAGATCATTGGGAGGAAGCTCTTCGTACGGTGCGATACTTGAAGGGTTGTCCGGGTCAAGGTATTCTTTTGTGATCAGATTGTGACTTACATTTGACAGGTTGGTGTGACGCGGATTGGGCTAGTTGCCCTCTTACGAGATGATCGATTACTGGTTGGTTAGTGTTTCTTGGAAATTCTCCTATTTCTTGGAAGACTAAGAAGCAGGATACCGTTGCTAAATCTTCTGCAGAATCAGAGTAACGTTCGATCTCTAAGGCCACTGATGAGTTGAAATGGTTGAAGGCTATTCTTGATAGTTTAGGAGTTTCGCATCCGCAAGATATGAGTTTATTTTGTGATAGTCAGTCTGCGTTGTATATTGCGCAGAATCCGGTCTTCCATGAACGTTCTAAGCATATTGAGGTTGATTGTCATTATGTTCGGGATACAATTCAGGAAGGGATTATTAGACCATCATATGTAAAGACCACGGACCAACTAGCGGACATCTTCACTAAGGCGTTAAGCAAGCAACAATTTTTGTATTTACTTGGCAAGTTGGGCATTTGTGATTTGCATGCTCCAACTTGAGGGGGGGTGTTAAGCCCGTATGTATATTGTCTTGAGTTTGTTAACGGGCTAAGTTAAGGCCCTAGGTTTAGGTTGTATATATATACCTTGCATACACTCAATACAAACTAAGAATACACATTATTGACATTACATACCTTATTCTCGGATCTAACGTTTTTTCATAGTAACTATATTTCTATGATAACACTATAACAGGAAGAAAGAGACGAGGGAGAAACGATTTTTGTTGGTGCGAAAGACGATGCAAATTATTAATTGTAAACAAATAAGCAGTAAATTATAATTTGAAATAACACTAAAAAATGAACCATCAATAAATAACATAATCCTCTTTCACAAAAAAAAAAAAAAAAAAAAAAAAAAAAAAAAAAAAAATCAATACTACATAATCCTGTGTTGTTTTTTTCCTCTCTTTTTAGCAAAAATATCTTATTTTTGGAATAATCAATACTACGAGTATTATTTTAAGGGTAATGCTATATATAGCCCTTAGGGCTACATATAAGTATTAAATATACTCTTGAAAATTGTATAAAATTAGAAATTCATGATAAAAACACGCGCAAATCAGTGTAATTAGTGTATTTTTGTCATGAATTCTGAAATTTAAACAATTTTCTAGAGTATTTTTAATGCTTATATATAGCCCTTAGGGTTATGTATAGCATTTTCCTTATTTTAAAACAGAAAGTTGAAAAGACACTTCTCCTCTTGCTATTTTTCCTATATTAAATAATTTCATTAAAAATCTATAGTACTATATAAATAGAAAGGACTTCTTCGTCGACAAATTTTATTTTTCTTAAAATACCCTTCTACTTTTAAAAAATTACATTTTTTACCCACAATTAAAAATTAATTTTTTTTTTTAAAAAAAATTATCCTATCATAACTACCCATAAACATAAACCATTAATTTTTAATTAAAAAAAATTACCTATTATAATTACCTTTAATGATTGCTCCACTTCTTCTTACTCCCTATAAAAAATAAAACTGCTCTTGATTTTTTTTTTTAATGGTGTGTACCTATAAGCTTGTATTATTAAAACAAAAATTTAATAAAACATCTTTTCCATCCAAAAGTTCAAAATTTATTAATCATAAGTTTTTTTTATATAATTTTTACCTTTATTTTTTTTATCTAACAAATCTTTCATATGCTTTACCATTTATTCGTATTAAATCCTTTTTTTAACAGGTATGTTCATATTTTAATGTTCAAAAGTGTTCGTTATGGGTTTTTTTTTTGTACTCCGTATATTTTACAAGTAATATTTTACATTAAAAATTAATCATTTTTTAAAAGGATTAAAAATTAATTGCTTACAATGTATATAAATAATTTACGAAGTAGGAAAAAATTTCTTTCTCCGTATTATAAACAAATCTCATAATGTGTTTGTTTTAAAACCGTGCATTGAAAGGGAACTAAACTAGTATTTTAATAAAACTGAACTTTTGCAAACAAATTAGAGTGCCATGTGGCCATATTTACATTTCATATTTATTTATTTTTTTCCATTTTTGACCATTGTTTTTTTTTCTTTTTTTACAATTTACCTTTTACAAAAATAGTAATCTCTATCATAGCATCTTCTTTTAATCTTCTTCCTCTCATCTAAATATATTTTTATTTTACAACTCATATCCCTCTCTCTCCTCAAATCCCCCTTCTTTACAATTAGTGATTTTTTCCCAATGTAAATTTTAAATTGTATTTTTTGCTTATGGAAATTGAAGTTGAAATTTAGTCAAATCTGTCTTTAATTAAGTTTATTCCCATAAGTTTTAAGTAAGTTCATTATGTTTCTGTTTCAATATTGTATTCAAATTCTAATGGTTAGTTCATTTAATTTTAGGGAATTTTAGTAGTTGCTAGTTGGTTGTGATGGACTGACGAGCCCTTAGTATTTGTCATTCAAACTACTCTTCAGGTTTCCTTATTTTCAATTTTCCTTCTTAATAGTGGTATATTCTTAAATTTGTTGATAATGTTTTAGTTTTGGATTTGAAGGATTATTGATTGTTTATTCCTCTACTTCTAAAAATTGATGAAAAATTCAGTGTTAATTTTCATCAAGAGTTGTTTTTTTATTTAATTTTCATACTACTAGAAAAATATTTATTTGCTGCTATTAATTTGCTGCGTTTCTAGCAAAACGCCGCAAAATATAATATTCACGGGGCGTTTGGCAATAGGGATAGGGATAATGAGGATAAGATTGTAGGATAAGGATAGGGAATTATTTGGTAGGATAAGGATAGAAATTATGATATCCATGTTTGGAATGAGTTGGGAATTAAATTGAGATAAGTAGCAAATTTACTTAACTATCCTTTCTAATTATTCTCCTCTCTCTTTTTCCTTCCCTTTCATTACGGGTAAATTTTTCTTTCACATTTTAATTTTTATCCCCAAACCTTATACTTCCCCCCTTGTTATAGAAATAAAGGGATAAGCCCCTATTTATTCCCCATCCTTTTTAATGTGATAACTTGTATCCCCTCAAACAAACGAGCGATAATGGGACATGAGGGATTTAAATCCTTATCCCATCAATAATCCCCACAAGCAAAATGCTATCATTGTATAAAATCTTGTATGTACATTATATACTTGCTACTTAGCTATAATAACATAGTCTCTAATATAGTACTTCCTCCGTTTTTATTTAGTTGCAACACACCCCTTATGTACGCATTTTAAGGAAGATATTAGACTAGGGGCCTGTTCACATTTACTGAACTGAGCTAAACTGAACTGATTGGAGCTAAACTGAACTGAATTGATTGGAGCTGAACTACTGAACTGATTGGAGCTGAACTGAACTGAACTAAACTGAGCTGAAATGAAAATTTTATGAGAGAGGGAAATTAAGAGCTGAACTGAACTGAACTGATTGGAGCTGAACCGAACTAAACTGATTGGAGCTTAGATTGGAGCTGAACTAAACTGAACTGATTGGAGCTGAACTGAACTGAACTGAACTTAAGTAAATGTGAATAGGCCCTAGGTAAACGGATAAATTAATTTACAAAATTTTACTATAAGAAGAAAGGGATAAGTTACTACGGTTTAAATTTCATAGCTTAATTCATTCGTTTACCTAGTTTAATCACCTCTTCGAAAAGCGTGATAAAAGGTGTGTTGCAAGTATAAAAAAACAGATGAAGTAATATTTTATTATCAAGTGTCTCTTTCATAAAGAATATTTATTTTTCTCTATCTTCCCTTTTTAATATTTTCATAACATTTCCCTCTCTTGAATTTATCGTACAGAGTTGGTGAATGGTGATTATCTACATTAATTAATTAAAAAAATAAATAATATGTATTCATATACTATGTCATTTGTAGAGTCATTCTTCAATCTATAGCAATTTAATAGTTTAATTTTTTAATTAATTGCTCCTATACATAGATATACAAAACTCAAATTTATATAGTTAACTAGTTTTTATGATTGTAAAAAATTGTGGTAATGCACAATATAGATGAAAATAGGATATTACACCAAGGTGCACCATGCGCATGGTGCACCCAAAAGGCAGATAGAACATACTGTTGTTTGACAAAAAACATACTTATTTTTGACAAAGAGCATACTTATATTTGACAAAGAATATACTTTTATAGAAATGGGATCATGTGAGAACACATCCTTTAGGTGAGAACCCTGAGAGCAAATCTAGACCATGGATCATAATTGATCCAACATACAAAAAACAGCATTAATAATGGCATTTTAGTAAATTTCACAAAAATACACCTCTTTTTTCTTCTTCTTTCCCATATATCTTCCTCTGTGAAATTTATCACGCCGTTTCACTCATTATCTCTCTAAAATTTCAACTAGGAGGCTCCACTTTGAGTAAGATCAAATCAGCAATATTCATCATCAAATTAGTAAGTTCGTTAATTTCGATTTTGTAATGTTTTTTTTTGTGAAAATTTCTCAGGTTTCAGTCATTTTTTTAAATTTCGATTTTGTATTTTGAATTACGATTTTTTTATTATCTGAATTTTGTTCGATTTCCTATGTGTTTCCTGTTCAATTTTCATTCGACTTCCTGTTCGATTTCAGGGGGTTGTTAAACGTCGCTCCCCTTTTACTAGGCATCGCTCGCATTTTTTTAGGATTTTCCATTTTTACCCCTATCAAATAAATACCCACGAATCACTCCACGACACTCACAACTCTCATACTTCACTCTCATACTCTCATTCACTCTCATTGCAGGCCATGTTTGTAGGCTTGTAGCATCCTAAATGGATCTTGCTCTCCTGCGCTAATAAACAATACAAATATTGCCCTCATTCCTTAGGTAAATGAACCAAATTCAATGTCTGAATTCCGACCCATTGCCTTGTGTAATGTTATCTATAAGTTGGTGTTAAAAGCAATTGTATTGAGACTAAAATCAGTTCTTCCGGGAGTTATTTCTGAATCAATCTACTTTCGTCCCAGGAAGACTGATTACTGACAATGCCTTAATAGCTCTTGAATTATTCCATACGATGAAAAAAAGAAGTACGAGCAAAAAAGAGTCGATTGCTTTGAAGCTTGATATGAGTAAAGCGTATGATATAGTGGAATGGTCTTTTCTTGTTGAAAATGAGTTTTGATGCTTCTTGGGTGAATGTGGTCATGAGTTGTGTGTCGTCAGTGTCCTATTCTTTCATTATTAATGGCATTGTATGTGGTGAGGTTTCTCCTTCACGTGGCATGTGTTTGCGACAGGGTGATCCCCTCTCCCCATATTTATTCATCATGATTGCAGACGCTTTTTCAGGGCTAATAAAAAAAGCTGTAGTAGATAGGAAAATTCATGGAGTCAGAGCTAGTAGAAAGGGGTCGGACATTTCTCACCTTTTCTTTGCAGATGACAGTTTGCTTTTTACTAGAGCCAACCGAGAGGAATGCACTATGATAGTTGATATCCTCAACTCGTATGAAGCTGCTTCTGGCTAGAAAATTAATTATGAAAAATCAGAGGTCTCTTTCAGTTAAGGTGTAAGCCTTTCAAAACAAACTGATCTCATTAATTTATTAAAGATGAGAAAAGTGGAGGAGCATGGCAAATATCTTGGGATTTCCACAATCATCGGAAGATAAAAAAAGCTCACTTTTGCTGCTCTCAAGGACAGAATTTGGAAGAAACTCCAAGGTTAGAAGGAGATATTGTTGTCTAAATCAGGGAAGGAAATAATGATCAAGTCCGTCATCCATGCAATTCCCACTTATTTGATGGGCATTTATAAAATTCCCACAAATGTGTTGAAAGAGATTCGCTCCCTCACGTAAAATTTCTGGTGGAGGATTCTTCGACCCAATCTAAAGTTCATCGGCGGAGCTGGGATTCATTATGCCTGCCGAAGTGTCTTGGTGGTCTTGGATTTCGAGACATGGAGGTTTTTAATTTAGCTCTCTTGGGCAAGCAAGCCTGGAGGTTAATTAAAGACCCTAATTCCCTTTTAGCAAGAGTAATGAAAGGCAAATATTACCCTCATTCTTCGTTTCTTGATTTGGCTTTGGGGTTGAATGGAAGTTATTCTTGGAGAAGTATTTGGAGTTCAAAGGCTCTTTTCAAAGAGGGATTAATTTAGAGAGTGGGTAACGGTGCGCAAATTAACATTTGGGATGATCCTTGGATTGTGGGTGAGCAAGGAAGATTTATTACTTCTCCAAGGACTAATGACGTTACTATTGTTAGAGACCTCATGCTACCTAACTACTGTGACTGGAATCTAAATGTGCCGGAGGCTAATTTCAATGAGAATGACAAACAATGTATACTGTCAATACCTATCAGCTCTCGTAATCCGAGTGATAAATTGCCCTGAGCTTTCACTAATGACGGAATTTATTCTGTCAAATCTGCTTATCTTCTCGGTAAATCTTGCGACTTGGATGCATTCCACAAGGCTTGGGTGGAATTGTGGAAAACGGAAACCATACCAAAGGTCCGGCATTTTTTGTGGCGCATGTGTACAAGAACTCTCCCAGTCGGAGCTCTACTGTAACATAGACACATGATTGATGATGATAAATGTCCATGGTGTAGTGAGAAGGATCTTCCTTGGTGGATCCGGAAATTTTAAGTGGATCCTAATTTTTTAGGCGGATGTTTTATTCCAATTTTTTTTTAGAAAAGTACAACGACTTACAGAATCCTCCGACAAAGCTTCCGGTGTCCGAACGTTGTCGTCATCCATCGTCCTAAACTCGTCACTAATGCTTAATAATTTTTTTTTTAAAAAGAAAAACTCGGAGTTTTGGTGGAATATCGAATGTGATGGGGTCGGATGTGGTAGTGTCGGGATTTTTTTACCACGTGGTAGTAAGTGGAGGGGTCGAAAATGATATTATACCATTATACACTACAACTTATACAAAGGGCAACATCGTCTTTTCATGTCAAAAAGGGAGCGATGCCCTGTAAAATGGGAGCGTTGTTTAGCAGTTCACTTGCCTTATTATGGTATTGGTGATTTATGACAAGGAGGAGAATGGTAGGTTGTTCTCTTCAACAAGAAAGCAATGTCTCTCAAATACTAGTAGATAATTATAAGGTTGTGTAAGGCAGCTTGGTTCCTAACGTTTTAGAGAAATGTTTGCTCATTTTCATTTGACAAAATGAGTTTAGAAACTAACTATTTGCATCTATGTTTTTGCTCATCTATTAAATTAGCAACTAAGTATTTGTTCATTTGACAAATGAGCAACTAACTATTTGCTCATTTGCTAAATGATCAAAAAAATTGATAGTGTTGATTTGAATCTTGGTGGTATTGATTTAGATACTTGGTGGTGTTGATTTGGCTTTCTTGGTTTAGGGAAGTACAGAATGAATGATTTTATCAACCTGTAAGTAGTTTAGTAGTGTTGATTTGAATCGAAATTAGATCCTTAGTTTGAAACGAAATTAGATCTTTGTTAGTCTTTAAATGATGTAAAAATGGTGGTTTTATTTGAATCAAAATTGGATCTTTTGTGGTGGTTATATTATGGTGATTTTTTTTTAATTTTATTATGGTGACTTTAATACCTTGCGTTTTTTGAAATATTGTAAAATGAGCAACGAACTATTTGCTCATTTAACAAATGAGTAAAGAAATATTTGCTCATTTGTCAAGTGAGCAAATAATTGATTGCTCATTTCACAAATGAGCAAAGAAATACTTGTTGATTTAATTAATGATTAAAGAAATGTTTTCTCATTTGAATAATGAACAACTAACTATTTGCTCTTTGACAAATGAGCAACTAAGTATTTACTCATTTGACAAATGATGAGCAACTAACTGTTTGTTCATTTGCTAAAGGATCAAAGAAATGTTAGCTTATTTTACAAATGATCAAAGAAATGTTAGCTTATTTTACAAATGAGTTACTAATTATTTGCATATTTGACAAATGAACAAACTAATGGTTGCTCATTTCACAAATGAGTAAAGAAATGCTTTGTGGATTTAACGAATGATTAAAGACATGTTTGCTCATTTGACAAATGAGTAACTAACTATTTCCTCATTTGACAAATAAGCAACTAAGTTTTTTGCTCGTTTGTTAAATTAGCAACTAAGTATTTGCTCATTTGACAAATGAGCACCTAACTATTAGTTACTATATTACTAACTATTAGTATTCTTAATTTAATTTTTACTATTTTACTTTACATATTTAGATTTGCTCATTTTAATTTTATTTTTTTTTTTTTGCTCATTTTACATTTCTTTGATTGAAATTATCAAATTTATGACATTAATCTTCGAATGACTTAACAAAAAATTACCAAAACAAGAACATTCAATAGGAAATTTAACGAAAATTAACAAATATTAACATGCAATATGAAAATGTTAACGACTTGTCAAAAAAAAATATGAAAATGTTAACGAAAACCCTAAATTGAGAACACTCAAAGTCAAAAAATCAAAGAAAAATTAGAATATCAAACTCGAATAACCAAAATTAAGAGCATTCATATTCGAAATTTCAGAACACTTGTTAGAACATCAAATTCATAACTTTACTAAATTAAATTAAGATCACTCTATTTGAAAATTTTAACGAAAATCTGAAATAAAGAGTATGAAATTTGAAATTTATCAGCCAAAATTAAGAACATCACTTATTTATTGTTCAATGAAGCTTGTTGATTCTTGTTGTTGCTGATTTCTGACATAAATTGAACGGATTTATGCTCAAAATCCTTGAATCTCATTAAAATTGTGATTGGAGCTCATAAGTTCTTCCGCCTAAGTTCTTCTGATGAGAAGTAAGTAGTTTTCAATAAAGGGGGAAAAGTTTGAATTTATTACTATTTAGCCATTATAGAGGCGCGTTTGATGTGAGTCGTTGATGATTTTTTATCCTAAGGCCTAGATTTGTTCTCATATATTAGTAGTGTTCTCATATAAGAACCTTGATCCTTATATATAGGGTTGTGATCTAATGAGAAGGATCTTAAAAATGAGAAGGATGAGAAGGAATCCTAGCCATAAAAATCATTTAATCCAATGGACCATATAAAAGCTAAAACAAGCCCAGATTTTTTTTCAATCTAACTATGAAGAAAACCCCTATACTCCAGGCATGATATTGTATTTGTAGGCTTATGTGCATATTGGCTTTCCCTCCTGTACAACTGTTTCTTTTGTTCTTTGGTGCAGCCTAGGTGTAAGCTTGTTAGTGGCTTGCTTCTTGTATATATTGTAACTTTTAGGTTTGCTAATCCCTAAGGGATTTGAGCGCCGCTTTTGCAGTAAATACAGAGAGAACATTCTCCATCTTTTGCTAGTAAGAGAGAAGAAAATAATCATTTAAATCATCACAGAACCTGAAATCTGAGTAAATAGCTCGGATTTCTACATGGTATCAAAGCTTAGCTTCCAAGTTTAATCTTCCTGAAAGTTTAAATTCTTTTAATCTTTTCTCTGTTTCCTTTGCACTCCTTTCTTTCAAAATTCCTGATAATGAAGTTCCCAATGCTCAGATGAATTATTAGGACCCTTTGTTCCTATCACATTCTGATAATCATGCTGCTTCCTTAACACCAATGTTGTTCAATGGAAGTAATTTCATGATATGGAGTAGGAATGTGAAGCTAGCTTTAGGAGCTAAGAACAAGAAGGGATTCATTGAAGGAAAGGTTCCTAAACCTGCAATTGGTCACAAAGACTATAACAGATGGGAGAGAAATGACTATATGGTCAGATGTTGGATCTTCGAATCCATGACAGACCAAGTTGCTGGAGGACTAAGCCTTGTGCAAACCTCTAAGCAACTGTGGGATGAGCTTGTTGAGAGATACTCAGAGAGTAACATACCTCTCCTGTATCAACTTAAGAAGGATTTAGGGAAGCTTGAGCAAAGTAAGACACATGTAGGAGACTACTATTGCAAGCTGAAGAAGTTCTAGGGATGAGATATATAACATTGAAGCTATACCAGAGTGTACATGTGGTATAGTTGCTAAATGTACATGCAGTATGTACAAGAAGATGTTGGGAATGATTGAGACAAATAGGGTGATTCAGTTTCTAATGGGACTGAACAGAGGATATCAGAAAATTAAATTCTCAGCATGGATCCTTTACCAAGTGTCAACAAAGGCTTTCATGGTGCAGCAAACAGAAAATCAAAAAAGAGTCAGTAGTGAAATGCAAGAACTGGCTGAATCATCAACTTTTCAAGTCCATAAGGAAATTAGAGGATTTAGGACTGGAAAGAAGACTGAAGGTGCAAATCAAAGAAGGGAAATCAAGAAGTCAAAATCTGATGTGACTTGTGATTTTTGTAAGAAGAAAGGCATGATAGATCAGGTTACTTTGAGATCTATGGTTATCTCGAGTGGTATAAAGGAAAGAAACATGCTGCAAATGTAGGCAAAGTGGAAGAAGAACTCGATTCTCCTTTAGATGAGGAAGAGTATGAGGCAGGAAATGGTGGAAGCAGTAAGCCAGATGTAGGGATGGTATCTGCTGTGGTCAAGGAAGTTATGAGAGTTTTCTAGGAAAAGCAAGGAGCAAGAAGCAGTCAAGGAAAGGATAATGCCTTAAGCAATTTTGCAGGTATAATTTCCTTTTCAAATGTTGCTAGATTTCAAGAAAATTTTGACTATAACTCTTGGATTATTGACTCTAGGGCCTCAAACCATATGGCTGGAAACAAAAAGAACTTTTTAGTAGTTTAAGAAGTTTAACAAGACCAGTAAAGGTTGTTCTTCCTGATGGAACAATCAAAAGGGTATTGTAGATAGGAACTGTGAGTTTGGGATCAAGGATTGTTTTGTATGATGTTTTGTACCTTCCAGAGTTCAAGAACAATTTGTTATCTCTCTATAAGATAATCAAATCCAGTAACATCAAAATAATTTTTGATGAAGATGGATGTGTGTTTCAGGACCTTACTAATGGAGAGAGCTTGGCTTTTGGGAGAGTGATAAGTGATCTATACAAGTTCACTTTGAAGAAAGAGCAGCAACATCAAAAAGCAACTAGCAAGACTGTCTTAGCAGCAAGCTTGGTAAATAATTATGAGATTGTGAGTTGTAATAACACTATTTCTTTAGACATTATGCATGCTAGACTTGGTCATGGTTCTTTGTCTAAGATGAAACATTTGGATTTTTGTAATTGCAAGTCAGTTAAGAGTTTTTGTTGTGATACTTGTTCTGTCTCAAAACATCATAAGTTCCTTTGCTTGCTAGCAATAGTATAGCTCTTAAAATATTTGGTTTTCTACACATTGACTTATGGGGTCCATATATAACTCCTAATGTAGATGGTTCGACTTATTTTTTAACTATAGTGGATGATTATAGTAGAGCAACTTGGGTTCACTTGTTGAAAAATAAGGAAATTGTGAAAGATGTGATAGAGAATTTTCTTGCATACACTGAGAATCAGTTTGGTTTGAGAGTGAAGACCATTAGATCAGACAATGGAACTGAAATTGTTCAGTCTGAATGCAAAAAAATGTTTGCTAAAAAGGGAATAGCACACCAAACAAGCATTGCTGGTGTCCCTCAGCAAAATGGTCGTATAGAAAGAAAGCATAGGTACCTTGTGGAAACAGCAAGAGCCTTAAGAATACATGCAAGACTTCCTAAGAGATTCTGGGGGAATGTATTCTAGCAGCAACTCACCTAATAAATCTTCTTCTAAGTGCTGTAATAGGGTGGAAGACACCTTTTGAAAGGCTAATAAAGAAAAAACTAGATTATAGACACGTAAGAATCATAGGTTGTCTTTGTTATGCCAGTGAAGCTAGAAAGAATCCTGATAAGTTTGCAGGAAGAGGAATTAGATGTATTTTATTGGGTTATCCCCTAGGACAAAAGGGGTATAAACTCTATGACCTTGAGAAAAGAAAGGTGTTAACTAGTGTTCATGTGAAATTCAAGGAGGAGATATTTCCTTTCCTGCATTTAAAAGGAAAGGAGAAAGGAAAATACAACATCATTTCTTTGGTTAATCAAGATATTCAAGTTGAACTTGAAGGTGAAGAAAGTGTTGATGATGAGAGCCCTAAAGAAAATGTTGCAAGGGATGATGATGAAACTGATGTTGTTCAAACAGAATAGCAAGCAGAACCTGAAGATAATCTAGAGGCTGAAATGCAGGAGGCAAAACAATTAACTCATGTGACTAGAAAGTCAACCAGAGACAGAAGAATTCCTAGCAGGTTTAAGAATTTTGAGGTGGATCTCCCACCAAGTAATTCAGTTGATCATGATGATCAATTCCCTTCCTTTAATGTTCACAAGCTCAGTGAGAAAGAGTTCTATGACAGTGATTACATAGTCTCTTTCAATAATGTAATGAAGATATCATAACCAAATGGCTATTCTCAAGCATCTTTAAGCAAAGAGTGGTCGGAAGCAATGCAAGAAGAGCTCACTGCCCTGGAAAGAAATAAAACTTAGGAATTTTCAGATTTGTCATCTGATAAAAAGGCTTTAGATTCAAAATGGGTCTATAAGGTTAAATATGACAGAAATGGGAAGGTAGTGAAACTGAAAGCAAGATTAGTAGCTCGAGGGGACAAGCAATTGAAGGGAAAGGATTATAAACACACTTTCTCACTAGTGGCAAAGTTTGCTAGTGTGAGACTTCTGATTGCCCTTGCTGCAATTCAGAACTGGATACTCCACCAACTTGACATCAACAATGCATTTTTGCATGGGTTTATTGATGAAGAGATCTACTTGAAGCCACCTCAAGGTTATACGAAGGCTTCTACTGGAAAGGTGTGTAAGCTCAAAAGGAGCTTGTATGGGCTCAAATTGGCCTCTCGACAATGGAATAAGGAACTTACAAAGTTTCTAAAGGAGAGAAAATTCAATCAAGCAACCAGGGACTACAACATGTTCTCAAGAACACAGGATGGTAAACAAACCATAGTTTTGGTTTATGTTGATGACCTTCTCATCACAGGAGATGATAAGAGTTACATAGTTGTTCTAAAGGAGCAACTAAATAAGCAATTCACCATCAAAGATCTGGGAGAGATGAGGTATTTTCTTGGTTTAGAAGTTTCCAGCACTTGCAAAGGAATTCTGTTAAACTAGAGGAAATATGTGTTTGATGTGTTAGATTACACTGGTCTCAATGATTGTAGACCTGTTACAACACCATTTCCAAATCATGTCAAATTATCTACTCAGGAAGGAGAAATTATGACTGATCCTGAGAGATATAGAAGCTTGATAGGGAAACTTCTCTATCTTAACTTAAACAGACCAGACATTTCTTTCTCAGTGCAACAATTAAGTCAATTCATGAGCTGACCTCGAGAACCTCACTGGCAAGCAGCTTTGCATGTGGTAAAGTACCTCAAGGGTACTTCTGATTGGGGTTTGTTCTATCCCAGCAATTCCTCCCTAAGAGTCATTGCATATAGTGATGCAGACAACGAATCTTGTGTCTTCTCAGGTCGATCTCTAACAGGTTATTGTGTTTTCTTGGGAGGAAGTTTGATTTCATGGAAAACTAAGATACAGGAAACAATTTCTAAGTCCTCATGTGAATCTGAATATAGGAGTATGTCACAAACTAGAACTGAATATAGGAGTATGGTATTTCTGATGATTTGGGCTTTGTTATCCCAAAACCAATTCCCTTGTATTGTGATAACAAAGCTGCAATGCACATAGCTGACAATCATGTCTTTCACAAGCGCACCAAGCATCTCTCTAAAGATTGTCATTATGTTCGTGAAAAACTTGAGGAAGGTTTTATTTTCAGCTTTCGTGTAAGGTCCTCTCTTCAGCTAGCAGATATAATGACCAAGTCCCTCACAGAGCAACAACATAAGTTTTTGTCTTTCAAGCTGGGCCTTGTGTCTCATACCCAAGTCCAACTTGAGGAGGGGATGAAGAAAACCCCTATACTCCAGGCGTGATATTGTATTTATAGGCTTATGTGCATATTGTCTTTCCCTCCTCTACAGCTGTTTCTTTTGTTCTTTTGTGCAGCCTAGGTGTAAGCTTGTTAGTGGCTTGCTTCTTGTATATATTGTAACTTTTCGGTTTTCTAATCCCTAAGGGATTTGAGCGCCGCTTTTGCAGTAAACACAGAGAGAACATTCTCCATCTTTTGCTAGTAAGAGAGAGGCAAATACTCATTCAAATCATCACAAAACTTGAAATCTGAGTAAATAGCTCGAATATCTACAAACCGATACCCATACTACTTGCCATCCATTAACAAATCCATATGCCGCTTCCTTTTTCCATGAAATTAATCAACATAATTTACATAACTTTTTCATTCCTCATCAAATTTCCAACTACTTTTCAAAGATTTGTATAACTTTTGGTATTTATAAAGAGCCATAATTTCATAATTCCTAGATTTCTTACTCTTATTCTAATCTGATCGTGATAAAGTTCTCAGACTAATTTCGTCAACGACACTACAATAAATTAAGAGGTACAAAGTAACTAAATTTCACAATCGTAATTAATTGATAATTTGGATATACATGTCCCTAAGTTTCGCGTATCTAATTCAAAAGGATGCACAACAGAAAAGGATGCACATTCTCATTAACACTTGCAACAACAGATTAAGAGAAAGAGAGAGAGAATGGAAGGTTGAATGAAAGGGTCTCGCAAGTGAATGAGTAATTATTATTTGATTTAAAGTTATGCATATGCTAAATTAATTTTTTGCATATTTAGTTTAAAAGTTACGCTCAAATGCACAATTAATTTGAGGTTTCTTAATTCTTTCGATTGAACACAAGTAACATCTTAATGTAAATAGAGGATGAGGGAGAGAGAGAAGTATAGTCTCTTAGGTGAATTAATAAGTGGATTAGATAATATGCGTATAAAGAAGTGAGATGATGAATATTTTATCCAAAATTTATGCACATTTAGTTCAAAAAAATGCACATTCAGTACAAAAATTATGCATTAAAATTTCAATAATTAATCAGTGCAAATGATCAGCCCTTTATTACTAATTGAATTATTTTTTTTTCCCTACGACATTAATAATTATTCATAGATTTATAAACCGTGTATTGCAAAATAGTCAGACAATTTTTTTTGTTTTTTCTTTTGTGCAAACAAGGAGCAAAGCCCCGGGAAAAAATAGTCAGACATTAAACAAGTATAAAGCGTCAAAGAATACCCTACACTCTGCAGCCGAAGATTAGGCAAACTAAAATAAAGATTAGTCAAGAATTTCCTAAATAGACCACTATAGACATTGCCAAGAACTTAAAATAGCAAATCAGAATGAAAGCTATTCTCTAGTACCTTTTAAAATTACATTCAGATTTGCATTTGCAAGGGATTGGACTGACAATCAAACTCCCGGTGATGGTCGAATTATTCTTTTTGGGCAAAAACCCAACTCCGATATCATCACACACGAGCTTAATCTCGCACTTGTCAAAATGATTAACACGAGGACGTACATAGTGACCCTGAGCTTTTAAACCAAACCGTAAAACATTATCTCGATAGATCGAATCCATGGTCTTGTTTCCAAGGTAGTGTGCATTGATGAGCATTCCAAATTGAATCTGGCGTTGTTTATCATCTACAAGAAAAGCATCAAGTGTCGTCGATGAAATAATCTCATCATTTTGGTGATACTCTAATGACACTTGCATTTGATCAAAAGACAATAAGCCTTCTTCCTTGTTCTTTAATGTGACAGTGAAGTTCAAATCAGCTGTTGCAAGTTTCTCAGTATTATTATATACTTTCATGGAAAGAGAATCAACCTCAAACTCTGCAACAGAATCACGATTACGGCCGATTAAAGCCCCTAAAGTCACCAAAAACATTAATGCGAATACATATGCGCATATACATATTAAAGCTTTGATGTTGTTGTTGTTGCTGCTACTGTTGTTGTTGCTGCTATTGTTGTTGTTGCTGTTATTGTTGTTGTTGTTGTTGTCGAGTTCCATTTTTCGTGTTCTATCTTCTTCAACACCGACCACAACATAGAAAAATTACAAAACACTGAAAAAATGTTTATACAAAGTATTATAAACTTTACAAGTTTGCAGCAGTCTAATCCAATTAACACAAACAAACATGTTTAAGGGCTTGTTGGATACTTAGATATGTTAGGATTTAAGAGCGCAAGCGGAAGCACAAAATGATATAGAGAAATAAATAGATAAAAGATGGACAAGAAGAGTAATAAGAGACACACAAGTTTAACGTGGGAAAAACCCTCAAATGAGGTAAACAACCCACCAACAACGAGTACTAATTATCCAATATATGAAAAAAGGTATGAGAGTACAACCCCGAAGGGTACAAGAGTATGGTATGACTCTCTAGATTATATTGGATCTAATTCTCAAAGAGAGCTAAGAAACTTACTAATGAGCTAGTAGTTGTGTCTTGTGTCATGTCCTCAAAACAAGAGGAATATGATGGATATATATACTACAAATGTAAGCCTTGACCTTGGAGAGCAAGTATGTATAATAACCTTGGAGGCCAAGGGTCATCATGCCTTGGAGACCAAGGATATAGTAAGTAGTAATAATAACTTGCTTGTGACTTAATTTGTGACATGTACCCAACATTCTCCACCTTGGCACAAATTCCATAATAGTGTGTACTCGTTGTATGAACCCCGAAGGGTATTAGGCATATATGTCACATGCTAAACCCAAATGATCTTCAGGTTTAGAAATAATAGAAAGTGACATGTTTGAACTAGTTTGACGTGGAAGCCAACGCCAATTTGAAGTTTGGTATGATGAAGCCGGAATTGAAGAACCTTGAAGTACATAAAGATTTATTCCACTTTTAACGGCCTTCATAATTTCATGAGCACCTTTGAAGACTTTGAGAACTCCACCTTGAGCTGAAAACATGTATCCCTTAGAATCAAGAGTACCCATTGAGATTAGATTCTGCTTCATAGCAGGAACATATCGAACATTAGATAATGTTCTAATATCCCCATCAATAGTCTTGATTCGAACAGAGCCTACTCCATGAATTTTGCAACGAGAACCATTGCCCATAAAAACAGAACCATTCTTTATTGGTTGATAATCAACAAAGAGATCATGCTGAAAACAAACATGGTAAGCACAACCAGAATCAAGAACCCAATTAGAATTTCTACTTCTAGGGTGAGAAGTAGCCTAAAGAACAACTTCAGATTCTGAATCTACAACATTAAATTCAGACGTTTCCTGTTTCTTTTCATTTTCTTCTCTTTTGAGCTTTCTCTTAAGTTTGTAACAGTCGAAAACATCTTGCCCATGCATCTTGGAGTATTTGCAGGATATGTTGGAATTATGTCTAGTCGATCTAGACTGCTTTTTGGTACTTGAATTACTACCCACAACATACAAACCTTCAAAAGATTTGTCAACACCATCAAGATCGTATTTCTCTTTAGACAAAAGATTGGATTTAACATCCTCATATGACAAAGTTTCTTTATTGCCATAAAGCATGATTTCCTTGAAGTGTTTAAAAGATTTGGGTAGTGAGACAACCAATAAAATTGCTTTATCTTCATCATCAATTTTAACTTCTAAGTTTTCAAGATCAATTAAAATAGAGGTAAACTCATCAAGATGAGTTTGGATGGGAGTACCTTCCGTCATGCGAATTGTATATAATCGCTCTTTGAGGCGCAATTTGTTGGCAAGACTCTTGGTCATGTATAGTGACTCCAGTTTCAACCATAGGCTTGTAGCTGAAGTTTCGTGAATAACTTCACGAAGCACCTCCTTGGACAGACAGAGTTGAAGAACTGATAAGGCTTTCTCATCTAACTCCTCCCATTGCTCATTAGTCATAGTAGATGGCTTTTTTGATTTGCCATCTAATGCCTTCTTCATACCGCTATGGGTAAGAATAGCCTTCATTTGGACTTTCCAAATGCTGAAACTAATCTTGCCATCAAACTTTTCTATATCAAATTTTGTCATCGAAGACATCTTAAAAAAGATTTTTAAAAAACACTCAAAAAACCTTTGGCTCGGATACCACTGTTAGGATTTAAGAGCGCAAGCGGAATCAAAAAATGATATAGAGAAATAAATAGATAAAAGATGGACAAGAAGAGTAATAAGAGACACACAAGTTTAACGTAGGAAAAACCCTCAAATGAGGTAAACAACCCACCAACAACGAGTACTAATTATCCAATATATGAAAAAGGGTATGAGAGTACAACCCCGAAGGGTACAAGAGTATGGTATGACTCTCTAGATTATATTGGATCTAATTCTCAAAGAGAGCTAAGAAACTCACTAATGAGCTAGTAGTTGTGTCTTGTGTCATGTCCTCAAAACAAGAGGAATATGATGGATATATATACTACAAATGTAAGCCTTGACCGTGGAGAGCAAGTATAATAACCTTGGAGGCCAAGGGTCATCATGCCTTGGAGACCAAGGATATAGTAAGTAGTAATAATAACTTGCTTGTGACTTAATTTGTGACATGTACCCAACAAGATATCGTTTTTTTTTTCTTTTTTTCAATTTCATGACATATTATACTCCATGAGTTTAAAAAACAAAAACAAAAACTACAATTATACCAAACGGTACCCTAAATCCCTAATTAGTGCTTATTTTATTTCATCATCAACGAACACTAGTGAGTACATTATAAATACATTTACTATTACAATAACATTGAAAGAAAATTTCACATAGTCGTGTTCGATCCCCCGCAACACCAATCGGGAGGGGACTGAAACCTAACCATCCACAACTGATCCACGAATCCGGATTAGTCTAAAGAGTGAACCGGGAGAAACACCAAAAAAAAAATATCCAATGTGGACTAACGAAGTTATATACTTACAACGTAATCCATCAAAACAAGTAAACAATAACAAATTAATCAATTATCCAAGTATCCAATAATAAATCAGCAATTATAAATTAATTATCCCACAAATTCCTAGTAACCTTGATCGAATAACTCACTTCAATCCAATCATCCAAGTAATCCAACTCTAATTGAACAAAGCCTATCAATTAAATACTTAAATTTATAAGTAATTAAACAATAAAGGGTTGTGCAATAGATTAGCAACCAATTTTGATTCAATAATCAAATTAGGCTCGAAAAATCACATAAATTATTTTAGGGATATTTGATTCGATTATCACATTAGGCTCATAAATTTATTTTCATAATATTAGAATTCACAGGCAAAAGTTGAGATTTTCGAACCCTAATAAACTTATTGCACTGACAATTAAATTAAATTAACCCTAGATTGTGAAATTGATATGATTATTACAAAAAGAGACGACAACTTACCTCAGAAGCTGCTTCAATGGGGGATACCAGTTCGCTTCAATGGAAAACTTAAAGTGAAGTGCGCTTCAATGGAGAAGTGAGAGGAGGAGGAAAGACTATGCAATCATCCGTTTTATATTTCTTGTTTTTGACAAACAATTCACTAGGTTGGAGCCCAATTAATAAAAACCCTAAGCCACCCCAATTATAAATGGGTTAGATCCATCCGATAAATAAATAGGACGGGTCTTTATATAATGCGGAGTATCTAATTATGGATTCTTAACGGGACGGGTTGTGTTTTACATATTACAAGAATTCACAATTTTGAAATAAATAAACCACTCTTGTCAGAAAATAAAAAGAAAAAAATTGAAATAGTTAACCGTAGTTGAGTAGTACGTTACGTTTAGAACTTTTAAAATTATAACATTACCAAGGATAATCGAAAAAAAATTAGCTACCATTGAAAATAAGCAAATACAAAAAGCTATCATTGAGAATTTCCCAATTTTAAAACTTGTTCGTATAAAATACAAGAAGTTATTATAGGAGACATGTTATAATTAAGTATATCAAAATCCAAAGTTTCATGCTTAATTTATAATCAAGGATATCAAAATCCAAAGTTTCATTTCGTCAAAAAAATAAAAAAATAATTCAAAGTTTCATGCTTTATTTAGAAAGGATGGTAGTATTATTATAGGAGTTAGGAGACATGTTAATGGAAAAAGGTAATATTTAGTAATACATGAACAAATTACAAATAAACAACGCACACTTTCGTGTGTATACTCAAACATTAAGCTCCACACAATAACATCACACAACAACACAAAGTACCAACGTAAACAACAACATCACCGTACAATATCAGACATTAAAGTCTAGAATCTTTAGATGTAGTAACGTCTTTCATAATCCAAACGCACACTCTAACATGTAACAACTAGTCTAAATAAGTAGGGAGAGAGCTGTTTTGAAAAACTCGAAAATTGTTTGTAAACATTACTAGAAATAGTAGAACAAATTTTATTTGGTGACCCAATTCAATTTATTTAAAGAGGAATAGGCTGAGTATAAGTTGAGATTATATCGCCCTTAATCAGTTTGGCCGAGTAAGTGTACCCATCAATGACCTTGTACAAGGCATCCACCACTCGAGCAAGGTTGAGGACTCGTTTGAGCACTGGCTTTGGAAGGTCGTCGTCTCCTGGGTTAGACTTGATCAGAAATTCCTCATTCAATTCCTTCCATGCATCTTCAACCATTTTGTTAAAAATTTGCACCACTTCTTCTCTATTAATGTTATAGTCTTTCATATAGCATTCCACGCCGGAGGCAACATGGCCTCTAGCTTGCTCCTCCTATTATATAATATGAGATGTGTTATTTGGTTAGATACTTAGATGCATGCATCGAATTAATTTAGTTAGAGTTATGTCGCATTGTATATATAAAGATTAATAAGAACGATCAGCCAGAATCCTTTGTCCCATGCTATATGCGCACTTTTTAAATTGGTCATGCTGACACATGTGAACATTACGACAAAAAAAGAACAATTATTGAGACACAACGTACCTCATGACTAACAACATCATCCATGATGCGTCCAATAATTTCACAAGCTCTAATGGCCTTGTTAGGGGCTTGTATTATCTGCTTAAATGGTTTCACTTCCATAATTTCTTCCATTCCCAACAAGGATGAAGTAGTAAGAATTTGAGCAACCCCTGTGATTCTTGCATTCACCATATATTCTTCAAATGTAGGCACATATTTTGCTTTGTACCACTTCGCCTCAGTGTAATAGCTCCTTATCAAATCCATTACCTAAATACATCAAAGTTTATAGGAACACCTAATTAGGAAAACAAATCAAACAATTGCTTATTCCGCCTACATATTATATATATGCCACTATTTTTTACGTGTTGTCCAAATAATAGATCTATTAAAAGTAAAAACCGTTTATCTTAACGATTAACCTATTAAGATATATAAGCCCGCGCCAAAACCACATGTCGTAATAGTTTCTCAAAGATATATATAAAATTGTAAATAGTGGAGAATTTATACAATTGCTGTATTATTAACTCTATTTCATACAACTAGGTGAGAATTATTAACGTATGTGACCTTATTAAATGGACCGATTGAGGAGTACAATAAATCAAAAGAAGATGCAAATTAAAGACTCACCCGGTCTTTAGCGAACTTAGCTGCATATGGTTTCCCAAGCTCTGTCATCTCTTTCGCAAACCCATTATAAATGTTGTATACAAATTGAAAAACTAATTTCATGTACTCTTTAGGAAACTGCTCCATTGCGTTCAAGTCCCACCTGTATCATTTAGCATATGTGAAACTTAAACTTTTTTTAAAATATTTTATTCTCGCTTCGCCCTACATTAATTTACCATTATATATATAAAGTCGTTTCAAATTAATCGCAATAATATAGCTATATGGAAAGAAAGAACTCAATAATTTTCTCGGGCACGTACTGTAAGACCACTTTACTTACTCTTACGAGTCATACCTTTGTTTTAATAACCCATGTCCCACTAACTATTTATATATATTAAAAAAAATAATAAAAAAAAAATCTCACTGCCAATTAATAATAATGCAATAAAATAAAAAGTCATTTATTTTGCATAAAATCGACAAACTTACGTGACTAAACCAGGAAAAAGTGAGTACATTATTGAGATATACTTCGTAACCGTAGTTTTGTGTAATTTATACCTCTCAAATGCTTCTGTTAAGAGCTCAAGTTCTTCAAATGTTCCATAAGCATCATAAGTATCATCCAATATTGAAATGACAAGGAGAACTTTAACAAGTAACATTCTAGCATGTGAATATTTAGGTTCATAGTACATTGCTATTGACCAAAAATGGCATTCCACACTTCTTTGTCTCGCATAAGGAAGCTTTGTTTTAAAATCCAACTCGTGCCACCACCTGTGGAATAAGACGTGAAATTATTAGACGACTTAAAACTATCATATACTCCCTCCGTCCCTTTAAAATTGTCCTGTTGTCTATATTCTTTAACTTTAGTCTGCTTTAATTAATATACATAAGCACGTGTACGTGCTTTTATATTTTTCCCTCTTGTGGCAGGTTAAGTTAAAATAGATGAACTGACCTTAAGACTTGGCTCAATTCTTTACGATACAATAGTTGCACCCTATTGAAATCCATCTTTGCTAGCTTCAGAAGCGTTTTGTGTCGAGTTTCATCTTCCTCGTAGAAAGAAATGAAAAGGCGACTCTCCACCCTTTGAATGCCAAAGTGCAATACTTGCTTCAATGCATGACGAGCTAGCTCAGAATATGGTGCACTTGATTGGAGGACATCCGTAGCGAAAGCGAAAGCTTCGTCTAGGATAGGTTCACCATATACCCTTAAGTGTGCAGCTTCATACAAGCTCACTATTGCCTTTATGTCATTCCTTAGACTCTCTTCAAACTTGCCATCACTATTAGTGAACTTGTTAAATACGTCTGCAATTTGTGAGAGTTTATCATAAGTTATATATAGATTTAAAAACACTTAAAAAAGTATAACAAACCTTGATCAATAAAATTATATTTGTAAATTCAAGCTAGCTTAATTAACATGTGTGGTATACCACTAGTGGAGCTAGAAACATACATCGTGTACGCACTTCATCCATTCTTTTATCATCATAACAATAAGAGTTAGCAAGAATTACAACCCTCCAGGCCACAGTACAACTTTAATTTAACCACTTATATTTTCAATTTTTGAGAAATAATTACAGTAAATAGTTGATATTCTGAAAGTATATATATATCGATACAAATCCACTAATTAAGCCCCCACATATATAGAATTAGAAGTACGTGCATAGTGTTAAAAGAAATTTCAGTTCTTTCGATAATTAAAGAACGTAGGAAGTAGGTGTCTCTTACCACAAGGCATTTTATGTCCATGTTGCCTAAATATGCGAAATTGGCATGCAGTGTTGTATAAATCATAGTCAGTAATGTCGAAATTTTTTGCAGCAAATTCTTTGAAAATCTTTTTCAACATGTCTTCGATTACACTCTCAAAGTGATAGGAAACTCCTAAACGTTCCACTGCATCTATGAAACTCATCTTCCTCCCCAAATCAACAGAATCATTCATAATGAATAGCTTCTTTCTCAAGTCCTCCTTCAATGGTTCAATCTCTTTTGCATATATTTCCATTTTCTATACCATGAAAAACAACACAAAATATTAATTAAATACTTCAAAAAATTAAACGTACTATGACATTTTCTTTGAACTAGTTTCATCTTTTAACTAGCTCAACTTAATTAGTTGGTAAAGCTATGTAAAAGTATCACATATGAACTTAGATTGAATCTTGTTTATATGATCACTGCCTTTAATTTGTTATTCTTTACTCATATATCTTTTGGACAAATACATAGCCGTTTACTTAAGTAGATTTGCTCATTTGTACAAATGAGAAAAATCTAATATATGAATTACTTATTCATGCAAATTATCAAAATGGGCAACCAACGGTTGGTTGTAAGTTTGTAACGTCCTAGTATGAGGTGAAATTTAGTCATGGTATGACTTGTACTTGACTTGAATTTATTGATAATGTTCTTGACTCGAAAGTGAACAAGAAACTTGAGTGTATATACCTAGTCCAATCGATCCTAGGTGTGCTCTAATCAACATATATAATATATCAATTGAACAACTAAGAATTTTTAGCATAGCATAAGAAAAAGGAACCCAGGCCATAAACATCTTATCATAAATATTGTATATCCTCATGTTAAAGTACACGGAAAAAACATACTTCATATAAAATAATATCTCTTCAATTATATACGAAGTATATGGGTATAGAAAATTGAAATATAATTATAAGCATAATAAATTGGAATAAGTAATTACCAAATTGTCTTCTGAAGTGAAGGTGACAAAGTGTTCACCCCAAATATCCGGAGGAAAATAAGCAAGAGGTCTAAATGTAACATCCTCTGCTTGATAACATCCCATAATTACTTTGCTAATTAGAATGTGTTTTGTAATTAATTGTATAATTAAGAATTATTTAAGTTTGCTAGGGCTCATACAAAAGCTACTGCAGAATGGCATGGCTATTTATAATGCTTGGAAAGTACAATTTAATGATTTATATAATTATCAAATATTTAAGAGCTTGTTTCAATAAAAAAATAAAAAAATAAAAATAAAAATAAAAAATCTAATAATTAAGAGCATTATTTTGTGGGCCAATCAAGTTGTTCAACTATTTTCTGACTTTTTTTTTGGGTACAAATAATTTCTGAAATTATTTTCTTTTTATTTTTTTGGTGTAGAATAATTTCTAACTTTAATCTACGTGGTTCTAGAGGTGTCAAATCGGATCTTTAAGTCGCCAAGTCCGGTAAATCAGGTGAAGTTTTAGTCGGATCATGTCAGTTTTTCTGACTTACAAATCGGGTTCAGGTCGGATTGGGTCAAGTTCGATTCAAATTATGACAGACTTTATATATTTTCGGTTGCAGTTTGGGTTCGATTCAAGTAAATTTTGGGTCGGGTAATGTTTTGGGTTCGGTTTGTTTCAAGTCGGGTTACAGACAAGTTAGAAGCAGGTAAGTTTTGGTCAGATGAATTTCAGGTTAGGTCATTCTTAGGGCATGTTCTGATTTACTGAAAACAATTGAACTGAACCGAACTGAACTGATTGGGATTGTACTAAACTGAACTGAACTGAACTGAATAGAGCTGAATTGAATTGTTTATGAGAGAAGAAAATTAGAAACTGAACTGAACTGATTGGAGCTGAACTGAACTAAACTGAACTGAAATTAATTAAGCTGAACAGAACATGCCCTTAGACTTTGGTCAAATTTTTGTCAAGTTAGGTCATTCTTAGAATCGGGTACAATATAAAATAGAAGTAAATAGATCAGATATAAAGTATATTATTCAGGCTGTAAAAAAAAAATAAATAAATAAATAAATATCCCGCTATTTCTATTTATGATAAATTTCATAACATTTTCAAATCAGATCTATTCGGGTTATCAGTTAATGTTGGGTCGATTTCGATACACGTTCACTGTCTTCCCCTATCCTTCGGGTATGGGTCGAATACAAATCATGGCCGGTTCAGATCGACTTTTCGGGTTGAATCAGAATTTGACACCTCCGCTATGAGGTTCTACTTACACAGCCAAGTGTTGAGTGGAAAGCAGGGGAAAAAACTTTACAATTGAAGCAGTTTTTACAAGTGCATGCGTATTGCGGATGTATACTACACGGCATTATCTATTTCATAATGTTTAATTAACGTGTCTAATTTTTTTTTTTTAGTTTATATATATATAAGATCCCTTATCTATGTGAGTTGTGACTAACATACTTTTGGTGACATGAATATGGTCCATTATCAACTTTGACGCACTATTTTTCACTAATTTAATTTCATTTTGGTGCCATAATGTCCCTAGCTTATAAACTTCACTCAAATAAAACGAGTTGGATTTCCAAATTGGACGACCAATGTGGTGCCATGCATATCACATTGCATAAAGTCATAAACCAGTAACTTTTCATTAAATTAGTTTGAAAATAAGCAACATTAAAACAAAGAGGATTAGGTTCAAAATGAGAGGTAACTCGACATTAGAATTACTAATCACATTTTGTCCAAATGATTACTACACACGGAAAAATGTTTCTTCATATTACAATTTTTATCTATCTTCTTTCATCTCTTATGTTTTAGTTATTGCAAGTTGTGCAATCACTCTAGAATTTTTTGTGACTTTATCAAATTTAGGAAATTCTATGATTCTCCCCGGAAAGAAATGTAATCGCGGTAGTTGTACATAGAAGTATTAATTAATAATAAACCTATGAATAAGTTGCAAATTTTGTTTAACCATTTTATAATGTTGCTTGGTGAAGATGTTTAAAACTTTTTTTTTTTTTCTTTTTACTTTGAGGCACAATCAAAAGTTTTTCGGATGGCTTTTACCCAAAATGATGAGGCTAAATCAAAATTTAGTCTACATTTGTTTGTATCTACACTAATTAAAGCGTTGATCTTTATAACTGGACAAAGATATTGGTGTGTAGATAAATCTTGTAAATAAAACATATTGGACAAAGATATTGTAAATATAACATACGTGTAACGTGTGTAGATTTGTCCAATACAATATACAAGTAAATAAAAAAATCGAACGACATCTTGTAGTGCTTGAGACAACGAGTACTGTACATACGTGTGTAGATTTGCCAGCAAAATAAAGTACAATCTCACCAATAAAACCTGTCACTAACTTTTGTACTTTTTACTCTCATTATTCACGATTTTGATACGGAGTACTATTTTATTTTTGGTATGATTTATTGTACTTGTAAAGTTGTAATCTTGTATGATAATTGATAATGCTAAATAATTCTAATCTCATTTTTCACGACTTGATTTTTTGTATTTTTCTTAGTGCAATACGAAGTATTATTAATCATTTAATCCTGTACTCTGTCTTATTTTTGTTAATATGGAAATTCTTTAAATTATATATTCTATTATATGATGTGGCCTAACAAATTCTCATTGGTCACAAATATGTACTTTTTTTTTTACAGTTTTATTTTTAACAATATTTACGTGATCATTCCTTTGTTTTTTTAAGTATTGATGTGGTTTTAATTGGGGTGAGCATCCATAACAAGATACCGTAGCATATTAAAATTTCTGGAACCGGAATTAGAATATGTAGCAATGATAAGTTTCTTAAAATGATAACTGGAATTGGAACCGGAACCTATTGACCAGGTTCCTAAAAATAGATCTGATTCGGGATACCTTGTTGATCTTTTAATATATTTAGTACTTTATTGCAAAATTATTTCAAATAAATTTGGAGGGTCATAGATATACAACTCTTACATAACCTGTAAATACAACGAATCAAAAATAGTTATTTAGCAAATTTAATGAATATTTTTATAACTTATTTTTTTATTTATTTATTAAAAATTGGGCTTGAATTGATGTATGATTTGGTCTTAAATGGTACTTATATCAGGCTACAAGATACCTACAAGTTCTAGTTCCAAAAAATTGAGAACTTGAACCTGTTGCAACAGGTTCTCCATTTTACCCGGAACAGGAAACTCTTGAACATGTTCAAATACCAAAACCTGCAGTTACTAACAAGTTTAGGTTCCAATTCAGGGTATACTATCCTGATTTTTTTGCTTTCCCCTAGTTTTACTTGTCCTCTTTCTGAAGTATTACTGCACTTTTATAAGTAGTTTTATTTAGGATGTTTTACAAAAATACAACTTCTTAAAACATACTTAAGTTTATTGAATGTATGTAACTTGTACATTTTTTAACGTAGTATATTTAGGATGAATGTACATTTTGTTGGGGTAATGTCCGTCTTAAGTCTCACATGGAAAAAATAAGAAAGTAAGAATTTTTATAAGTGGAAACACATTTTATTAGTATGAGGCTTTACAAATCTCAGTGAGTTAGACTCAAAGCAGACAATATCATATATATGGGAAGTGAAGTTTATGTACACCAACATAATTGTTCATTTTCGGATATCAAATAAAATCCAATTTGAAAATTTCGGACACTTGGAATTTTAGTTTGGATATTTATTCAAAAAAAAACCATCGTGTTTTCGAATAGCTTAATCGGATTTTCGAATCGAGTCATAAAAATTATCGGAAAAATTGCAATTTGTATCCAAGCCAAAATCTCAAAAAAAAAAATATTCAAATATCCGATTTAAAATATCCAACATAAAAAAAAACCAGATCGACTATTCAAAATTTCGGATCGGATCATCACATTTTCGAATTGAACTTAACGGATATTTTTAAGGCAAATTTGTTAGAAAAAACCTTTTGAAATTTTTTTGGTTTAATTAAAAAAACAACCATGTTCTTTATTTTTGCGAGAGGAAACTTTTTACTTAATTACCCTCTAATTTACTTAATTAATATCTAATTTTCTCCCATTTCTTCTAATAACCTTTAACCCACCAAATTACTTAATAATTAGATTTATTTTATATTCATAAAAAAAAATACCACCACCCCAACCACCAACCACCACTTCCCCCTCCCTTGGCAGTCACCCCCTTCCTCACCGAATCCGCTGTCCAGATCTCCCACCTCCGGCGACTTACCTCCACCGCCGACCGACCTTCTCTCTCCCCTTATCCCTGTCGGCGATCACCACCTCTTTTCGAATTTTTGGGTCTATATTACTCAAACATGCTCAAATGAAGTCCAAATCAATTGTAATTTGCATCTAAATCACCCTATCATCACATACAAACATAATCAAAGTCAAACACAAGCATCAATTGCAAGCAAGAAACACAAAATTTAAAAACCCCAAATTGATTTTCTAGGGTTATTAAAATAAAAAAAGTGGTGGTCGCCGACGGGAATAAGAGGGAAAGGGAGGGTCAGCCGGCGGTGGAGGTAGGTCGCCAAATGTGGGGGATTTCGGCGGCGGGTTTGGTGGGGAAGGGGGAAGGGGAGGAGGTGGTTGGGGGTGGTGGTTTTTTTAATATATATATATATATATATATATATATATATATATATATATATATATATATATATATATATATATATATATATATATATATATATATATATATATATATATATATATAGTAATTTGGTGATCAGTTAGAGGTTAATTAGAAGAAATGGGAGAAAATTAGAGATTAATTAGAAAAATTAGAGGGTAAATAGATTTCCTCTCGCAAAAAAAAAAAAAAACGTGGTGGTTTTTTTTAACCAAAAAGCTTTTAAAAGATTTTTTTTTTTTTCCACAAAATGGTGCTTTTAAAAGGTTTTTCCTTATAAATTTTTCTATTTTTAAACAACTTTTTTAAACCTTAAATCTTCAAATTTTGTTCCAATACCACCAAGTACTTGGTATTAACTTTTATGATTAAGTACATTATATTTAGGTGAAAAGAACATCATGTCAGCAGCTGATTAAAAAAAGATTCAATCATTGAAATTACATCCACTAATTATAATTCAGCTAACAATTTAAAAGAACATCCGATTGATTATTAAGGGAAAGCTTGTCCAACTAGAAGGTCTAGAAACATTATCATGTTCATTTAATTTCGAGCATCGAGTTAAAAGTGCACTATTATAAAATCATAAGGGGAAAAAGTAGCATGCATGAACCATGTGTCCATATCAAATTGCTATACCGAATAACAATAATTCAGGTAAACTGTAAACATATGGCATAGTGATGGTAGAACAAAATAATGTCTGGTCTCAACATATATATATATATTGGTGTTTAATGTCTAGTGAGTCAAAAGTAGGGGTGGAACCAAGGGGGCTAGGGTCGACAATATATTTATATATTCGGTTAAGATATATGATAAACGGGTTTCGGCCACACCCGTCACAAGTGTCCACTTTATACGACAAGGAGATTCCACCTCAAAACCATGTGACAATGAGGGGAGTAGCCCCTTAGCCTTATAAAGTGGACACGACTTTCTCTTTTCTTCAACGTGGGATACGCATCCCAAAATCTCTCTTCACTTTTATATTCTTTTAATGTGGCGGACAATACTTTCACTCACATGTGGGTTTTCTTATAGGCTCAACACTCATACTCACATGTGAGTTGTCCATAATACTGTGGCCCAGATCACAACTCAACCCAACCTGGGCTCTGATACCATGATAGACGGGCCTGAACCACACCCATCACAAGTGTCCACTTTATACGACCAATGAAATTTCACATCAAAACCATATGGTAATGAGGGGAGTAGCCCCTTAGCCGTAAAAAGTGAATGTGACTTTCTCTTTTCTTCAATGTACAAAACACATCTCATTATTTATCTTCATTTTTCTACACTTTTAAGCACTATTAGAAAACTGCTGTTTACCGATAGAAAAAATCCCTTGGAAAACGTGTTTCCGACGGAATTCCGTCGGAAAACCTTTTGTAGGGAAATCGACCTTTTCCGACGGAAATTCCGTCGGAATTCATGCGCCGGTAGAAAGTTTCCGGCCCGGAAAAATCCGTCGTAAATCTCTGATGGAATAATATTCCGTCATAACTTTTCGACGGAATTTCCGTCGAAAAATGTTTCAGCTAAAATAAAAAGAAAAAAAAAACGTCGTGCCACCACCCCTGGCACGGCGTGTCACCACCCTAATCCCAGCAGACCACCACCGCCACTACCCCCCACATCAGCCACTACCAGCCCCTAACCCTAACCTTAACCCGAACCACACCACCACCGCCACTACCCCCCAGTCAGCCACTAACACCACCAGTACAATCACCCTAACCCTAAACCCAACCACCACCAATCACCCTAACCCGAACCACACCACCACTCAGGCCGCCACTCTCCCCAAACTAACCTAAGCCCAGATCTTAAAACCATCCCCACCCTAACCCCAAGCCCACCTAAGCCCACAGCCACCACAAACCATTGCCAGCCACAACACGCACGCACATCAGCCACACCCACCACCACCACCGAAATCCAAATTTTTTTTTTTTTAAAAAAAAAATCAGAAACAAAATCGAAAAATTAAAACATAAAACACACCTTAAATTGAAATATGCTTCGAATTTCACCACGGAAACGGTTTAACAAGGCCAAATTCGGCCATAAAAAGACTAAATCTAGGCTTTTAATGGTTGAATTTGGCCTAAAAAACCTTTCAAGTAGTTAACCTTTGTTGTTGTTGATGTCGGTGGGTACTTGTTGTTGATGTCGGTGGTTAATGTTTCCGTGATGTGGTGGTCGAAAGAGGGGAAAGTAGAGGAGAGAGAGGGGAGAACGAGAGGATAGAGAACAAAGAGAAGGAGATAGAGGAGAGAGAAGAGGAAAGACAGAGAGGGGAGGAGAGGAGATCGAGAGAAGAAGATAGAGGGAGAAGAGAGAGGAGAGAGAAACAGAGAGAAGAAGAAGAGGAGAGAGAAGAGGAAAGACAGAGAGAAATAGAGAGAAGGAGATAGAGGGAGAAGAGAGAGGAGAAGAGGAAAGAGGCGGTTGGCTGCCCTTAGGGTTTTGTAAACCGAATGGTTTTTTTTTTAAAAAAAAAAATATGTTCCGACGCAATATTCCGTCGGACTATAAATCCGTCGGAAAAAGCAAAATTTCCTACGGATTTTTATTCCGTCGGAAATTTCTAACGGATTTTCGACGGAATTGATGAATTCGTAGGAAATATCTAACGGAAGAAAAATCTGTCGGAAATTTTGCTTTTTTCGACAGAATAATGGGTCCGTCGGAAGCAATCTGTCGGAAATTGGCTATTTTCTAGTAGTGAATGCGGGATAACACTTTTACTCACATGTGAGTTTTCTCATGGGCTCAACAATATACCTTGTGTAATCAACTTCAGAAATACTCCCTAATCTCTACCCATCAAGGCACCAAACTATCAATACCCTTCTTGAGAAAAATGTTTATTAAGAACACCTGACTTCATATTACTCTTTCAAGAATTTTATATAATCATCAACTTCAATTTGTAACTGATTTAATTTCTAAGCTTGATTTCAAATTAAAAAAATTTCCTATTATAATCAATATTACTTTTGAAGCCCATTCAGGGGTAAGGCCCTATTCTTTTGATATGATCTTCTTACACTTGCTATACATATTTATATGAAATAGAAATTTTGTTTACTTATTGATAATTAGAGATATTTATAGTTAAATTCATTGTTAGTTAGATGAACTACTACAAGAGGGGGGTGAATAGTAGTAGGTTCCAATCGCGGAACTTAAGCGGAAATTTAAAACAAAACACAAAAGGAACTTAAAGCACACAAAAATTTTACGAGGAAACCATCCAGTGCCTAGCTGGAAGTAAAACCTCGGCCCTATAGGGACTTATAAACAAATTCCACTATAATAGGCAACTCTCCTAGTAAAACCTATTACACAGACCTTTGCTTTGCAAGTTCCTCCACGGACACTCGCTAATTGATAAGAACCTATCCTATCAGACCTAAGACACACTCAGGCACCTTTTTCGACCCAAGACTCACTCAGGTTCCTTTTTCGACCTAAGACACACTCAGGTTCCTTTTTCCCACTGTGCACCCCAAGACACACTCGAAGTGACTCACTACCACTCGAATTTTAGAGAATTCAAACTCTTACACTCAAACGTGAATTTAAGAGAATTCACAATCTCACCCAAAAACCCAAAACACTCAAACCCTTTTTCCCATTACAAGATCTCATTGAATAACTCAAAATACATATATATGAATAAAGAGATAAAACTAATATGTTGGACACTCGAGATCTGTCTGGAACTCACTGGACGAACTGTAACCAAAACCTGATAGGAACTTTGACCAGGAGGACTGACTTAGCTTCGTGGTGAAGGATAAAACCATTAAGCACGACCACTCCACTTCATCAGCCTCAACTTTGAATGAATACATATGAGCATATTTATAGTACACTCAAATTATTCATTTCACCTTGAAAAAGATAGGTTTTATGAAAAGATAAAGTTTAAAAGATATTTTCTAAAACAAGTCTTCCGAAAATATATCTTTTTGTTAAGAATAAAATCTGTCAATAATAAAAAGATATAATTAATATAAAATCAGATTTATTCAAAACTTATCTTTTTGTTTAAAAATACTTTTTAAACTAACTTATCTTTTTCCAAAAGGGATTTATTAGAAAATAAATATCTTTATTCAGTAAAACCAAATCCCTAAAAGATATGCACGTATTAGATAAATATATATCATTAAAACCGACTTTTAAAGACGTGCATACTTAAGTTCCTATTAGGTTCGGAACTTCTGACAGTCTCTGAGTTCCTGACAAGTCAGTAACTCTAATTTCATTGACTGTCTGGAGTTCACCTTGGCTCTATATAAACTTGTTCCAGACCGAGTTTTATGTCCAACATACTTACATGAATCCTAGAGCAATATACTTCTATTTCTCCGTCTTCATGTTGCTTCTCTGAGATTCTTGTTCTGGAATTTTGTAGTCTTGATGTATTCTGGATCTCAGGATTTGCCCCAGCATTACACCGGAACCAGGTCGTTACACCCGTTTTGAAGTTCCTGTTAGGAAACTTCGGGAAGTTCCATTACTAGAACTCTTCTTTGTCCTCATGGATCTTCTAAAGTTCCTTTGTCTCAGTTCCTACTTCAGCTCCCAATGCTTACTGAACTTGCAAACATCACAACACTAGAAAATCCTTATTAGATGGAAGTTTGCTCAATCATAACTATCATCATCAAAACCTCATAAGGGTCAATAAGTTGCCCCTTTTTTATGATGACAAACTGAGCAAACTTCTGAGGATAACAGAGTAAAACAGAAGGTTAGTTTTTTCATTTATAAAAACAATAAAGAAAACTAAACTAAATTAAAAGACTCCTACACATACATGACCTATATATGCATAGGATACTTACCTCGTGAAGCTAACAGATGCAAACACCTATTTACATAGTTACCTTCATGGTTCCTTAGCCATCATCATACTTATCAACCATAACACTCATCATTGTTCTTGTTCCCTTATTGCTTATCCTATATTGCTTAAGTTCCTGATATACACCTGACGTTACTCAGGTTCCTTGTACCCTGTTCCAAGCATGACTTGTTCTTTCTATGCACAACTAAGCTAGACAAACATGTTAGATAGATAATCATCATTAGTTTATAATCATCAAAACCTAATTACTCAACATTCATGTCTTGACAAAAAAGAAACATGTATTCTAATTTGGACCACCAGAAGAAATATTTGTTTTAAAAAATAATAGTTTCTTCTTTTTTTCACTTGTAACAGTTTGACTTTAAAATTATTAATATGCTTCACTTTTTTTTTTTTAAAAATAATCATTAATATGCTTGACTTTGACTAGGTTTATAGTTAAGTATAAATGAAATTATGTGGGATCTCTTTTTTTTTTTTTTTTTTAACGGTAAGGATTATATGGGATCTGTTAGATTCGTACGTCTTGAGTTATACTATTTGTAATATCAAATGTTATGCTGTAATTTTTACATATTAGGAAAAAAAAGATTAGCGATTGTTATTATGTATCGACACGTGTGAAAAGAGAAGTTTTGTAAAAAAAAAAAAAAGAAAAGGGAATATGATCAACCAGCCATAATGTTAGTGTATAATAAAATTGAAACATTATATACAAAAAAAAAAAAAAAAAAAAATTACTCTGCTTTTCTGTAGTATGCATGGTTTTTATTACTATGCAGTATGCAACACAATACGTTGTATTAATAGCTTGATTTAATATATTTCTATTGAAATACTTGCAATCGCTCACTAATGTGATTTTAGACCTCCCTCTGTAAAATACGAAGTATACAAGTATTTGTAATCAAGCTACACTAGTGAGTATGAATAATGAATATTCATACCTCAATATAATTTAGAAGAAACTCGGGTATGATTTATTAGTTTCCACATGAATTGATTAAGAAACAAAAAGAGAAACATCATTGATAAATAAAAATAAATAATTTTTTTTTTAAAAAAAAGTGCACTTTATTGGATTTAATTAGTGAGATAATATCATTGGAAATGAAGTAGTTGATCATAACAAAAGCACATTTTCAATAAATAAATAAAATAAAAATTCTTGTCAAAAAAAAAAAAATAAATAAATAAATAAAAATAAAGGAAATGTAAAATTGTAAACCATTACAAATTTACAAGTAATTTACAATTCTATAATAGGATGATACATCTGGGCCAAGAAATTAAACTTCTGGTAGAATTTGGGCCTAAAAAAGGAGTACACAGGATGGTGGAAAATAGCCAAGAGTTAAGCCCAATTCTCTATTAGGGTGCTGAGCCTATTCACATACGAGTATGTAGATCTACTAAAAGTTTCATTGATATACGCCATCCGTCCAAATTGAATCACGTATTATTGGATATACTTCTTCTGTTTTTTTATTATTGCAGCATAGGGGTTGGGATCAAATATTTTGATAGTGGAAAAAAGTAAGAGAGAGAAAGGTAAAAATACAAAATTGCCCATGTGATATATTGATAAATTAAAAAGTAAGTGTGAAAAAGCAAGGGTATGTTGGGTATTTGTAGTGTGAACACAAATAATTTTTTTCCCAAAGAGGAAATGGTGCAATATTTGTGAAACTTCCTAAAAAAACAAGTGGTGCAATAATAAAAAAACGGAAAAAGTATATTTTTTCATAATATCAATTTTTTAAAATTTTTACTAAAATATAAGGTTAAATAATAGTTAAAATTCCTATCTCAGCAATGTTTGATCAAAATATAACATTAAACAACAATAATAAAAAAAAAAGAGGCATTAGTTTATCACCGCTAGTACATCGACTATAATGTATCAACTTCCTTATAATAAATGCTGTAAATCCCAAGATTCACAACACAATATAGTAGAGGGCATGAAAATGTTGAGCATGACTAAAAATTGTGTGTTGAAATGACTAAAACGTTAAAATAATACATGTATTTTGTGTGATTTGATGATTACTTAAATTTTGAATTCATATTGAATTTTGGGGTAAGTGGCATTGATTTTACGCCGAATAGAGATGTGCAATTTAACACACTATTACGAGGTTCCCTATTGACATTTCCTTGATACGTGTATTGCATAATGGCAAAATTTGATAATGGTTACGATTTGCAAGATGGAATATTTCGTGCAACAACACCTAACATTTGTATACATGTAGATACAATTATACAAAGTACGAGTAGGGTTACATACTTAATTTTACATTAAACTCGTGCATTATATAAGCCAATAATCTAATTGATACGGTGTGATCAATTTTAGAAGGAAAATGCTGGTAAATTAAACTTTGAGCATTAGTCAATAGTACGTCAACTTTAAGGCCTTGCTTGAAAGCTTGGACTTTCAACAAACAGTGAAATAGAGTCAATGTTCCATGATTGCTTCTCCCATATCTTTCTCATTTAAGCCGCAACTAATTTATCCAGTTTTTAAATAGTAATTGGATATGTGACGTCATATTCACCTGCTCATTAAATTTTTTTTTTTTTTTTTAAAAAAAAAGCATTCTCATTGTTTTTGTAATGATGGTGGTAAAGTTGTACAATTAATACTTTGTACTCGTAGTAATTATTTCAGTGAAAGGATTAAATTTTATGTCGAACCACTTGTTAGTTATGCGCAAATTTTCAAGAAGTCTGCACATATTTGCAACTGCATGATTTTGTGATGTATGTTTTCATGTTTTGTTTTAATATGGTAATGATAGACATACTTTGTAATTGTTACTCATTAGGGCTTTATAATATTAGGAAAATGATTGTATAATAAGAAGATTAATAAAATAACAGTACGTTTTGTGTACGGTTGACCACACTATACGGCCGCTTACTAAAGAATAAAGTAACCTTAATAACACTAACCGAGTAACCCCACTAATACAACCTGACCGTAAAACCCCTGTAACACTTATTGAGTGACCCGATAACGCTGGCGAAGTAACCTCTGTTACATTGATTGATCGGGTAACTCCTATAATGCTCACGAATGAAGTAACCCAACAATGACTAACCACATGGTGTGTGTAATAATAATTAACGATTATTAGGTGTAGGGAAAAAAAAATCCTTACACACACCTAGTAACATGGTGTGACCAGCCACATATGAAACTTTGTGAAATAAAATATAATTTTTTTATATTACGAATTTTATCTAAATATGAGAAATAAAAATAATAATTCATTTATAATAAAAAAAATCAAGTAGTAAGCAAGCGAATATTACAAAGTTTGTTAGGTAAATATATATTTGTTAAAATATTTTAATTGAAAAAATGCAAACAAACCGTCCATCTCACGGGCTTTATCTAGTTTTCTTATATTATCAAGTTATTTCACAGGATAAGCTAACTTATATATAGTTTGGATTGAAGATTATTCCTCTATTTTTTTTTTAATCTTTGGAATAATTATACGAAGTGATAAAACAACAATAACAACAATATACGTCGTAATATTATTTTATTTTTGGAAAAATTGTTAGGAATTACTCGCTTAACAGGTGAATTGTTTGTGAAAAACCTACTTGTTAAAAAGTTTTATAACAAAAGCTACCCTAAATTTTAAAAGTTTGGGTAACACTACCTTCTCTTCATTTTTAAGCAATTGATTCTGGCGAGTGGATCCCATTAGTTATTTTCTCTCCAAAAAAACGTCCTTAACCTTGTATACACGTAGTACTAACCAACCCTCCTCTTCTTTGCACAGACTCAATCCAAAAAAATCAAATCTTTGTGAAAATCGCCATTGAAGAAGTAAAAACGATTTGGTTTTCATAAAGATTTGGTTATTTGGATTGAGTTTTTGCAAAGAAGAGAAGAGTTGGTTAATATATACGAGGGTGAGGATTTTTTTAAAGGAAAAACAACACATGGGCCCCACTCGCTGGAATTTGTTGCCGGAAAATGAAAAAGGGTATTGCTATCCAAACTTTTTAAATTTAGGGTATTATTTTTAAGGAAATTTTGTCGAATACTGTTTTTTGTCAAAAATCACCCACTTAAAAAAATGTTGTCTAAGACCACCCAAATACAAAATTTTGTTGTGTAAAACCACCTGCCTCAACTTTTCGGCCTTGACCTCAAACTCCGGTGTTGACTTAGGACACGTGACCCCCCTCCCCCTTTCTTTTTTTTCCCTCGATTTTCTGGCTTCCCTTTCTCTTTCCTCTTTCTTCTCTTTCCTCTTCTTCTCTCTCTGATCTTCTTCTGCTTCTCTTGTCCTCCCTCCTCTTTCTCAATCTTCTAGCTTCTCTCTGTCCCTCCTCTTCTCTCTCTGTCCACCACCAACATCAACAACCATCAACAACAACAACGCTGCAACAAACACCTCCACCAACGTCAACCAACCACCACCAACATTGATCGCAACAACACCTCTACCAACGTCAACCAACCACCACCAACATCAACCACAACAACAACGGCGCAACACCACCAACAACAAAGCCAATAACCACCGTACCGTCGCGATTAAATATGTAGATCTAATGGTTTTGTTATTTTTTTGTGGTATTTTTTGATTTTGTTGTGTTAATTTTCATATTTATGGGCTTATTTTCGTTTCTTGGGTTAATTTTAGGGTTTTTGGGGGTTGATTTTCATTTTTTTTGAGTTAATCTTCGTTTTAATGGGTTAATTTTGGTTTTTGGCGTTAATTTTTGGAATGGTGGTGGTGTCAGTGGTGGTGTGTGGTTGTGTGTGAAGGCGGGGAAAGGGCTAGTGGGAGTGGTGGTGGGTAGGTTGGTGGGTGGGGTTGTTGTGTTGGTTGGGTGAGCTAGTGGTTTTGAGGTGGGACCAGTGTGGTGTGGGCGGTGGTGGTCAATAATAGCCAGAAAATTCGAGAGGAAAAAAAAAAGAAAGGGGGAGGGGGGGTCACGTGCCCTGAGTCAACGTCGGAGTTTGAGGTCAAGGCCAGAAAGTTAAGCCAGGCGGTCTTACACAACAAAATTTTGCACTTGAGTGGTCTTAAGCAACATTTTATTAAGTGGGTGGTTTTTGACAAAAACCAGTATTTGACAGGTGGTTTTAGACAAAATTTCCTTTTTTTTAATAAAATTGTTAAGTGAGTAGTTGTTAACAAATTAACTTGTTAAGCGAGTAATTCCTGAAAAATTTTCCTTTATTTTTTGTTCGTATATAATTGATTTAAGTTGACAATTTTTTTTTTTTCTCTTTTCTTTTTGGTGTTATGATTAAAATAGCAACGACATTAGGTAAGCATTTGAGTTTAATACTCCTATTTTAGTTCGTGGAGCCGACTTAAATATTGTTTGGTAGATAGCCAAGATAATATAGATAGGTAGTCTACTAGTATCCACGATTCTAGTGATTGACCATATTCTTATTGGTTCAAATTGTTGGGAAATTCTTAGTGTGTAACTAAAATAAAGAGAGAAGAGTTTTGTTTAACAACCTAACTACATGAAAATAGTTTAGACTTAAATGAATTATTGATTAAAGTAAGTCACTTCTCATTTGATATGAATTATCATATTGAAACTTTGGACATTATATGTATGAACAATACATTCACAAAAAGAGAATTGGATCTTTTACCAAAATGGCTGATTTAATAAAAGTATTTATCAAAACGGCTATTTTAAAATTTTAATTCCAAAACTAGCTAAACTATTAACTTAGAAAGCAATTATTTACTTTCTTTTTTTTCTTTGAACTGATTTGGTTTTTTTTTTTTTTTTTCATTTTTTTTGGATTTTTTTTAATTGGAAAATTTAGAAGCCATATAAGGATATATATGTGTGTAAACGATCCCTCATAAGAAACCCTAATTTCAAGATCCAAAAAAATAAAAAAAATAAAAAAAATAAAAAAATAAAAAATCTAAACTTTTGTATAGATTGTATCACAAAAAATTGGAAATTCAAATAGTATTGCTCTGTTTACACAACCGCAAATTTAATTACGACGATAAAGGATTTTATGATAGTGTTCAATTTATTATTTATTTATTTATTATTATTTTTTTTTTATGTTTGCTAATTGTATCATTGTATGCTATCTCCTAATGTCGGCTAATTTTGAATACGGTTGAGTTTAATGTGTATAATAAAAACAAACTTGCATATATATGTGTGTGTGTGAGATATATGATGGCAAACAATGAATATGTTTGAAGAATAATCAGCTTCTTGATTGCTTGATCTGGTAAGTCAATCTTGCTCCTCTAATTTGAATATGGCTCATCTCATCTTGTATACAGTGGCTATGAGGTTCCTAATTTCCTATGCTCAATAATAAGATAACAAATAATATATTTTGTTGTAAGTGCAAAAGATAATTTGTTCTAACCCAGAAAAAAAAATATATATATATATATTATTAAAAAAAAAAAAGGAACAACATATTAAACAAAACCCAAAAAACTGAACCTAAAAGGTTCAAAGGAAAACAAAGAAAATTAATAATTTCCTTCCAAGTCATCAACTTAGCTAGTTTCAGAATTAAAACTTATAATTAGCCGTTTTGGTAAATACTTTTGTTAAATTAGCCAATTTGGTAAAAATTCCAAGAAAATCAGTATCAAGTTTTAGAATGGTTATATAACATTAATAAGTAATTTGTAAATGAATATCATTTGATATTACATAGTATTCAATTTTTTTTTTTTTTTTTTTTTTTCGTTTTTTTGGTTCAAGATCGAGATGTTGATTTATATTATGTGGTAATGACAATAAATTGAAAGAGCAAACACATGAAATTACGTACTTTAAAAAAATATTTGTTCGCTCTTTCATTGTCATTACAGCAGAAAATAATCGCATCAAACAAACGAGCCCTTTAATTTTAATCCCACTAGCTCAAACACTGCTGTATAACCATGAGTGGTAAGCACCACCATGAATCAAGGAAGCTCCAATTGCAAAAACATATTCTTCTTCCAAATAAATCATACAATAATTATAATAATTAATTAAATTCAAATTTTGCTAGCTGTTTCATCACGTACACTCAATAATAAACTAAACACGATTTATATAATTGGCGTACGTGTGGGTTAATCTTACTACCTTGACCATCTAGGAAACTTCAGTTAAAATAAGTCAATAAATTTACAGAGACAAAAATTTCCATTTTCTAGGAAACTAAGTCAATGACATTTAAGATTCTAATGCAATATTTCAGATCACCCATCTTAGCACAGATCTTGAAACCTTCAATTATTATAATATAAAAACTTAACTCTAAAAAATAATCATAATGTATGCTCAAATATCATGATTCATGGTATGATACTCCCTTCGTTACTTCGTATCATTTTAATTGACACATATGATAGTAGACAATTTTAACCTTTAGGACCCCTTTCATTTTACCTTAAATTTACTTAGCTGAAATTATTTTTACTAAATTGAAATTATTTTTGTTAAACTTAAATTATTTTTATTGAACTGAAATTAATTTTACTGAATTGAAATTATTTTTGCTAAATTGAATTTATTTGCACTGATTTTCTGTTATATTTTTTCTTTAAAGTTACTGAATTTTATTGAGCTAAACTTATTTTTGTTGAACTGAAATTATTTTTATTGAACTGAACTTATTTTTACTGAACTGAAATTATTTTTACTTAATATTATTTTTTTAAAGTGAGGTGAACAGGGTCTTAATATATACAATTATGTGTAATAAAAATTAAAAAAAAAAAATCTGCATTATAGAAATATACATTGAAAATAATCCAACATTATATTCATAATATTTGTAATAAAATATGAAATCAAAGTTAATACATAAAAAATGTAAAAGTCAAACTATTACGAGTTAGTATTCAGGAGTGAGTACATTTTTTCATATATATGCTTAGTCATATACTCCCTCCGTTTTTAAATACTTGTTTCACTTTTCTTTTCTGGTCGTTTTTAAATACTGAGTACTTCCTCTATTTCCTTATTTGAAAAGTTTTTACAATATTTAATTAATTTCTCTCACCAAGTGGATTCAACAATATTAATTCCATATTCTCTCTCCTTTAATTCTCTCCTCTACTTTTGGTTTTTTATAATTTTTTATTCTCCCACCAACTCTACTACCTCCATATTTTATTATTTTCTCCAATTTCTCCTAAAACACCGTGCATAAAAAAATGGAGCAAGTATTTAAAAACGGAGGGACTACTAGTGTATTATATATTTATATGGTCCTACCTCATATAATTTGCTCCCTCCCACTCCTCTCTCTCTTTATATACCTCACTCCTATTCCAACAAGAAGCCTAACCAAATTCACAACAACAAAAAATCAAATATTCACCCAAAAAATTAACAAAAATGCTCCCAATCAAAGAAGATGAAAAATTCTCAAAATTAGTAACAAAGGAAAGTTCGATCTCTAATCCATCATTTAGAGTGTATTACGGTGGTAATTCAGTAGCTGTGCCTTTTGTTTGGGAGGCTAAACCAGGTACACCTAAACATACTAAGCATGTTGATTATTCCAAAGAAGAAAATATTCCACCTCTTACTCCACCACCTTCTTATTACCTTAAGCAACCTAAAAAGTTGCCTTCTAACAATGGTAGTAAAAGGTTTTCTAGTAAGATTTTTCTAGGGTCATTGTTTCCTAAGAGTTTGCATAAGAGACAAGTCTCATCGGCATCATCTTCATCATCATCTACATTGTCTTGCCCCTCATCGTCGATGTTAGTATCAGACTCCTCGACGATGAGGTGCACTGAAGAGATCCGGAGTCTGAGTCTGAGTCTGAGTCTGAGTCGAGGGAAGAGAAGAACGTTGTCTAGCCCCGGATCATTGTTTGATTTCCTTGTGAATGGTCAAGAAGAAGATGAACATGAAGATATGAGGAGTCCTAGATCAATTTTGTGTTTTGGGCTTGTTGGTAGTAGAAGGATCCGTAGTTGTTAGCAATAAAGGTGTGATTTATGTTATTACATGCAAATTTACACCCAAAAAAAATATAGCCATGAAAAAAATAAATAAACATGGGATCTTTTTCTTTACTTTCTTACCTTTTTTTTTTTTTTTTTTTTTTTTTTTTTTTCTTTTTTTTAAGAAAATGGTAAGATGGAGCAAGTTGTAATGTACGTGATAAATGGTATGGTAGTGATCTCATCTACCTTTGTTAACTCTTAATTAATGTGTAGATGCAAAACAAGATGAGTATATTATTTTTTTTAAATCTTAATTTTTTGTTAGTTTGCATGGTACTTTTATCTAAGCTGCTTGCTTATTGATGTGGTTATACATGTGACATGAAAAAGCAATCTCAGTAATGTACATTGTAATTTTTAACTTTATTAATTAGGTTCTTATAATATGTGTATAATCTTATACAAGTTCTGCCTTATTTTAAATAGATCTGAATCTTCTTGTCTGACTAATCTATAATATTAGCATACATTACAGTAAAGTATTATCTTGTATAGGAGCATATTATAATATTCTTTACATTGAGTAGTACTCTACAAATACAAAAGCTCCCCTAATTTGTAGAACAATTTTTTCTTAGTGTAAAAACCAAGTCATACGATAGAGTTCGATTTGGGTCTTATTTTAGTCATATTTGGTTATATTGTCAATTAGTTTATTTATTATAAAAATATTATTAATTAGTTACATAAATAAGGCAAATTAGTTTTAAAGGTTTGATTGGATGATTACATTTCCGTCGAGATCATGTGATTTTAGATTCGGTTTGGGTTTGTAACTAATACGGAGTAATTCATCCATACTAATCTTTTTTATATGAATGAATTAATGAGTTTTGTCACATCAATATTTTTATTTCGGACCTAAAACAAACATGTAATGTAAAATGAAGGAAGTATAATTAATTTGTGAGGGAATGTTGGTAGGCCTTAAATTAGAATTAATGAAGATGTGTCTTTAATTAGACCTTGTTAATTTTTCTTATAGGAGGCCAGATGGTTGTTACAATGTCACTAACAACGCCAAGATAAACCTTTTCTTTCTGACTTTATTAGTTATAGTAATCTAAAAATTAGTTGCATTAATTATAAAATAATTAATTAGCTAATCTTGTTGCTTAGAGAAGGGCCATTGTGCCGTTTAACAAGCCAATCTCAACCGACAATAATTTGTTGAACATTAGCAACCAATAGTAATACAGTGAACCTGTTTATTGGTAGTGAGTAGGCCTTAGCTTCTAATGTTTGATGGTAATCTCATCTCAATCAATCAAGATTGTGTAATAGCAATAATTGTGAAAATAGAAAGTAACCAACAATGGTACCAAATTTCAATTTCACGTGTAAAAAATTTGAAATCTTCTATGTACATACAATATTGATTAGTCTGCAAAGTTTAGTACTCCCTCATTTGCTTAGATCTATAGCAAAGCAATGTTGTGTTCGATAAAAATTGTCACGGTTTTTAATATGATACAAAGTGATTGTGAGCGAAATTTAATTTCAACGTCTTTATTCAATTTGTGGGGGACAGGATGGATAATTACAACATTAGATGATATTTTTTGAAATTTATTTTTTGATTGTGATGGTTGGGTAACACGATACCTTTTAATGAAGTGATTGTGAATGAGGGATCAAGTTCATTATTCATTAAGCACAAGAATAAGAATTGGGTTACATGCAATTCGTGTATGTTGTATGCATATGTATGTACCTAAAGTTGTATAGTAAAATGTTAGATGTCTCATTTATTTACTAGTTATTCAAATGTACCCGAGTATATAAAAGACCATGCCAAGTATAACATAGGATCATTCCAAAGACTAGTAAAACAAGAGAAAGGAGGGAGCATTTCTTTTATCACCGGCCACTCTAGTCAATGTGTAAACTAAGGTACACGTAGTAGTAACTATGAGGAGAGAGGTGTTTCTTTCGCCAAACTTGCTATAATATCTCATACAAAAGAATAAATGAAGGGACCATTAATTAGTTATGGTGATCATTAGTCACTATCTAATTGGTTAATCATAAATTTATCACTTCCATAAGTTATCAATGTCATAAATTCAATCTTCATTATTAGTGTACTATTTTTACTTTTTCAATTTTTTTTTTTCTTTTTAAAAGAAAAATTAACCTTATTGAGTTTGAATCTTATACAACTCAATCTAATCTAAAATAGCAGATAAGGCATATTTAGAAAAAGGGAGAATGGTAAGGGTAAGACCGTCAGGGTAAGAGATTTCAATCTCACTCTCCTAAAAAGTCTCGTAGTGAAATTTAATTCCACAAACGCATGATTGTGAATATCTTGTGACAAGCAAACCATACCGTTTTAGATGACCATATATACTTTGCTTGGTTATTAATCACTATCATTTGTTAAGCATTATTATCTACAAAAATACCCTCTATTTTTACTTCATCCGTTATAGTTGAAAGCATATTGGAGCAACGTTATTGGAGTAGTTAGTTGTATGCTTAGCTAATTGTGTTGCTTACACAAATCGTTTTTTGTCACTTAAACAAGCTTCTCTCAACCGACAAGACACCAAAAAGTCATGGTACTTTCTGACTTTAGGACAATAATGGCATCAAACTAAAGTACAAAAATTTCTTTAACTTAGTACTGTAACTTGAATGTCTGAGATCATAATTTTCACAATTAAAGTAGGTGTCATGCATGCATGTTTGAGTGCAAGATCAAGTTACTAATCTCAAATCATTGTTATTAATTAATCACTTTTATAATACCTTCGTTTTTTAGTTTAACTTTGGCATTATTCACATACTCCTCTTTGACCGTGTTTTGTGCTTTTTATGTAATGAAAAATATAATCATGTTCCTACGGAACCGACACCTCCTACAGGTTAAGCCAGCTTATCTCCGCAGGTCAATGTTTAAGAGTAAAAGGGAGAGGTAAGGGAATCCTCCTACTATCAAGCAGATGTAATTGATAGGACCTCAAACTTGTGAACTCAAAGTTTCAAGGTGAGTTCTTCACTAAATTTTGCTTGGTCTTAAAAATCAATACATACATTAGTAATTTATGAACTAAGTATAATACGAGTATAAGATTGTTTACATAATCTATCGAGTATGTGACGAGAAACTGCATTCTCATTATGTTATAATCTTAAACAACCATTCCATTCCGATCCACTATTAATTTGCATATTTTGAAAATTATTCCAGATCCACAAATAAGACACAAATATAAACAAAATCAAACATTAAATTTTTGTACGTATAAGAAAACATAGATGATGTTATGTTGTAGAAATTAATATCGCATTGTGGGTCGTCATGCACCAACTAATATGATGCATTATAAATAAGTATAGTATTTACAAAATATATAGGAATTGCAATTTTAAGTTAAAGAACAAAATAAGTGGGGTATATAAATATATGATGTAGTTGTAAATGAAGGTAATGCCATGGTATATATATTGGTTTTACCATACATACTAGTACTAGTTTCTAGTCAGATTCATGGGTTCATTAATTGAAGAAGTAGGTGATTGTTGGAAGATAGGACCTTTATTTGCTCTATTTTATAATTATTTTATTTACAACAAAATAAAAATAATTTTCTATAAAATCTTTTCGGTCAACATCAATGTCATGGGAAGCAATACCGCTCCTTCGTTCCTTAATGCACTATCACAAATTATTATACAAAAATCATATAGGTAGATTAAGGCTATTATATATTATTAGAGCTATCATAATATCTGTGGTATTGTCTACTTACAAGGTGACAATCTAAAAGAAAACTATTTTTTTGTAATAAAAAATTACATAATATGAATTATATGTTATTTTCTGTATGAGTAAATCATCTTTTTTCATTGTAAATCATCTTTTTTCATTATAACATAGAACATAATTATTATAATATTACAAAGAATTAGCAAATTTAAATGTATACATAGCATTTGTGTTTAAAATTAAGATGCATTGACGTAAAGAGGATATTAAATTGAAATATAAATAATCAATGATTGAATTGCTATAAACTTAGTTAGGTTGTAAAACAAAAAAACATTGTTATAAATGACTTAGGAACGAATCAGATGACATCTCACTCTATGTAAGTACATAACAAACGAATGATCAAATCGATTAGGATGATATATTGGTAGCCAACCATGGCATTGCAAACATGTATCAAATCCAAAAGAGACCTTCCATTCAACGTGTGCCATTAATATAAATGCCCCTTGCATTATGCAAAATGGTAGCGAAGCAAAGCTAGCAAAGTTAGTTGTATTGTGATGAAAAGATCCAAATAAAAAGGCCCTACTTTATCTTATTAGTAAGTGCAAACTCTCATTGTGTCCGCTATACACAGCCTGGCAGGTTCATAAATCATAGTACAAAGTATATATCAACAAATCTAAAATATATAAGTGCTTCAAAAACTCAAATAATGTCATACCACTATATTGTTACTTGTTTGATCACCATTATTTTTGTGCTTCAAAAACTCAAACTCTAGACTGAGGCCCAATGCTTTTAGCTTATGTCCTTGTGTGATTGTCTCACCCTCGTTGCTTGCCATGCCGAAGCTTCTCTTTTACCCTTTGTTCGCAACACAAATATAATCTCCAAATAAAAAAGATTTGAATCTTGTTAAATTCATCACAATTCATATATATAGTATATCAGAATGTAGATGATCAATAAGATGGCTAATTTTACATTGACAAACATGTCCAATTAAAGGGTACTGCATTGGTAGAGGGCATACATATTCAAGTCATATGCTAACAAGAGCATATGGAAACATGCACTAGTGTAAGTAACGCATGGAAAAAATTATAAGTGTAAGAAAAAGTGAATAAAATAAGAGTTCAAATTTGAGGTAGAATAGTGGGTGGGTACAAGAAAAGGGTCGATAATAATAAAGTAGAAATAGTGTGGATCAAAGGGGTAGATATTAATAAGGATTTTTTGAAGGAATCACTTGCAAAGTAACTCGAATTGTTTAAAATTGCTCTGAATGAAAAACGAGTTAAACTTTCGAAAATGAGGGGATAAACTACTAAAACAACTAAACAAGACTACAAATAAAATGTCCCTTAAAGTAGTAATTTGTTTGAATTAGTACAAATTGGGGTAGGAGTTGTAAAGGATGATCAAATCATCATTAGTTATTGTGTAATTGTGATCCCTTGATTTACTCTTTTGGTTGATAGTAAAAATATTCCTAATTCTTATCTAATATATCTAGACAAATATACTTATTCATTTTTTTTATTGTTTTCTCATGCACCATATGTTTGTATATACTCTTATATATTCATTAATATAGTTCAATCTTTTTAACATTCTTTTTTTTTCATAACTCTATTAGGAATACACAAAATGAAAAAGCACTAGGATGTTGGATCTTAGTTCTAGGGCAGATTGGGGGGTGGGGGGATGATGGACCGCTACCCGGTATAGGCTACCCCGCCCAATACCAAGTGACGTCAGATTTTTTTTTTTAGGGTAAATAACGGTACTTAATAACTCAATAACAATATTTGATTAATAACAGTACCTTAATTTAAAATAACAGTTTTTAATAATATACTAATTTTTACTATAATTCGATCTGATAATTACTTAAATGACTTTTATTGGTACTAGTTATCACTACTCTACTACTTATACATTAAAATGAATTACTTTAACAATTTAACAGCCCACCATGCTTCGCAATAATAATTATTTAACTAGAGAGTTTTAACTAATACCTGAACTTAATCGACAATGGAACCTCCGGCGTTATGAGCTTCCGGCTTTACCAAGGTAGCTAACCCCAACCTTGTCTTCCTTAGATCAGGCTTAGCACAGATCTAATTCGTTTCCTACCTTAGACCGTAATCTCTAATTAGATAATCCTTACCGTGTTTATGATGGAACTTCTTAAACAGAAAGATAACTCATTTGATATATAAGGTTCAAGGGGATAACGTTCCCTTCTTGAACGAAACTTTTATTTAATTTGAAAAGATTACAACACTCATATATTACAACAAACACACAAACTGAAAGCTTAAACAGACATAAGCTGAACTAGAGTTTTCTCTACTTTAAGAGAGATGGAGAACCAATCTGTCTCTTAAGGTGAGTATTTTTCTCTAGAGGACTCTCTCATGCTTTTAGAGCAATTCTCTAACTAACTCTTCCAACTCTGCCTTCACTTTTTTGCCTAATGCCCTTTATATAGGGGAAGGTTTACAAAGGTCACCGACACTATGACTCAGCAAGTGAATATCGTTCACTGCTTTTCTAAAGATTCTTTAAAACAAATAAAACGTGCTACAACAGTAGAATACATAATTGCTGGTGTGGGCTCAAGACTCCATCATATCTTGTAGACCACCTTTGTTATCCTTACTGTCTTCATAATGGACATACATTGGGTTGTCTTCTTCTATACCTAGATCCATCACACATTTAGCAGCATAGGATTCATCCCATGTGACAAAGATCTCCAATAAGTACTCTTTTCCCTCTAAGGATAAATATCTCCCAGCTTCAACTCGTTCGAGATAATCATACACTGATTCACCATGTAATACTCCTTCTTCTAAATAATTTCTTAACCATTCTGGTGCTACTATAGTAGTATTTCCCACATGTATTATGACCGGTGGTTCTTCTTTTAACGCTATAAACTGGTTAAGATACTGAGCAATATAGAAAAATCCATAAGCTCTTGCCTCCGTAGGATCTTTTACTCGTCTCTGCTAGATACAAATTGGATCTTTGGGTTTGCGATGATCGTCCTAAAACATAATCAGGAAATGTGGAGAGTTAACTTTTCCTTCAACCATTCAATGTTCGCACTTTGCACTTGAACTTGTTTAACTCTTCCTTTATACCTTGTTGCTTCATAAATTCTCCTAAAAACATACTTCTGGAATTTCGTGAGCTTCTCAAAGAACGTAGTGTTAACATCAGGAAATGGTACAATACTATGAACCATCCCATAATCCCAAGCTCTGTAGTGCTCCGCTACATATGGTGCCCTCCATTCCCGTGAATGTGGATGAATTGACACAGTACCCACTCTGGAATTGGTGTTGAATATTATTCTACTTCCCCATATATCATAGACATCATACATTTTGTATGACCCTGATACAACTAGATCATACAGAACCTAAAATTGTTATCTTTTATTTTATTTAGTATTATATCATGAATATTAGGAATGAGTCTCAGGATAATGACCATCACTTCGTACACGAGGAACCTTCAAACTGCTACATGACAACTTTTAATTAAACCATCTCGAGATCTTCTTTTTGATGAAACAATCATGGCCTCCATCAAGGCCCAAGTGGAGGGTGAAACCTGCTCCATTGCTTTATCAGTTTCTTTAATAAGAGTTTTTCTCTCTGCCTCCATCTTTTCTAATTGATGGGCAGGAGGTTTTTCTGATGTTTTGTGCTTCTTCGCCATTAGCCAATTCTCTAGTTAGACTATCCGCTAAAGAATTCTTCGATCCCTGTATATGTTCAACAGTAAAAGAGAATTGGTTAAGTCATAATTGCCAACGCAGGAGTCTCCCTTGCGCTTGCATATTAGACAAATTCTTTTTAACAAAACTGAGTATGCCTTTGCAATCTGTTCTTATTAGGAACTCTTTAGGGGCTAAGAAGATTAAGAACTTCTCGATTCCTCTAATGACTGCAAGGATTTCTTTTTGCATCTTAGGATAATTTAACTCAGCTTTATTAAAACTTCCACTGCTATATCTGCAAAGTCTTTCTCCTTCTTTGATTTTTGACACATCACTCCAGTGCTCATTACTAGCATCTGTTTCAAGGATTAACTCATCTTCACTAGTAGGTAGTGTTAGTACAGGAAGACCTTTACATATAGCTTTTAAATCTTGAACAATTTTGGAATCACTTTCCTTCCAGTTCCAATTTATTTCTTTCTTGAGTTTTTGTTGTAACAATTTTCTTAGTAGAGCAAGATTTTCTATGAAATCAAAAGCATAGGTTAAACATCCTAGAAATCTTTCTAGTTGTTTTCTATCTTCAATTTTATCTGGAAATTTTTCAATCTTTTCTAGAATATGTTTTTGCAATATTATTTGTCCTGCTTTAATTTCTAATCCTAGAAACTCAATTTCTTGTTTAGCATAAACACATTTATCCTTTCCAAGGATTATACCATGCTCTGCACATTTTTGAGTTACTGCTTTAAGATCATTCTTATGTTGTTCTAAATCTTTTGAGAATATTAGAATGTCATCTATATAGACCAAACAACAATGATTAAGTTCTCTAAAAATATTATCCATTCTCCTCTGAAATATTTGTGGAGCATTTTTTAATCCAAAAGGCATTACTAACCATTCATAATGCCCTTGAGGGGCACTAAATGCAGTTAATGGAATACTTTCTTCTTCCATTTTAATTTGCCAATAACCACTCTTACAATCCATCTTAGAAAACCATGTGGCTCCTTGTATTCTATTGAATAACACAGTTTTGTTAGGAATGTAATAGCCATCAAAAATAGTATTGTAATTTAGCTGTTTATAATTAATGACCATTCTAGCTTTACCTCTTTTTTCTTCTGCATGATTTCTTACCATGAATGCTGGACTATTATGAGGACTTTTGCTATTTCTTATTAGCTTTTTATTCAAAAGTTCTTTTATTTGTTCATCAAAATCATGTATATCTTGATAGGTATAGACCATTTGTCTTACTCTAATAATCTTATTAGGATTTGTTAGAGTTATCTTAGCAAATGCCTTATCCTTCTCCCAATGTTCTAAAGGATTTGTTGAATATACACTACAACAAAATGAAGCTAAGGTAACAATGAAAAACCATTCCCTAATATTAAAAAAGTGTTGCCTTGTATCTAAGGCAACACATATGAGGCGTAGTTTATGCCCCCGTTGTCTATTCATAAGGCAACGCATTTTCGTACAAAGGCAACAATTTAAAAGCCAAGGTAAAATAATACCTAAGGCAACATTTTTACAAAGGCAACAAATGAAAATTGTTGCCACTTTAGGAGACGATTCAAAATTATTACCTTTTGTCATAATATAAAACAATCTTTTCACATGTTGTATTTGCTAGTAATAATACAAAAGTGTTGCCAAATATTTTAAAGACAACATTTAGAAAACTGTTATATATAAATTAAATGACTACAATAAATCGGCTATTTTTTTTTCTATTGCAATATATTACTATATTATATTAAAGGAATGAGAATGTGTCGTACTATTTTGAATTTGTTATAATAGAAAAATGTTGAACATTAAAACATGTAATAAGCATTTGACTACAGAATCCCAAACTTATAAAATTAATTAGTAAAACAGTACAACCAAAACAATATCAACTTGTTTTCAACATCAAATCTATCTAACTAATCTATTGTTTAATAGAATGTTGTAGGCCATAATACTAGTGTAACTAAAAAATAGAAGAAATAATAAAAGGTTAAAGCAACTTCAAATTGATCCATAAAGTCATATTCATCTTCTTACTCGCAGACTTCTTCATCATCTTCTTGTTCATCTCCCTGTTAAAAAAAAAAATAGATAAATATTTTAACTTAGTATCACTCGAATACAAAAAAAAAAAAAAGAAAAAGAAAAAAAGAAAAAGAAAAAAAAAGAAAAAACGGAAACCTTGGCCACTTTTCAATCTATACTTTGCGTATATAGAAATCAAAAGGTTTTTACCTTGGATGTAGAAGCCGAAGAATGAAGTCGAAGCATTTCTGTTGTACTACCACCATCCTTCTCAGATTGATTATCAAGAAATAAAGAGCCAAGCATACTTAAATCAAAAGACATTTGTGGATTTTGTTGTTGAATTTGAGAAAGGATGGAGCTAAGACCATATGCTATCTCCCTTCTATCTTGTTGCCTTTTGTACTCATAATCTTTTTGTAGAGCTTGAACCTCCTGAGCATGCTTCTCTTCAGCTTCCTTCATCAAGGACTTCTGCTTTAATTGAGTTGATGAAACACCTCTTCCATGAAAATTTAATCGATACTTTTTCTTGTTATCGGAACCAATAATAGTTGAAATCACATTTTCAACCTCCTCCTCTGAATCTAATTTCTCAAGTTCAGTCTATATTTTAAAAGATAAAGGACAAATTAAATGCAAAGAAATTAACATGAAATTAATATCGACAAAATTAAATACAAAAAAATTAACATGAAATGAGAATGAATCTTACCATCAATTTGTCCCTTAGGTCACCGGGCTTTCGCTTTGTTAGCTTCTCCTTGCGTGTTGCTATGAACATTTGAGCTAAACTAGGATTTTTGGTTGTTTTATTATCCTTTTTCTATACAAGAGTAGTGAGTGTCAATCATTTTAATGTAGAAATAAAACCAATAATAAAAGTGATGAGAAATGTAAACAAACAAACAAACTCACCCACTTATATCGAACCCTAGCAAAACTCTTTGGTCCTGAAGTATGCATAATGTTCTTTTCCTTTCCAACTAACCGATTTGCTTTATTTTGCATACATCGTTCCTGACAGATTAGGACGGTGAACTAATGAATAACATTTTTCTTAAGACAAGAAAAATACATTTGCTATAAAGGCAGGGATATATAAGAGAATTGTACAAATGTAATACCTCATATTTGACATCATTCCAAATCTTTAACAAGTCTTGGAACATATTTTTTGGGACTAGTTTTGGTCGTTTGATCATCCTTGTTTTATCATTGTCATATTTATGAAAGTGTACTCTTTTTAAATAACATTTGTACCTTCTCCAAGCAGCACCAATGGTTTGCAAAACCCATTTTTTCCCCTCAATTGGGACAATAAAATGTTTCTACAACAATAAAAAAAAGAAGTTATACCAAAGTGATCATATTGGCACTGTTAAACAACTCACTGCCAATTAATTAATCTTAATCACAAATCAAGAACATAAGAAAACAACTCACTGAAAGTCTGGAACCTATTCTAGCACTTACAAAACAAGTCACTGATCTTAAAAAGTAGCAGGCAGCCAAGCAGAACACCAGGTCAGATCGACAACAATAATGACAGTTGGGGTTCAATTTTTTTACCAAACATATGCCAATTAAGAAAGTTTAACATGACACTCTGACATGATAGCAGAAACCATATAGGACAAGTTAAGCAATTATAAAACATTTCTACCATATTTATTTAATTGAATAAGTAACTCACCAAAACATAATCCCAAAGTTCTTCTTTCTTTTCGTTCCTTAGTATGGGCCAATTCTTGACAGTCAGTGGTAGGATATTTGCTTTTCGAGCTATTGTTCCTAAGAAGCTAATGAACTCATTGCATGTATTGTCATCCGGACCAACAGGTTGTCCATGCTCATTCAAGGTAATTTCCAAGCGTTCTTCTTCGCTGCGTCCATGGACTTTGTAGCACATAGTGGGTCCTCTTCTAGGCTTATCCTTTTCAGCTAACATGAGCAAAGAAATTCAAATGTTAAAACAAATAATGACTGATCATGCATGCAGGTAAAGATTTGTAAATACAAAAATGAAAGATAGCTTGCCATTTTCTTTATCATTCTTGTCATTATTTAAGTGTTCAACTTCTAATCCGAGCATTTCAACCGGTTCTTGTGATGTATGATTAGGGGTTGATGAGCCACCATGTGAAGAACCCAAATCAACATTCTGCCGACGTTTTGCCAAAGCTGTTGCCACTGCCTTTCGAGTCAGAGCCTTCATTTTGCGAATCTGCAATCAGGAACAAACATGGAAAACAGAAAGAAATAGAGTACTCTAATATATGTATGTACAAACGTTATACAATAAAACATAATGTCACATAAAAAAAAAAAAAGTTACACACTATAACTCTTGTTAAATTTATAAGCAATTAAATGATCATAGACCACACATTCATAAGAGCATTTATAAGCAATTAAACATAATGTCTAACTAAGCATGTGCTTCATGTAGCCTTGGGGATTGTGTTCTTTAGTGTTTCAGACACCATATTGACATAAGAGGCCACATTTGAGCTGAACTTTAGGTACATGAGCATACAAGGATAATGTGATGGACCAAACTGATAGGCCACCACAGCTCAAGCCCAAACCTGTATTGCAAAATCAGGGAAGGGGAAAACCACAACGGCACAAGGAAACAAAATTAATTAATTGCTAACGAATAAAGGACAGGGGAAGAGGGAAGTGTGCAGGAATGGGGAACAACACTCACTAGTGGAGCAGCAAACTTGGAGCACCATGTCAGATTAGATGGAGATAAGACAAAGTGAATTAAGGCAGCCTCTTTTATATTAGACAGAAGCCTTGTATATATAAGACAAAATGTAGCAGCACATTCTCAATTTAAAACCCACATTCTCAATTTTAAACCCACATATATACAGCAGCACATCACATTTTGATGCATACAGAAATTACATTTGCAAAGAACAGAGATATACTTATTTATAAATGTGTAGCATAAAAACAACTACCTTCCATTGAATAGAATTGGACTTGTCTCTCTTGTTAGACTGTGGAACGGGTAACTCTTCATCGGCGGAATCAAGCTCATGCTCCACATCTTGGTTAGGCCTATAGAGCTCATCGTCTCCCGAAACCTTTTTCTTTTTATTCTTACTTTGATTGCCTCTATTATTTTGAACTAGCGCCATCAGTGACTTAGCCTTTTCCTTCAAACCTAATTCTTCCATTCTTGTTAAATTATTTTTAATCGTTTCCATTCTCAGCCTCTCATATTCTGCCATTCTTGGTTCATGAGTTTGATGCTCATCGCCTGAACCTCTTATAGCTCCAAGCTTAGTGGATTTTTTCTTTGTCATACTTGGAGCTAATTGATTTTGAAAATGAATCCAATTATACAGAAGAAGAAAAAGCATATATATATGTAAGCACTCATAAAGCAAACTTGTACAAATAAAGAGTAAGGAATATATAACCAAACAAAAGCTATATGCATATTGACCAACGTAAAAAAAAGGGATAAAAAAACATGAATATCAAATTCCAATTTCAGTTCAGAATCAATTAAGAAATCAGTGAAGAAATAATGTAGTTTCGGTAATGAGAGAAAAATGATGTAAAAGACCCAATATCCAGACCACAGTTACAGGTTTACACCAAGAGTAATCATATAAAGGGAAGGCCCAAGAGGAAAAGCACAAACAGCACACTATGCAGGGCCAACAAGGCATTAAAGCACAACAGGACAAATGTAATTACTTCTTTACTCAAGGAGGGAGCTGAGCAAGGTTAAATTGGAGTTGCAGAGCTGATTCTTCAATAAAATAGTGACAAAATTCTTTAATGTTAGGTTTACTTATAAACTTGTAAGCTTGAGTATATATATGAATTAAGGCAGTAGTAGTCATTATGTTTGCATTGTGAGGAATTTTGAAAAAGAGATAGTTAACTGGAAGTTTCCCATCGTAGAGACTTATCGCCTCAAGTTGTCAAGTTATCCCTTGTTGCCAGAGTTAATAAAAATTACTCAAGCTTTATTTTTTTCTTACATTGTTCTTACAAGTTTGGTCTTCAAATATCAGTCTATACCAAATGACAAACAGAGACTCCATCAAAAAAAAATATATTGATGCTTCCAAATTTCAGCAACATAGACCTTAGCTTGAATCCCCTAACATAGTTCAATCAGTTAAAAGAAGGGATGAGCTGTGACCTCAAGCTATAATTAACACATCTCAACCATACCTTGTTGCTTTTGAAAGGCCATCATAAAGGGATAATTCTTTCATAAAGTACTTTACTAGTCTCAAGCAATTTAGCATAAAGTTGAATAGATACATTGGAAGCACTTTTACTAATAACAAATTGCCTACCATTTAGCACACCCTATCTCAGTAACTCCTATTATTAACACACACCTAGATTTCCCTCTTTCTGCACAAGGAGTATAAAAAGTAGTCTATATCAATAATTTAACACATAAACAAATCAAGCACCTAAGTTTGGCAATTGGCTGGGTATGATGTAGATAATTTAAAGTCTTTTCTTTAGTCTCCACTCTCCAATTGGATTGAGATGACCTAAGCAAGGAGATAATTGCAAGTCGAAGCAATCGACAAGTGTTAATTTGATAACAAGAAGTCATATACTTTGTATTTTGTATAAACTGATTAAAACCCAAATCAAAAATCTTTCCAAAAAGAATAAAACCACCACAATTATTTGTATCATCAACTAATTGCAATTATATATATACCCACTCCTTAACAAATGCATAATCACCGCAAGCAACAACCACAAGTTAAATAATTTTAGTAATTCAATCAATTATAAATCTAACCAAGAAACATAACCAACAAAATTAAAAAAAAAAAAAAAAAAAAACAACAACAACAACATAATTAAGACAACCTAGAAGATATGTACATCTGAAAATCAGATCCAATATCAAATCAAGCAGTTAAAAAGATTAAATTAACTAGGGAGATAAAAGGGGCAATGGTAACTTACAAATGAAATTCAGAAAACAACGAAAAATTTGCCGGCATCAAACCCAACTAGCTAATCATAAAAGCAAAGGAAGCAGTGTGAGAAGAGAGCGATGCAACTAGTTAATTATAAAACAAATTCTTTATACTCTTAATTAACTCTCACCTGAGTAGAAAGAAAGGAGGTGAGTAACCGATTGATGGATATGATGTTTTTAAGGTGATGAGTGTGTTGTATACTGAGATCAACAACTAAAAAGTGGAGTAACTGCTGATTCATAATGAAAAAAATTTGGAGCCAAAAACAATTCACCATTTCGCGGGTTTGGAGAAGAAACCGGGGTTGAGGAGTTGACGAGTTTAACTGTTGAGGATGATGATTTTTTTTTTTTTTTTTCTTTTTTTAGGAAATAAATGTGGAGTATAGGATATTAGGAGTTAGGACTTAGGAGTTTAGGACCGACTCTGGTTCTTCACTTTTTATTTATTTTTTCTTTTTTTTTTAATTTTTTTAAAGATTGGTTGAAAGATGATTCTTCGCTTCTTTGTAGCTTACTTGGGAATAAACTAGGGGACCTTACTTGGTTAGTTGGGTGGAATTAAAAAATATCTTAATGAAACAAAATTGTAACGTCATATGACGAATAAAGTAAAATGGCTAAAATTTAGTTACAACTTGCTAATTTGTGGATGGTAATCTATTATTGGGATTAAAAAAAATAATAATAAATAACAAACTATTTTTCTTTTAAGAAAAACATAAATAAAATAAACTTTAATGTACAATAAATATCATATATTCGCATTAATATTTCCCTAATATGATTATTAGTTAGTCCGCTATGAACAAATATTAGCCCCCCCCCCCCCCCCCCCACCCCCCAATATAAATAAAAATTAAAGATTTGTAAGTAAAAGTAACTATTATATCCATATAAAATTTTATAAAATCTTATTGGCTTAAAATTACCCAAGAAATTAAAAGTTATCCAAAATTGGCAAAATAGTTACCATACTGAACTATTTCAAGTTTCTCTAAAGCATGTTTTATTTTATCTAAGCTAACGTAATAAAGGTGAACACAATAAAGTCTTGTTTGTAATAATTTTAATTTTTTATGAAGTTTTATACAAATGTAATATTGAATCAAAATTGGCAAAACTGTAATCAAGGAGATCCAAAGTCAACTGATGTGAAATAGACCCAGTCAAACTCGTGTTGAACCTAATACTCCAATTTGAGCATCAATACAAAGTTAATGGCTTTGCTCAAATCTGACATGGACCCGACAGCTATTGGCCCGACTCAAAATTAAACTGACCAAACCGAGGTTGTTTAAAAGGGTAACCTTGACCATTATGACAATCTATTATTAATTATACAAATGTGAAAGTCAACTTATTTTATAGAATAACAAGAATCATATAGTGAGATTTACCATTAAGTTTTATACACATGTGAAAGTCACATTGTTTATTATGTTAATAAGTTTTATAAAAATGTTAAAGTCAAATTGTTTTATTATTAATAAGTCTTGTGCCGATTTCACCAAAATTAATCTCAACTGATTCTAGTTTGACAATCATGAACTTAACCCGGCTCAACATCGACCTATACAGATATATGATGTAATCCAAACTATTTTGAGCCGATTTGATGTTAGCCCAACTTGTTTTTGAACATAACAAGTTGAATTCTAATCCAAACATTTCAGGTTAATTAAAATGGTAACTTTTACTCATTATGATCCAATCACTAAATGATCTGATCAACCCGTAATTGAATTGATACTATATAACCAGTTGATACTAATCATGTTCTTATATAATTGACATAGTGAAACTTGACACATATGCATTAAATTAGATAAACTTGATTTTTTATATTGGTAAAAAATATTAAAAAGAGATTATAAAGATTTAGTATAACGGAGTAATACCTATTTAAGACTATATTTCATGATAAAATTTTATTTTTACATGTTACTAAAAAACGATGGTCAAAATTAAATTAGCATAGAATTAGTGAAAAAAGTCAAACATGTGATCTTCACTCAATAGATATTGACTCAAAATTGACATATCTAACCCAAAATGAATGAGGTGGATCAAAATGGTAACCACAACTAAGGCTATGGTTCCACCCCGCCTTGAGAGGAATTTGACTCATTATGACTCAATCTGTCTATGGTCAGCACGTAATTGCTACAACATTTCAAGTTGACAACTCTACCTATAACTAATAGTCAAATTCTAATTCATCTTACCATCACTAATCACACTTTATTTTAGAAAATACACCGGAGTATATTTTTTTATTTTGACACAACATATGAAATACTACCTCCGATAATTACTATGTGCAACAAAGGAATATTTTATGTCTCACAAATAATATCCCTTTGTTGCACATAATAATTAACGGAGGTAATATTATAATTGATAATAACATACTTCGTATAAAGTTTAAGTTCATGATTATCTCTTTCAATAAATCTAATCATGATTTAATAATTGTATGTTCCCCTCACAAAATACTTCATACTATATTATTATTATTAAAGATTGGTTTGAGTAGTGCTAATTAGTAGGAAATTTTTGGATTTAGCATCTCTTGATTTACGATGCGTTTTATTCACCTAATTTTTACTTATCTAAACTTATTACCCTTGTTAGAAATTTATTTTAGTTATAAATTGAATTTGGGTAGCTCTGATTAACCCTTATCACAACTAATCTGAACTTATCTTATCTGAATTTATTAACCCTGATCTAAAATTATTTTTCCTTAAATAAGTGAAAATAAGGTGAACATAACAGGGCTATAGCAGTGTTCTTATATAAAATGAAAAAAGAGAATTTCATTAAAAAAAAAAAAAGGAAAACACAAAACAAACCCAATTAATTCGTTAGTAGGTGGCAGGCACACAAAATCAAATAGACCTATAACAAACTTCCCACAAAATCAATCACCGTTCTTACTTTTCATTAAAAAAAAAAAAACAAAAAAATTGTTAATCATATTTCCCCAAAAGTCGAACAAACCCCAATTACGAAATCAAAAGATTGTCTCTGCGCTAAAATTAGATTTTGATTACTATTTTCTGGTATCAAATTGCAATTTATTGGAGTAGATTGTTTGGTATCTCTTGTCTGGAGTAGATTGAAGCAGCTTGTAGATTGAGGAAGAAACAAACACAAGTAAGTTTGTCAACTCGACTCAACTAGTTATTTTAATTTCATAGTATGTCAGGCTAATTCTTAGTAGGTTTGAAAAGTTAGGGATTTTTAATTATTTTTTATCAAATTAGATCAGTATGTTTATTGTTTAATTGGTTTGATAATCTAAATTAATAAAGAAGACAAACAATCTTATAGTGGGATAACATAGGTAGATGATCCTTAAATGTTGACAACCTCTAGGTTATGGCTCTATATAATATTGCGTTCTTGATTTATAATGTGATGTATGGATAATATAATTTCTATATATATATATTTTTTGAAACAAACTAAATAGAATCTAAATTATATTATTCATTAGGTGCTTGTTGCAATTCTCTTTGGCTGTATTGGATGTAAAATAGAATCTGATGTATACATAGGATTGTTAGGTGCTTGTTACCATTCTCTTTGGGTGTATCTGTTTTGCGGTGTGACTCAATTGTGGTATTGTGACATTTGTGACCTTTAATTGTTGAGAGTTGAAATTGAATATGCATTTTTATTTGCTGAAAGTTTGTCGATCTTCTTATTTTGATTTAGCCAATCAAACTGTTCATGTCAATATATGATTATTAGTTTATTACCTTTTTTGTTGATCCTCCACATAACTTTTTATGTTATAGAGTATTATAATGGCAAACATAAACAAAGATTGGATTGATGCACCCCATAGTGCCGAAGAATATATCAAAGGAGTTGAGAATTTTCTAGATTTTGCATTTCTAAATTCAACCATGGACACAGAGGAAAATGATGAACTGGAAATTTTATGCCCTTGTATGAAGTGTGTTAACAGATATTGGTTCCCAAGGGAGGAGGTTTTCAATCACCTAATTGCTAACAGATTTAACAAGAGGTATAAAGTGTGGAACTTTCATGGGGAAGGATTTACAACAGGGTCTTCTTCAAGGGGAGATGGTAATCAGTGTGGTAATCAAAACACATTAGACAATATGGACGAGATGATTAATGATATTTTCAGAGATGTTATAGGAGGTTCAAGTTCTGAAGCAGAAGAACTTCGGAAGGGTCCAGATGAGAGCGCTAAAAACTTTTATAAGTTGTTAGAGGATGCACGGGAGGAATTATATCCAGGGTGTAAGAATTTTTCTGTTCTTTCATACACAGTGCGACTCTATCTACTTAAATGTCTTAACGGGTGGAGCAATTCTTCTTTTGATAAGTTGATGAAGCTTCAATGTGATGCCTTTCCATTTGCAAAGCTTCCTACTTCTTTTCATCATGCTAAAAAAATGGTGAAGAACCTTGGACTTAATTACAAACGAATTGATGCGTGTCCTAATGATTGTATGTTGTATTGGAAAGAACGTGCAAATGACAAGTCTTGCCATGTTTGTAAAGCTTCTCGATGGAAGTTAAATGAGAAGCAAAAAGAGGAAGGTGCATTGCCTGACGAAGGAGTTCCTGCAAAAGTTCTGCGTTACTTTCCTCTAAAACCTCGTCTACAAAGGTTGTTCATGTGCTCTAAGACGGCTGAACTCATGACATGGCATGAAACTGATCGCAAGAAAGATGACAAATTAAGGCACCCTGCTGATGGACAAGCTTGGAAAGATTTTGATGTTGTACATTCTCAATTTGCAAGTGATTTTCGAAACGTGAGGCTAGGTCTTACTACTGATGGTTTCAACCCATTCAGAACTATGAGTGTGTCATATAGTATTTGGCCTGTTGTTTTATCCATTTATAATTTGCCTCCGTGGTTATATAATAAGTCCGAGTACAATATCATGTCTTTGATTATACCTGGTCCTTCTTCTCCCGGTTATGATATTGATGTTTACTTGCAACCATTAATTGAGGAATTGAAGGAGTTATGGGAAGTTGGAGTTGACACATATGATGCTGTGAAAGATGAAACATTTTCTTTAAAGGCAGCCTTGTTATGGACAATCAGTGACTTCCCTGCTTATGCAATGTTGTCCGGATGGAGCACCAAAGGAGAATTTGCCTGCCCGAATTGCAATCATAAGACTTGGTCCAAATACCTTAAGTATAGCAGGAAAATGTGTTACATGGGACATCGTAGATCTTTGAAAGAAAATCATCCGTGGCGTCGTAATAAGAGAGCTTTTGATGGTAATGTAGAGACAAGGCCTCCTCCTCCTACTAGATTCTCGGGTTCTGAGGTATTAAAGGATTTAGAAGGGTTTGAAAATAAGTTTGGGAAAACTCAAAAGAAGGGCAGAAAGAAATTTCCTTGGAAGAAGAAATCAATTTTCTTTGAGCTTCCTTATTGGGAAACTAATACCTTGCGTCATAATCTTGATGTTATGCACATTGAGAAAAACATTTGTGACAGTGTGCTTGGTACTTTACTTGATATCCCAGGAAAGACTAAGGACCATGTGGCAGCCCGCTTTGATTTACAGGATATGGGTATAAGAAATGAACTCCATCCAAAGAGAACAAATAATAGAGGGAAGTGTTTATACTCCAAAGCCTGTTTTTCTTTATCTTCTAGTGAAAAAGACTTGTTCTGCAGTGTTATAAAAGGTGCTAAGTTTCCCGATGGTTGTGCATCAAACATCTCCAGATGTGTCCAATCCAATGAGAGGAAGGTTGCTGGTTACAAGAGCCATGATGCCCACTTTATGCTTCATTATTTGCTCCAAGTTGCGGTAAAGAATGTCTTGCCTAAGCAAGTAGCATCTACTTTGATTAGGCTAGGATCCTTTTTCGGGGGTTTATGTAGGAAAGTTCTAAAGTGTAACGATCTCGATGATCTTGAATCTGAAATCATAGACATACTTTGCCAACTTGAGAAGATATTCCCCCCAAGTTTCTTTGACATAATGATTCACCTTCCACTTCATCTTGTAGAGGAGGTAAGGCTTGGGGGCCCTGTTCAAGGTCGATGGATGTATCCGAAAGAGCGGTATTTGGGTAAATTGAAGTCTTATGTAAAAAATAAAAGTCGACCCGAAGGTTCCATTGCAGAGGCCTACTTGGCAGAAGAATGCCTTATTTTTTGTTCTCGGTATCTTCATGATGATTTTAGCTCCAAGTTGAATGGAGCACCTAGAAATGATGATGATACTGCATCCAATGAAGATGGAAGCCTTTTTCCTAATGTTGGACGTCCTTTAGGTGTAAAAAAGAAAAATAAAGGCAAAAAGGTTTCCTTAGATGAGGACACTTTGATGAAAGCTCATCGCTATGTACTCTTTAATTGTGATGAAATCAATGATTACATAAGGTCCGTAAGTAATTTTAAGGTATTATTTCATATTAACTATAATTAATCTTTATTGTTTATAGTTGACTAATACAACTAAGTTGCTTTTTGATATGTATGTAGTGAACATCAAGATTTTGTGAATCGTCAAAGAAGTCAAGGTAGACGGGTTAAGCGGAGTAGGTGGGCGAGAGCACAAGAGCATAGTCATGATATTGGAGCATGGTTCAAGGATCGTATACGGGAAGAAAATGTTTCCAAAGAAATCAAGGCTTTATCCCAAGGTCCTGACTATACTGTGAGAAGTTTTAAAGGGTACCTAATAAATGGTAACAAATTTCATACAACTGCACATGAGTCAAAAAGGAAAACTCAATGTAGTGGAGTTAGTGTAACATCTTCAATGTCGAGTTTTGCAAGTTCTAGGGATCAAAATCCTATTGTTGGGGATGTAAAATATTATGGAGTGGTGGAGGATATCATTGAGTTAGATTATTTTGGTCATTTTAAAGTGGTATTGTTTCGCTGTAAATGGTTTCAAGTGGAGCAAGATGAGTTTGGGCTAACATGTGTAAATTTTAAAAGGTTATGCTATACTAATGACCCTTTTGTGATGGCTAATCAAGTAAACCAAGTTTTTTATGTGCAAGATTCCAAAGAAAAGCATTTGCATTACGTTATGGAAACTATCCCCGGAGACTTCTTTGATATGAGTGAAGAATCGGATGGTGATGTTGGAGTTTCTTATTGGAATGAATCTACTAGCGATGGTGCTCGCCCAGGGGCAACTATTGATGATGACTATGATAGTTGGTTGAGAGAGGACTTGCCTGCCACTACTGTCGACGTTCCAGAATACATGTTAGATATGCGAGCAGAGCCGGAAATTGATGATTCGGATGATGAAATCGAGGACGATACTCTATGGGATTTCATGGAAGCAAGTGAAGATGAAGCTTAGGAAATATGATTGATCCTTTCTAGTAGTCTTTTTTTTAGTGTACTATGAAGTAATAAAAGCTTATGGATTTTAGCTTAAACAATTTTTAATTTTGTTTAATTGCAAAATTATCTGTTTTAATGACCAAAAGTTTGGTTTTTTTTTTTTTTTTGTTTGCAATTATTTGATAATCTCTTGAAGCTTAATTTGTTTGTTTTGGAGTAGAATCAGCCAACTGCCCAAATAAAATAAATATGAAGTTCCTGTAGGCATATCTCATCTTGTCCTGGGTTGCTTGGCTCAAAGCTTCTTGCTTTCTTGACTGACCTGATTGATTTCCCCTGTTTTATGTCTCACAGGCTTGCAATCGTTACGAGGTTTCAGAAACTGCTTTTGGTGTTGGTATAACCTCTTAAACTAGCTTTTGTACATGGCTTGTAACGCTATTGGATCAGCTTGTGAATGTTGGAGGAGATGCTAAAGAGAAATCTAGCAGCCAGCCACCCGCAATAGCATGTAACCACCAGCCTGTGAGGCTACAGCCAGTTGCCAGTAGCAGCAGCAGCTAGCTCTAGAAGGAGGCAGCAGATAGCCGCCAACAGCATGCAGCAAGCAGCCACAAGCAGTAGACACCAGACCGTCTCAGGTAGCAGCAGCTTGTAGATATTGGGATAATATCATTTCAAGCTTTAATCTGGTAAAAATATGCTGAATTTTTCTATTGCCATGTCAGATTTTAGAATTATAACTTTGAGAATTAGATTTTAGGCTGAAATATTGCTTTATAAACTTGCTTTCTTAAGAAGCATTTCCGTGTTCCAAATCAAAGTAAATTGTATTTGTCAAGTTCCAATTTTCATACTAAAGATTCAACTTGTGTGCTTGAGATATATAATAAAGAATATACCTATGCTCTCTTGTTTGGGCCCTAGTATTTCATGTTTTCAGATTTTCTGATACTAAAGATTCAACTTGTGTGCTTGAGATATATAATAAAGAATATACCTATGCTCTCTTGTTTGGGCCCTAGTATTTCATGTTTTCAGATTTTCTGATGTATTGGATGTTCAAGTGCTTGTTACCATTCACTTTGGCATTTAAAGATCTTATCTTATATTCTTGTTTGTATGTGAGCTTATGGGTATAATTGATTTCCATGTTTATGTTATAATTGTAATCGTGTTGTCTTCCTTTTTAACTAGCATAAGTAATTCCTCTGTGTGTTTGTGCTACCTATCGAATCTTGCAATTTATTCTGAACCTCTTTCTCTCCTGGTTTTCAATATCATGATGGCTCGATACGGATGAAACTGAGACCACCTGATGAGTGTAAAATTCTAATACCAATAATTGACGAGTGAGTATCACACCAATAATATAATTGACAAGCGGATTTGTTTTTTTTTAGTTGGCTATTCGAAATGGAATTTTCTACATTGATAAAAGCTCCACTCTTCATGTTTATGTTTGTGTTTAAATTCAGATTTTGATATATTTTTTTTAGTTCTTGGTAAAGCTTTGAATTATGAGTAGTTTTCTCGATTTTTATTCATAATTAATACAAGTAATATATAGGCACTATGAGATAATTATTAACTCAATTTAGATTGGCCGATTAATGGTTGAGATAAACTGTAATGTAAGTTTCTGATTGTGATTTTCTGGTTTTGATTATAGTCACTTATGATCGCATCAATTCTTAATATAATTCGATGGCTTGACATGTCATTTGCTAGATAAGTGTGAAATTGCATAAGCATTTTGCTAATGGCCTAGTCTTTGTTTATCCTGAAATAATATATGGCATTGACTTTGGCATTCTGTTTGGGTATACCTAAGATCTCTCTTTGAAATTCATAATTGTTTCCAGAGCTTTTTATTTTTGTTTCCTGCCTTTTTCTGTTGATATGCGTCAGTTGTAATTGTCTATTGGCTATTTATACGTAAGCAATTGCAATAACAGGATTGATTGGATGAGACAAAGGTGTAACCCGTTCTTCTTAATTTAAGACCACATATATCGTATGTAATTTCATATCCCTAGCTAATCTTCGTTTCTTGATGTTCAGAAAGAAGCATTTTAAGGTAAAGCTCATCCCTACTTTCTTATTTCTTTTCCTTTGCAGCTTCTCATTCACTTTCTTCATGTAGCACTTTGTCCTTTTTCTTTACTCTCTATGGATTTTTCTAATTTTCAGAATTGATTAGTTTACCAGAATGGATTATAGCTACTAGCTATCAATCCTGACGTCTATGCACATGTTTCTATCAACATTTTGGTTCTGCCAATGGCCCTAGATTGCAGTGTCTTTAGAGTACTAAACATCACAATTATCACACCTTAAATATTCCCAATGTCCCACACTTAGCACTGTCAGCATGTCTCAAATCTGTAGAAATTAGCCATTAGCAACAGGCAGCACTTAGCCTTGTCCCACACTTAGCACTGTCAACTGTTAGCAATCGCTAGCCGTTAGCAGCAGCTGGGAGCCAGCTAGCAGGAAGCAGGCAGCAGACAGCAGGTAGCAGCTAGCAGCCAGTGGCCAGCAGTGAGCAGCCACTAGCAGGCAGCAGCTAGCCGCCAGCCACATGATGCAGCTAGCTGCCACCAGCAGGCAGTCGCCAACTACAGGCAGCAGGTATTAGGCAGTTGCCAGCCACAGGTAATCGCAGGCTGTAGCAGCAACTCTGTTAAAATATGCGGAATTCTTTCAGCTACTTTTTAAAACTTGTGTCATGCTTAATCAAGCATTCTAGCTTGAGCAATTTTGTTTTTGTTTGATTGCAAAGTATTTGTTAAATTGGACTTTAGAATAAAAATTAGTTTGAGAAAATTTTACTTTGAGTGAAATCATGTCGGTAACTAAATTAGATACTTGTAATTTTGTAAGTATTTTTATTCTCACTAGATATATGGTATATATATCCCAATTAGACACAAATATTATAAGATCTTAGGGATTTTGTGAGTTAGTTGATATTCTTAGAACATCCATGTCAGATTTTGGAATTATAACATTTGAGAATTAGATTTTGGGCTGAATATTGTCAAGTTCAATTGTTATAATAAGGATACAACATCTGTATTTGAGGCAAAATAAGGAACATAACATATGCTTTGTTAGGTGACTGTAAGTGATTTAGCTTTCTCCTGGTTTTCTGATTAAGCAACTTTAGGTTATGTGAATAATGTGCGGTACATTATAATTTCCAGCAGGATCTGGAGCTTCTTCAGGTTGATGTGGAGAGGATACAAAGGTAGAGGTAGTGCACCTGTTTTCACTAGCTCACCCATTCAATTTGAAGCCTTAGCTGTTTTATACACCCTCAACAACAGCATTTTGGACAGCAAAGCATTTGAAGTTTGGATTGATTCATCGGAGGTTGTTAAGTATTTCTGCAACGAACATTGTTGCTCGTGAGGTCAACGCAATTTACAAGGACATCAAACTTAATATTTCCACCTGTTGCTCTTACCACATCAAAAAAGTTAGTAGAAGTTATGTTATAGAGGCTCATAATCTGACTACCACAGTTAGAAAAAAAAAGCCTTATTGGGCAATATCCTTATACTTTTGATGATTCGAAAATTTGAGTGTATTCTTAGCTTAGCTAGGCACTTTTGGTATTGAAAAATAATACTACGTATATCTCAGCCCATATGAATTTTTTCTAAGTGTTATTGAGTATAATATGGTAATTACATTGTACCTTGAATACTCTTTCTAAATAAAATGTCTTGATTGTTTTTTTTTACACTTAATTAATAGAGACTATTTTTTTAAAAAAAAAAAAAAAACAATAGAGACTATTAACATAATGCTAAAAAAATAATAAATAATTATATAAGAGATTATACCCAATTTAGTATTAATAGTAGTTATGATTACATCTAACAAATTAATATATGATGGCAATGTTACAATTGTTGGCAATAATTAATTTAGAAATCAATATGTTTTTTAGTAACATGTAAAATTGTAAATTGATAAGTTGTATTAAATAAGACAATGGATACACATGAAATAATCAATATGTTTTTTTAGTAAAATTATTGCATAGGAAACAATTTTATTGTTGTTATATTTTTGGACAACATTTGAAATAAAATGTTGCCTTATGTAAAAAAAAAAGCTACATTTTACTAATTGTTGTCTTACATATTCTAAAGCAACACTTTTTAAACCGTTGCATTGTAGTGTAGTATACATTGTTTAAGATCAAGGTAACAAATATGTTTTGTTGCCTTTTACTACAAAAGGCAACATTTGTCAAATTGTTGCAATTCTATGTGTTGCCTATTCTCATTTTTTTTGTAGTGATAATTTTTCACATAATTTTTCTTGCTGCTTATTTATCTGATCTATTAATGATGAATCACACTCAGAAATTCTAAGTGCAACCTCTCGTTGTGTTGGAGTAACCCTATCACCACGCTGGTTGCGCGTAAATTCCATTGTCTGATGAGTATAAGCCTTTGTTATTTTCTGTATTGGAACAGAATGACCATTAATAGTAAAGATTATTTGATCAATGGTTTGAGTACATGGAGAATACAATCTCTGAAAATTATTTCCTATTATCATATCATGACTAGGCTGATTAGTTGCCCATAAAATAGGAATAATACATTGAACTCCTCCAATTTCTATTGGTAAATCTTCAACTATTTCAGTATGCATCATGACGCTATTATTAGCAATCCTGACTTGCATAGGATTTTTAGCCTTTTTCCACAAGAATTCTGGAAATAATAAACTTTTTCCAAAACATGTAGAACAACCACTATCAATATATGCACATAATTTATATTTATTATAATCCTCAATGCATATATTAATTGGAATATAAATGCTATTAGGATTAGTAATGGATATTTCATTACAAGCTTCCATTTGCATATTTTAACTTCATCCTCATATACTGGTTCGCTCACAGTTTTGGTCTTATATCCAATTACCTTCCTTTTATCAATAGAATTATTTGGATCTTCATTTAACTCTAAATTAGAATATGACCCAATATCAATGCTATGCCTTGCCGGTTGTTTTAAAGCCTTTTTACTTTCATATTTTTTCATTTAGTTTTTTTAGTAGAACTAATATTTCTTCTTCATCCTCTTCTGATTTTTCATCACCTTGTTTTTCATTCTTATTATTTTTAAATTTTGTCTACTTAGACTTGGTGTTCTAAGACTCATATTTCTTTGTATTTTAGGTTTTGTAGTCATTCCAATATGAAGTAATCCTGATTCATCAATTAACATTTTACTTGATCTCTTACTAACGGCAGGGTTCATAAAGAATTCTTCCGAAGTTTTTTCAATTTCATTAGGATTTACTTTTATAGGTGTAATTTTCTTCTTAGGACCTCCTCCTTGCTCATATTTCTGAGCATCGACTATTTGTTTCTTAAAGATGAGTCTATAGTGTTTACTAACTTATAAAACACCTTCCATCTTAATTGTATGGGTCATGTTCCTTTATGCATTTTCACTCCTTCTGTTAATAGCTTGATAGCTAAAAACTTTGACGCAAATGAAGCTTCTAAGCTCACATAATATCTTGGTTCACATATATAGCTTACCGTTCCTTGACTTAATTTACATGTGATACCACTAATTATTTGATTATAAAATTCTTTATGTCTAATATCACAAATAAAACTCAAGCATTTAACATCCTTGCCAAAATCTTGCAAAGGAGTTATGTATACTTGTACTGCACCAATACAAATATAGCTATAATTTCCTTTTTCTTTATATTTTTTTAATACTTTTTCAGTTTATGATATTAATTTTGGCTGCCTTTTGTTCACAATCTTCGATTACTATGCTTCCTTCCATTTCTTCACATACATATTTAGTTCTAGTTTTAAAGAAAGAAGTTTTAAATATTTTATCTTTAGTAATCTGGGGGTAATTCAGCTTTCTTTGTTTACTTGATCTAGATCATTATCTTCAAATGAATACTCAGCTCTTTTCAGTTGACCTATCGTCATTTTGCTTTTATCTTCCTCATTGTCATATGACTCTGAATTTTCTAACTCTTCTCCTTCCATCATATTATTTATTTCTTCATAGTTTTCATCTTCAAACTCATCACTAACTTCAGGTTCTTCATTATACTCATTTTCCTCTTCTATGATTTCTACTATTCCTTTATTATTACTTAAAGCCAATTCTAAAGCCTCGTCTTCTGGTATTTCTATGTAATCCCTACTTCCTAAGGCTTCCATTAATTTATGATTAGCTTTCTTACATTCATTAGCATAATGTCCTAATTCTCCACAAGACCAACACTTGCATGTTTTCTTTTTCTCAGGACAATATGTTGCCTTTCTGAAAAATCTACTTGGTTTTCTATATTTATGTTTATAATACTTCTTCTTATAGGTTTCTCCTCTTGATCGATCAAGTTTATTTTTCTTATAATTCCTTCTCTTATTATAGTTTTTTCTTTCACATCCATAGTTATTTGGGAAATCCCAACAAGTGAGAAATTGTCTCTTCATTTGTTGAGTTCCTGCAACCTCTCTACATTTCTTTTCAATCCACTTTCTAAGGAAAGCAATTATGTTTCCTAGGGCATCCCTAGCTAAGAATTTCTCTCTCCATTCTTGATATTTTTCACTAATTTCTTCGTTAAGGGGATTAGGTAATTTGTCATAGAACATTCCAAGATTTGTTTCATTTTCACCAATTTTATAATAATATGTCTCGAATTCCATAATGTAATTATCAACATATTTCATATTACAGATGGACAAATTACTTAACTTCTTTTGATATTCCATTCGTTTTTCATTAGGATCGGCTCTAGGACCAATGAATTCTAACTCAATGTATTGACATAACTGCCTGAACATTCTAGTAGGTGATTCACTAGCTCTTAATGCAGTTTTGACTTCTTCATCTATTCCATCGTACCAGTCTTCTACACAGCCATAGAGACTATGTTCAATATAATTTAAGAAATTCTCTGAAGTCCAGCCAGTGTTTAAATTAAGTACACTACTCATACTCTTTTTCCACTGCTCTAAAACATCTTGTCTATCTCTTACACCATCTAATTTAAGCTTATAATCAGTTTAACTTATAGGTTCAAGAGTCACTTCTTCTTGTTTAGGTATAAGATTAGGCATAACCTTGGCACTAAACCGGGTAGTCTTCCCTGGTATGTATCTTGGTCGTGTGCAACTTCCTTCTCCTTGATACCTAGGTCTTTGGATAACATTGTTTACATTAATGTTTTCATTAATAATTTCTTCTGCAACATCATTATTATCCATTACTCTTTTACCTAGTTTGTTTTCGATCTTTTGTTGGACAACTTCTATGGGTAGAAAGTCTAGATCATTTAACTTCATTAATCCCATTTGTTGATATAAATCTTCTTCTAAAGTAACATAATTATTTTCCGCTATTTCATTATCAGAAGCAATCCCTTTTTCAGAAATAAAGTTCATGATTTCGTTAAGCTTATTAGGGTCTTCTTCCTTGTCGAATAGGGCTTGTAATTCATTAAGCGTTTTCTCCTGAAGATGAGAGCTCATCTTTAGTTTCTTTATTCTTTTCTTGGTTACTAGTAGGTCTTTTAGGGAGTGGTACAGTAAACTTTTTATTTTTATCTAAATTTTGAAGATACTTATATTTATACGGGACAATTTTCTCTTTATTAGGTGATACTTCTTTTCCGAATTGATGCCTAACTTCATTTGTTAAAGCAAGTTGAACTTGTTTAACCTGTTCTTTTAGATCGCTTACTTTTTTATTAATATCAGTTGTGGTTATTGATATCTTATTTTCGATATTAATACAACGAGCATATATGTTATCAACTTCTAATCTTAATTCACCAATTTGATCTACTATATAATTAAGGACTGGGCCAAAATTACTAGTATTTTCAGGAATATGATAATAATGCTTAAAATCAGGTTTCTTACACTCTGTAGAAGGTCTAGTATTCTCTAGTTTTACCTAATTATTAAGGGATCGTTTGGCATCGCTGTGATTTTCTGTTTTTTGGTTTTTTGGATTTCAAACTCATATGATATATGTCATATAATAAAACAAAAATCAGACAAACTTATTAAAATCATGATAAATTTGAAAACTGACAACAGAAAAGTGAAAACATCTTTTTCTTGTTTTCTGTTTTTTATTTTCAAAAAAAAAAGAAAACTGAAAACAAAAAACAATGCCAAACAAGCTCTAAATTAACAACTTAATTTATCTTTTAATCCGTGTGGCTCTGATACCAATCGAACGCAGGTAGATACCAACAAAATAATATATAATAACGCAGATACCAAATCACGCAGTTTAACAGTTTCTTGATTTATAATAACATTATTGTCTTCTTTAATAACATATTTCACTTATATAATAACAGTATACAGATATAATACTTAATTTCTAACACAAATACTTAGCCTTTTAATATATAAGTACTACTGAAAAGAGTAGAATGACACCTCGAAAACAATATTGAAGAAACATATAACAGTATTAAATTTTATTTTAACAATCTCAAACTTAAAATAACAGTATTAAAATAGGAAATGACGTTTTTCCAACACTTAGCGAATTTTTTTTTTCAACTTTGGTATGGACCTTCCTTGTCCCTACCTGGTAGTGGGCAATACTTTCGGGGGGGGGGGGGGGGGGGGGGAGGGGGAGCTGGGGTAGGCCATGAGTCCATGACCCCCCCCCCCCCCCCCATTAGTTAAAAACTAAGTTTTCATGTATTTATTATATGTACATTTTAGCTTAGTTGGTTTATCCTGAGGAAATTGAAGGGAATTTCTTCCATGAAACTAGAGTTCGACTCTATATACTATTTTTCACTTTAGGCTTTATATTTACTAGTGGGCTTGTAGCATATTTTACAGTTTTTTTTCCTTAAGTTTTTCTTTTTAAAAAAATTATTATTTATTAAAATTGTAGGAATTATATGTGTTAGGATAAATTTATTTTATAAGGTTAGTTATAGCTTAGTATTAAAAATTTTATAAGTTGTGCAATGAGATTTAAAAATTATTTCTAGTAGATGAAATAAATAAATACTTTGTATATTTGATCTCGGCTAGGGGTGTCCGTTCAGTTTTCGGTTTGGATTTAGTCCAAATCCGATCCATCCGAAATATAATTCGGTTTTCAATTTTTCAATCTGAATTTCTCTCCCAATCCAATCCAAATCAAAATTTGGTTATTTGGATCTGATCCGAAAATCCGAATTATAATACTCCCTTCGTGTTTGAATAAGTGTTACACTTTGAGTTTTTTCACAATTCACATAATGGTTTTGACTTGATTAATTCACTAATATATAAAAAACAAATGATATTGTATAATACATATTGGATTTGTTATAATGTATATTTTCATAACATGAATTTTCCTATGATTTTATTAACATATGATTAGATAAGTTAATGGTCAAAGTTGTGTCTCGCCATGTGTGTTTGGTCAAACTGTAACACTTAGTAAAACACGGAGGGATTACATTATTTTTTAGCGCCTAGTAAGATTATAAAAACAAAGTTTTAATATAAATACTAGTCTTCAAAATCATGATTAAAAATAAATTGTTCAACATCAAGTCATTAATTAATTAATACAAATCTGTCAAAAAAATTAATTAATACAAAGTCTCCCTAATTTATTCTATGTAGTAGTAAGTATTTGAGCTAAACTTCAAAAAATGAAGAAATGCGTGGTACATATTTATACAAGCTTAAATTTACAATTCGGTTTTTGGTTTGGATTGGATCCAATTAGTGTCATCCGATCCAATCCGAAAATCCGAATTTTCAAAAAATCTCAATCAGATGCGATTTGATTTAAATTTCGGATCCGATCCGAATTGATGATTCGGTGTGGATTGAATTGGATTTCGGTTTTAATCCAAATTATGGGCTCCCCTAATCTTGGCCCCCTTAGTGTAAAATTTCTGGTTACGCCACTGTTTGGTTCGTTGTGCTAAAAAGACTACCATAAATAGTGTAAAACTTAATATTATTGAGAAATATATGATGTTTGGGTCAAACTGGGTTGTTCGGGTTTGGTTAGTCTGGTTCGGATTTTTTTCAGTAACTTCAAATTGGGTTTGGATCTAATTTTTGGGTCGGGTCAGGACTACCAGCCCTAAGAGCAATGCTCACAAAATATCCCATCAAAAATCAAGATGTAAGCTTGAACCCTTTAGGTGGATAAAGTTGGATTATTTAGGTAGAGTTTTATGTACTACTGTCTGCACAAGGAAGCCCACATACAACAGCACATATTTGCTATCCAGCTTGTGTTCTAATAAATTGCAATAGGTGATGGGCTGACGGCCCAAAGATCGTTAGGTTTGTTTAAAAAAAAAAAAATTCTTAACTTTTTTTTTTTTTTTTTTTTAAATTTAATGAAATTGAGATTTGAAGCGTGGTGTTAACACATTCGATATGGTATTAATTGTGTTACTATATACATTAATGAAATGTTTTAAAATATATATATATATATATATATATATATATATATATATATATATACATCAATGAAATTATTTAGCTTTTTTTTTTTATTTATTTATTTTTAAATTTTTTTTTAGCATAAATCCCTATATATAAGTCATCTACATCAATTACGTTTGCCATTAGATATTGCATTGTAGGTTTAGTTGCTCACTAACTAGGCAGTTTCAAAGCAAATATGGAGACATGGAGTGATGGAGACATATTTTGGTGTTTAGAGAATGTCAGATAATATAAACTCCTTGATTAGAGTGATTTCCATTGATCAATATTTATAGGGTTACAATGAGTAACCTAATCATATTAGGTAAGTATAAGATATGTACAGATATCAAAGATAATCGTATACAAAATATATCCTAAACCTAAGATGAGAATATTTTATGGATATTCTCTATCACACCCCCGTAGTCGGAGCGGGAGAAAATCGGATGCTCAGACTAGATCTGAATCACGCATCGAGCGGTAAGGATAGTATGGTAACCCATGATCAAAAGAGAAGTAGTAGACATGTGCCGGTGATGGCGATTAGAAGCAACAACCACGACCTACGTAGAGAGAGATAAGCACTCCTAGGCTTGAGGAGAAGGAGAAGAGCCGCACACAGACTTGGGCTAAGTTGCAGATCCAGAGAATAAGAAGCTAAGGGATCAAACCATCATCGGGAAGAAGACACTTCACTACTACGGGAAATCACAGTTGAAGAAAAAACAAATAAGATAGCCTAAATCCCACACCACTTAACCACTAGGAAGTGTTTACCTTAAAAAAAAAAAAATTGACCCACACAACAAGATAAATTCCAAAAAATTAAAACAAGCTAAGTAGCGGCCGGATTTAGAGAATAACAAATTCCACCGCATGTACTTGTGATAAGTAAAATTGACAATAAATTGAAAAGGTAAAAAAAAATAAGTGTTGTTAGTGCCAAAAATCCAACACTCCCCTTAAGTTATTGTAGTGTAGTTGAACAAGGCTCCTGCCAAGTAGAAGACCTCCGCTTGGAAGGGGTCAGGAGCAAGACTACAATGTAACTAAGGTGGTGGAGGCCAACAACGACATTGAGAAAAAAAAGACAAACAAAGGGGTGGTTCGTCTCGTGGGCCTGGCTCATCCAAGAGTCCAAGACTATTATCAGGCATCGGATACACTATGCAAGATTGCATTTCACTCACAGATTAGGCTAAAGAAGGAAGACTATGAGTGAGCTAGGTGGCGTATTAGGTGGAGAACCAAGAGGTAGAGGTGGTGCACAAAGCTCCTATGTGTGGTGGGAATTAGTTGGAGCACAAGAGGGGTTGCCGGTGATGGTCAACCATCGTACTCCATAATTAAAACGCGGAAGCAAAAAAAAAAATGTGTTTTGTGTAATTGTTTGTGAATCCCGCCGGTGGGTTTAATTTTCTAACCCACCGGCAGGGGAAGAAAAAAATTTAGATCTAAACAATCCCAAGATCTAACCTAAGTTGTGATACCATGTCAGATAATATAAACTCCTTGATTAGAGTGATTTTCATTGATCAATATTTATAGGGTTACAATGAGTAACCTAATCATATTAGGTAAGTATAAGATATATACATATATCAAAGATAATCTTATCCAAAATATATCCTAAACCTAAGATGAGAATATTCTATGGATATTCTCTATCAGAGAACCATAAGAGTGAGTAATCCCACGATCTCTCGGTATTAGAAAGGAAGATTTAATCGCTGGAGCTATTCTCCACTTTCGTGATAGAGACATATTAACATGTCAAGATTATCTTTGGAAATGATTTTGGTATGCTTTCACATTCTCATTTCTATTATGAGTGCACGGTTTTATGTGGTTTACACATAAGAAAACTAATTATAAAGTCAATCATGAGAGTAACAAATCCGCTCATTCATATCATTTAGTCTTCGCTTAATGAATGAATATCTCATTTTCCCATTTCATTACTACCTATGATTCTATTTTAGGTCATTACTTCATAAATAATTATATTATTTTTTTCTAAAAATGTTACAAAATCATGACTATTTCCCTAAATGCCTCTATAATCATGATCATTCTTTAAATATGTATCTTATATTAATTTAGTAGTAGTAACTTTCATTTGTAGACCAAAAAAAAATGGCATTCTTCTACTCTAATCACATATTAATTATTCTAATTCTACTAGTTTTTCTTCCCCCATTATTTTGCAACATTGATCATGATATTGACCCGGATACACAAAATTTCATCCAAAACATATGTAACATAACCCAAAATCCAGACACTTGCAAGTCCATTTTCATACATAACTTACCCAAACCCGAAACCGACCCCGAACAATTGACATGGGTAGCCATAGATCAATTGTTAGAAGCATTGTACGAAGATGTGGACTACATACAAATTGTGAAGAAGAAGATCATGCCAATAAAAATTAAAAAAGAAGAGAGCATTAATTGGGAAATTGTTACAATTTGTGAGAGGAATTATTTTGAAATTAAGATGGGAGTTGAAGATGCAAGGAATAAGGTAATTAATCTTAGGAATATTTATAGTTTAGCCAATGTTAGTAAAATTTTTACTAATATTAAAAAATTAGCACTTTATGAGATTAAAAAATGTGAAATTAGTATGAAAAAAGGTGTTTGTAATGAGTTCTTGGATACAAGTTTATTTCAAGAAATTAGTAAAAGAAATCAAAATGTTGGTTTTTTTGTTGAAATGGTTTTTAGTGCGGGTGAAAATCTTTTAAAGGTTATGGATATTGGAGCCGAAGAGAAGAAATTTAGTGGTGATTTTTTGGAATTTTTATTCAATATTTTAGCTTGGTTAGTTGGTTTATTTGATCTTGATTTGTTTCAATATTTGAACATCGTAAACATTTAGCGTTTGTGTGGTTGCTTATAGATAAGGGTGTAACGGAAGTGTAAAACCACGCATGATGTGTATCGGTGAATATTTGCACACATTTGTAATAACTGGCAAAGAAATAAGAATGTTATATTTTGCAATTGAATTGAAGTTTAGTGAATTAGTTGGTCGTGTATTATTGTATTGTATCATATAATTTGCTTTCTGTTAGGTGCAATGTTACTATAATTTAATGTTTGTTTAATGTGTGACAATACTTCCACTCTCATATGGACTTGTTTATGGGTTTAACACCCCAATCACGTGTGAATTGTCTATAATATAAGCAATTAAGTATAAATCGCAACTCAACTCCACTCAACTCAACTTGGACTCCAAATCTCCAATACCAAAGAAGTATATACACATTATGTACTCTATTGCCTTCTATTTCACTGGGTCAAACCTAATTACAAGAATGGGCTTAGAGTATTAGACATAAAAGGCTAACTACACTAATAGCAGCCCACATACAACAAGTAAGGCTAAATTAAAAACATAGTACTAATAGTCCTTATATACCTGGTTTGGGATTTATAAAAAAACCTCGAGTTCATGAAGGAGACTCGGAGATTGACATAATATGAAGCCAAATGTACAATTTTAGCAAGTACCGTCTTTTGCCACAAATTATTGTTTTCATTAATTCGTATAGTTTAATTAATAAAATAAAATTTTAAACTGTCTAAAAATACCGTAGATTAAATTTGACTTATTTGATAAAATGAGACATGAAATATAAATTTAACTTAAAAATCATGCTTCAAATATAAGAATATCTCAAAGTAGATTAGGCTAACGAAGTGGAATGTTTAGTTTGTTTAGTCATCTACAATCACGAGCTATTAATTTTTTTTAGATGTTTAGAGAGCCACAAGGACAAGTGGCGAAAATCGATTGCAGGATTTCCTGAATACAGAAGGAAAGTTCTAACCACTTAATCTATCCCTCGCTCTCAATCACAAGCTAAATTATTGTCAACAAATATATACAATCACGAGGATTGAAATGAGACAGCTTGCATTATCAATTTATCATTGGTACTTGTTTATTTTAAATAATTTTTTCTTTCAAATTACTCGACATTTTCTAGCTTACTAAGTTTTGCTGAATATTTTTATTTGCTTACTTCTTATTAACAACGTCTAAATTGATCCCTTACCTAATGACGTCTAATCAGCAATTTGGTGCAGAGTTTAGGGATGGACAAATTTTCAGCCCAGACTTTTTTTTTAGTTTATTATTTTTTCAACGTTCACGTTTAGTAGGGGTGTTCATTCGGTTTTCGGTTTGGATTTAGTCCAAATCCGATCCAATCCGAAATATAATTCGGTTTTCAATTTTCCAATCCGATCCGATCCGAATTTCTCTCTTGATCCAATCCGATCCAATCCGAATTAAAATTCGGTTATTTGGATCCGATCCGAAAATCCGAATTATAATACATTATTTTTTAGCGTCTAATACGATCATAAAAATAAAGTTTTAATATAAATAAAAGTCTTTAAAATCATGATTAAAATAAATCAAGCCATTAATTAATTAATATAAAGTCTCCCTAATTTATTTTATGTAAAAGTAACTATTTGTCCTAAACTTCAAAAAACATATTTACACAAGCTTAATTTTACAATTCGGTTTTCGGTTTGGATTGGATCCAACTAGAGTCAATCCGATCCAATCCGAAAATCCGAATTTTCAAAAAATCTCAATCCGATCCGATCCGATTTAAAGTTTGGATCCGATCCGAATTGATAATTCGGTTTGGATTGGATTGGATTTCGGTTTTTATCCGAATTATGGACACCCCTAACGTTTAGTATGGTTTTGTTGAACAAAAATAGATTAGAACAAATGTAGTTGTTGGACCCTGTTCTCTTCACCTTAATTTTGCTAAACTGAAATTATTTTTACTGAAACAAAATTATATTTGCTGAACTTAAATTATTTTTAATGAAATTAAATTAATATTACTGAACTTAAATTAATTTTACTGAATTGAAATTATTTTTGCTGAACTGAAATTATTTTTACTGATTTTCTATTGTAATTCTTCTTTAAGAAAACTGAATTTTACTGAACTGAACTTATTTTTACTGAACTGAAATTTTATCAAACTAAAATTAATTATACTGAACTGAACTTATTTTTACTGAACTGAAATTATTTTTACTTAATATTATTTTTTTAAGGTGAAGAGAACAGGGCCTTGTATAAAACATATACAAAATGTCCTTGCTAATTCGTACGACATATATAAGCCCATTGGCAATTGACTCATTTAACATATAATCCATTCTTCATATGCCTTTATATGTATACTGATCAAATCTAATTTATTCACCAAAAAAAAAAAAAAAAAAAATTTAATCTAGTTTATATTACTGATTAAATCGTTCTTTACTATTATAATCAAATTTGACTCTTTTAATTAAAACAAATTGTCAATTTAAATAAATTAAACCACTTATGTGAACAAAACAAGGTCTTAGAAAATCTCCCTCTTCCATTTGTAACTCCTTATGACTCATTTGGACCAACAACAAAATGGTGTATTCATATTTCATACAACATATTATTGTCAACTTATTTATGCTTATACAATGACAAAAATAACTCCATTTATACTCTTTCTTTTTTTCATGACTTTTTTTTTTTTTTTTTTTTTTTTTTCCTTTGATTTTCATCTCATTGAAAGCTAAGTTTAGAGTTGATGAAGAATTCGATTATAAATATAGTAAAGATAATTATCATTATTATATTTTATAAAGAGACGACAATTATATGTTAACACGGTGATCTGATTGACCAATTCGGCAAGAATTATTCTTAATCAATCGCATTAATACAGCTCATTAACTTCTTAAGAATCATTATTTTACATATTTCTTGATATTGATTTCTAACCTACAATTTGATGGATTATATAAATATGAATTAAAAATTTATACGATAAGTTGTCGGTTTTTTTCGTGGACATGGTGACAAAGGAAGAAAATAATAATTCATGGACCTCTTCTACAGTTTTCAATTTGCAATAATATAATCATAGTTTATGAGTTCAACAAAAAACATATAAATTTGAGCTCAAAGTATCTTATTGTTACAAGCTTTCCTAGCTAGCAAATGCTAATTACTTGTAATTTCATTCAAGTTAAGGCTATTTTAAACTACATGGCTCCATTTGCTAGCCTTTGCATGTTCTTGCTTCTCTTATCCTTCACCACCACAACTCATGCTCAAAGCGGGTTGTCTACAAACTTTTACGATTCAAGATGCCCTAATTTTAATTCTATCGTTCAATCAGTCACTAGGGATGCTATTGCCAATGATCAACGAATGGGTGCTTTGTTGCTTCGCCTTCATTTCCATGATTGCTTTGTTGGTGTAAGTACCTAGATTATACGCATTGTACAATCATTTAAATTTATGTTAGCATTATTACTTCCTATAATGTTGAAATTCGTTACAAAAAATATGTAACATGTTGTGTTTAAATACAGGGATGTGATGCATCAGTATTAGTGGATATCCAAGGAGGTGAAAAACAATCCGTTCACAACGTAGGCTCTTTGCAAGGATTTGATGTGATAGACTCCATCAAACAACGAGTTGAGGCTACTTGTCCCGGTGTAGTATCTTGCTCAGATATTGTGGCACTTGCTGCTAAGGAGTCTGTTGTTGCGGTGAGCTACTAATTAATATCCTATCTAACACGCTCAATAAAATTTACAAAAAAAAAAAAAAAAAAAAAAAAAAAAAAAAAGTTTTAACATAAAACGACTTTTATATTTTTCATTCCTAAAATTGCTAAAGATTTATTGACATTCTCTACAATATGAGAAACAATGTATTTGACATAATTTAATTTATTAACTATTACTAAAATAAAGGTGCTGACGTCACCCCTGCTCATGTGTCGCTCTCTTAATAGAAATTTTCCCACCTAAATGCAATGATGATGTCATTTTTCTTTTCTTTTTTGTAGAGCTATCATATTTAACATTTTTGAAATTTAAATATTAGATGTTTTTTCCTTACAACTAAAACCTATCAATATTAAACTATGAATAAGATGACGTTGAACAAATACTATATCATAATTTTGATGAAAATAAAAGATTTTAAGTTACAAAATGTACGTAATTCTTATTTATATTCATGTATAATAACGATTTATATTTTTAAATGTACAAATTTAAAATAGGTTTTATATATACCGTGCATCGCACGGGTTCTAACCTAGTTGATATATAATTGAAATTAATAATATGATCTAACTAATTATGTTAGCCAGTATAGTGTAATTGATTGTTCGAATTTATAGCTTGGAGGTCCAAGCTGGAATCTTGAATTTGGAAGAAGAGACTCAACTTCAACACCAAGTGCTGGTGCAGCTGATACTAATCTTCCCTTCGGTTCCGATAACGTCCGTGACCTCGTCTCCTTGTTCTCTCGCAAAGGTTTTTCTGTCCGAGAAATCGTTGCTCTTTCAGGTTTTTTTTCTTAACCCCGTCAATTCTCTAATGATAAATAATTTTTTTTTGGCGAAGATAGATAATTAGATTAAACTAGCTAATACGTAACAACATTATATGAAATTAAAAAATAATATTCAACGGTCCGATTTCTGTAATTAGATCAAATTTCAACTCTAAAACTTGATTCTAAACAGAAAATTATTATAATCAACAGTCTACTTTTAGAAATAGTCTTCGAATGCCGTGGTTATACGATAATTAGTAGTTCTTATCTTATCTTATCGCAACGTTTTTTTTATATAAACAGAAATTGGAAACTATGTAACACTTCCTTAGTTGTCTTTTGAAATTTGAATGTAACATTTCTCAGATCATTTAATTTCATGCTTGTAATGCGTTATTTTAATTATTAATATATTTTATTATTAATCTGTAAAAATTATAAAATTAGATATCAAATAAGTATAAATCGAGACGTATCTAGCTTATATATATTTTTTTTCTCGTTGTTATCAAAACCAGTAAAAGTGGAGTATATGAACTATATAAAAGTCAAAATTTTGCATTAAAAAAGAATAATGATATATGTAATCCTTAGCGTTATATAAAAACATTGAATATACAACCTAAAATGGAACAGAGTTGAGAATTTAAGACAAAATCACGCGCATATTGGCGTGATAAATGTTAATATATCCTCAATATTTCTTTTTTTAGTTCCTTATACATAATCCTTAGAATTATGTTTAACATTTTCCTTAAAAAACGGAGAAAGAATATAATCTATAATAGTGGGATACAATCCTATTATAAAACTTTACATTTATTACTTTCAAATTAATCTATGTGCATGGTGCACCTAGTTAAATAAAAAAAAAGGCGGAAAGAACATTCAATAGTTTGAAAAAAAACATCAAGGTTTTTGAAAAAGAACATGCATTATAAAAGAACAGGAAGACATTACAAAAGAACATGATAAAAACTTTATTAAAATTTCATGAAAAATTACACATTAACGGAAAAATCTTTACCAAAGATAATATTTCCCCAAAAATAGTTTTCTTTTCTCCAAAAATTCAACTTTCCATAATAATTTTAGTGTTCTATCTCTAAAATTATTTTCAACTAAAAATAATTCAAGATTTCATTTTCAAATTAAATTTCAAAATTCAAAATAACATATGTTAAAAGAACATAAGTTATAATGTAAAGAACATATCAAATATATATATATATATATATATATATATATATATATATATATATATATATATATATATATATATATATATATATATATATATTTTATGTTTTTTGTCAAACATAAGTATGTGTTTTGTCAAACAACAATATGTTCTTTCTGCTTTACGGGTACCATGCGCATGGTGCACCCTGGTGTACTATCCTATTTTCAACACAAATTTTGTTTTTGTTTAGGTGCTCACACATTAGGGCAAGCTAGGTGCCTAAGGTTCCGTGATCGAGCCTACAACGAACGAAACATTCTTCCCGCTTACGCACAATTCTTGCAAAGTATATGCCCCCGAAATGGTGGGGACAACAACCTTGGTCCGTTGGATGTTCGTAGTCCGAACGCCTTTAACAATGAATACTTTGTGGGTTTAACCAATTTTGAAGGTCTACTTCATTCAGACCAAGTACTATTCACCGGACGTGGAGGCCAAACTGATCGTGCGGTTCGACTCTATGCGAGCAATGAGGGAGCTTTCTTCAATGATTTTGCTGCTGCAATGTTGAAGATGAGTAGGCTTGGTGTTCAAACCGGCAATAGCGGAACAATCAAAAGTAACTGTAGGGCTCTACGTTAAGGACTCACTATTATTTTATCGTCAAGAAGTGTGATGAAAATAATATTATTTAATATATTTAAATTGTGTATGAAAATAATAAAGAAGTTTATATGCAAAAATTAATTTGCTGATTAGGTTATGAAAATAAATGAGTGAAATTAAAAGTTTATTAAATTTATGGTTGATGGACGATAACAAACTTTTGATGGGTTAAGGTTTAATAATATTGATTTTTGTTTTTGTTAGTTATTGAAATACATGCACTACCATTGTTCTTTTGTGTTCTACTCATCTCCAAGGGTTTGTTGGGCCTTTCCCACAATCAAGAGACGAAGAGTCTACTCCGTACTTTACTAGTTCAAGGACGTTTCAATCCAAAATCATATGGCGATAGGAGTACCCTCTTAACCTTATAAAGTGATTAACTATCTTTTCTTTTTTCATTATGCATGGGACACTTACGAAAGATATGGATTAGGGAAGGCACAAGTGGCAGATGAAAGATGGATAAATAACAGCTTGAGATAGGGCGTTAAGTTTAATATCCAATGATTTGAATTTGATATTTAATTATTCATTAGTCTTATTTGAATCCTTCTACTAATTTGGTATTAGAAGTATTAAGTTTATGGAATAAGTTGAATAGAATAAGTTCTTAATATTTGGACATTAAGTTTAGGATCAAGCGCAGTACATTAAGATTTAAGCTTCAATTCTTAAACAATTATTGATAACTTACTAGATCAAATCAGACAAGATAAATAGAGTTAAAATTTAGAAGAGAAGACATAAGCTTAAGATAAAACCCGGTTGCAACTACATTAATTATTAACTACCTGTCAACTTGGAGTTTCCCACACAATAAGTAACCTCAACTTGTGAAATGAGAAAAAATTACAGTACTACGGACTACGCACGTATAGTTAACTTGCCACCCAAGTAACAAAAGTTAACCAATGTCTACTTGTTATTTAACAATTGAAATCTTTTTAGTTTTATTAGCAGACTTTTCAGCAATTAGAAATAGTCATTTATGTGATATCATCCTTTATTAGTTGCATACTTACTTCAAGTTCTTTATACTTGTGGTCTTCATCATACACACGTACGCATGACTTATTGACTTTTGTTTAATTTCACATAATGTAATAAAGGAATTATTTTGATGGCTTATAGCTAGCAACTAACTTATATATACAACCATAAATAGTTAATGTTTTCTTCATTTTATTTTTTTAGCTATAAATATAAATTGATAGATTATGTAAATCGATTTTGAATTTTTACCATGCATCAGCTTAATTAAGCTATTGTCTTTTAAATAATTAGTAAATATACTCTATTAGGAATATTTTAGTAAATTAAAATTCCATTGTTATACCGGAGGTTCAAGAAAGATATTGTCTTTTAAATGTATAGTAAATATAGAAATTATCTTAGTGACCCACTTTGTATATGAGCTAATATGACAATATGTATCGAGAATATCATATACTTCTTCCGTTTTTTGAATAGTTGTAATATACACTTTTTTAACGGTATTTTAGAAAAGTGGGGTTCATGTGATTTAATATACATTAAAATAGGATGAGAGGTTGTTAGAAGAATAATTTAGTAGGCCATATGCTCTAAATAAAGGAAATATTACAACTTTTCCCCCAAAAAAATTCTAATTATATATTTATATTATAGCAAGTGTTGTGACATTTTCATTTTAGAGAAGTGTTGCAAGTATTAAAAAACAGATAAAGTATAATATGTTAAAAAACAGGTAAAAGTTGATTGTTAAACAACCTTCTCTATGTGGATTCGACCCTGACTTATCCTACTACATAATTAGGAGGAATAGTTAGGTTATTATTATTTTTGTTAGGTATGTGACCACCTGTCAACAACTCATTTATTTATGTGCACGAACTAATTTTTTCTCATAATATACATGTATTTATTTCCAGATTATAAGAGGAAAAGAAATCAAGGAAGTTAAAATCACAAACAAAAAGGAATAAAGGCTTGTTCTCTTCAGCTTATTTTCAGTTCAGTTTAATTCAGCTCCAATCAGTTCAATTCAGTTCCTAATTTCCTTCTCTCATAAAATATTCAATTCAGTTCAGTTCAACTCCAATATATTCAGTTCAGCTCAATTAAGTAAATCAGAACAAGCCCTAAGAGTTGATATCTCAAATACAATGTGCTATGATGTAAAATACAACTTTGATACAAATTGATCATTTTATCTTTTTATAAATTATTAGTGACTAACTCACAATTGTTAATTTAAGTCTAAATTTTTTAATTAAGGTTTTTTATGATGGTGAATTTGAGATTTTTAAATGACAAAAAGACAAATTAAAGCTCATTTATTAAAGAAGCTCATATATATATTTAAATTCGTTCATATGAAAAAAGCTCGCTAATTAACTTGATTATTAAACGAGCCATTCACGAATTGTTTGCAAATCGAGCAATATACATTCGTCTACACCGATCTACATGCCAGAAAGTAACTAGAATTTGCTTTTTGAATATGTGAATATTGTTGGAATATTTGTTTAAAATTATTATTAGTGATTAGTTTACTCCTAATGTCTAGGAATTTACTCTTCTAAGTGACTAGTTTGTGTTAGTGGCTTAGAGTCATAGGGTTTTTGTTTTTTTTTTTTTCCTCTCTCTCTCTCTCAAAAGATAGAGTGGTAATATCTCGGGTTCAAGAAAGATATTGTCTTTTAAACGTATAGTAAATTAAATATAGCAACTGTTTATCATATTGGAATCAAGTATTTTATTAGAGATAGTAACTTGTGTACACCTTTTTCTATGATTGGAATTACAATCATACAATTAACCATCCTACAGTTAGTTCTTTTTTATATTTATTTAATACATCACACACATTCATCTATAGCAAGCTTCAAAATTTTGGAGCATTAACCTTTCTACAATTAGTTCTAACCTCTCCTTTAGTGCCGGTAAGAACACCAGTTTGTCCAAACTTTGTTATTGCCGTAACATATTGCTTGAAAAAAATATCCTGATTTGAACTATAATTCGCGACTATGGCATCTGTGATTCCTCCCTTTCCGGTGTATAGTTCTTGATCTATGCCAAGAAGACCTTTTTGTTGCATCAAGTTTTTGAAGTATGCATTGTCAAACACGTATGGTGTGGTGGAGTCGATTGGTATACGTTCGCTATTGTTTCCTACCTTGGGGCAATGTGCTTGCATCGCCTTCGCAAAGGCAGGATCTATATTCTTATCGTCATAGATATGCTTTCGGAAGGTTAAGCATCTTGCCCTACCAATTGTGTGAGAACCTGTACTCAAGAAACAACATTAGTCAAAATTTAAAATTTATGACTTTTCATATAATTTTAGGTCAATATCTCTCACCGCGTCTACAAAATCATTACAACGTGTACTCTCTCTATCTCATAACATAAGATCACTTATTATTTTTCACGGGAGCCAAGGTTTCTAATATGGTAGTGTATAATATTTATACAAGGTATTTCTATATGGGAAAGTACAAAAATAAATAAATAAATAAATAAATTATACTCCGTAATAAAAAGTGACATATAAGCTTTGCATGTATGGTAATTATTATGTAAAAAAAAAAAGGTAATTATGTAAAATGAATCGATCACTATATTATAGGATGGACAATACTAGATAAACAAATAACTTATCACATAAAACTAATTATGTTTATTATTAATGAAATTGCCTCTTGTTCTAAAAAAAAAAAAAAAAAAAGAGAGAGAGAGAGAAAAAAGAAAAAAAAAAGAAAAAAAGAAATTGCCTCCTTTGTGAATAATAGAAAGGAAATTACCTATCAAAGCCACAAATTCTTCTGTTGTATAGCCTTTTTGTTTAAAGGCCATAATTAGAGCTGGTAATTTCGCATTAAAAAGTAAACCTAAGGCATCAGTGAACATCTTATGTGGTTCAGTTGAATCTCTTCTTCCTAATGGTAATGGCCACGCTGGTCCACCAAGCTAGAAAATTCATGATCAATAAGAAAGAAATGAATTAAAGGAAAAAAATTATCATAGTAACTTAATAAAATTTATCAATAAATTAACAAATAAAGTATTGATCAAGGTGGAACATGAAAATAATTACGATAATCATACCGTAACAACAGAGTCTCGAGCAGCTGATGCTAAGATATCAGCACATGATACAACACCAGGACATGCTTTTTCTAGTCGAGCTTTGATCCTATCAATGACTTCGTATCCCCAAGTTGAATTTACATTTATAAATGAAGACTTCTCCCCGGCTTTCTTTGGTGTGTCGTCAAGTAATATTGATCCATCACATCCCTAATTATGTATTAAATAAATATATTAAGCAACAATTGTTTTTTTTAAAGCTAATGATACAAAAATCTATGTATTTTTTTTCTAAATTAAAAAGTAAATTATATGGGAAAATCATAGCCACTTCCCCCTACCCCTGTCTCTACCTATGTAATGATGGATAAACTTGATTGGATCCTGTTTTCTTCCAAAAAAAGAACAAATTTTTAAGAAGTAAATTTACCATTTATTTACTAATATGAAGCTTTGATGAAAGGTAAAAAAAGGATTTAATTAAAGCTTACATATGTCAGATTGAAATTTCACAATATTACATTACATTTCCCAAAACATGACAAAAATGACCCTCCCTCTCATGTGTCCATGGAGAAGAGAACATGGAAGATTATATAATTACATTTGAATGTATAACAGATATTATTTTAATTTATGGTTAGAATTCTAACTCTAATAAGAGTGATGAGGAGGATATTGACATGAATTAATATTGCATGGGAAAATCAATTAATTGTATGTTGTTTTATTGTGATCCTTAAATTATTTATATTGTGCATACGTTATATATGTATGTATAAAAAATTGAAACACTAAATCCTAAAATATTAGACTTACACCAACTCCACAATCACTGAAATGAAGATGAAGAAGAGATCCACCCATGCCAGGTTCTTTCTTTATCGTTTGCCTAATTTCATCTTCAATTATGCTTTTAGCTTGGGGGCATGATTTTGCATAGTAATTCTCGGATAATTGAGCGAATGCCGATCCGAAAACTACAAAGATCAAGCACAATTGAAGCAACGAGGAGGAAGCCATGGAGGATATTTAAATAGACTAGAGAATATGCATAAAATATTAGGAAATAAATTAAAATAAGTGTTAAGTTACTATCTCAAATTATTATGTTTTATGGATCTATTGTATTTTCTTTTATAGTGTTTGAAAATTATCTACACACTCTATTTTTGATGACCATGCTTGAAAAGTGCAATGCAAGTCCCTTATTTAGCATATCTAATTATGAAATTGTCAAATTCATTCAATATTATTTTAGCTTGGTTATTAGTTGGATTATTTTATCTTGGTTTATTTCAATTTTTGAACATTGTAAACATTTAGCGTTTGTGTGGTTGCTTATGCATTAGGGTGTAACGGAAGTATAAAACCACACATGATGTGTGTTGGTGAATATTTGCACACGTATTAATAATCGGCTAAGAAATAAAAATGTTATATTTTGCAATTGCATTGAAGTTTAGTGAATTAGTTGGTCATGTTACTCATGTAGTGTAATATAGTGTCATATATTTTTCTCTTTGTTAGGTGCAATTTTACTATTTCTATAAATTTAGTGTTAGCGAATAAATCTACTGAATATACATACCCCAACATTACTGTAAGAGATATAATATATCGAAAAATATTTAGATATAATTTCCGATATCTTATATCTTTAACATTTACATCCAAATTTTCTATTGTTGTTTTTGTTGTTAATTGGTTAAGCCTTAAAATAATCTATGGAAACTCAATATAAGGCATTTAGCCATTGTATACATAAATTAAGTGTTTGAAAATACAATAATTTACATTAAAAAAAAAAAGGAATATAGGTATCACAATGAATATAAATCATCGTACTCAATTCCACAATGTTAAACGGTGTTGTGCTACACTCGTCACAAAGATTCACTTCACAAGTCTAAGAAGGTTTTATCTCAAAACCATATGACAATGATGAAAGTTGCTCCCTGCACCTGCTACAAAATTCCACTTCACAAGTCCAAGAAGGTTTTTAACTCAAAATCATATGACAATGTTGAAAGTTACCAATGTAATAATTCCTTCTTTGGTCTTCAATTTGTACAATGCCTATTGCAATTATCACAAAACGAGTGAATATTTTACAAAGAAAGGATTAACCCTCTAGCCTTATAAAGTGGACAAGACAAGGGGTGAAAGTAATTCAGTTTAAAACTGAATTGAATAAGAAATATGGTTGGTTTTTTTTTTTAAATTTTTTTTAGGAAATTTTGAAATTTGCTACCACTAAAAACACCATGCTTCACATTTGCTACCGGTTTAATTTTTTTTTTTAACTTTACTACCACCCAAATTAGAGTTTGTTAAAAATAAGTACCACTTAACGGAATCCGTTAGAGTTCCGTTAAGTTTATTCAAAAAAAAAATAATAATTTTTTTTTTAAAAAAAAAACCAGCCACCCTTAATAGCTTGCCCCCTCCCGTCAGCCACCCTTCCCCCTCCCCCCTGCCGGCGGCCGACCACCCCACTCCCTCCCCTTCCCCCACCCAAAACCGCCATCCCTAACCTTAAACCACCAGCCCGAAACCCAGGCCACCCCTTTATCTATGAAACCCATAACCCAAACACACAAAATCCAAATCGAATCAGGCTAAATTGAAGCTTCTTGGGGGCTGCTGTTTTGTGGGTTCGACTGGTGGTTGAGTGTTGTGGCGTCTGATTGCAGGGTGGTGCAGTTTGGCGGTTGGTGATTGAGTGTTGTGGCGTGAGAATTTGGCCGGTGCTACTGATTACGTGGTGGTTTTGTTGCTGAATTGTCGCTGCTGTTATTGTTGGGGCTGGGATGTGGCTGCAGAGAAGTGGGGTCGGTGGTTGCAGGTTGTTATTGCAGTAGTGGTTGATGAGAAAACCGGTGCGAGTCAGGTGCTAGGCTGCTGGTGGGGGCTGCGTAGGTGGGGGAAAGGCAGGGGGAGGGGTGGCTGACGGGGAGGGGGTGGCTGGACGGTGGTTGGGCCCTACTAACGGAAATATTAACGGTATAAGGTAAGTAATAGTTATTTTTAACAAACTCTGATTTGGGTGGTAGTAAAGTAAAAAAAAAAAAATTTAAACCGGTAGCAAATGTGAAGCATGGTGTTTTTAGTGGTAGCAAATGTCAAAATTTTCTTTTTTATTTTTTTTAATATTAAATATGTTGCGGTTTGCTTTTGAAAAATGAAAAAATACAGTTTGCGATTTGGTTTTATTTTAGGTTTAGAGAACCGAAAATCGAACTTCAAACCAAAATTTAGGCCCAATTGATAATTACCTAGAGCCAACCAAGAGCGATCTACTCCATCCAAAAACTGGTTTTGAAAATTAAGCCAAAAAAGATACTCCCTTCATTTTTTGTTGGACATTTTGTGAGAAACTACTTAAAGCCTAAATTTTGTGAGAAACTATCTAATTAAAAAAATGTTGTAAGAAACTACCTAATAAAAGATAAAATGTTGTAATATACTACCTTTGACTGAAATTCCACCGTTGACTTAATTTAGGATGTTGATCCACCTTAGAACACCCCCAAAACCACCGTGATGGTTGGTTTTCAAAGTGGTAAGGTTATTTTCGGGGTAGTTGGAGGATATTATGAGTTGGTGAGGGTAGATTAGTGCTTCGGAATGGTGGTTTCTAGGGTTAGAGGTGGTGGGTTTGGAGTTGAAAGGTGGTTTAGATGTGGTGGAGACGATATCAAACAAGTTGTGTTAGTTTTGGGAATGAAAACGGTGGTTTTGGGAATGTTTTGAGGTCGATCAACGGTGAATATGCAGTATAGGTAGTATTTTACAACATTTTGCCTTTTTTTAGGTAGTTTTTTTCAACATTTTACCTTTATTAGGTAGTTTATTACAACATTTTATTTATTAGGTAGTTTCTCGCAAAATATGGGTTTTATTAGGTAGTTTTTGACAAAAAGCCCTGTTTTTTTTAAGTTACACTTGCTATTTAGGGCATACTTTGCAAGAATTGTGAATAAGCAATTATACAAATCCCCTTATTTAGCATATATCTTACATAAAGGTGTCAATTTGGTGGGTATTTGAGTCGGGTTCACCTGGATTGGGTTAGACCTATTATATAAATCTATTTCATAATTGAGTTATGCTAAATTAATACTTCATGTTCTTACAAGTCGAAATATAAAATGGATTTTTTAGGTTGCATTGGATCGAGTTGCTGGTTAAGTTAGTAATTAACATCTTTTTCTAGAAATTAAACCATATAATAATTTATTATCTCCGCCAATGAACTTAAAAGTTTTGGTTGGAATTTCTGCTGCAAACCGACTCTCCTTGCTGTCAATGGCTCCGCCTTAGCCTACTATTTTGCTCCCTTCTTTGAAGAGATTTGATGGTAGGAGGTTAAGCTAGCCTTCCTTTTCATCAACATGAGCGAGAGGCACCGTACAGTATCACTAGCAAGGTGTGTAAATTAACTAAACTGATAAATAAACTACTTAGGCTCAAGCTTGATTATTGAAGCTCGTTTATATTTGTTAATTAATAAATGAGCTGAAGTTAAACAACTTTTGAACACTCGTTTAATATATGAGCTTGAACGAACACAAGCATGATACTCATTATTCAAAAAATTCTTGAACAACGAGCTCGTTTATTTATGTTCTTGAACAAATCATTTATTTATGTACATGAACTCTCATTTTTTCTCATAATATACATGTACTTTTCTCCAGATTATTTAAGGAAACGAAATCAAGGAAGTAGAAAATAACAAACAATAAGGAATAAGATGTGATATCTCAAATACAAAGTGCTTTGATGTAAACTACAACTTTGCATTGATATGAATTCATCATTTTATAAGTTTTTCCACATTATTAGTGATATAATATATCATCAATATCACAAAATATATGTGTAATATATTTTCATGTGTTGATATTATTAGAAAAATAATATATTTAGGATTATTTATGTCAATCTATATTATTTAGTTAATATATCTTTAGGATATATGGTTATGATAGTATATGTTTTAGAAGATTGTTTCCTACCTTATGAGCATAGGTTTTGTATATAATAATAAAGTCATACTAAGGCCATGTTCACTTCACCTTAAAAAAATAATATTAAGTAAAAATAATTTCAGTTTAGTAAAAATAAGTTCAGTTCAGTAAAATTAATTTTAGTTCAGTAAAAATAACTTCAGTTCAGTAAAAATAAGTTCAGTTCAGTAAAATTTAGTTTTCTTAAAGAAGAATTATAATAGAAAATTAGTAAAAATAATTTCATTTCAGCAAATATAATTTAAGTGACTAGTTTGTGTTAGTGGCTTGGTGTCACACAATAGTCGTGGGTTTAGTAGGTTAATGTAATCACACGATCATGTTCCTTACTTTTAACTTAATTTTCCACCATATAGATTGCTTCATAGTTTGTTTAATCGTTTTTCAATAGGCAGTCTTAAAAGGCCTCAAATATATATTTGAGTTTTTCTAAGTTATGCCCTTCAAGTAATCAAGTTTCTAAGATGGTAAAATACCCTTATTTGGGTGAATGCCGGGTTCAAGAAAGATTATGTCTTCTAAATCTATAGTAATTATAGTATATATATAATATAACTCGAATATATAGTATCATATAGTAAAACTTATTAAGTTATTAGTCCATAACCATATATTGGAATAAAGTATTTTATTAGAGATAGTAACTTGTGTACACCTTTTTCCATGATAAAAATTACAATCATACGATTGATCTTACATATATTCTTTTTTATATTTAGTCCATAAATCACACATGTTCAAAGACTCGAATAAATTATCTACAAGAGCTTGAACCCTCATCTATAGCAAGCTTCAAGCTTTTGGAGCATTGACCTTCCTACAGTTAGTTCTAACTTCTCCTTGGTTGCCAGTAAGAACACCAGTTTGTCCAAACTTTGTTATTGCTGTAACATATGTCTTGAAAAAGATTTCCTGATTTGAACTATAATTCGCGACTATGGCATCTGTCGGTCCACCCTTTCCAGTGTATAGCTCTTGATCAATGCCAAGAAGACCTTTTTGTTGCAACAAGTTTTTGTAGTACGCATTGTCAAACACATATGGAGTGGTGGAGTCAATTGGTATGCGTTCGCTATCGTTTCCTACCTTAGGGCAATGTGCTTGCATCGCCTTTGCGAAGGCAGGATTTATGTTCTTATCGTCATAGATATGCTTTCGGAAGGTTAAGCACCTTGCCCTACCAATTGTGTGAGAACCTGTACTCAAGAAACAACTTTAGTCAAATTTTACAATCTATGACTCTTGTGATATAGTTTTAGGTCTGTATCTCTCATCACGTGTATAAAATCATTACAATGTGTATACTGTCTCCATCTCATAATATAGGATCACTTACCATTTTTCATTGGAGACATGGTTCGTAGTATAGGAGGTGTATAATATTTTTACAAGGTTATTTTACATGGGAAATTAAAAAAAGGAAAATATAAAAAGTGACGTATAAACTTTTCATATATGGTAATTTATACAAGTATATATATATAAAAGGTATAATTAATAATGGTACTATAGTAAAATGAATAAATCACTATGCTTCAAAAAAAATAAAAAAATAAAAAATAAAAAAATGAATAAATCACTATATCATAGCATGGACTGAATACTAGATAAGCAAATAAAATTGCCTCCTTTTTTTGTGAATAAAAGAAGGGAAATTACCTGTCAAAGCCACAAATTCTTCTGTTGTATAGCCTTGTTGTTTAAAGGCCATAATTAGAGCTTGTAAATTCGCATTAAAGAGAGCACCTAAGGTGTCAGTTAACGCTTTATGTGGTTCAGTTGAATCTCTTCTTCCTAATGGTAATGGCCATGTTGGTCCACCAAGCTAGAAAATTCATTCATGATCAATAAGAAAGAAATGAATAATACAGAAAATTCATCATATATTAAATAATTCATATTATTTATCAATAAATTAACAAAAAAATTGATGATCAAGGACTCAAGGTGCAACAAGAAAATAATTATGATAATCATACCGTGACAATAGAGTCTTTAGCAGCCGCTGCTAAGATATCAGCACATGATACAATACCAGGACATGCTTTTTCTAGTCGAGCTTTGATCCTATCAATGACTTCGTATCCCCAAGTTGAATTCACATTTATTAAGGAGGACTTCTCCCCGGGTGTCTTTGGTGTGTCGTCGAGTAAAATTGACCCATCACATCCCTGATTATACATTAAACAAATATATTTAGCTACAATATTTTTTTAAGAAACTAATGATACAAAATGCTAATTTTTTTTCTTTGCTAAATAAAGAAGTAAATTTACCATTCTTTTTAATAATAGGATGATTTGATGAAAGGAATTGAAGATTTTAAATCTTAGGTACATATGTCACATTGAAATTTCATGATATATCACATTCTCCTAAACTTGATTAAAATGACCCTTCTCATGTGTCCGTGTATTAAAGAGAATGTGGAAGATTAAATAATTACATTCAGATGTATAATAGACATCATTTTAATTTATAATTTATGGTTAGAATTCTAACTTTAATAAGAGTAATAATGAGAATATTGACACGAATCAATACTGCATGGAAAAATCAATTAATTGTTGTTCACATATTTTTCTCCTAGGACCAATTTTAGGATCCGTAAATTAGCTTTATCGTGCACAACTTATATAACAAAAAATTGAACACTAACTTCTAAGATGTTAGACTTACACCAACTCCACAATCATGGAAATGAAGATGAAGAAGAGATCCACCCATGCCAGGTTCTTTCTTTAAGGTTTTCCTAACTTCATCTTTTATTATGCATTTGGCTTGGGGGCATGATTTTGCATAGTAGTTCTCGGACAATTGAGCGAATGTCGATCCGAAAACTACAAAGACCAAGCACAATTGAAGCAACGAGTAGGAAGCCATGGAAAAAAAAAAATTAAATAGACTAAAGAATATACATAAAAATATAAGGAAAATAATAATAAAAAAATAAGTTAAGTTACTATCTCAAATAATAATGTTATATCGATCTAAACTTGTATTTTCTTTTATAGTGTTTAAAAATTATCTACGCACTCTATATTTAATGACCATGCTTGTAAAGTGCAATGCAAATTCCTTTATTTAGCATATATCTAATTATGAACTTGTCAAATTTAACGTTTTTTTTTTGGTTTTTGACTATACAAATAAAAGGTAATCTTTGATAAACAACTAATATGAGCAATGCATCTTAGCTAGCAAGTCTATCCTATCAATTAAGAGATTAATGTAGGACATGTATGTAATACGTAGTATAATACTTCACAAAAGAAAGAACGAAAATAATATTTCATGAAAATGATAAACTGTTGACCCAAAACTTTCTAGAGGCAGAAATATAAGCTCCGAGTAGCTTAACTTGGAATTAGTTAAGGATTTTGACATAAATTCTATGAACACAACCATAGATATTAATCAGATCAACGCCTTGTCAAGAACAACGGCCAAATTAAAGTGTATCTCAAAAAGAATATGCTCGTATTTTAGGTAGTTTATTGTACATCATCAATTGTACTAAACCTGATATAGCTTTTGTTGTTAACAAATTAAGTCGTTTATCCAAAAGAGATCACTAGGAAGCATTAAAAATGTGAATTGGATTATCTAAAGCAAACACAAAACTTTTGTTTGCATTACACTAAATATCCTGTTGTACTCTTAAAGAGTATAGTGATGCAAATCGGATAACGTACTGGCCCCAAGGATTCGAAATCTACCATTGGATATGTATTTACACTAGATCGAGGGGCGATGTCTTGAAAGACATCTAAGCAAACTTGTATAATTGCTTGATTCACCATGGAGTTTGAATTTATTGCTTTAGATAAAGCTGGTTAAGAAGTTGATGAGTGGATTCGAAACTTTTTAGAAAATATTCCTAGTTGGCAAGTTCAATTTTCTTAAGGACACAATGTGATGATTTGTAGGGCTCGGGTCATATACAATTACATTTCAAATCATTTATAAGGTATGTGTTATTTTTTCATACATAAGATGTATAATATTTTGCTTTTTATACTCTTTGACGATTATAACCTATTTTTTAGATAGCTAAGTTTATTCTTATACATACATTGAAAAGGAGCATTATTTGCTTATTCAAGGGGGAGGATTTATAAAAGATTAAAAGATATTACATATAACATCATTTAATGTATTGCATAAAGATTAAGAGATATAACGTCTTTTAATGTATTGCATAAAGATTAAAAGATATACTCCGTAATGTCTTTTAATGTATTGCATGTATCGCAAATGTCTTAATAGCTTAATTCACTTCTTGCATTAAAGTATGCATAAGTTGTATATGAGCAATTAACTCAACGTTAACGGAGTTTCGTAACAAAACATTATTGAAATAAATTAAAGTACGTATTTGGTTTCACCAAATATAGGGGTTTTTTTTTTTTTTTTTTTTTTTTTTTTTTGAATAGAAATAGAGATAGTAACTTATGTACACCTTTTCGATGATTGAAAATTACAAATTTACAATCATACAAGTAATAATCATACATGTTTTCTTTTATATTTAACACGTGCATCACACACGTTCAAAGGCTCGTATTAACTAAATACAAGAACTTGAACATTCTATAGCAAGCTTCAAGCTTTCGGAGCATTGACCTTCCTACAATTAATTCTAACCTCTCCATCGTTGCCGGTAAGAACACCTATTTGTCCGAACTTTAGTATTGCTGAGGTATATTCCTTGAAAAAGTTATCTTGATTTGCACTATAATTAGCAACAATGGCATCCGCGGGTCCACCCTTTCCGGTGTATAGTTCTTGATCAATGTCAAGAAGACCTTTTTGTTGCATCAAGTTTTTGAAGTATGCATTGTCAAACACGTATGGAGTGGTGCAATCGATTGGTATACGATCGCCATCGTTTCCTTGCCTAGGACAATGTACTTGCACTGCCTTCGCGAAGCTGGGATCTATGTTTGTTTCCTCGTAGATACGTTTTCGAAAGGTTGTGCACCTTGCCCTACCAATTGTGTGAGAACCTGTACTCGAGATAAACACTAGTCAAAACGTAACAGTTTTGTCTCTTTTGATATAGTTTTGCGTAAATATCTCACATCACGTCTACATTTTCATAAAAACATACTTTTACTGTTCTTTTTATACTTATAACACACCTTTTTATATTTCTTATAAGTATCGACTATCACATTAAAAATTGTATAAAGTTTGGTATGAACGGAATATTAGTTGATATAAGGAATTGCCCCCTTGTAAATAAAAGAAAAAAAAATACCTGTTAAAGCCACAAATTCTTCGGTTGAGAAGCCTTTTAGTTTGAAGGCAAGAATCAGTGTTTCTAAATTCCCAATAAAGAGAGCACCTAAGAGGTTAGTCATAAATCTATGTGGTTCAAGCGAATCTCTCCTTCCTAATGGTACTGTCCAAGTTGGTCCACCAAGCTGGAAAATTCATTATCAATTCAAAAAAATTACTGAATCAAGGAGAAAATTCATTAAAATAACTTAACTATGGAAATAAAGAAGTTATAAGTTAACCATACCCCAACAACTGAGTCTCGAGCAGCCACTGTTAAGATATCAGCACATGATACAATACCTGGGCATGCTTTTTCTACCCGGGCCTTAATCTGGTCAATGGCTTCGTATCCCCATGTTGAATTTTGATTAAGTGCGGCAGACTTCTCCCCAGCCACACTTGGCGTATCATCAAGCAAAATTGATGCATCACATCCCTAATTATTTAACAAGTATTTTACACTGCAATCATTTATTTGACTAACAACAAAAATAATAACTTCAAAATTAAAGTAGTTTTATACTTTCTCCATGTTTTATAATGGTAACACTTGGTTCTGTATGGTTTCCTCAAAAAATAAAATAAAAAATAAAATAAAAAATAAATAAATAAAAATAAAAATTGACCATTATATCACCTATTATTTCGTGAAAAATTCATGGTGTAAGAAATTGAAATTTCATATTCTATCACATTATTCTAAATCGGGTATAATTGACTCAAAGTGAATCATTTGACTTGAAATACTTGATCTTGATTACATGACTTTAACACAACCTGAATCACTTGACCCCATTCAATATTAACTGAACCTTAACAAAACCATATGTTTAATAATAACACTTTTATCAAATTTAGAATATTGTCAACTGAATATTAAGCGACCCAACCCAAAATAAAACCTGAATCAACCTAAACATGACCAAACTCGAATTAACAAGATCTAAACCCTATACAAACGAGCAATGGATCACCATTTCTACATTTTCCGTCCCTCGCATGTGTTTGTGGGGAGGAGAATGTGGAAGGACGTATAATTACATCTGAATGTATCATAGACATCATATATATCCTCATTGAATTTTGATAAGAATAATGAGGATCTTGACATCATAAGCACAATAACTTATGCATGCAGATATCAATCAACTGTTCCTTGTTTAACCTAGAACCACTATTAAGATCCTTAAATAAAAATTATTGTATGCACAAACTACGTATATATATAACCAAAACTTAAACACAACTCCAAATTAAGATCTTAGACTTACACTAACTCCGCAATCATGGAAATGAAGATGTACAAGAGATCCACCCATGCCAGGTTCTTTTCTTAAGATGTTTGTCATTTCATCTTTAATAATAGAGTTAACCTGTGGACATGTTGTTGCATAGTAGTCTTCAGACAATTGTGCGAATGCCGACCCGAAAAGTACAAAGATCAAGCACCATTGAAGCAACGAGGAGGATGCCATGGAAGAAATTAAAGTAGACTAAAGGATAAACATAAAATATAAGGATATTAAAAGAATATAAGGTATTCAAGTTACTATCTCAAAAAAAATAATGTACTACGTTGTTCTATTTTTGCATCTTCTTTTATAATGTTTGAAAAATTATTTACACGTCCTAGTTTCAATGATTATGCTTGTAAAGTGCAATTCAAATGTCTTTTTTTAGCATATATCCGATTAAGAAAGGTATTTCCCTAATGAATTGCTTAGGATAATCTGGCTATTTTCCTTCTCCTTAACAATGGTTATCATTTAAATTCAAAATTAACCAATTTAAGATTATCTTTACATATTATTCTAGATATATATGAATATGATAGTTAGTTAGGCCTATTATTTCCTACTATGTAGTAATCTGATCTCTTTCTTCCCTCATTTTAATTACTTCTACCCTAATAAAAGCAATCTCTTCCTTAGTTTTAAGTTTCAGTTTGACGTTTACTTTTGCCATTGTTTACAAGAATTACAACTTTACTTTGACAGATTAATTATCATACTTCGTCAACTTTTACAATATATATACTTTTTTTTTTTTTGACACAAATTAAACTTTTACAATATTATATACCCTGTCTTTGACAAAATATCTAGTGTCAAGTTTCATTTATGATATTTTTTGCTCCCGATAAATAAGTTTGTGTTGTTATACTCCCTCCGGGTGTCAAGTTTCATTTATGATATGTTTTGCACCCGATAAATAAGTTTGTGTTATTATACTCCCTCCGTCGTCTCAAAATACATAAGACGTTGGATTTTTTTTTTCACTATTTATGTATTAGCTTTGACCATAATTTTTTACAAACATAATAAAAAACATATTTTATAATAAAATATGTTGTTACATAGGAATTAATAAAAAGTTTCATAATATAAATAATTTTCATTAATATTTAATTATATAAAAATAAAGTCAAACTAGTGCATTGGCATACATGTGTGCAATATTGACTGCGTTATGTATTGTGGGACAGAGGGAGTAGCTATTAGTCAAAGTTCATACTACTACATGCATCTTGTTAAAAGTTTGTACTGTTGAGTTCAATTTTGCCATATATCTATGGACTTTTTTGTGAGAAACTATCTAATTAATAAAGCTTAAATTTTGTGAGAAACTATCTAATAAAAAAAATGTTGTAAGAAACTACCTAATAAAAGGTAAAATGTTGTAAGATACTACTTTTGACCGAATTTCCACCGTCGACATAATTTAACGAGGTTAATCCACCTTAAAACACCCCCGAAACAACCGTGAAGGTTGGTTTTCAAGGTGGTAAGGTTGTTTTCGGGGCGGTTGGAGGATATTTCGAATTGGTAATTAAGGTAAATTAGTGCTTCGGGATGTTGATTTTTGGGGGTAGAGGTGGTGATTTTGGGGTTGAAGGGTGGTTTAGGAGTGGTGGAGGCGATTTCAAGCAAGTTGTATTAGTTTTGGGAATGAAAGTGGTGATTTCGAGAGTATTTTGAGGTTCGTCAATTGTGGAAATCTGGTATAGGTAGTATTTTACAACATTTTACCTTTTCAAAGGTAGTTTTTTACAACATTTTATCTTTATTAGGTAGTTTATTACAACATTTTTTTATTAGGTTGTTTATCATAAAATATGGGTTTTATTAGGTAGTTTTTGACAAAAAGTCCATCTATTATATAAGTTTAGAGGGAAAGTAAAAAGTTGGTATTCTATCAAATGTCTAAAATACCCTTCTTTGCCTTTTATTGGGAAAATACAATTCATGCAATAAAAAATTAATACATGATAGATAAAACTTGACAATATTTTTATAAATTTAAATATTGGCAATTAGTTAATTGACTTGAAAACAATTTAAGTAAATACAAAAACAATTTAGGACTTGACTTCGGAATTGGTTTGAACTTGCCTCTATTTTCATTCACTTAAGGCCTCCACGACCCTTTATGTGACTAACTAATAATTCATACAATATAATATGATTTTGGGATCCATCCCTTATATTCCATTGAATTTTCATCATCAAATCTTGAAAACACTATAATGGCCATTTTCATTGATTATAGATTTTAGTTTGGTATATAAACTTTTCAAACCTGAAAAAAACAAAAAAAAAAAAAAAAAAAAAAAAAAACAATTTGGGTTGCCTCCCATGCAAAACAAACCAACCCACCCACCCACCCACCCACCCCCCCCCCCCCCCCACACTTTAATTTGGGAGACCAATTAAATGGTTGGTTGCAACCCACTTTATCTTTAAGTTATTTATTCAACCATTTAAAGCTTACGCTATTTCATTAAATCAAGGCTACCATTGGCTTTTATGTGACCGGCTAATAGTCATAAATTATTCCAAACAATTAATTGTATCACCCTAAAGGTTTCGACATCACGTTAAGAAACCTATACATTTATCTAATCTCACATATCATTGAATATTGAACATTTTTTTTTAATGTTTTAGACTCGAAAAGTAAATAGGTCGTGATACTTTTTTTTTTTTTTTTTTTTAATGTTTTAGACTCAAAAAGTAAATAGGTCATCGTACTTTGTTCCCATGAATCCATAGACACCTTGTTTGGACAAATTAGGTGGTTGAAATCATCTACTTTATCATTAAACCGTCAATTTTAACAGTTTACTACTTATGCTTCTTTAACGTAATGTGTCAAATGATACCACTTATTTAAAAAAAATAATCAAGGCTTGTTACAAATATTTAAAATAAGAAAAATATAATGATTAATTATAAATAAATTATTTAATATGAGAAAAATAATATGAAATTTATGAGTAATATATATATATATATATATATATATATATATATATATATATATATATATATATATATATATATATATATATATATATATATATATATATATATATATATCACTCAAATCAGCATAGATAGATGGATCATTAAACTTATGCAATTTCTTTTATGTTGAGCCTTAACCAAATACTAAATATGCTAGGAGCTTAGGACCATTAACTTTATAGTTCGCTTGAATGTTGACTTCAAAGATGAAAACTAAGGCCCTATTAGTTGTTGTAGACTTGTAGTAGTTGAGCTATTAGATGTTTATGAAACCGTCCTATGTTATCCAAGGCACCCTATCTTATCCAATTCACCGTATATTAATGAAACCACACTATGTTATGTTAACCATCCTATGTTATTAAATCCAATCTATTTTATCCAATTCACCCTATGTTAAAGAGACTACACTATATTATGAAACCACCCTCTGTTCATGAAACCACCTTATCTAATGAAATACACCCTATGTTATCCAAACCACTTTATCTTATCCAATTCACCCTATTTTAATGAAACCATTCTATGAATTTCTAATTTTTAGATAATTATAAAGTAAAAGAAAATGATTATTTTTCCATTTATAAATAATTTTATTTTAGAAAAACACTTACTACCCTGATATAGGTAACATACATTCACAAAATAAGAGCAAGGAGGACATAAATCACTCAAATCAGCATATATAGATTTATAGTTTGCTTGAATGTAGACTTCAAGATATATAAAACTAAGGCCATATTAGCATTTGTAGACCAGTAGACCTTGTAGTAGTTGAGCTATGAGATGTTTGGCTAATAGAGAATAGCTAGCATGAATTTATTATTGTAATACTTCATATTTTTATGTATTTTTATAAAGTATTTAAGTATTTATAAATATATTTTTTAAGTGCTCAAGTATTTTAATTTAATATTTTAAAGGGTTAAAGTATTTTAACTATAAGGTTTCATAAAAGTAAAATATATATTTTGGGCCTTGTTTAAGATATCGTATGTAAACTAGTCCTACATACTCTTATTGAAATAACTCATTTTATTTAAATAAGCCCAACCCTTCATTTAAACCCTTGTAGGTCAAATGTTTTATAATTCATGCTCATTTATTTATTGGGCCCAAACTTAACATTATACTCTCTACTCTATAAATACCTCTCAAAACCCCAAAAATTTCCCACACAAAGAAGCTCAAGAATCATTGGGGTAAATATTATTTTCTTTTATTTTTCCTTTATTTCTTTTCTTCCTTTCTTTTTCTTTTTCTTTTTTTTTCTTTTTCCTTTTTCCTTATTCCTCCTTTTTCTTTTTTTTCTTTCCTACGTGAACATAAGTTCACACACTCATGGTTGCGAGATCGCCGGTGCCATGTCACCCCACCCTCATACCACGTCACCGCCGCCCAGCCAGTCGGCCACCACCCACGGTGGTCTTCTTCTTCTCTCTCCTCGTTTTAAATCCTTGTTTTTAATTTAATTCATGTTTTATATATTTTTGGGTATTGATTTTAATTGCCTAAACATGATTAGTATGTTTTATAATTATGTTTTGATGATTAAAGATTGTAAATTTTGGATTATAAAGTGTTTAATTTTCAGATTTTATAAAGTATTAAAAGTTAAGGTTTTAATTATTAAAGTGTTGGTTTTTAGGGTTCTAATTAGCAATTAATTTGGGGGTTTTATATACTCATTGATTGGAAGTGTTATTAAAGTTTAAAGATTGTATCTTTATGTAGTTTTAATGAGTTTTTATTTAAAATAAATGGCTAGAATTTTATTATAAGTACTACTTTTGTTGTTTTAATTAAAGGGGTTGATTATCCATAAGTAAATAAGATTTTATTTGGTTTTTATATAATTTTCAGATTTAATTGAGGGGTTTAAACCTTAAAAAGTGTGCTGGAATTTTAATATAAGCACTATAATTACATTTTTACTTTGGGGTTTTAATTGTCCACTTAAAGAAAGAGTTTTAAAGGTTTTAACCCAAAATTTCAGCTTGTTAGAGAGGTTTTAAAGTATTTAAAAGTTGCTGGAAATTTGTGTAATCAAGGGATTAATTAAGGTTATATACTTGGTATTGTAGGAGACTTTAAGTTGAGTAATTTCTAGCATTTTGGCTAGTTGGAAAGACAAATTAAGGTACGTACGCGTACTCTAAAGTTTATTAAGCATGTAGAAACATGCTAGGATTTATTTAAGTGATTCCAAGTTAGTGACATGCTAGGAATTGGTTGGATTAATTTAATTGAGAATGGTTTTGGTGAATTATTTGTGAAGCATGATTGGTTGAAATAAATTACTTATTGGAATTGGTGATATTGGAATATTGTCATTGAACCATATTTTTATTATTGGCACGATTGAAGGTTTTTTAATTAAACTAAATGTTTAATTTGGTTTGGAATATTGAAAAGGAATTTTATTAGGGTTCATATAATTTTTATTGATGCTATAAGCATGAGGAATGAGCTATTTAAATGTCTTTGTACAAGAGGAATAAATTATATTTTTGGTGCCTTAGTGCACTTAAGGTGTTTTCAACACCGAGAGATAGGATTTGTGGCGCATTATGTGTTTAAGGTGTTTTTGACACCAAGATAGATTTAAAAAGGGGTTCAACATTAAATATTATGTGGTCACTAATTATTCAAGAATTAAATTGGTATGTTTGATTGTTTGAATAATCAAGATGATTGTTTGTGTTATGATTTGAGAGTCATCACCAAGTTTAATAAATTGTAAAGAACGTAAAGTGAAAGAGATTACGCACCAAAACTCTTGGAACGTATATACCTTGAGTAGGAACATATGGGGGGAGTTATGCGACTTTATATTTGACCATAACTTCTACTGGGAGTATAGGACGCTGTATTTTCCTTTTTATTATGCGCAGGAATTCCGCCACTTACGAGTGATTCTTTTATACTGGCACGGTTAGCTCCCGTGTTAGTACCCCTTCATTGGGGCAGGTTAGGGGGAAACCCGTTCGATGCGTAATCAAGCTAAATAAATTATTTAGTTATTTATTTATAGAGTCATGTTGAATGTTGTATGCTTGTAAACAGATGCAACAAGGTAAGTTGCGTGATGACAGGATGAAAGCATGTTAGTGTGTTTTATTTATGCTTATGTACTCAGCATCGCTAATTGTGTGTTTGTATGTTTGTTTGGCCTTGTCTTTACTTTGGCCCTACGACGACCCATTTCTAATGGCGAGTAGTGGGGACAAGTAGAGAAGAGCTTTTCAGGTGATGAAGCATATTCATGATGGGCATGAGTGAAGAGCGAAGCATGCTTAGTTTCCATAAGACTATGAGGGTGATTTATTGCTTTGTTTATTATACTATATTATGCTTGTGAGACTAACGCAAGGGTTTTAATTTTATTTGGTATTACTAAGGTCCTACAATGGTTCCAAGTTGTAGATTGACTTCGGTTGATGTTGGTTTGACTTTACTTTCGTCTTGGTTGACTTAATAGTTGACCCGTTTTGAATGTTTTTAACGATACTCTTCCGCTGCGTGTCTTTGATAATTTCCTTAGCCGTTTTCACGATGGCGGTAATATCTTAGATTTTTCTATTTTGATTTTTAAAAAGAGAAAAATAGGTATTTTAAAGGAAAGGAATTCTAGGGTGTTACAATTATTCTATACAACAAGCTGCTGACTTAGTTTAAAAAAACGGATTTTTCATCATATTCCCTTGAGTTTTGTCTTTGTTCACCATATACCATCATATTTTTTTAAAAAAATTTACCATATACCACTCAGTTCTTGTACAATACCACAAGATCAGATGCCCATTTTGCTAACTGTCGTTAATATGCCGTTTAAGGTATTTTAATAATTCACCATATACCCAGTTTTAAAAGTTATTTCACCATATACCCATAAATTATAGGAAATTTTGTGAAAAACTACCTATTATAGTCCAGAATTTGCGAGAATTTACCTATTAGAAAAATGTTGTAATTGATACCTAACTTTTGAAAAATGTTGTAATTTACTACCTTACGCCGGATTATGAAGTTTGACCAAAATTTTCTGGCATTGACTTGGTCACTTGACACTTAGTGACCATCACGTGGGAAAATTGTGAGAAAATTTGGGAAAGAAAAGGGTCATTAAGTGTCACATGATGGTCACGTGACCAAGTCAACGCCGGAGAATTTTGATCAAACTCTTTCATAATTCGGCGTAAGGTAGTAAATTACAACATTTTTCAAAAATTAGGTAGTCAATTACAACATTTTTTAATAGGTAGTTTCTCGCAAATTTTGGACTATAATAGGTAGTTTTTCACAAAATTTCCTAAATTATAACTGCTCTTTTCTTTTTTTTAAAAAAAAAGAAAAAAAAATTAACGACTAGTTTATGATAAAAACATTTTTCTTAAGGGATTGAAGCAGCCTTTCTCACTTCTAAAAGCATTTGAGAAAATGTTGACACACTCGAAATCATTCATCCTAGAAGCATAGCAAAGAAGTATGAAGGTTTTGTTGGGAAAAAGAAAGGAGAGAGCAATATTAGATCAGGCAGGCATGTAAACACCAGAAGCAAAAAACCAATGCTTGTTGATAGAAGTAATGACATTGAAGATGGTGACTACGTAGCTTCTGTTGTAGTATAACCTTTGTGGAGTTTTTGCCGAATCAGAGGTCTTTATTGTAAATTATCTCCCACATGCACACGCTTTGTTTAACACTCTTATGTATGCAGATTCGTAGGATAAAGATGATGATTTCGAACGTGTCGACAAATCAAATGCTTTTAGAAGTGTAAAAGGTTACTTCAATCCCTTAAGGAAAACATTTTTATACATAAACTAGCCTTTACAAATGTCAACTACTGTTTTTTTTTTTTTAAAAAAAAGTAGTCGTTATAATTTTTGGGTATATGGTGAAATCATTTATAAAAACTAGGTATATGGTGAATTAACTTTAAAAACCTAGGTATATGGTGAATTATTAAATAACCCTAAACGAAAGACTAATGACAAACTAATGACAGTTAGCAAAAACGGTATTTTGTGGTATTGTACACGAACTGATTGTTTTATGATGAATTTGAAAATTTTCGATGGTATATGGTAAATAAACTAAAAATTGAAGGTATACGGTGAAAAAACCGAAAGAAGTTTCTCCAAACCTTATACTTTGAAAAATACCCTTATAGACAGTGATAAAGCAAGTTTGTAAATATAATTGATGATAACAACTAAATGGCATCCAACACATAATAAATTGAAACACATTAAGCAATCAATGGCAGCAATCATGCTAATTTTTCTAAGAGTGCAAAAGGTAGGCAATTTGTAAACATCCAGAACAGGTGAACAACTTGTAAAGCTAGAGTTGGTGGCGACTTTGATTTTTTGGCTCCTTCATGAATGTCGTTCAATGTAGCTGAATCCAATTAATTTTTTCAGAAGTTTAGAACATATGATAGACGTGTCGTGTACCTAACAAAAATAACCGAACTAACTCTACTATGTAGTTGAGCAAGTAGGGGTCGAATCCCAAGAGATTAAGGACTAACTAATCAAACAAACTCAAATTAAACTAAGCAAGTAACCAATCAATATCGAGAAATCTATACTAGAACAATTACGAATTATCAAGCAACGAAAATTATAATAATGAATTAATCAATAACTAAAGACATCTAAGATTAAGCATCCCCACTAATATGAATCAATGCAATAGAACCATCCCTTTCCCTCAATTAAATCAATAAATATTCCCCAGGATAGACGCTCCCTAAAACAATACTAAGAGTTTCTTTCGATCAACTAATAGCTTCCCTAACATGCAATCATACCTATTTTGAAGGGTGTCCATTATTCGGATAAAAACCAAAATCTAATCTAATTCAAACCGAATTATCAATTCGGATCGGATCCAAACTTTAAATCGGATCGGATTGAATTTTTTTGAAAACTTGGATTTTCAGATCAGATTGGATTGACCTTGTTCGGATCCAAAAAACCGAAATAACCGAATTATGAAAGCGTTATTTTACAAAAAAACATTGTTAATATTAATCAGGTTAAATTATGTTTATGATTATAATAATATTAATCATGTAAACCTATGTTTTCAATACTTGTATAAATCATGTACTACTATAATTTTAGGAAGTGAATTTTATTATTGCAATTTTATTTTTATAATTGCATTAGACCCACAAAAATTAGCAACATATTTTAATTCGGATTTTCGGATTGGATCCAAATAACCGAATTATAATTCGGATTGGATCGGATTTGGTAAGTAATTCAGATCAGATTGGATTTTAAAATTAAAAACCAAAATTTATTTCGGATTAGATTGTATTTGGGCTAAATCCAAACCGAAAACCGAATGGACACCCCTACCTAGTTTCATGGAATCATGCATATTAAATACATTGAGAACGACATCCTATAAGTCCTAGCAAGAACAATTAGCTATTTTCATGCATAAAAGCTCTTACCTTTAATTAGGGTTCTAAAATCAATTAAGAATCAACTTTCGTTGTAACCCTAATCACATTCAATAATACTATTTCTAGTTAATCATTGATAATAAAACCAACCCTAACAAAAAAGAACTATAAATTAATTAAATTGGGAATTGGGAATTAAATAACACGTTAATCCATATTAGGGTTCAACCTAACCCTAGATTATGAAACTACTCACACATGATGATAGAAATAACAAGACAAATAATTAAAGAAAACATAATAACAATATAAAATTAAAGAGATTAAAGATGAAAGAGAAATACTTGAAATTAAATTAAGATGAATGCTTCAATGGAGTGAAATGTGTTCTTTCACAAAACAACGTAGAATAGAAAAAGCTATAATAAAAATTAGTTGTTTAAAATAGGATTAAAACCACTATTTATACTTTCCTAAAAATAAACATTAAATAATAAAAATAAAATTATCTTTTGCGCACACGTACACGGCTGTGTACTGATGGGTGCAAGACCCTGTAGCTAGTCTCTACTCGATCCCAGATTCCATCATGTATGTGCACGTTCATGTATCTAAGGGATACATGACCGTGTAGGCTGCGTTCATACGAAGATGTCATCACACGAATGTGTAGCACATGGTACACGACCATGTACCAAACAATTATACTTGGAAAATATCACATGACCGTGTAGTTAGAGGTACATAATCGTGTAGTATTGTCATCATCTTCACTCTAACATACGACTTCTTATGACTTTCAAATCACCTTATTAAGTTCACCAATCCATCTCAAAATGTCATAGCATATTCATCATCACTCCAAATGCTCTATTTCATCCTAAAATCACAACATAACAACTAAATAACCAAAATAGAAAATAAAACATATAGAAACACAAACTATATGTTGAGATTCTATGGTAAACGCATCCCAAATAGCCCAAAAATAATGGTATAATATCGACTTATCAACATATGTGTAGGTTTTTAGTCTACAAAATTTGTCCCCTGTATTGAAACAAGTATGAAGCTGTCTATTAGATAGTAATAGAAAAGTTTCGTGATATCTTCCACACTTTACACATTATCCACATTCACGGGCATAGTCTGTAGAATCTTCACTTATTTATGTCTTCTCATAGAAGCATGTCCTATTTGCTTTCCTCTCTTGTTCTCTTCTTCCTCAATCTCTTCCTCGCTCTCTTCTTTCTTCTTTCTCTTTTCCTTTTTCTTCTTTTCTTTTTGCTTCCTTTTCCTGTTGTAGTTTGGTCCCTCATATCTCCAACAGTAAAAGTCAATTCAATTGCATTGAATCTTTTACGTAATTTGTTAAGTTTAATTATTTTAATATAATTTGTTTCATGTTGATTGAACTCACTAATAAAAAAAATGATAGATTCGTTGTTGCATGTAATAAAATGTAGTTAGGAGCTATATCATAAATACCTTTCCTCTGTATTTTTTCATTCATTTAGAAATAATACAACATAATTCTTTCCATTTGTTTTCTTCTCTAGATTTTTCTCTCTCTTTTGATTAAATCAACATGGTATTAGAGCCAAAATAGCTCGATTCTTCTGCAAATTTCTTCTGCTATGGTTGATTGCTGCATTAATGGAGTTTTGATGTTATGATGTTGATTAATTCGAGGTTTTTTTTGCAATTTCTATTATGATTTTTTGGTTGTTCACCATTTAATGCTTGATTGAGGTTGCGATTGTTGTTGCAATTGTTGTAGCGATTGTTCTTGCGTTAGTTTTTTGAGATTTTTCGACTATTTGTTTGATTGAGGTTGATATATTTTGTGGTTGAGGAATTAGATTCTTATTTTGTTTGTGATGATTTTGTCTAGATTGTTGTTATTGAGATATTGTTGATATTTTTGGATTGATTCTGAGGTTGTGAATCTGGAGTTTTCTGTTGAGGATATTGAATTCTTGAGTGAATTCTTGATTTCTTTGTGGATTTTTCGGAGCAAGCTTTCTGAAGTATTATTTGAGATTTGTGATATTTCTGAGGATAATTTTCTGTTAATCATGCCTTAGAATACACAACAATTTATTTTGGATCCTACTGCTGTACTTAGATGTGTGTACTATATTTATCCTTCTGATGCTTCGAATAAGACCTTAGTTTCTGATGTGTTTGATGGAAGTTGTTTTGGTGATTGGAAGAGGTCTATTCTCTTGAGTTTTTCCTCGAGAAACAAACTAGGATTCATTGATGGCAGTGTTGAGCAACCACTTACTACTGATCCAAACTATAAAACTTGGTGTAGATGTAATGATGTGGTCCTAGGTTGGTTGTTGTTTGCCTTAGAGAAAATTATAGCTAAGAGTGTGTGGTATTACAAGTCTACTAAGGATAATCTTGAGGAGAGGTTTGGCCATACTTCTGCTACACAACAATATGCTTTATATCAGCAGTTATCTGACTTACAGCAGGGTCCAAATGAATCTATCTCTGTTTTCTTTACAAAGATTAAGTCAGTTTGGGATGAAATGGACAGTTATGAACCTCTTCCTATATGTTCTTGTGCTTCTTGTACTAGTCTTACTACTAAGAAGATAGTGAAAGCTCAGCAGGATTAGAGATTGATAATGTTTCTAATGAAACTCAATGACAAGTATGCTATTGTCAGGACTCATATTATGATGATGCAACCTCTACCTACTATCACCATTGCATATCGATTGTGTGTTCAAGAAGAGAAACACAAAGAAATGAGTGCATGATCATCTACCATCGTGGAACCTATGGCTTTTGCTGTTGGAAGGAAGTTCAATGACAAGCCATATGATAGAAATTTCAAACAGAATTCTGTAGGGTCTTATAATCAGCCTAAGAATCAGAATAGCATGATGACTTGTAATAAGAGGCAGTGGTTTTGTGACCATTGCAAGATGACAGGACATGACATTGATAGGTGTTTCAAGCTACGTGGCTATCCACCTGGGTGGAATGTATGGAACAACAGTAAAGATTCTGGTCAGCAAAACTTCAATAAAAACAAAAGAGCTGCTCATCTTGCTCAAGTTAGTGATTCTGACACTAAACAACCTCAACAGCCTGTAAAGAATGTTGATGACTTGTTGACTCCTCAAATGGCAGTACAACAATGCAGCAAGATTATGAATATTCTTGTCAAAAGCGGCAACCACAAGAATACACTGAGAAGAGAGAAGGCTCTAGGGATACTTCTTATGGTGGCAATGCCTTATTTACAGGTAAACTTTGCCTCATGTCTTTTGTTCCTGCTCTATGGGTCATTGATAGTGGTGGCACAGACCACATTTGTCACACACTAGATAATTTTCAGTCATATAAACTAGTATCTGATTCTAACAATACTATAACAATTCCTAATGGGAGTTCTGTTAAAGTCACACACATTGGTGAGGTCAAGATTACAAATAACATTTTCCTAAAAGATGTGCTTTATGTCCCTGATTTTCATTTTAACTTGATCTCAATTCATAAACTGTGTGTTTGACTTTTATTTGATTAATTTAGCTTTGTTGAATGCATTTGACTTTTATTTTATTTAAAATGCATTGTTAGAATGTGTTCAACTTTCATTCGATTCATTTAGCTTCGTTAAACGAGTATGACTTTCATTTGTTTCAAAAATCTTTATCTGAATGTGTTTGACTCTCATTTGATTTAGTTAGCTTTGTTGAATGTGTTTGACTTTCATATGATTCAATTAGCTTTGTTTGCATTTTGACTTTCATTTGATCATAAAAGCTTTGTTTGAATGTGTTTGACTTTCATTTGATTCAATTAGCTTTATTGAACGCATTTTACTTTCATTTGATTCAAAAAACTTTGTTTGAATGTGTTTGACTTTTATTTGAATTCAAATGCTTTATTTGAATGTGTTTGACTTTTATTTGATTCAATTAGCTTTCTTGAATGCATTTGACTTTCATTTTCTTCAAAAAGCTTTGTTAGAATGTGTTCAACTTTCAATTGATTAAAATAGTTTGTTAAACGCATATGACTTTTATTTGTTTCAAAAATCTTTGTTAAAATGCATTTGACTTTCATTTGATTCAAAAAGCTTTATTTGAATGTGTATGACTTTAATATGTTTCAATTAGCTTTATGGAATGTATTTTGACTTTAAAATGATTCAAAAAGCTTTGTTTGAATGTGTTTAACTTTTATTTGATTCAATTAGCTTTGTTGAATGCATTTGACTTTCATTTGATTCAAAAAGCTTTATTTGAATGTGTTTGACTTTATATGTTTTAATTAACTTTTTTGAATGTATTTTTACTTTCAATTGATTAAAGAAGCTTTGTGTGAATGTGTTTAACTTTCATTTGATTCAATTAGCTTTGTTGAATGCATTTGCCTTTTGTTTGATTCAAAAAGCTTTGTTCTAATGTGTTTGACTTTCATATGATTCAATTAGCTTTGTTGAATACATTCTTACTTTCATTTGATTCAAAAAGGATTGTTAAATTGTGTTTAACTTTCATATGATTCAATTAGTTTCGTTGAATGCATTTGACTTTCATTTGATTTAAAAATTTTGGCACCATAATTTTGATCCAAATCTAATTTTTTTGAATAACTCTCAAAATACGATTTCCAACGATAAATCATAACTCCTATTCTGATTTAAAATGAAGAAGATATGAGCAAAGCATTAAACTTGGGCCAAAATCCACACCCGTGCACTAAAACAACCATATATTAAAATCAACAAAAGATTTAAACCCAACTTTGGGTTGGAAATTAAACATAAAGATCTTTCCAACAAACTATTATGTCTTATTCTGAGTTGCAGATAAAAAAAAGTTATGAAAAATTTTAAAACGCGTAAAATCTGCCAAAGCACTGCGCTGTGGTACAAAAACAACGTGGCATAGTACAACAAACTATGTCACTGTACTATGTACCATGACCCGTCACTTTGTACTGTAACACGACACACAAATTCATGATCAGCCCTTCTTTTCCGTCTTCTAGCCTATAAATACGACCCAGATTTTTAGTTTTCGAACATAGCACAAAGAACAAAAACGGAGACAACACATACGAGCCAAAACACAATAAATTCAAGCATTTGATCATCCTTAATCCTATTCTTATCATCATTTTCAAGCAATTATTAGTCCCTTTGCAATATTTGGAGTTGCACTCATCAACCTAGGCATAAAAGGTTAAAATTCTAAGAGTTTGGACAAATCTAAATTTCATTTTTGTTAATAATTTGATTCTCTCAATTTAATCTATTTTTTTTATTGAAATTATTAAAAATTAATTCATGATATAGTAATTTATATAAAAAAAAATTATAAATTATATAAAAAATTATTTATATTGTATTAAAATAAAAACGCGACATATATATATATATGTATGTATGTATGTATGTATGTATGTATGTATGTATGTATGTATGTATGTATGTATGTATATATATATATATATATATATATATATATATATATATATATATATCAAACTCTTTTAAACTCCTTTACTAATCTTACAAATTACATCTTAGTATCAAACTACTACTTAAAAAGAGCCATCCTTCTAACACTCTTTAAAGCAAATTCATCCACCAAATCTTCGTATTGTATAGTCTCCAAAATATCATTTAAATTGCTATCATTGCTAATCCATTAAGTCTCTCTTGTAACATCGTAGACCGCAAGTAGGATTTCAACAACTTCAATTTCGAAAAACTTCGTTCTGCAGAAGCAACGGTCACAGGAATAGTCAATAAAATTCTATATGCAATATTTGTATTGGGAAAACAATCAAAATTTTTTAGAAACATTAATATATCAATTGCTCCCATTCTTCTTTTCAGAAGAACATCTCTTAGTAGCTTCATCTCCACAAATAATTCATGCCCATTGTCAATTACAGAGTATAATTGCATAAATTTTAACCGTTGAAATGAAAATTAAATTTTAACCGTTGAAATTAATGCCCATCTCTTAGGATTATATATTGGATGGAAAAAATTTTAACCATTGAAATGAAAATTAAATTAGGCAAAAATCGGTTTAATTGCTCCATTATCAATTACAAAGTATAATTGCAGAAATTAAAATGAAGAATATGGAAGGTTTGAGATTTTTGTGGGAATTGCAAGAAAAGAGAGTAATTAGAGGGGTTTTTTTTTTTTGAAAAAATGGAGAATTTGTAAACGGAAAATTGGATCTTTTTGTTAAAAACTAGGAAGCTAATTTGACGGAGTAAACTAGAAGCATATTATTGACTATTAATCTGCCATTAAAGATAGCTAAGTAGAAGGAAGTTTCCAGATTTTATTTTAATGCCTTAAAAAAAAATTAGGGCCCCTTTGGTTTTGGGGCCCTGTGCAGTAGGTCTACTTGCATAGGCCCAAAACTGGCCCTATTTGTATGCCTTTTGAATCGCAAAGAGCATTTGTCATAATAAGAATTGAGTAAAGGTCAATATGGGCGAATTTGACTTCCATGACTCAACTATGTACCATCATCCCCGACGCCGACCCTTCATTCGTAGTTCATAACCATATGGAGTTAGTAAGTCTCACGGATAATGAATGCAGTGTAACCTTCATAAATCAAATCGCTATTGCCTTTTGGTTTGTCCCTTTTTCGTGGTTGCCTTTAATGATCCATGAACGGTTTATTTATAATTTAAGTTCCTTAAAAAAATTTTGGCAGTTCCCTACTATTTTGTCCATGATCATATAATGTCAAATCCCACTTCATATGGTTGCCAAGTATATTCACAACATGCTTAGGTAGGCGCACCTTCAATTTGACACCTTCAATTTGACGCCTATAATTTGGCGAATCCATGATGAGTCATATTTATATAGGATTTATAGGCACATTTATTCTATTTTAATAGTTTCTTTTTAGGTCTTTTTTTTTGCTTTTTAGGTTGCAAATGCATAAGTTATTTGTTTTGTACTCTATTACGCCTCATTTGTGTTTTTCTTAATGTTTCAGGTGATTTCATACTCATTTGGAAGCTTTCGAAGTATTTGGAGTTGATTCGGATGATATTTGGATGGAAGCCGATGAATTGAGTTTATTAACCAAAGATCTCATGTTTGTAGATATTTGTTTATTAAATTGATTATTAAAATGAACTGATTTATATTGATTAAATTGATAAAACTAAATTTTTTTAAGTATAATAATGATTAAAGTTGATAGTGTCTGAATGATTTATTTCACGGTTGAGAAGTGAAAACAGCAAGAACCTTAGCCAATTAAGGAGGAGCTCAAAGTTGTTCCCTCATATCGAGCGCCATAGCTGCCTTACCGGAGAACTCCGCGCCTGCTGCTGCTAGTCCTTTGCCCTAATCCTTGCAATTTGTTGCCATTTCTCTGGTTTGTTCTTCTTCTCCCTCTTATTTATATATGTTTCTCTTTTTTTTTTCTTTACTAGTTTAATGATTCTGTTATCAACAAACATTGCAATTTGTTCCCAATTTAGCGTTTTGTTCATTGAATTTTGTGGCAATTTCTTGTTTGAATTAATTAATTCTATATATCCATTTAATAAAAGTTTTTCAGGATATTACAACTTGTGTATTATTGGTTAATTACAAATAAATACAACAATATATAGAATGCTTGCATCATCATATGCCTAGATAGTCGTTCAAGGCTTTCTCCTAAATAGTCCCCGGTTGGGACTGTTCTTAAATGTTTACTCTCACTTAGGTGGTGAATGCATGTCTTCTTTTCGATTTTAAGGAACATCTTGGCTTACCATTTCCTCACCATGTTCTCTGGGTACATATGTGGGTAAGTAATTATTTACATCGTGTACTTGGAGAACTAGGGGAAAATGTTGCCGGATTTTCCTTAAAATTGGAAAGTTGACATATATTCACCAGTGAGAGTAGACATTCAAGGATAGGTTAGGTTGGAGTGATAAGGACACTTTGGAAACATGCATTTTTTCACTATATGAATGGTAAATTCACGGTGTGTATTTGAAATTGATTTACATAAAATATGTAGCAATTATATATTATTCATAATATGTTTCTATATATGTTTAGAGGCAATTTACTAAATGGAGAAGATCATGGTTGGATGTATGGTAGACGTGATACATTGGAATTTTGGAATGGAGCTCAAGAGTTTTGCGAGAGGGCTTTATCTTATCAATGCAAAATGGGTGACGAAGGCCTTTATTGTCCTTGTGTTGATTGTAATAATGTGAAGGTGGTCAACAGTGTTGCAATCATTAGAGATCATGTATTTTGTCGTGGGTTTAGGCTTAAATACCATGTGTGGATTCGGCACGGTGAAGATGGAGAGTACAGTGGGGATCTTGATGGGAATGATGAGCATGATAAAAGCAACGAGATTCATGTGGACGAGGAATACGAGAATGATGAATATATTATTGATAATGGTGAGGATAGAGCTGAGGATGATCAGGTGGATGAGGTCGAGGATGAAGACGTGGATGAGATGTTGCATAGTGTTGAAGGTGGCGTGTTTGAGTTATTATCGGAGGCTTCCAAAAAGCCTTGTATCTTGGGTGCAAAAAATACTCCAAACTATCAGTCTTGCTAACACTTTTTAACATTAAGTCGAAGCATGGGTGGACGGACATTAGTTTTACTTCTTTGTTGACCACATTAAGTGAGATCTTGCCTAATGGGAATGAAATTCCTATGTCTTACTATTATGCTAAGAAGCTCATGTGTCCATTTGGTTTAAAGTACAAGAAGATACATGCATGTCCTAATGATTGTATTCTTTATCGAAATAAGTATGAAGAATTGAAGGAATGTCCATGATGCAAGCGGTCGCGCTATAAGCACATGAGTTGCAATCCTGGTACGGAGGGACCTCCTGCTAAGGTGTTGTGGTATCTTCCTATTATTCCAAGGTTTAAGCGTCTATTCTCAACACCAAAAAACGTTAAATACTCGAGGTGGCTTGTAGAGGGAAGAAAGAAAAATAGAATGCTGAAGCATCCAGATGACTCCCCACAATGGAAGAACATTGATTTGAAGTTTGGGAAATTTGGTGACGAAGCCAAAAATTTAAGGCTTGGGTTGTGCACGGATGGGATGAATCCATTTGGCACTCTTAGTACCCAACACAGCACATGGCCGGTACTTTTAGTGATCTACAATTTGTTTCCATGGTTGTGCATGAAACGTAAGTATGTAATGCTTTCACTGCTAATAACGGGACCTAGGCAACCTGGAAACGACATAGATGTTTACCTTGCACCACTTATTGGCGATTTGAGAAAGATGTGGGACGAAGAGGTTTCCGTTTTTGATGCTCATAAGAACGAGAAGTTCACATTGTGTGCAGTCCTTATGTGAACCATGAATGACTTCCCTGCATATGGCAACTTGTGTGGGTACAAGGTCAAAGGAAAAAAGTATGCCCTATATGTATTGATGACACATCAAGCATATACCTTAAAAATTCTCGCAAAGATTTCTACGTGCGGACTCGAAGGTTCCTCAGGCGTGATCACCCATACCGTAGGCAGAAAAAGGCTTTTGATGGGACAGTGGAAGAGGAGACTGTGCCTAGGCCATTGACCGGTGAATAGGTTTATGCTCGAGTTAAGGGTATATGAACGGTGATTGGAAAATCAGAAAAAGCTGCGGTCTCAACTGCTCCCTTTAAAAAAGAATCAATCTTTTGGAAGCTTCCGTACTGGAAAGAACATGACGTTAGGCATTGTCTTGATGTGATGCATATAGAGAAGAATGTGTGTGATGCACTTGTGGGAACGCTAATGAATATTCAAGGCAAAACAAAGGATGGAAAGGGTGCACGGTTAGATTTGTAAGAGATGGGGGTTCGTCCAGAATTATGGCCTCAGGATAAGGTTAGAAAGGGAAAGGTTAGAAAGAGAAAGGAACCAGAAAAGGAAAATATAAATGTTTCGAAAACAGGAAAGGGGAAGAGCAAGGGAAAAGGAAAGGCCACGCATGCGTCAAAGAAGAAAGATGAGGGTAAAGGCAAGGATGAAAAGACTTATTTACCACCGGCTTGCTACACATTGTCAAGGGTAGAAAAACGGATGTTTTGTGCATGTCTGTACGGCATTAAGGTTCCATCAGGGAACGCATCTAACATGAAAAGATTTGTATCTTTAAATGGAGAATTGAAGCTGACAAGTATGAAATCCCATGATTGTCACATTATGATGCAAGTATTCCTACCGATTGCGATACGTGGTATTTTACCGAAGCACGTGAGGGAAGCTATTACAAGCCTTTGTTCGTTTCTCAATACAATATGCAGCAAAGTGCTTGATCCTTGTACACTTGATGTGTTGCAAATGGATGTGGTTGTGACTTTGTGCAAATTTGAGATGTATTTCCCGCCCTCATTTTTTGACATAATGGTGCATCTGATTCTTCATTAGATGCGTGAGATTAAGTTGTGCGGTCCAGTGTTCATGAGGTGGTGCTATCCTTTTGAAAGACACATGAGCAGCTTGCAAGATAAAGTAATATATAAGGAATCCGACTCACCTGGAAGGAAGTTTAATTCAAGGGACCGTGAGTGAGGAGATTGGAAATTTTATGGCCGACTATATAGCTGTTGTTGAACCTATTGGTCTTCCTACTTCTCTACATGAAGGGAGACTTGATGGTCATGACACAATTGGGTCGAAACAAATGTCACCCGACCGAGATCAGTTCTTACAAGCACACCTATATGTGTTGCACCATGTTGCAGATGTTCACCCATATTTAGACGAGCACATGGATAGTTTGCGTGATGAGTTTCCATCGAAAGGTGAAAGGGCACTGATGCAGTTGCATAATAAGAGGTTTGTCAGTTGGTTTCGTGATCGAGTGATGGGTCGATTGGATGATAGTGTCACCGGTACAGTAAGGTGGCTTGCTTATGGTCCTAGGGATGATGTTCGCTCATTTGAGGGATATAACATCAATGGGTACACTTTTTGGACAGAGGGTCGGGATTTAAAATCATCCTCGACCCAAAACAGTGGTGTAACGCTTATGGCATCGTCAAGGGAGTTTGTAATTGCTAAGGATAAATCACCTGTCGATGCAAAGTTGTCATACTACGGTCGAATTCAAGAAATATAGGAGCTTGATTATTGTAACTTCACGGTTGCTCTTTTCAAGTGTAAGTGTGTTGATAATATCAGGTGTAACGTCAAATATGATGAATTTACTCTTGTAGATCTTGGCCACTTGAATGATAGTGCAGAACCATTCATCCTAGCATCTCAAGCTAAGCAACTGTTCTATGTAACTGACCCAGCCGATTCAAAATGGTCTTTTGTGCTCGCCGGCAAAAGAAGAATCCTAGGCATTGGAGATGTTGAGGATGAGGACGAATATGATGCTTTTGACGATTCAATACCTTTCACTGTTCCTAAACCTGTTGTAGAAAATAACATAGACGACCAAGCAAATTATATGCGATCAGATCACAACAAAGGAATATTAGAGTGAGGTACTATTAGTGTAAATTTGAGATTGTAAGCATTAAAAGTATTATTTAATCGCAAGTTAGGTGATTTTATGATTAATTTTGGTGAAAATGAATGAAAGTGTTAACTTAGTTGCCAATTAATCACAATTTCTATTTAATGAATGAATTAAATCTCAAAACATGTTAAATATGATAGCATATTAAGTGTTAACAATATTAGAAAATCATAAGTTAGGTAATTTATGGAGTCAATTTGGTGAAAATAGAATAAAAATGACCTATATGTTAACTTACTTGCCCATTTTCTATGTTTAGTTGTATTATAATTCATAAATTTATATTTGATTTATAATTTACCTAACTAATTTATTTCTAATGCAACTAATAACGTGTTATGTTTGTAATGGCAGGTGTTTATATCTCATGGAGGACGATTATGACCTTCATTGTGTAGAGGATTTGGAGGTGGATGATGATGAGGATGAGGACAAGGACATGCTTTATGATGTCAACAAGGAGAATGATTTGGGTGAGCCAGAAGATCAAGCTCAAGATGAGTTTGAGCGTAGGCTTGAAGAATTTGAAATTTCTACTGAACGTGCGCCTCTTATTGAAAATTCAATTTGTGAGATTGTTGGTGAGGATCCTACTCCTCAAACTCAAAGCCAAGGACAGGATCAAATGAACACAAGTGGTGGTAGAAGGGGGGGGTGTAAAGGCCCCAACTAAGAGAAAGGGTAGGGGTCCGACGACATGTTTTAAGAGACCTACCGGTCCCATGGTCCTGGAGTATGACAACAGAGGCCAACCTGCAGGCAAATGGCGTCGGCAATATGGAAACCAAGTTGGCATGTGTGCGTGCAAAATCCCCATTACACTTGAATGGCTTCAAGTACCTCCAGGCTTAATTAAAAAAATTTGGGATGATACAAGGGTAAGTGTTTTGTTGGCACATTTATGTGATTATAAATACCTTCCTCTTAAGGTCTGTGTAATTTGTAAGTGGAAACTAATAATCGCTTTTATTTATGCTTGCAGAAGCTGTTTAATATTCCTAATGATGACGCCAAGAGAAGGGTGTTTGAATCTTTAATAGCGGAAAGATTCAGAGGCTTCAAAACCTTATTAGCTAATAGATGGATCCATAAGAAAAAGAAACCAAAGAATAAGAAAGCTTGCAAGGGAAAGGATAATGAAGGTGGAAATGACGAAGCTGTTGAGGAAGACCAACTCCCGTGGCAAAAATGGCCAAGCATGACGGAGGATCAGTGGAAAGCTTTCGTTGTTCAAAAAAGTCAGCCAGAAGCAATTGTAAGTTTGGGTAAATCTATTGACAATTGTATAATATATTGACTCTTTTTAAAGTAATGATACTAACATTTCTATTTATGTAGGAACTTCGAGAGAAAAATACAAAAAATGCATTGCAGAAGGAGTACACCCATCGTATGGGGTCCAAGACATTTGGTGAATGGAGGGGAACTTGGGTCGAGGAGGGAGTATACCTCAAATCGCTTCTAGAGTCATCCAAAGAACCCTATGACTCCACGATCACTACGTTGGTGAGTCGTGCTGGCGATTTCATTTGTTCTCTCCATGCGTTTGATAAGGAAACCAGAAAATAGGTGATCAAGGGTCCTGAAACCAAAAAAATGGCAGATAAACTTTTAAGCTAACTATGAACTTGTGAACTTTATGAAGCTTTTGCATAATTATAACTAAACAAAAACATTAACTGTATTCATGTTACCTTTTTCTTTTTGCTATAGCTTGAGCACACTACAGAACTTGTTGAAGGCAAGCTAGTTCCAATTATAGAGAAAGACCCTTTCACCTTGGCTTTAGGAAAGCCCTACCATACAGGACGGGAAGTAGGTTTAGGAGGGATATTTCTAGGACGGAAAAAGGTGATGGGTCTGGAATACACAAAATCAGGAAGATCTCGAGCAAGTGTTAACTTACCGGATGACTTGGATGCCAAGGTAGCATTAATTAAGGAAGAAGTACGCAACGAGATAGTAGGTGAATTCAATGCTTGGGTGAAGCAGATGAACTTATCGAGCTTGTCGTTCCCCTCGACTACACCGGTCGACTCATGTAGTCACCCACAAGGACAAGAGGAAGATGAGATACATGGAGAAGATGAGATACATGGAGAAGATGTGATACGTGAGGTAGTTTCAAATCTATTTGTTTTGAAATATTGAGTTACGTGAGACCTAAGGTGGCATTATTGACGAACAATTGCAGGTTGCTACTCCTACACATGCGGACTCGAGAGAGCTTGAAAATCCAACACCGCATCAATTTCCAGATTTACAAGTGATTTGTTTGGTTCTAGCGTAAGGAATTTCGTTATATTATCAATTGTGTAGGAAAAGACCTCTTTTGATAACTTCTTTTTTACAAGTGTAGGAAGATACCCGGTGTGCACTTTTAGGCCTGAGGCTATCAAATAGTGGAGAATTGCATTTGGTGGCGTATGGTAGTGCAAAAGTGACAACCGGTGATACGGTTATGCCACAACATTACTCGATTGGGATCAATTCGGTGATTGTGAGGTTCAAAGACATCCCACTACCGGTGCCCATAGAGTAGGAAGGGATGACTAAGCTTTGGCAAGCTTAAGGTAGCTTTGTGGATTGGCCATGTGCGTGGGTAAGGTTGATCAACGAGTTATTATATATATATATATATATATATATATATATATATATATATATATATATATATATATATATATATATATTTGTGTTAAATAACCAATCTGCACTCTCTAACTTGTTCTCACAAAAAAACGCAAAACATCACTCACTCACGACTCCCCGACCCCATCTCCGCTGCCAAGGCTGCGGCTGCCTCGGCAGCAGCTGCCTGGGCTGCTGCGGGCAGGGAAGCAGCTGCAGCCTCGGCAGCAGCTGCTTGGGCAACTGCTGCCTGGGCTGCAGGGGCTTGGGCAGCTGCTGCTTGGGCTTTTGCGGCCTAGGCAGCTACTGCTTGGGTTGCAGGCCTACAGGGGCCTTGGCAGCTGCTGCCTGGGCTGCTGCTGCTGTTGCGGCCTTGGCTGCTGCTGCTGCCTTAGTTGTTGCGGCCTTGGCAGAAATCACCCTGTTGTTTTTTTTTTATTTTTTTTATATTACTCACTTGTGATTTTTTAATCAAATTTCGAATCAAAGCCAAGCTTCAAAGAAAAGGCGGGTAGAGAAGCCCAAAAGCATTGATCAACCTATAAAGAAAAATAGTGAACAACGGTCCAAGAGTGTAGAAGCGTCAAAGAAGAACTTTTTGAGAGGTTAAGCCATGCAACCTACTCCACTTGTTGAAGACATTGTACTTCAATTGCTCTCTAAGGATTTAATGTTTCTACACAATCGTGTTAGCCATTTGGTCGATCCCATTGAAGTTTCACTTCCTAAGGCAATGTTCCACTATGATTAGAATGCAGTAACGTGGATTAACAAAGAAAACGTGAAGGAATTTCTACGTGGTTCAATGCTTAACATGTCCCTCATTCAAACATTCATGAGGTACTTTAATGCCACTTAAATTATGTTATTCAGATTAGTGGTGATTATCCTTCATATTTCCATTAACTTTTTCAATGTTCATGCACGTAGAGCACTACAAGAGCACTTAAGTGACACTGATTCTCCTTGTGAAGTTGGGTGGTTATCCCCCAAGTAGATATCCACGCCTAGAATCTTAGGCAACCACCTTGACGTGATGTATTATGTAGAAAAGAGTATCAAGGAGTCAGTGCGTGCGGGAGACAAGTTCATATTCGCCCCATGTTATGATTAGTACGTCTAACCATGTCAAATTCAATCGTTTCTCCTTAATATATGTTGACTCATAATTGTTGATTTGTTTGTGTATTGTGAATTTATGTAGGTTGCATTGGACCCTCATGGTGATGTGTTTTTCCAATAACACAATCTATCACCTTGATTCAGCTCGATCAACAAAGAAGTTGCTCATGAAGGCTATACTGCAAAAGTAAATATAGCTAGTGTGATTATCATTACCCAACTCATTTTAACGTCAGACGACTAATCAAATTTGAATTTACTTTCGTACAGTGTTATGAAGAAGCTACATTGTCGTGCTCCTCAAGGTCCTACATGGAAATCACCGATGGTAATGCCACACGATATTGTGATGATCTTAATAAACATTGTGTAAATTGTTGCTGATTTCCTATGCATGTTTGACTCATGTGATTTGTTCCTATGTTAGTGCGCACAAAAAGATAAAGGAGTTGATTGTGGCCTGTATGTGATGAGATTCATGCTTGACATAGTGACTCATTGTACAGACAGTCTACAACTTGATGAGGCACGTCCTTAAATTTTGTAAAATGTTTTATGATGTCATTTCAAGCCTTAGACACCTACAAATAGGTAAAATTGACATGTTATGAGAAAGAAATAGTTCATTTGGTTAAAAAATATAGAAAATAGGCAACATATAATTCATATAGGCCATAGTTGGGCATCATGGATACAAAGTGTCCTAAAACTTAATAAAATGAACTTTTAATGTGATTTCAAGCCTTAGACACCTAAAACTAGGTAACATTGACATGTTATGAGAAAAAAATAGGTCATTTGATAAGAAATTTAGAAAATGACCGAATTAGAAGTCATATAGGCCATATTTGGGCCAGCTTGAGTAAAATGCGTCTTAAAACTTAGCCAAATGATAATTTAATGTGATTTCAAGCCTTAGAAACCTAAAATTAGGTAACATAGACATGTTATGAGAAATAAAAAGGTCATTTTGTAAGAAATGTAGTAAATGACCGAATTAGAAGTCATATAGGCCATATTTGGGCCATTTTGAGTAAAATGCGTCTTAAAACTTAATAAAATGCACTTTTAATATGATTTCAAGCCTTAGACACCTAAAAATAGGTAACATAGACATCTTATGAGAAATAAATAGGTCATTTGATAAGAAATATAGAAAATGACCAAATTAGAAGTCATATAGGCCATATTTGGCCCATTTTGAGTAAAATGCGTCTTAAAACTTAATAAAATGCACTTTTAATGTGTTTTTTAGCCTTAGACACCTAAAACTAGGTAACAAAGACATTTTATGATAAAGAAATAGGTCATTTGATAAGAAATGTAGAAAATGACCGAATTAGAAGTCATACAGGCCATATTTGGGCCATTTTGAGTAAAATGCGTCTTAAAACTTAATTAAATGATATTTTAATGTGATTTCAAGCCTTAGAAACCTAAACCTAGGTAACATAGACATTTTATGAGAAATAACAAGGTCATTTGATAAGAAATGTAGAAAATGACCGAATTAGAAGTCATATAGGCCATATTTGGGCCATTTTGAGTAAAATGCGTCTTAAAACTTAATAAAATGTACTTTTAATGTGATTTCAAGCCTTATACACCTAAAAATAGGTAACATAGACATTTTATGAGAAATAAATAGGTCATTTGATAAGAAATATAGAAAATGATCGAATTAGAAGTCATATAGGCCATATTTGGGCCATTTTGAGTAAAATGCGTCTTAAAACTTAATAACAAGCACTTTTAATGTGTTTTTTAGCCTTAGACACCTAAAACTAGGTAAAAAAGACATTTTATGATAAATAAATAGGTCATTTGATAAGAAATGTAGAAAATGACCGAATTAGAAGTCATATAGGCCATGTTTGGGCCATTTTGAGTAAAATGCGTCTTAAAACTTAATTAAATGAACTTTTAATGTGATTTCAAGCCTTAGACACCTAAACCTAGGTAACATAGACATTTTATGAGAAATAACAAGGTCATTTGATAAGAAATGTAGAAAATGACCGAATTAGAAGTCATATAGGCCATATTTGGGCCATTTTGAGTAAAATGCGTCTTAAAACTTAATAAAATGTACTTTTAATGTGATTTCAAGCCTTATACACCTAAAAATAGGTAAAATAGACATGTTATGAGAAATAAATAGGTCATTTGATAAGAAATATAGAAAATGATCGAATTAGAAGTCATATAGGCCATATTTGGGCCATTTTGAGTAAAATGCGTCTTAAAACTTAATAACAAGCACTTTTAATGTGTTTTTTAGCCTTAGACACCTAAAACTAGGTAACAAAGACATTTTATGATAAATAAATAGGTCATTTGATAAGAAATGTAGAAAATGACCGAATTAGAAGTCATATAGGCCATGTTTGGGCCATTTTGAGTAAAATGCGTCTTAAAACTTAATTAAATGAACTTTTAATGTGATTTCAAGCCTTAGACACCTAAACCTAGGTAACATAGACATTTTATGAGAAATAACAAGGTCATTTGATAAGAAATGTAGAAAATGACCGAATTAGAAGTCATATAGGCCATATTTGGGCCATTTTGAGTAAAATGCGTCTTAAAACTTAATAAAATGTACTTTTAATGTGATTTCAAGCCTTAGAAACCTAAAAATAGGTAACATTGACATGTTATGAAAAACAAATAGGTCATACATGCATAATGCTTAACCTAAGTAATTAATTCTAACATAGTTTTTATGTATTCCTAGTTTTGCAAGGTACAAAAGGAAGGTCCGTTAACAAGCAAGGAACTTAATGAAGTTCGAGACATGTTGGCGTCTTTCCTTACCTTTAATTTGTAAATTTCACTTCTATTTGAAATTATATTTTGTTAACTTTTTAACTACATTATTAAATAATTAGAATTGTTTGTATATATGACACTTTTTATTTATTGTATTGCATATATATATATATATATATATATATATTAATATTCCCAAATGGTGGAAAATGGGGGTTTTGAAATAGTGGGCATCTCTATTTTTCTACTAATGGCTAGCCTTGAGGATTTTTGCATTAATAACCCAAAAACGCTCATGGAAATAACGATTTGTCTTAGATTTTAAATCCACCAAGTCATTGAGTCGAGTTCGATTTCATCACGAACTCGTGGAGCTATCCCTAAGCACACACCATAAAGGGAGGCCGCCTTGTTAATGTGTCCAAATTAAACTCTTAACTATGATACCCTTTGACACCCAAATAATTAAGCTTGACCATAGTTGAACATAGAACTTGACTTTAGGTTGCGAGCTTCGTTGCACCATGCGTGACAATGTGCTTATGTGTGCATATTAATATTGAATTTATTTTTCTCTTGTCTAAAGCTCCTATTTTATTAGAGTCGAGTTTGGCCCAAAGGGCCAAAGTGACCTCCAAAACCTTAGGATTCGTTTGGCATCGCTTTGGTTTTCTGTTTTTTGGTTTTTTATTTTTCAAAATCATATGATATATGTCATATAATGATTTAAAAATTAGTCAGCTTATCAAAATCATGATAATTTTGAAAACTGACAACAAAAAAGTGAAAACACCTTTTTCTTGTTTCTTGCTTTTGATTTTTGGTTTTCAAAAAAAAGAAAACTAAAAATAAAAAACAATGCCAAACAAGCCCTTAGTAGACCAATTTTTGATACGAAAATCAATAACTTTTATTTATGTGGTGATGATTTCTAATTTCTTTTACTTTAAGGGGTGGTTATTTAAAATAAATAATAAAAGAGTGGTAAAATCAATTTAGGTGATTTGAGGGGTAGTTATTTACAAATTACCTAAACAAAAACTCTAAGAGTAAATGGTGAAACAAAGGGCATGGATAACTTAAAAGGGTAGGGATTGTTATCATCTTTGATTTTTTCATTGCAGATGACCATTTCCCTAGTAATGGTTTCAATTTTCAGTGATGAAGAATCTCAAATACATATACACTACTCCATAATATACATCATCAATCAATAAATAAAATTGAATTATAATTATAAAGTCAAATGCCAAATGCCAAATGCCAAATTAATTAAAACAAAATTTATTATCCTTTATATTCAATTAATTACATCTCAAATACATTTTGATTCAATCCTCTAACCTAACTTAATAATTATCAATATGCTAACAGGTAACAACTTCAGAAGAGCACCAACTTGAATTCCCCTTGAAATTCGAAACCACTTAATAATCTAATTCAACCGCAACTTCACTTCCACCAACTTGAACCACCAGCGGCGCTTCCAGCCTTCCACCAAACTGAACCATCAGCGACAACCTGAACGACCATCAGCACTTCCACTAACCTCAACCACCGTAGCGCCTCCACCAATAGTGTGCGCAAATAGTGAAGTCACAACAAACACCCACAAATCAAAGATGAAAAATCAGAATTTAATCCAAATCATAACATAAAAATCAATTGATAAAAGTTATAGATCTAAAATTAATAATTGAGAATTAGACAAGCTACCTACATAATGTTAAACACCAATCAACCTGCAACAACTTATGACCATAAGCAGAGCAAAATAGACATTCAATGGCTTGATCTTTCGCACATTGCATTGTATCGGAGTTGGGGTTTAAAAACAAGGCTTGTTGTAAACAGAGGAAGAAGACGACATATTTTCGCACATCGCATATTTCGTAACATTCAGAATTGATCTTTTGCACACCGCATTTTTTGTAACATCAACGTTGATGCTCGGAGTTTAATCAGACATCAGTTCTTAGAACAATAAGGGATGAATCTAGGTAGAAGAGAAAGGAGTTAGGGTTTCATAAGAAGGAAGAAATGAGAGAAGAAGAAAAGAAGAGGGGAAGTTCTGAAGGAGAATAAGTATGACGGCTATCTTAAGAGGAAAGAGGAGTTAGGGTTCGAGTTTTGGGACTTTTGGTATATTACATTTTTCTTTATTTTTTTTAAAAAAATAATATCAAACATATAGAACGGTTAACTAGGAGGGGCGATTTATATTGTAAGTGTAAAATTTTGGATATATCAAATAGAACGATTAACTAAGAAATGCGTTCTATATATTAAAATTACAATTTAATAAAAATAATAAAATAAATCATATTAAACGGTTAGCTTAGATAGGCGTTCTATATAATTCTAGAGATCACCTATATAAGTTAACTGTTTTGTATCTTGCATTTCTTATTCTAGTTTTTGTAGTAGTGAACAAAGGTATCGACAGAGGGAATCTGCATTTTCAGTCCAACATTGATCATGAACTTGATAAATGTCAAATGATTTTCACAGCAGTTGATATACCTCTTAAGATGAAGCCCAAATTACTTAAGAAGTTTGAAGATACTATCATGAGTATAAACAATCAATAGATAGTATACATGGTTAGGTAGTAGTCTAATCTATTACCAGTAAATTGTAAAAGAAACATTGACAACCATATTCATGGGATTTAGCATCATTAAAACCTCGGAGTTTTTTTCGGTTGATATTGTAGTTGTATAAGATTTGGTATATCGATTTTGAGAAGATGACATTTAGTGTTTTGCATGAAGGTGATAATAGTTTAGTTTTTGTCAGAGATTTGTATTGTAGCTTAGTTAACAGTTATAATTATTATATCTTCTTTATGTGAAAAGTTGGCTCGAATTTTGATGATGTTAAAAGCACCATAATTGCAAATTTTTTAGTAATTCTTCAACCCACTTATAATGTGTTATATGTGTCACTATAATATATAAGTTTTCATGTAATTTGTTAATATATTTAATATAATTTGTTTCATGTTTATTAAACCCTCTTACCACTCTTTTGAATATTAATTAAGCTTTCTTTTTGTAATCTCTTACCACTCTTTTCTTCTTTTATTTATTAATTGTAATATTTCATTATTTTAGTTTTATTATTACTAACTAATCTCAAATTTGTAAAGGACAATTTGGATAATAAGAAGAAAAAATGTTTACGTAGGTATTATAAGTGCATGAAAGGGATGTTACATTATGCTCTTGCTGCCAGTAACAAGGGGTTAAGAAGGCCACAAATTAAACCGAATGTTGAAAAGTCCGTTAAATCTTTTATCAGTTTGATAACAAAACAAATGAAGGATGTGGCAAGTGGTGTGATGAATAAAACTTATAAATTTTCACTAATAATAAAGTAGATAATATTTACCTTTTAATGATCAATTTAAATTTTATCTAGATAATGCAATAAAGCTCATTGAAGCCGGGGAGAAAGGGAAAAAGAAAGCTGAAGATATCAAAACTAATGAGGCAAAAAAAAAAAAAATGAAGAATGTAGAAAATGTGGTCACGATCAAGGATGCTATATAATCTATTAGGTTAGTTATAATACTTTACATTATTTTAAAGTTCTTTTATAAAAATTTAAAATAAACTTTTCCCTTCTTTGTGAAAGTGTGACATGGGAATCGGAGAGGATAGTGGAACTAGTAATCCTATCTTACCTGAGTGACAACCTTAGGAGGTAAGTTATTCATAGTTTTAGTAGTTTTGTTTTATATGTGTACTTCAAATAAATTAGAAATACCTATATAATGGGGTTATTATTGGTAAAATACTAAAAAAACCTAGTTCTTAAAACACGAGTTGATCACAGATAGTCCCAAGAAAGGTAGAAATCTTTTTTAAAGAATTAGTTTGCAACGATAATTTAAAATGAAAGTAAGTCATGGTAGCTACATGAACAAGAAAGAATAAACGAGCCTAATTTGTTGGCACTAAGTTGCAATACAAAAGAACATAATATCATAAAATTTGTTCCAAAAGTTTAATATAGACGCGTGGTTCAAGGAAGCTAAGCCCTTCCATACCCGGCATGAATTAATTCCACTTTGAAAGAGGGGTAGATGAGATTCGAACCCGTGACCTTTGTGTCACGCTGGCTCCAATACCATGTTAGTGAACCATCAACCAAAAACTTAAGTTGATGGTTGATGCTTAGGAATATGTTTTATACTCTATCAGTTATACTATAAGTCCATCCTATAAAACTTTACCAAATAAAAAATTAAAAAAAATCATAAAAGCATTACATAAATGTAGATACAAGCAAAAGGAAAGAATATTCTAACAACATGTCTACGAAGGGAATTAAGTTAGACTGAGTGCATAATTTAGAAACTTATCTTGTAAAATAAATGTTTTAGCTTTGAAAACATGGTGTGTGATGGAATGTGGAATATAATGAAGGTGGCTCACAATTTGGAATATGATTTTGTATTGATGGAGTGTGAGTTTGTGATGCAACAAATGAGATCTCAACAAGTAAAAAGATTTTCAAGCATGCACCAAGATAAAGAAGATATTTAGGCCCACTTCTTTTAATTTTTGCTTTACAAAGATATTAATTGCTAAAGGTTCATTTTAATGTTTTGGCTTTTAGTCATGTTAAGAGGGTCGGGAATATACAACTAAGGTAGTAATTGAATTAATTTGTATGAACTCTTTTCCCAAAGTAGCGGAAATTGATCTTACTAAATAGATAACTCGGTCTTGTGCTGATTTTTTTCAAAGGTATCATATCATCCTTCCATTCCTACTCTTTCCACCATCTTACTATTTCAGATGTTTTTCTAGAGAGCTCTCTCAATAATTCTAGCATTATCCATGAATTTCCATCTAATTTTCTTTTTTTATAAGCGACGACTGTTTTCCATTTTAATTTCCTATATATTTGATATAGTTTGATCCATTTAATTCATGATATATTTCTTTGTTTAATTCAAGCTTAATAAAATTAATAAGTTAATTTTAGTTATAAAGTATTTAAACTTTAGAGCATCTCCAATGGCAAGCTACAATGCTTTGTAGCTTGCTTTTCCACATAAATTTCTAAGCTACAACACTTTTTAAGCAACAACTTGTTTCAATGGTAAGCCACAACATATTGTAGTTTGCAAAAAAATAAAGTTTAAAAAAAAAATAGATAATTATACACATGTTCCAATATGAATGGAGATTATTTGTCTCTTTTTCAATTAAGCATGTAGCTTGGTTGGGCTACAATTGCTAGCATGTTGCTCAATTTTTTATTCTCCAATGGTAAGCATGTAGCTAGGAACTTTATTTAAATTGCAAGCAAGTCCTTATAATTGAACCATTGGAGATGCTCTTAGAAGTATGATTTTGCCTTACTTTTGCAGATCTCTGAATCCGTACTTTTCCCTAGTATTGTACTATTTGGTGAACCTTTTGGGTTGTGTACTAGGATATAATTATTTTTTTTTAAAATAAAAACAAGTATGAATTATATATGCATGAAAATTACTTAATTTTTGTTGTAAATCTTTTTTTCCAAACATTATGTTGTTATTGTTTCATTTTTATTAATAAATCTTTAAAGAACTAGTGTAGAAATAATAATCATGGATTAGAGTTTATGTGTAGGTTTTTGTTTTTTTCACATAATATATTCATCCATTACTCATCTGATCCACATGTTTCACTCGCAAAAGGGGAATGGGCGGATGTGGATGATGGATGAAGTGGGTAATGGATGGATGCGCACTACTAGAAAATAGGTAAATAACGACGGACTGGTTCCAACGGACACATTATTCCGTCGGAAAAGTCAAAAATTTCGACGGTTTTTTATTCCGTCAAAAATTTCCGACATATTCAACTACTCCGTCGGAAAATATGTACTTTTCCGACGGAAAATCCGTCAAAAACTATGTTTTCGGACAGAATAAAAATCTGTCGGAAATTTTCAACGGAAAATTCCGTCGGAAATAATTAAAAAAAAAAGAAAAAAATGCTTTTCATAAAAATCCTAAGACACCTCTCTCTCATTTCCGCCTCTTCTCTTTCTCTTTCCCCCTACTCTTTCTCTTCCACTCCTCTTCTCTTTCCCTCTTCTTCTTCTTCTGTCGTTCTTCTTACTCCTCCTCTTTCCTTTTATTGTTCTCGTTCTCGTTTTCCGTCTCACTCTTCCTCTTTCATCTTCTTCTACTTCTTGTTCTCCTTCTTAGTCCTCTTTCTCTTTTCCCCTTCTCTTTCTCTTTCCACCGCCAACACTAACCACCCGCCGCCACAACAACAACGACATGAACAACAACATCAACGGTGGAAAACGAAGGTTTTTAGGTCAAATTCGATAATGAAAACTCTATATCTAGAGTTTTTACGTTCGAATTTGGCCTTGTAAACCCAATTTCGAGGTTTGGTGTGGTCAAATTAAGGTATGTATCTCTTTTTTTCCTTAATTTTGATTTTAATTGTTCTTTTTTTGGATTTTTTAAAAAAAAATTATGGTGGTGGTTAATGGATCTGGGTTGTGGTCAAAATTTTTTGATGTTTTTTTTTGTCAGAATTTTTTGATATTTTGGTAAGGGTTTGGGTGGGTGGATCAGGTTAGGGTTCTAATCCACCTAACCTAATCCATGCCTAGCCTAAAAATCCATTCAAACCTTTTTTTTCCTATCTCAAATCCACAAACTATAGCCTAATTTTTTTTTCTTTTTGTGACCACAGTCCAAAATCAAGCAAAACTGAATTTTTGGCCCCATAATTTTGATCCAAATCTAATTTTGTTGAATAATTCTCAAAATACGATTTCCAACGATATATCATAACTCCTATTCTGATTTATAATGAAGAAGATATGAGAAAAGCATTAAACTTGGCCCAAAATCCACACCAGTGCACTAAAACAACCATATATTAAAATCAACAAAAGATTTTAACCTAACTTTGGGTTGGAAACTAAACTTAAAGATCTTTCCAAAAAAATATTATGTCTTATTCTGAGTTGCAGATAAAAAAAAGTTATGAAAAATTTTAAAACGCGTAAAATCTGCCAAAGCACTGCGCTGCGGTACAAAAACAACGTGGCATAGTACAACGAACTACGTCACAGTACTATGTACCGTGACCCGACACTTTGTACTGTAACACGACACACAAATTCATGATCAGCCCTTCTTTTCTGTCTTCTAGCCTATAAATACGACCCCGATTTTTAGTTTTCGAACATAGTACAAAGAACAAAAATGGAGACAACGCATACGAGCCTAAACATAATAAATTCAAGCCTTTGATCATCCTTACTCCTATTCTTATCATCATTTTCAACAATTATAAGTCCCTTTGCAATATTTGGAGTTGTACTCATCAACCTAGGCATAAAAGGTTAAAATTCTAAGAGTTTGGACAAATCTAAATTTCATTTTTGTTAATAATTTGATTCTTTCAATTTAATCTATTTTTTATTGAAATTATTAAAAATTAATTCATGATATAGTAATTTATATAAAATAAATTATAAATTAAATAAAAAATTATTTACACTATATATATATATATATATATATATATATATATATATATATATATATATATATATATATATATATATATATATATAACTAAACTTATAAATTACATCTTAGTATCAAACTACTACTTAAAAAGAGCCATCCTTCTAACGCTCTTTGAAGCAAATTCATCCACCAAATCTTCGTATTGTATAGTCTCCAAAATATCATTTAAATTGCTGTCATTACTAATCCATTAAGTCTCTCTTGTAACATCATAGACCGCAAGTAGGATTTCAACAGCTTCAATTTCGAAAAACTTCGTTCTGCAAAAGCAACGGTCACGGGAATAGTCAATAAAATTCAATATGCATTATTTGTATTGGGAAAACAATCAAAATTTTTTAGAAACATTAATATATCAATTGCTCCCATTCTTCTATTTAGAAGAACATCTCTTAGTAGCTTCAACTCCACAAATAATTCATGCCCATTGTCAATTACAGAGTATAATTGCATAAATTTTAACTGTTGAAATGAAAATTAAATTTTAACTGTTGAAACTAATGCCCATCTCTTAGGATTATATATTGGATGGAAAATTTTAACCATTGAAATGAAAATTAAATGAGGTAAAAATCGATTTAATTGCTCCATTATCAATTACAAAGTATAATTGCAGAAATTAAAATGAAGAATATGGAAGGTTTGAGATTTTTGTGGGAATTGCAAGAAAAGAGAGTAACTAGAGGGTTTTTTTTTGAAAAAATGGAGAATTTGTAAATGGAAAATTGGATCTTTTAGTTAAAAACTAGAAAGCTAATTTGACGGAGTAAAGTAGGAGAATATTGTTGACTATTAATCTGTTATTAAAGATAGCTAAGTAGAAGGAAGTTTCCAGATTTTATTTTAATGCCTTAAAAAAAAATTAGGCCCCTTTGGTTTTGGGGCCCTGTGTAGTAGGTCTGCTTGCATAGGCCCAAAACCAGCCCTGTATGTATGCCTTTTGAATCGCAAAGAGCATTTGTCATAATAAGAATTGAGTATAGGTCAATATGGGCAAATTTGACTTCCATGACTCAACTATGTACCATCATCCCCGACGCTGACCCTTCATTCGTAGTTTATAACCATATGGAGTCAGTAGTCTCACGGATAATGAATGCAGTGTAACCTTCATAAATCAAATCGCTATTGCCAAGTATATTCACAACATGCTTAGCTAGGCGCACCTTCAATTTGAAACCTTCAATTTGACGCCTATAATTTGGTGAATCCATAATGAGTCATATTTATATAGGATTCATAGGCACGTTTATTCTATATTTATAGTTTCTTTTTAGGTCTTTTTGTTTCTTTTTAGGTTGCAAATGCATAAGTTATTTGTTTTGCACTCTATTATGCTTCGTTTGTGTTTTTCTTAATGTTTCAGGTGATTTCATACTCATTTCGAAGCTTTCGAAGTATTTGGAGTTGATTCGGATGGTATTTGGATAGAAGTCGATGAATTGAGTTTGTTAACCAAAGATCTCATGTTCGTAGATATTGATTTTGATTATTTTTTTACTAGAAAATGGATATAGCATTCATAAGGATCACTATGTGCCTTTCTGAATTGAATTTGAGTTGAAAACAAAGAAAAACGATGGTTTAAAAAGTGTTAAAATTGACCTTGTTCTCTTCAGATCATAACTTGAGTTCTGCAGATCGGATTAAAGTGATTCAATTTTAATTGGAAACTAGACTTGAAGGGATTTCTAACGATAGGTCACAAGTCTATATATGACCTTTGCATCAGAAGCTACAAGCTATGAAGTCGACGGTATGGCCAGCAGCAAGTGAGCGAGAGCTCGCGAGCTATAGCTCGCTGGTGCAGCGATGCCTTATTGAAGTCCAACAACGTGCCAACATATATGGACCATCATGGTTGCTCGTTAAGGCTTGGTTCTTGGGTCAGTTCCCCGTCTTCATTGAGCATCTTCGCGCCACATCATCTTCTATTGTCTAATTGTCTGACAACTTGTGTAATTTATATTTTCTTTAATTATTTTCAAATTGGAAATTAAGGAATTATAAATACTCAAGGAGACTTATTTTCTCCTTATGCTTTTTATTATTTTTTTACGTTCGTTTTATACTCTCTAGCCATAGTTTCTCTTGGGAAATTCCATGGATTTTGAGTTTGTTACATTAATTCATTAAGGTATTTTATTTCTCTCTTTTAATTATGCTTTCTTTATTACATTTAGTTTTAATTATTTATTTCATGCTAGAGTAGTTTATTTCTAGGGTTTGAGAATCCATGTTTATACAATAAATTTTGATTGATGTTATTGATATTTTGATTATTCATATCTCTAATTGATAGTGTTATAATGTTAATCTTGCAACCTGATTAATTGTTTGATTAGTTGTTGTTAATAAGAGTTTGAATCTAAAGATCGTACTTTTTTAGGCTTACCTACAATTAGTAATTTTGATTATAATAACGACCGAACTACATATGTTGAATTGAGAGCGTTAAGAACCAACCGTAGGCTTAGCAATTGCTCTAGATACTTGATTAATTGAATTGTTGATGGTATTTTGATAGATTTAGAAATATAAGTATGGTGAACCATAACCCTAGGCCTTTTTATTATTTTTGTCCTCATTTTATTTTAGATTACTTTCCTATCCCAAATTTCGTGACTTATTTTAGTTTCTCCAATTCCTTAGAAGTTAGATTGAATACCATCTCCCTGTGGATTCGGCCATACTTACCCTACTACATTGTTAGTTGGTTTTGTTAGGAAATTATTTTTGACAGGTCTACGACAACCTATAAATCCACTGGGGAGAATTCTTGGTTATTCATCGATTTGAGTGATCAGTATTTAATTGAAAAGAGTGGATGAGACTTGAAAGATTCATCATGAATTGCGTCTTTTGCGATGTAATTGACATTGTCACATTTGGATATGCGTTTTAGCTTACCTATCTTGCCACAATAGTACGTGTTCTACGTATGTGGCTCACTAGTAGAAAAATAAAGAAAGGCACCGAGCCATGCCCACCGGTTTTTGAAATAAACCGGCGGGGAAAAAATGGGCGGGATAAGGCTTTTTTTAATTGCCACCGGTTCAAACCAAACCGGTGGCATATGCTGTAAAGGCCACCGGTTCAAAACCGCAAAACCGGTGGCAATAATTAAAAAAAAAAAACCCGCCCTTTCCCTTTTCCTTTTAACCTTCTCTTTCTCCTTTCCTTTTTCATTTTCACTCAAAGCAGCAAAACCCTTCTCACTCGAAGCTCACTGTAATTCCATCCTCCACCACTGCTGTCAACTGCAACGCCGGCCACCACAGCTGCTGCCTACTCCACCACTAGTGTCACCTGCAACTCCCTCCACCACTAACTCCAACTCTCTTCACTCTCACTGCATTCCTCACTCTCAAACCCCCTCCACCACTGACGCGACGCCTCATCTGACTCACCCCTTCCACCAGTGATGCCACCGTAGCCGTGCCGACGCCGCTCTGCTGTAGAGGTTAGCCACAACCTGTTTTTCCTTCTCTTCCCCCCCACCTTTTTTTTTTACTTAGTTTACTTCTGTCTTCTTCTCTAATTCCAACTCCCATTTTTTTGGATTTGTCATTCTGAATAAACCCCATTAATGTACAGGTTCAGATTATGCTAAAAAGTCAAATAATTTCAAAGAATTACAAATTGGTGTCAAGGTATAATCTTTCTTTAATTTCATTTTTCTGATTATGAGTTCGAATATTATTCTCATATGCGTAGTATGTTCTAATAATTAATCTAAGGTGTACTTTTTTTGTTGTTAGGTTTGCGATTTTTATTGAGAATATGATGTTAAGTTTGTTACTTCTTATTGAATTGATTGAAATGAAATGATATTTGTTGATCTAATTGATTATTAAAATGAACTGATTTAGATTGATTTAATTGAATTAATCGGAGGTGTACTTATTTTATTGTTGGGTTTGTGATTTTTATTGGGAATATGATGTTGAGTTTGTTACTTCTTATTGAATTGATTAAAATGAAGTGATATTTGTCGATTAAATTGATTATTAAAATGAACTGATTTATATTGATTTAATTGATAAAATCGAAGGTGTACTTATTTTGTTGTTGGGTTTGCGATTTTTATTGGGAATACGATGTTGAGTTTGTTACTTCTTATTGAATTGATTGAAATGAAATGATATTTGTTTATTAAATTGATTATTAAAATGAACTGATTTATATTGATTTCATTGATAAAACTGAATTTTTTAAAGTATAATAATGATTATAGTTGATAGTGTCTGAATGATTTTTTTCACGGTTGAGAAGTGAAAACAGCAAGAAACTTAGCCAATTAAGGAGGAGCTCAAAGTTGTTCCCTCAGATCGAGCGCCAAAGCTGCCCACCGGAGAACTCCGCGCCTGCCGCTGCTAGTCCTCTGCCCTAATCCTTGCAATTTGTTGCCATTTCTCTGGTTTGTTCTTCTTCTCCCACTTATTTATATATGTTTCTCTTTTTTTTGTCTTTACTAGTTTAATGTTTCTGTTATCAACAAACACTGCAATTTGTTCCCAATTTCGCGTTTTGTTCATTGAGTTTTGTGGTAATTTCTTGGTTTGAATTAATTAATTTTATATATCCATTTAATAAAAGTTTTTCATGATATTACAACTTGTGTATTATTGGTTAATTACAAATAAAACAACAATATATAGAATGCTTGCATCATCATATGCCTAGATACCCGTTCAAGGCTTTCTCATTAGGAGAAAGTCTTGAATAGTCCCCGGTTGGGACTGTTCTTGAATGTTTACTCTCACTTAGGTGGTGAATGTATGTCTTCTTTTCGATTTTAAGGAACATCTTGGCTTACCATTTCCTCACCATGTTCTCTGGGTACATATGTGGGTAAGTAATTATCTACGTCGTTTACTTGGAGAACAAGGGGGAAATGCTTCCAGATTTCCTTAATATTTGAAAGTTGACATACATTCACTAGTGAGAGTAGACATTCAAGGATGGGTTAGGTTAGAGTGATAAGGACACTTTGGAAACATGCATTTTTTCACTATATGAATGGTAAATTCACGGTGTGTATTTGAAATTGATTTACATAAAATTCATGGTGTATTTGAAGTTCAAATTTGATGTTGTGACTGTGATACAAAATTTTGTTGCTTATGTTGAAACTCAATTTCACACTTTATTCATGTCAGTCAAAAGTGATAATGCTAAGGAATTAACTAAAGGATATATGATTTTGTTCTACAATTCTAAGGGTATAGTTGTCCTGAAAAGTTGTGTTGATACACCTCACCAAAATGGGGTAGTAGAAAGAAAGCATAAGCATATTTTAGAGGTGGCTAGGAGTCTGTATTTTCAGTCTATGATTTCAGCTCAATATTGGGGAGAGTGTGTATTGTGTGATGTGCATATAATAAACAGGACACCACTTAGAGTTCTTGGTTTTGTTTCACCATTTGAGAAATTATTCGGGAAGCCACCTGACGTAGATAGTTTGAGAGTGTTTAGATGCTTGTGTGTTTATCTTTACTTTGAAACAAAACAGGAGTAAATTTGATCCTAAAGCAGAAGCATTCATATTCATTGGTTACTCTCCTTCTCAAAAAGGTTATAAGGTTCTTAACTTGACAACAAAGAAGATATCAATCACTAGAGATGTTATTTTTCATAAGAAATTCTTTCCTTTTCATCATTCAACACCTTCGAAACCAAACTCTTATTCATCTCCATCTGTTCAAATCTTTGTTCCATCCTCTACATCTCTAGATGATGTTTGCTTTCATGATTTCCTAGACATTTTCTATACTATTAACACCTTTTCTCCTCATTCTCATCCCTTTCATTCTCCTTCATCTTCTACTTTACTCCCAAACACTGATTCTGTTTCTTCTACATCTTCTTCTTTCATTCCTTTTCTTTCCCGAGTTCTGATTCTTTGTCCTAGTTCCAATTCTTCTTCTAATTTCTCTTCTCATACTGACATTCCACCTCAAACTTCTAGCAGAGTATCAACAAGACCTGTTAGTATCCCAAAGAAATTTTTCGATTTCTATCTTCAGCTTCCAAACACAAAATCATCTTACAAGAGACCTGCTACCATCAGTCAACACTGGTGCAATCTGGTTTGTTACATAACATTCCAACAAGACAGAAGGCTTTTATTGCTCACTCTTCAAGTGAGCAGGAACCAACCACTTATAAAGAAGCTTCAGGGAATTCTTATCGGGTATCAGCAATGGAAACAGAATTACAAGCTTTAAAGGTTAACAAGACATGGGAACTAATTTCTGTACCTCCTAAGAAGAGACCTATAGGCTACAAGTGGGTATACAAGATCAAGAAGAAAGCTAATGGTTCTATTGACATATATAAAGCAAGGCTGGTGGCTAAAGGGTACTCTTAGAGATATGGGATTGATTATACAAAAACTTTTTCACTAGTGGTCAAGATGGAAACCATTAGAAGTGTTCTTGCATTGGCAGCTTGTAAAGGTTGGGAGATTTCTCAGCTTGATGTGAACAATGCCTTCTTACATGGAGATCTCCATGAAGAAGTCTATATGACAGCTCTTGAAGAGTTACATAATCCTGAAAATTTAGTGTGTAGGCTCCGGAAGTCATTGTACGGCCTTAAACAGGCTTGTAGGCAATGGTTTGCCAAATTGTATGAAGAGCTCATTTTAGAGCAAAAATGATTATTCTCTTTTTATCAAGAAGGGACATGGTCACATAACTATTGCAATTGTCTATGTGGATGACATGTTAATATGGGACAGATTCTGCAAGTATTAAAGCACTAAAACATCATCTGGATTCCTTGTTTGGGATCAAAGTTTTGAGCAGATTAAGCTACTTTCTAGGATTGGAAGTAGAATACACTCCTGAAGCAAAAGTTTACTAAGGAATTGCTGGAAACTGTAAGTATTACATATTTTAGGCCGGCAGTTACACCTTTTTCCATGAACCTTAAGCTAAATGCATCAAATATGAATTTGCTTAAGGATCCTGAGTTTTATAGATGCTTAGTGGGAAAATTAAACTTTTTATCCCACACTCGACCTGATATTTCTTACACAGTCCAAACCCTAAGTCAATATATGCAGAACCCCCAAACCACACTTTCGGGCTTTGCTTCATACACTCAGATACATTGCTGGTACCTCGGGACAAGGTATTCTGCTTCAAGGGTCAAATGAGATAACTTTGCAAGCTTTCTCTGTCAGTGATTGGGGTTCTTGTACAGATACAAGGAGTTCAGTTATTACTAGCTATATTTTATTACTTGGGAAGTCACCCATTAGCTGGAAAAGTATGAAACAAGGGGTTGTGTCTACTTCCAGCTCTGAGGCTGAATATCGAGCAATGGCTTCACCTTCTTCTGAGGTAGCTTAGATTGTTCTTTTACTGGAAGAACTTGGTGCAACAAAGTTGAAACTTGTCACTCTGCATTGTGACAATCAGAGTGCCTTACATATTGCACGCAATCCTGTGTTTCATGCTTGAACAAAATACATAGAGATCGACTGTCACTTCACACGTGACAAGGTGCTTGAAGGACTGCTACAACTTTCCTATAGGCCAACTATTGAGCAATTGGCAGACATTTTTACAAAGATTCTTCCTTCTGCACAGTTTAAGTACTTGCTTTTCAAGCTCGGAATGGTTTCACCCCTTCCTAACTTGAGGGGGGGTGTTGGTTATAACAGTGAAGGTGCGGTGTAGGATAACATATTGTACACTCGATTATAGTAGATTATTACCCTTGTAACAGAATTAGCTTAGTCAGCATTATTTATCTTAGCTGACAGGTAGTTAGGAGCTGTAGCATAAATACCTTTCCTCTGCATTTTTTCATTCATTCAAAAATAATACAACATAATTCTTTCCATTTGTTTTCTTCTCTAGATTTTTCTCTCTCTTCTGATAAAATCAACAGAAAATATGATAAACAATAGATTTAGACATAATATGATCATATGAATAACAAAGTATTTAATCACAATAAATCCAAAACACTAACTCCTAAGCATGCTTGACTTGATAATTAATCACCCTTAGCAAGAACTCTACTCCATACTCAACATTTAAAGAACTAATCTAAAGGAAACAACTGATTAAGCATAAAATTATTAAACTAAACATGAAAAATCAATTGATAGAATAAAATTAATTATGACTTGTTGCTTGGATGATATGATAACCAATAGATTTGATAATACCACATATATTACACTTAATATAGTCAGGATATAGTAATTATCATAACTAATTGATATGATAATTATAATTAATATACATTCTCTAAAGCATTACTTGTTGAAGTTTTTTCTTCTAACACATAATTTGCTAGTTGTTGCGCCTTCACACACCGAACAAAAGAGTCCATATTCTGTTTTCCCATCTCAACGAAAATCGTAGATTCAACAAGTAATATTCATTGATTAGACATGAGGTATTGAACACATGGAATGTCGTAAAAATATATAATTAGTTCATATTATTAGAAACCCTAGCTAGCAGTGTATACATCGTGAAGTAGTTATACTCATATAAGTACTTTATAATTTAAAGGAAAATTTTTAAATTACCACCCAAAAATGTATCCATTATCAAAATAACTATCTGTTTAATTTTTTATTTTATTTTACCATCCCTTAAATTAAAAAACTAATCACATTACCACCCATTTTAAAATTCCGATGAATTTTTCTTATGTGGGCCGCACCCAACGACTCTTATAACAGGCCTCATGCATTTAATTAGCACCATTAGGCTTCCGGCAATTTGTTCTGATTTCTCCATTTTTGCCCGTAAGAACACCCAATTGACCGAACTTTACAATTGATGTGACAAAATCCTTGAAGAAGGTTTGCTTACTTGAACTATAATTTGCGACAATGGCGTCGGCCGGTCCACCCTTTCCGGTGTATAGTGCTTGATCTGAACTAAGAGGACCTCTTTGCTTCATCAAGTTGACAAAGTATTTATTGTCAAACTTAAAACGGAGTTTTGTAGTCAATTGGTGCTGTGTTGTTATCCCCTCCTTGCTTAGGGCAATTTTCCGCAACGATGCCGCGTAGGCGGGGTCGATGTTAGTGTCCTCGTAGATACGTTTTCTATAGGATACACATCTTGCCATGCCCACTGTGTGACCGCCTACACGTAACAAAAGTACAATAGTCCACAATCAAGTGTTAATAACACAATTATTCTTGGGAAATGGGATAGAAGTGTCAATTTGAATGTTCGGATCGGGTTTGATGAGGTCGGATCGGATCAATTTTTAAAGTTGAGTTATGTTAATTATTATATCCATGCGAGTCGAAATCTGAATCAGATATTTTTCGGATCGGCCCGTGTCGAATCAGGTGTGGTTTTTGACACCTCTAGATGGATACTACTTTAGAATTCAAGATATATATTGTTTTTTTTTTAATTTTTTTTTTAATAAACAACTAATAAGAATCACACTTCTTTGGTTTTAGATTAATCACAATAGTTAACTAATATAACTCATGTGTCAATGCACAATCAATCAATCAATAAACCTATACTAAAGGCGAAACCAGGAATGACACTTGTCATTTCCTGGTTAAAAATTTTCCCGCCTTTTTTTTCCTTTCCTTTTTAGTATTTTGACAACATATTTTATCCAATTATATTCAATTAAATATACTAGGAAACTTTTAGTTACAAAAATAATAACATTAATTAAAAATCATGTATTGGAATATACTACCTCCGTTACATATTAGTTGCAACTTTAGGCAATATTTGTGAGAGATAAAATATTCCAAAGTTGCAACTAATATGTAACGGAGGTAGTATTCTTTTCCAAAATTATTATAATATTATCAATATCAATTTTTTTCTCCAACTTTTATCATTTGATAATAAATTTATTTTAATTAAAAGAGAAAAATCAATTTGGTAGCATACTTTATATTAATTTTAAAATTATATGTAACATTTACAAGAACAAAATAAGTTTGTTATAGTATACTTCGTACACAACATATATTGGAAAATTATTTAGTCATTCTAAATATTTATGTGATTATTAAAAAAATAAAAACCCCTACTACTCAATAAAGATATATTTAAAAAGTTGATTATTGAATACTAATTATCCTAAAGTAAAATGAACTCAACTAAATTTTCATATTATGTCGATCAAAGTGTGTCAACAATTTAACTATTTAAGGACAAATGTATATGAGTTCGTGTATGGATACTAACCTACGCTAATAATTTAATTTTCTCATATAAAATCTTATAACTTCTAAGTTTCTATTACTATATTTATTTATACAATCCAATTCAATAACCTTTATGTATTTAGTGTTGGTATAAACTAATTAAAATTCAAGTTATTTTGTTACAAATAATTTTTTTGGATAAATTATTGTTGAATTAACACCATTATTTATTATTTATCTGTTGTAAAATTTAATTATGACCGTGCATGGCACGGGATTTAACCTAGTGTATTTATATATGCAATTATATATTATATTAGTAAAAATTATTAAAATTAAAGTTGATGTAATGAAAATAAGCGTAAAAACTAATCAAAAAGCAAAAATTAAAGTGATGTGATTATAATCTAAAATGGAGGTAGTAAATGATATCCATCATTTAAATATACATTTTGCGCTTATTATTTTTGTTTTTTTATAATTATTTTTAAATATCAGGATACTTGCAATGGACAACATTAACTAGTTTATTAATATACAAAGTGAACAAGCATTAAGTTAAGACCAACTTGGATTTATACGTCTAAATGACAAGCAATTTAAAAGGTAAAATACCTGTTAAAGCCACATATTCGTTCTTACTAACGCCTTTAGATTCAAAGGCAGCAAATTGTGCATCTAAACCAGAAAGAAAGAAAGAGAGGAACTAAGGCGTCGGCCATTGCTTTATGTGCTTCTTTCGAATCTCTTCTCCCTAAGGGTACTTTGTAACGTGGACCTCCTAGCTGTAAATTAACCAATATAGAGCAGTAAGTATGTAATTATTTAAATAAGTGAGTTCTTTTGTCAATTGTACGAAAGTATAAGCTACGTGTAACAATTTATAGCAAAAATAATTGTAAATAACAATAATAACAAATAAATGTGATAAACATAAAAATACATTTTGTAACTAAGGTTGTATGTAATACGAGTACTAGATTACTAGCCAAGGTGCAATTTATGGATAAATATATAAAATAAATAATAATTGTGAATTTTAAAATAGAGTTCTGTTATAAACATACCCTAAAACAAGACACCACTCCAGGACATGTTTTTTCAATCCGAGCTTTGACCTTATCAATGACTTCAAATCCCCTCGCTGAATTATGATTCATTAAGGCAGACTTCTCGCTTGGTGAAGTTTTCGTGTCATCGAGCAAAAGTGATTCGTCACATCCCTAATTATTTATCACGTAGAACAAAATTATTATCTAACTTACTATGCAACAGGGTAATATATATTGTACTCTATTCAACATATAGTACAAATTTATTATGGAGTATCTAACTTATTTCTCAAACAAAGATGGTTTGAGTATGTCGCCTAAATTTTTATAAAAAAAATTTATGGCAAATTTGAATGTTATTTCATGCATTCTCCCCTTCCATACATATCAGTCTTTTGTGCTCATGAAGTCGCATTACATATGTAGAAAAATTATGGGAGAATACACTACTACAATTTTAACCAGATGCAACGGTCAATAAAGGGCTAATGCAATGCCACTTTTGTTACCGTCACAATATATTAGGCTAATGCAACGGATATTACTTTTACACTTCATAGAATAGAGCTAATACAACGGATTTGTAGAACCGTTGCATTAGCTAAGCTGAAGAAGCTAATACAACGGCTAAATAAGCTGATGCAACAGTAAAGAAATTCAATAATACGAAGAGGCGCTGAAAATTTCACTTCTTCCCTCTAATTTTTCCCCAAATTTTGAACCTTCTACTACAAGGCCGCCAAGCATACAAGATAAACCTAAAAAAAAAGAAACTATCTTATCCTCTCTCTCTCCTCCTTTCCCCAATTCCTCATTTTTTTCTCAATCTCATGCTCCTACAATGGCAGTCGCTGCTACTCATTTCTTCGTCCATGCTTACGACCCCCCCTAAAATTTGCTCATTAGTTTATTATTCATAAGAAATTTGGGTTTGAGTTCCTTTTATAAGTTTCCCCTTTTCTTATTTCCTTCTCTTCCACAGTTCCACTCTGATTCTTCTGATTTCTACTTTTTCCTAAATCTCAACGAAATAATCGTTATTTCTCCTCATTTTATGGGCTATTAGCCCCAATTTCAACTAGTAAGTTTGGTGAGTTCGCTGATTTGGGTCTCGTTAATTCCGCCATAATTTTTAATAAGATTTTTTTATTCTGTCACTTACCTTGTTCATAAGTTCAATTAATTTTTGGGTTTTATATTTTTGTTCTTAATTTGGTGTTATATATGGAGTGAATTCGGATTTTGGGGTTATTTACCAGTTTTATAATTTTATCAGTTCATAATTTTGTGGATTGTTTGTTGTTCTTTGTTTGGTTAATAATTGTTTATAGAATTCGTTATACTGTGCTCTTAGTTGATTGTTTGCAACTCTTAAATATTTTGCGCTATTTTTTTTTTTATCAAATTAGTTATTTGAAAAATGGAGCTTCCTTTCTAGATCTGTGTATATTATAAAAGAAAATTGAGGAAAGGGACGATAATTGTTTGTTGGATATTGTTTTGCAGAGGAAGTGAATGGAGGAGGAGACACACTTTGTGTGTGACGTGTGGCTTTCACCATTCCCTCTTCAGCAAAGTTGTTGCTTTGGTTGTAGATCTCCCGTTACTCGCAAGCGAAAGTGTAATCTTTCTCTTCATTTTTTAATCTCTTTTTGGATTATTCTATAGCTTTGACTTGATTTGCATGGTCTAATGTCGACTTTTGTTCATTTATGGATGGTTTTGTGAATTAATTTGAGTGATAGGTAGTATTATAATTAACTATGATTTGAGCTAATTTGAATTGGTAAATTGGTTTTGGGAAATTGGGATTAAAAGTTTATGGTGTAAATCTAAGAAGTGATTATCAATTTTTGTTGTACCCTCCATTGTTATTATTGTAGTTGTTATTATTGATATCTTTGTTATTGATATTGTTGTGGATTTGTGGAGTTGTGGGTGTTGTTGTATCTGTTGTCTAATGTTCTATAAATTGTAAATTACTTAGTATAAAATTTAAGTCGGAGACCACTGAAATTCTTAGTCAAAACTTATGACATACTTATGCATCTGTCTTTCAAATGGTCTATTGCTTATTCTATGGATGATTTATTTTCAGGTCAAATCTAGGATGCTTATAAAAATATGGCCTTTCAATTGAATGCCTTTAATTTTTCTACGATTTGTAATTGACTTAGTAAAATTTTAATTTTAAGGTGCCCCTCTCTAGGCTACGACCTACAATGCTTGCTTCTGATTTCGGCTAGTTCTTTGTCACATTTTCTAGACCACTTATTTGAGGTAGTGCTCTTTCGCCAACATTATTGTGAATAACTGCATCTTGTAGACTTGTAGTATTAAGGATTGCTCTAATTTGGTCATAAGTGTTTTTGTTATTAAAGTTCATATTTCTTGTTTGTCTATGTCTTGTGTTGCCGGTTTGTTGGTGGTGTGTTTGGTCTGACAATATTGTTGATTTTTTTGTTGAAGTTGAAACTATGCTCGAGGGGAGAGAAATTTCTTGTAAGTTTGACTTATATTTTTTTGGTAACAATGGCCTCAAGAGGTTGAGGAGTATACTATACTTGTATCTTTGTCTACATTGGGCTTCAATTTTGCTAATTAATTTTAATTTCTCTTTATAATGTATTATCTTGTGCGAACACGCCTGCTTTTAGTGTGAGTGGTTTTTTGTTATACATGTTTATCTATTGTAATCTATACTAGTCTGAGATATAATTTGATGAAGATTACCTTCTTAATTAAATGAATTGAAAGAACCTTTTTATGAACTTTGTATATCTAATTAATCTTTGCAATTGTTCAACTCAAGTTCCTTTCCTTTTTTTTAGTGCTCGATTTTTCTATAATCCCATTTTGATTTTTTTTGTGTGTTTTGTTTATCAGGGGATCTAGATACGGATATGTGTAAACAGTGCTAGAGGTGGATAATGAAGCTCAAGAAGATGCTTCCTGATTTGGTCCCAAATTGCTTTACTTGAGAAATTGGAGAAGCATGAGAAAGAAGTGATAATACGGTCCAAAGAATGGTCGAAAATATTGTTTGGGGGACAAAATGATTTAGTCTAAACTTTTAATTGTTTTTCTTAGTTTAACAAGCGATAAATTAATTTTGTAATATTCCTTATAGATAACAACTTTTAATTTATAATAAAATTCAAATTTTTTTTTTTTTAATTTTTTTTTATCTTAATTGTATTATTATTATCATTTTTATCAATTGTTATTATACAGGAATTAGGTATATGCATTGTGTGGCCTTAGGTATAGGGAACCGTGGCATTAGATATAGTGAATTGTGGCATTAGGCATATGAAACCGTGGCATTAGGTATTATAGCTAATGCCACGGCAATAATGGTGCCGTTACATTAGGTATTGATCTAATGCCACGGATCATTGATGCCGTGGCATTAGGTGTCATATGCCGTTGCAATAGACCTATTGCAACGCCAGCAGATGCCACGGTACATAGCCGTTGCATTAGGCCTAGTGCCACGGATTTTGACGCCTAATACAACGGATTTGAGGGTTGCAATAGGTCAAAAATGTAGTAGTGATATAAAATACACCTAGATATACCGTACAATAAACGTGTAATATTTAATAATAGAGTTAATAATGAAGAAGATCAATCACTAATTAATACAAGAGCTTAATGCATGGAGATTAATTTTTTGTTGTTCCTTTATTTTCCTAGGATAATTAGCGCGAAATTAGCCATGTTATATACACAAATTACGCACACAAGTTTTAAATACCATTCCTGATATCGTAAATTAGACTTACGCCAACACTACAGTCATGGAATTGAAGTCTTAGCAAAGATGCACCCATGCGAGGCTCTTTCTTTACCACGTATTTAACCTTATGTCTAACTATGGAGAGCGCTTTGGGCAAGAGGTTGAATAGAAGTTTTCGGACAATTGAGCTAGGGCCGATCCAAAGAGTATAGAGATCAAGCACTATTGAAGAAACAAAAAAGAAGCCATTGTAAAAGAAATCAAAGTAGGCTAAAGAAAAAGCATTTAAAAAAAAAAAAGCAAATTAAATTAAATTAAAATAGGTTTTAATAGTAACTAATATTGTCGAGTAATGTAGTTCTAAACCTCTATGATCTTTTATACTTTTTTAAAACTATTTTCACGCAAATTTGTTACTTTTCCAATGATCATGCGTGCAAAGCATAGTACAAATCTGCCTTATTTAGTTAATGTCTAAGAAAGGTCATACAAAAGTACATAAGATAATCTGTCTAAATCCTTACACATTAGCAATCTTCATCGATTAAATTCAAAGTTAACTAATTCAAGACATATAATTCTATGTCTTTATGCATATTCAAATTGATAGCTAAATAAGCTATTTGTGCCTTTTATTTCCACCTTTATAGCATTCTCTCTCTTCGATTGGTCATTTGAAGTCGTACTCTTTTTTATTTCTTTTTAGTCTTTTTAATTGTAACATTCTGACTTTCATATGATTATTATCAATCGAAGAAAATGTACAAGAAGACCTTGGGAATGGGCTTAAATTACCTTCTAGGAAGAGTCTCTCTAAAGCCTAAGAACTAAAGATAAACAAATTAAAAACAAATATTGTATGGATAACCATTAATTTATACATTAACCGTACAATACTGATAATCCCTGTAAGAGTAGATATTTTGATTTTTTTTTTTTATTTTTTTATGGGGAAGTCTTTTACAATTCAAGTAGCTAGGGAGATTGAGGATCCTACTTGCTTAAGGTGAGAATTAAACCCCTATATTTCATAAAGGTGGAAGTGGAAGGAAGGCCTCTAAAGCTCTAACCACTAGCTCAACCATGATTTCTCTCTGTAAAATAATGTTATACTTCCTAAGTTCCCCAATATTGCAACATGAGAATAGGACACGGAATTAAAAGGGGAGAGAAATAGAGAAGAATAAATATACGGACTCATGTGAGAGAGAAAGAGATAGAGAGAGAGGGAGAAAGAGAGAGAGAAACATTTGCACGATGAATATGTTGCAATATTTGTGAAACTTCCTAAAATTAAAAAATGTAATGTGCAATATGGTAGGCGGTCGTACACCTACCAAAAATAATACCTAACTAAACCTCCTAATTATGTAGTAGGGTAAGTCAGGGTCGATCCCACAGAGAAGGTAGTATCAATATTGGTTCCTATGAATTAAAACTAGTCGAGTCAATCAAAATAGGGTTAAAAATATTATACTACTAAAGCAAGAAAATCAAATAATAAAAACATCTAGAATTAAGTATCACCACTAGCATAATCAATACAAGACAAATTCTTACCCCAATCAATTAATTATACGTTCACAAGAAAAGGTACGCCCTATAAAATACCAAAGATCTCTCCCGAGTTGTCAATGGCTTCCCTAATCACAATCAAACCTACTTCCGTGGAATCATGTAAATTAAAGACATTAAGTTCGGCACCCTAACTTCCTAATAATCCGTTCTACCTACTTCCGTGGAGAACTTCATACCCTTAATTGATTTATTCAAATCCGTCAAAACCCAACTCCCGTTGCAATCAAGACAATGGAATAATAACAATACCAATTATCCCTAATCTAGTATTGGCATAAGCACAATCAATTAAGCATGAACAATATAAACAATTAATTGAGAATTTAAAAGAAAAAATCAAGTATCAATCATGGCTAGGGTTCAACCTAACCCTAGAAAATAAGACTAGAAATACATAATAAAAGTACAGTGAAAATAAGCAAAGAAGAAAATCATTAAAGAACAACTAACTAGTTGCTGCTACTCGTTTTGCATCATGCGGCTACTCCCTTATTATCCCTAATAACAAGCTATATATAAGCAATGAGCCAAAGATAATATTAGAGTAGTTGAATACAATTAAAACTCCCGAGAAATCAAGCACATACAAGCCCAATTTCGTGTACAAAGTACCAATCACGAGCAGGCCACAACCTGGTTGTGGCGCACCTCTTCTAGCCACAGGCGGGCTGTGGAATGGGCTGCCACACCACTCTTCTTCTTCTTTTTTATAATGTGCTTCCGCGGGTAGGCTGTGGAGAAAGGCATATGCCACACCTCGGTTGTGGAGTAGTTTATCCTTGTGTAATTTCCTTTTCTTTGTCATATTAAAACATCTCCAATACATAGCTCAACTCACACAATAGCTTATTCCTACAAAATAAAGAAAAAGATCCCGAGGAGAGCAATAACGAAATATATATAAATTAACGCTTAAATAATTAAATGTAGAAAGAATTCACGACAAATATCATATAAATATGGCCTATAAAAGGTGTATTTTATCGTGTTATCAAATTCTCCCACACTTAACCTTTACTCGTCCTCGAGTAAACAAACTAAAATAAGAAATACTAACCTAATAAAGCAATAAACCTAACTCACTGTCGTAGGAATCACGATTGCACTTAGCATGTGCAACAAGCCCTTTAAATCCCTAGGCTACCCTAGTGGACGAGTATGGTCTCCTGAAGGTTTTCAGAAGGCATACCTACAAAGCCGACTCAAGAACTTCCAAAACAATTTGTTCAACCAAGTGACTTAATTAAAAACCAAAATCATTTTAAATCAAAACTCAATTTATGTATCACAAATCAATGACATGTATGAAACGATAAATTGTAGCACCCTTCAAAAACCAACCAATCTTGCCGCTTCCTTTCCTCAAGCTTGAACCTTCCCTAAGGATGCTCAACCATATTAGCTCATACCTCACTTCGATTTGATGACCTTCGTCAAGACTTGCACAAAATCTCGCCCTCCACCGGTAGAAGGACCAAATTGCAAGGAAAATCAAGATGACTTTAAAAGGGTAAGCTTGGATGATAGGGTGAGAGAGATGTAAATTTGGGAATGTGGTGGTTTAAAATTAATCCAATAAAACTCATATTTAACATCCTTGAATGTAATATGCAAGGAGTAAAGAAACATCAACAATGAAATTAATGAGATCAAACATCACACCGCCAACAATGAATGCATTACTCTTCCTTATCAACTCCATTGATTCAACATTAACATTCACCCTTCTTTATTTCTCATCATTTTTTCAATACATGCTGTATTTGTTTTTTTTTTTTTTTTTGAATATTTTTTTGAATTTTTTCTTTTTTTCTTTTTCATCTTTTTTTCTTTTTTTTTCACATCTTTATTCACTTTTCTTTTCTCCTTTTTTTTCATACCACCTTCCTTCAAATAGCTCATCATACAAATTAACATGCCTTAGCAAAATACTCTTCTTATCCAAACAATGCATTACGAAACCATAATGTTGTAACACAAGGGTAGTCAAGAAAGAAATAAGGCTCAAATGGGCTATCAAAAAGAGAAGGATATAACATATAAAGAAAAATTCCTAAAGATGACTCTGAAAGCTCTAAATAACAAAAATATGCCTCGATCATATTTCCCAAACAATTCGGTAATCGATCTCAGGAAGCTAAAATGCAAGTCTCAATTGGGGCGATCAAGAAGGAGAGTATTCGATTTGAGTCTTACGAGGTTCGTGGCCCTCTGTAGGGAATATTTCAAGCATTACGATAACCCCAAACTTGAACCCCACTATGATCATACACTAAAGTACGGTGGCGTTCCAAAGGGAAAGACAACGAGCAAAAAGAGTCGCCAACAAGTTTTAGGAACTTGTAAACCCAAAAGACAATCCAAAAGGACCATCAACTACTCCATAAGGTCTTGAACCAAACAGGGTCCGGGGATGAGGGTACGAATCCAATCTACAAAAGAAAGGACCCGCCCTATAAAATAGGCCTCTACTTTGTTCTGCTCGTATTCATGTGCGCTTTTTGAATAACATGCAAACATTATATTAATCCTACCCTGTTTATCTATGTTGGTTGAATATTAATGCACAAATAATACTATTATTGGCGATCACTTGACTTAAAATCACATTAGCCTAAACCAAATTAATAATTATCTTATTAAGCGTGATTTCAAGTACAAATTCCCTTTAACAATCATAAAAGGTGTGATCAAGCAATAACAATAAAATATAAAATAAATATCAAGCAACATAATAATAAACAATAAATAATAATGATAATAGCATGATAAGGCATAATAAAGCTTAAATATAATAGCAAGATCCTAGGCATGATACTAACAAGATTAATAACAAATCCTAGCATGTCACTAAACAATAAAGATCAAAGCTTCAAACCTAACATGGTGCTAACATGATATTAGAAATAATAAGAGGCAACCTAAACATGATACTAGAAAGTATAAAAAACATCCTAACATGATACTAGGAATCATAAAACAATAATAAGCATGCAATCTACATTGTGAAAGAAATAGGGAGAGAAAGAATAAGCTATATCGCTTAGAGGGAGAATAGAGAGAATTAAGGAAGAATTGAATGTGAATTGATGATTCTGAAACAGGGATTCGGACGCTATTTATAATGAAAATAGTCCAGAAAAATCATAGAATTTGATAAGGAATAAAACTCCACGCTGTCGCCAGGAATCAACTCTGTCGCGACGCGACAGCGTCTGTCGCGAGGCGACAGGGTCTGTCGTGCGGCGACAGAGTCTGTCGCGTGGCGACAGATTTGTCGTTTGGCGACATCCTGTATTAGCGCGTTTTTCTTCACGCATAATCCGATCTTTAATCAACTTGATCTACGGAATCCGTACAGAAGATAAAATATATATTTTTAAGATAACAAAACGATATTTTATTCCAAATAAAAATCTATTAAAGATAATTAATTATTAAATCTAATAATATTAGAATTAAAAGGAACTTTCTAGAAACTTCTAGAAAATTATAATTAATCCTAATAATTTTAGGAATAATAATTAATATTGGGCCCTCCTCTAGATCATTGGGCCGTATTTAAATAATTAACCAGGCCTAGTTTAGTATTTTGGCCATAACTTCCTCAATATTCATCGGAATTGATCTTATAATATATCATTGGAAAGGTCTCTTCGAGCCCCATCCATCTACACTATTATTGGACCTTAATTATGGACAAAACTAAACTGGTTCGGCTATTTTCAAATAAATAAAGTCATTTTCAAAAACAGAGAGAAAAGAATTTAATTAAAACTAAACCGCAACACTTGACTTTCAAACCACTTTCACCTAATTCGATAATAACACAACGTGAAAGGCGTTCATCACTGGGTTTGGTTTTGGGGAGACACAAATGGGTGTCTACAGAAGCCTCCACTTTGACTGAGTTTGAAGAAACTTATGTTTCGAAAACGAAAGTCAAAGTAGCGATAGGGACGGAGAATGATTCAAAACGTTCTGCGATTCCAAATCATTCTTATAACGCCGATACCTGCAAAACAATCATTAGTTAAACAGATAAAAGAGTTAAGAAACGCGTATCTTGCACCGTCGAGCACACGTCTCTAAACGTAACCATTTTGCTGTTGCTTTTGTTAACCTCCACAGTATCTCGTGAACGCCATCGTTGAAGATAACCATATGTCGTCGTCTTCAATACTCTTGTGACAATCCTCCACAGTATTTCGGGAACATCGTCGAAAATAACTGTATGTCGTCATCTTCAGGTTGTGGCCGTACGTTGCCACGGCAGTGCATCGCCGCTGTAGACAATCTCTTCTTTACCTTGAGGGACCGTCGAAGTTGACCTTGCTTCGCCATCTCCAAAATTTGTGACACTACCTCGCCACGGCCGTGCTTCGCCACTAGACAACTCCTCTCTATGTTGAGACATTGCCAAAGAATCATTTTGCCTATTGACCCTTAATATACCGTTGTTTATCATCACTTTTGTATATTCGTGCTAGTATTTTGGTGCTTTTGCCTTTGTAAACCATTACTTTGGTGCATCTATTGAACCAATATTTCGGTGTATCTGTTGAACCGATATTTCGGTGCCTTATTATGAGCCAATACTTAGGCACTTTAAGCTAAGTGAGACAATCTTTCATCAAGTCGATCACTTAGTGCATTTTGCGATCAAGCTGACTGAATCATGTCAATTTGCTTAAAGGGGCTAACTGGCGTACCAAGGAACCCAAATCACTAAAACAGGCCCACAAAACCATAAGGAGGGGCTCTGTAATACCATTATTATCTTCATATTTGCCTCGTAATTGCTACTGACTTAGTTGCTTTGATAGTTTTCTCGCGAGGTGGTGACGGCCATGGCTAGGTGCATAGACGCCTTTCACAGCCAGCTTGTGAGGTTGCGGAACCGTGCTACCTGTCGTAGCAATGATGCTGAGGAGGTATTACCTTTGTTTTTATTATTTTTGACTTTATTTTTGTTGCATTTGCTAACTTGATTTACTTTTGCAGGGGCAGCCTATTCCTTCTCCACGCACTCGGTCGAGACCCGAGCCTAGGAGAGAGACTACTAGGTCCGACTCGAGGCGTCGCCGGACTACTTCAGGTGGCCGGGGTGGTCGTTCTGAGGCCGCAGCGGTAGAGGACTCGGCGTCATCACCTGAGGAGGTTCCGATCGGGCCGACCGTTCGAGGTGGGATGGGTGGTGGGACGTTTGAGTTTGGCTCGTCGTCCCAGCAGCCTTTGCAGCCTCAGCCTCTTTCCGTCGGGGATACAGAATTTGAAGGGATTAAAGTGGCTGCACCCTGTCTGGGTTGCCTACGTATCCTTTTCTTAAGGAATCAGGCCAAACGTAGCTCTCTTGAGTATTTCACTCAAGTACTTATGGGTAGTATTTCTTAAGTTGGTCAAGGTTTGTCATGTTTGAAAATTCATTGCCATCCATATCAGTTAATTTAGCCGCGCCCCCTGACAGGATTGTTTTGACAATATATGGTCCGGACCAATTAGGCCTGAATTTGCCTCTTGGATCTAAAACATTTTTTCTTAATGCTTTTAATACCAAGTCCCCAACCTTGATATTTCTAGTCTTGACCTTTTTATTGAAATGTCTAGCCATGCGGGTTTGATAACATTGAGTATGATGTAGAGCTTCTAGTCGCTTTTCATCGAGTAGGATTATCTCTTCATATCGTGCTTTAGTCCATTCGACTTCATCGAGTTTACTTTCTAACGCAATGCGTAGAGAAGGTATTTCTAACTCTACAGGTTGTACGGCATCCACTCCATATACTAAGTTGAATGGCATATTTCCAGTTGATGTTCGGATTGACGTGCGATAACCCCACAGTGCGAAGTGAAGTTTGTCAGGACAATCCTTATAATTTTCAGTCATTTTTTCAATGATCGTCTTCAAATTTTTATTAGCGGCCTCAACTGCTCCATTTGCTTGAGGTCTATAAGGTGAAGAATGGTGATGTTGGATACCATATTTTTGTAGCAATTCTTCACATTCGGCTTGAAAGTGAGTTCCTTTGTCACTTATCATTTCATGTGGGACTCCGTATCGACAAATTATGTTTCTTTCGATAAAGAGTGCTACATGTTTGGCGGTGAGTTTGGCATATGATTGTGCTTCCACCCATTTTGTGAAGTAATCTATTGCAACCAAGATGTATTCATGACCTCCTGTTCCGGGAGGTGTAATCTTTCCAATTATGTCTATTCCCCATGTAGAGAAAGGCCATGGTGAAGTGTAGGTGTAGAGAAGAGAAGGTGGGATATGTTGCAAATTTGCGTAAATTTGACATTTTGGGCATCTTTTTACATATTGATGACAATCTCTATTCATGGTAGTCCAGTAATATCCTTCTCGCATTATCTTTTGGACTAGCATTTTGCCATTAACATGTGTTCCACATATACCTTCATGGATTACTCTCATAGCTCTTTGGGCATCCTTTTTGTCTACACATAATAGAGCTCGACCCTTAGGTACCCTTTTGTGTAGTTCATTTCCTATGAGTACAAACTGGGAAGCTAAAAGTCTTAATGCTCTTTTCGCTCTTTTGTCAGCATGAGGAGGATATTCTCCTTTGGTGACATAATTTAATATATCTGTGAACCATGGTTCTTCTTCAGGTTCCTCTTCTTGAATCACTTCATCATCTTCTATAGCTTGAATATATGCTGGTTTATGCCTTTTTTCTATGGTTAAAGGCATTTTCTCAATTTCCTTAGGTATTCTGACCATTGAAACTAGTCTTGCCAAGGCATCGGCGAATTGGTTTTCCTCTCTAGGTAGGTAAGTGTATTCCACTTTTTCCAATTGATCGGTGAGAGTTTCCAAATACGTTTGGTAAGGAGCTAAGCTTTCGCTCCTAACCTTCCATCTTTTGGAAATTTGATTAATAATTAGGGAGGAATCTCCAAATATCCGGAGTTTCCTTACGCCTAAGGCTAAAGCGGTTTCGAGGCCTACCACACATGCTTCATATTCGGCTGCGTTATTGGTGACGTCGAAATCCAATTTAATGGATATAGGGACATGTTCTTCTTTAGGCGATACTAACAAGATTCCTACGCCGCATCCCTTTTGGTTTGAGGCTCCATCAAAATATAGAGTCCATGTATCATCCTCTGTCATCATTAAACTTTCATCTGGGAATTCATTCTCTTCTAAAGGTGTCGAATCTTCTATTGGGAAATCTGCTAGAAAATCCGAGACCGCTGATCCTTTAATCGCCTTTTGAGGCATAAACCTTATATCGAACTGGGCCAAATTTACTATCCATCTTGAGATATGCCCGTTAACTGTAGATCTTTTGAATAGGTATTTAAGGGGGTCCATTCGTGAGACTACGTAAACGGTGTGCATGAGCATGTAATGTCTTAATTTAGTTGCGGCCCACACCAGCGCGAGGCACAGCTTTTCCAATGGTGTGTAGCGTGTTTCATACTCGAGCATTTTCTTACTTAGGTAGTAAATAGCATTTTCTTTGCTTTCTACCTCTTGTGCAAGCATAGCTCCCATTGTTTCTTTTGTGACGGTTAAGTATAGTCTTAAGGGTATTCTGGGGAGTGCTGGAGCTAATACAGGAGGATTCGAGAGATAGGCTTTTATCTTTTCAAAGGCTTTTTGACACTCATCGTCCCATATGATTGGTACATTTTTCTTAAGCTTCTTGAATATTGGTTCGCATATCGTGGTTAACTTGGATATGAACCTACTTATGTATTGCAACCGGCCAATAAATCCTCGGATTTGCTTTTCGGTTTTGGGCGGTGGCATGGATATGATTGCTTTAATTTTGGTGGGATCTATCTCTATTCCTCTAGAGCTTATGACATATCCCAAGAGTTTCCCTGAGGTAACTCCAAAAGCATATTTAGAGGGGTTTAATCTCATGTTGTATTTTCTTAGTCTTTCAAAGAACTTTTTTAAGGCTATTGGGTGTCCTTGGCTGTCTTTTGATTTTACAATCATGTCGTCCACATAGACCTCCACTTCTTTATGCATCATATCATGGAGTAGGGCAGTTGCTGCTCGTTGGTAAGTAGCACCCGCGTTTTTTAACCCGAATGGCATTACTGTGTAGCAATAAGTACCCCAAGGTGTGATGAATGTTGTCTTTTCCATATCTTCTTCGGCCATGAGGATTTGATTGTATCCTGCGTACCCATCCATAAATGAGAGAAGTGCATGGTTTGCTGTGTTATCTACCAAAATATCGATGTGTGGTAAAGGGAAGTCGTCCTTTGGACTTGCCTTATTTAGGTCTCGATAGTCGACACACATTCGAACTCTACCATCTTTTTTCGGAACCGGGACAACATTGGCGACCCATTCGGGGTATTTGGATACCCTGATAAAACCTGCAGTTATTTGTTTTTGTACTTCTTCTTTTATCTTAAGAGCCACTTCGGGTTTCATTCGACGTAACTTTTGTTTTACAGGTTTCATTCCTGAAATTAATGGTATTGTGTGTTGAGCTATTTCTCTATTAATGCCTGACATATCTTCGTATGACCAAGCGAATACATCGATAAATTCTTTAAGTAGATTAATTAAATCGATTCTTTCTTCTTTGTTTAGTGTTAGTCCGATTTTAACTTCTCTTTTAATGGTTGGATCTTTTGAGATATCAACCGTTTCTGTATCCTCAATTATTGGTGTCTTATTTTCAAGTGTTCCCACTGCTTTAATTATTTCTTTATCATTTTCATCATTAGTTAAGCAATGCTCGTCATCTTTAGATAAAGAAGAACAAGAAGAATACGGGGAAGAAGACATATTATTAAATTCAGAAATCATTACATCAAATAAAGAAATGTCCGTCGGGACTTGATTGCTAACTATCCTAGGAGTAGAAATGGAAGATAAGGGTGCTACAGCTAAAGACTTAGAAGACTCGATAAGGGAAGACTCTAACTCAGACTCTGACTCAAACGATTCTTCGAACATTGGTCCTTGTCCTGTAGTTATTGAAATCTTTTTTCCATTTGTAGTGGTTATCTTCACCGTCTTGCGCCATCCACGCTCTTGATCTTTTATTGGAGTGATAAATTCGGAGGGGTCAAAACTTTCACTTTGGAGAACCGCTTAGGTAAGTGAAGAATCATCCTCCGTGTATCTTGATTCATTTTTTTCTCTTCCAAAGAGGAGTCCCATGACATTAAAGTCGAAACAAGGAGGTGCTTTCTCCTTATAAATTGGAGCTGGGATCTCGTTTAGGAAGCAACAATCCAAAAAGATTTCGAACCCAGGTTGTCTTATACCATTTACAACGAAGGGTTCGGGAAATTCATGACAAGGATAGTCCTCTCCTTCTCTTATAAATTGTCCATTTAAAGTGAGAGGATATTGGTCCATGGGTATCTCCTTTTTTTGTGTGCGGGCATTTCTTCATGCTCTTGATTTTTCCTGGGCCCGCTTAAGGTCTTCGCGAGTTGGTTCAAAACCAAGTCCGAAAGTATCCAATTTAGGGAGGCCAGGTACGCCCAAGTGTTTAGCTATTCCTTTCTTCTTTCCTAGAGTCATTCCAGGAAAATGTCCTTGCTTTCTTAGGATAGCATTCGTTGTCATGTTTGAGTGGAGGTCGTAATGAAGAGGGGTCCTTTCATCTTCCTCTATTAAGAAGACCTCTTCACTAAAGCCCCACAAATCTTCATCATTTTCATCATGTTCCACATTAATTAGTGGATTTTCTACTGTTTTGATTCTCATAGATGAAGCATCAATGGTAATTGGAATGCCTCCAACTATGGCCTTTACTTGTTGATGAAGAGATGAAGGGACGGCCTTTAAATCATGAAGCCAAGGGCGTCCCAATAGTAAGTTAAAAGATGCCTTGATATCTACTACTTGAAATGTAGTGGCATGCTCAATTGCACCCGCCGTTATATTCATGGTAATTGTCCCTAGTGCTTGACGACGTGAGTTATCATAAGCTCTTATGCCCTGGGTTGATGGGGATAAATCCTCATCTCTTATTCCCAACATTCTTGCGGTTCTAAGTGGGCACACATTAATTGCTGAACCGTTATCCACAAGAGTCATGGGGACATTCATTCTTTTGCATATGACTGTGAGGTTTAGAGCTTTATTGTGTTTGTCACCTTCCGGTGGTAGATCTTTATCCGAAAAAATGACTAAATTGATTGGACTTGGAAGGTCACTCGTGAGGAAGTTAGCAAGTCCCTCAGGAGTAGTGTCCGAATCTATGCCTACTTTAGCCAACGCATCCATGACTGCAACTCTATGTTCTCGAGATGTGGCTAAAAGTTTCCATATATTCATTTCCACTTTAGTCTTTTTTAACTGTTTGACAACATCGTTGTCTTCTATAATAGGCACGAGAATTTGCTGAATAGAAGGTATAGGTTGTGTTGAAATGGGAGGTTGTATTCTCCCGGACCTAGTGAGGACATCTATGGGCGAATCCTCCTCGTCCCAAATGTCACTTATTGGGTATATTGTTGATAGAGGAGTTTCTTCAATGTCTTTAAGGTAAACATCCTCATCGTCACTGTCCCATACTCCATTAATCATGGCATCTTGTGGAAGTTGAACTAATTTCTTCTCATCAATCAAACGTTGAACCAAATCCTTAAACTTGAAGCATTGCTCTATTGTATGTCCCCCTGATTGATGATATGAACAATAGTACTTGTCTATTCTTTTCAGTGATTCAAATGGTCTTGGTTCGAGAGGTTGAATTTTTCCATTCTCGAAGAGCATTTTGAACATGTTTGTGTATGACGTCCCAATTGGAGTATATTTTCTATTATCCTTTTTGGGAGTGTCAATTACTTGGAGAGAAAAGGGTTTCTTTTGTTTAGGTGGGGGTCTACTTCTAAGTAACTCATTTTTCTCTTTTATAGCCTCAAAGGTTTGTGAGATCAACTTTTTCAATTCTGTCAATATTGATGTCAATGCCAATACTTCTTGCTTAGTTGCAGGTTCCTGACCAAGGAATTCGAGAGCATCTTCGAAGATTTCTTCTTCAATGGTCTCGATAGGCTCTATGAGGCTAGATGGATCCTCTTGGTTTTCTTCGTCAGAAATGGCCAAAGAACCTGATAGCGGTGCGGTATTGATACTTGGCTTCTTACTTGCAGGAGGCAATGGGAGCTTGTTACTATCGATCAAGTCTTGAATGGTTTCCTTTAGTCTCCAACAATTTTCTGTAGAATGACCCCTACCTTGGTGATATTTGCAATGTGCATTTGGGTTCCAGCTAGCCGTTCTCCTTTCGACAGGTGGGTCCCTAAATGGTCCAATAGGAGTTATAAGACCTTTTGCATGTAAGCGATCAAATGCGGTGTCATAACTCATACCAATAGGAGTATAATTCTTCCTAAATGATTTCTTTTGTCCTTGATTATTATTCATTGCCAAAACTTCGTTTAGAGGAAAAGTGCTAACATTATTTGAGTGGGTAGATTTGGATGAAGAAGGATTGTCGTTCTTCTTATTTTTCCAGCCACTGCTTGAGTTGTTATTAGCAGCTTTTTGTTTAGCAAGGTCATCTTCAATATTAATTCCAATATCATATACAGCTTTGAAAGTGTTTAAGTTGCTTTGGTACTTAAGGTGCTTAGAGTATTTTTCTTGGAGGTTCTTAATGAACATCCTAACGGATTCTTTTTCACTAGGCACTTCAACCATTTTTGCAGTAGTTTCCCTCCATTTATTAAAGAAGGAGGTGAAACCTTCATTTTCTTTTTGTTTTAGCATTTCTAATTCTCTATGATCGGTTTCAACTTGTATATTGCATTTATACCTTTCAATGAAAGCGCTCACAATGGATTCCCAACTAGAGGTCTTTTCTTTATCAAGTGAAAAGTACCACTATTGACATACAACTTCTAAGAATAATGAAAATACAGAATGAAATGTTTTTCTATCTATCCCCTTAATACTCATTAAAGTTTCAAAAGCTCTTAAATGAAAATAAGGATTGTCCATAGCCTTGAACTTAGGGATGTCATTGAGATTGAACTTTTGTGGGAGAAGGTCCTTATCCACCGAGACCCCTTGGGAGCTAATCTCTTGAAATCTAAAGTCGTTGGACAGTTTGCCCAAGCTTTCCTGGATTAGGTCCATTTGTTTTTGTTTTACAGGATTACTTATTTGCAGCGATAGGTTTTGCAACATTTCGGCCAAGTTGGCTACCTGTCTCTTGACTTCATTAAGTTCTTCTTGACTAGCCATTGCCTTCTTAGCTTTCCTTTTTCTACCGATTGGTTTGTCAAAAAGTAAGACTTGAACAAAAGTGTTGTCATTGATTAAACGCCCTTCCTTTCTTGACCACGCGCTGTAATTTAAACCATATTTGTTTTAATACTCGACTCTAATTGACTTGACTTTATGTTCTAAAGATTAAAAGAAAAAATGGGGTATATATTTTAAGGGAATTTAAAAAATTGGAGGATTAATATCCGACTTACCCCCCTAAAAAAAATGACGGAAAACACGCATTAAAGACTCTCTAAACATGGTCATAATGTGACAAACATGTTATGTGTGTGCTTTATGTGTATGTGAGTGACATGCTTTAACTGCTAGTGTATGACCAGGGGACTTTAAGTGCCTAAACTCAATTTAAGACTTAAACATGGTTTGTACCATTAACAAACTGATTAATCTGATTAGTAGACTGTTAATTAGACTCGTCGTGGTGACTCGAGCAAGAAAACTGGACTGCTAAAACGACAGAACTGTCGCCACCGTTTAGAGCCTGTCGCCAGACGACAAAATTGTCGCCGGGCGACAGACACTAGACTGCAGCGCCACAGTCTAAATTCATGTGCCATTGCTGGAACATTAATCTGGACTGTTTCCAGTAATTTCACTCTAAATGGACATGCCTAAAGTCATACTAAGTCAAATTGATTAATTTATTAGCCTTTAATTAATTCAAAATTAATTAATTAATTAGACAAAGTCCTTTTAGTCATTAGTCAATTTATTTAGTCTTAATCACAAGTCAAACAAATGGTTAACACACATATAATAAATACAAGCAAGGGTGCACAAGTAGTTCACATAGTCACAAGATGAGTTTGCAACCTAACCATGGCTCTAGTTCTCTAAAGTTCGAGGATATGGGTTAAGTCAAAAAGGTCCATGGTTAAGAATCCATATGCATTGCACACAAGCCTACCAGGAGGGTTGGAGCGAATGGACAGGATTTCGCGAGTTCGTGATGAAATCGAACTCGACTCCATGGTTTGGTGGATTCACAAACATTACACGTACCCAAATCTGAACTTTGCACATGATAGTGGGATATTCCATTGGGCAGGTGAAGCAGGAACCCCCAGAGGGTTATATCCATATGTAGAACACATATGGGTTCAGAAAAGTGAGAAAATGACTCAATCAATAAGCAAAATCGAGCCAACAACACTAGAAATGGTCAAACCAAGAAGGCAGACCCCTGGCTCGGTATTGGAAGAACTTGGCGCCAGACTACAGGGACTGTCGCCGTAAAAAAGCTTCTGTCGCCAAGCAACAGAAACTTTTTACGGGCGACAAGCCCTGTTTTCTAGACGCTAGTTCCTACATGCCTTGGCAAGTTTCTGTGTTCTTCGAATTTTCCAGATTTCGCATCATCTTTTCGATTCTAGTCATGAAAGATATTTCTCAAATTTCCTACGTGTAAAATTCCTATGGATTGACTCATGGGGTGCTCCCATGAGGACCTTTTAATGCATATGACAATAATGTTAATCAAATCACGCACATGAAATACTTAGAATTTTTCGAGTCTCATCCGCTCATTCTAAATAATTGCCAAAATTAAATAAATTTCAGGAATATAAATAGAAATCCTCCCCAGTGGAGTCGCCAAAAACTGTAGGGAATATTTCAAGCATTACGATAACCCCAAACTTGAACCCCACTGTGATCATACACTAAAGTACGGTGGCGTTCCGAAGGGAAAGACAAAGAGCAAAAAGAGTCGCCAACAAGTTTTAAGAACTTGTAAGCCCAAAAGACAATCCAAAAGGACCATCAACTACTCCATAAGGTCTTGAACCAAACAGGGTCCGGGGATGAGGGTGATGAGGGTACGAATCCAATCTACAAAAGAAAGGACCCGCCCTATAAAATAGGCCTCTACTTTGTTCTGCTCGTATTCATGTGCGCTTTTTGAATAACATGCAAACATTATATTAATCCTACCATGTTTATCTATGTTGGTTGAATATTAATGCACAAATAATACTATTATTGGCGATCACTTGACTTAAAATCACATTAGCCTAAACCAAATTAATAATTATCTTATTAAGCGTGATTTCAAGTACAAATTCCCTTTAACAATCATAAAAGGTGTGATCAAGCAATAACAATAAAATATAAAAATAAATATCAAGCAACATAATAATAAACAATAAATAATAATGATAATAGCATGATAAGGCATAATAAAGCTTAAATATAATAGCAAGATCCTAGGCATGATACTAACAAGATTAATAACAAATCCTAGCATGTCACTAAACAATAAAGATCAAAGCTTCAAACCTAACATGGTACTAACATGATATTAGAAATAATAAGAGGCAACCTAAACATGATACTAGAAAGCATAAAAAACATCCTAACATGATACTAGGAATCATAAAACAATAATAAGCATGCAATCTACATTGTGAAAGAAATAGGGAGAGAAAGAATAAGCTATATCGCTTAGAGGGAGAATAGAGAGAATTAAGGAAGAATTGAATGTGAATTGATGATTCTGAAATAGGGATTCGGACGCTATTCGGACGCTGTCGCCAGGAATCAACTCTGTCGCGACGCGACAACGTCTGTCGCGAGGCGACAGGGTCTGTCGCGCGGCGACAGATTTGTCGTTTGGCGACAACCTGTATTAGCTCGTTTTTCTTCACGCGGAATCCGATCTTTAATCAACTTGATCTACGGAATCCGTACAGAAGATAAAATATATATTTTTAAGATAACAAAACGACATTTTATTCCAAATAAAAATCTATTAAAGATAATTAATTATTAAATCTAATAATATTATAATTAAAAGGAACTTTCTAGAAACTTCTAGAAAACTATAATTAATCCTAATAATTTTAGGAATAATAATTAATATTGGGCCCTCCTCTAGATCATTGGGCCGTATTTAAATAATTAACCAGGCCCAGTTTAGTATTTTGGCCATAACTTCCTCAATATTCATCGGAATTGATCTTATAATATATCATTGGAAAGGTCTCTTCGAGCCCCATCCATCTACACTATTATTGGACCTTAATTATGGACCAAACTAAACTGGTTCGGCTATTTTCAAATAAATAAAGTCATTTTAAAAAACAGAGAGAAAAGAATTTAATTAAAACTAAACCGCAACACTTGACTTTCAAACCACTTTCACCTAATTCGATAATAACACAACGTGAAAGGCGTTCATCACTGGGTTTGGTTTTGGGGAGACACAAATGGGTGTCTACACCCTCCAATAGGTACTTATCGCACAAGAGGAAAGTGAAACCATCTTACCACAAACAATTGCTATCAAAAGGATTTACGCTACTTATCGAATTACTCAAGCTAATGCCAATCAATTCATGAAAAGAAAATAGAATTTTTTTTTTTTTTTTTTTTTTAGAAAATCACTTGTTTCACATTCTTGAATAAAAGTTCAAGATGACACTAAGACAACAAAGCCTAAAATGTCCAAAGCATAATAAAACTCTCCCCCACACTTAAAATTTGCAGTGTCCACAATGCAATAATAGTAGAGCATGATTAAATAAAGAGGGAAGCTAAGATACTCACAGAGTCTCAACAGAGTATGGAAGGGAGGGTGTAAAGGGTGTAACAACCCTTATGATTGCAGCCAAGCACCAATACCGACGTGTCACCATTCACCAGCCTTCAGAACAAAGTGCTTACTCAAAAGGGTCTTCAAGAATCAATGGAACACGGGAACAATGTCACATAAAAGTATCTCAATTAAGCCCAAAATCCATATAATCATATCCAGGCCATGCTTCTCGAAAATAATGTGATCTTCTTACGAGCTGTCATAATCGAGCTATTTCCAAGTGACGAGGAGTTCTTGAGTCGTCTGTAAGTTTATCTGTGCTTTGGTTCTCCCCTTTTTTATTACTTTACGAACCTTATGCCGCAATGTGGCTGCGGTGTAGCATCGTTGGCCGCGACCAGGTTGCGGACTAAACTGATTTTGATGCTCAAGAAGAATGTTGCCGCAACTAGGCTGCGTAGAAGATGAATTTGCCACAACCTGCTCGCGGACCATTCTGTCTATGTTGCTTGTGATGCTTTCTTGGTGAGTAGATGATCGTGGATGGCAACTTCAACCACCTGCAATCACATAGAAACACATACAAAAGCAAATAGATAGAGGGGGAAAGTTAAGGAAAAGCTAAAAAAAAAACAAAGAAAGAAACAAAACAAAACTACCTAACTCACTAATAAAACAAGAAATAAACAAAACTACTCTACTAATCTATTAAATTATATACCAATGCGGAACAAGTTAGAGCTCTGGGAAGCTTATCATATGTTCCTGCAAACATCTCAGAAAATAATAGATAGAAAAACATTACAGAAAGAATATATAGAATATTAAAGACTCTGTTAAAAATACAAAATGAAGAACAAGACTCAAAAGGCAAAGGAAAATTATTTACTACCTTAGACTCACTTGGAAAAACAAAAGAAATATTTCCATTAATTACATCCAAATGAGAATCCTTGTTCACAAAATTATCACGGATTGATGGAGGTGAAAAGACGAAAGAAGGGAGATGTAAAGGGGGAGAACAAGGGTAAAGACCAAGCTTTCTAGAGAAAGGAATATGAGGCTCAACAGACACCGTCTTGGATAAAGGCGCACTAATCTCTACTCTCTCAACCTTATAATCCTCGTTATCAAATTCACAAATTTCATCCCTAACTTCCTTCAAATTCTCACAATTTTCATCAAACCTCTCCTCTACATGGATTTCATTCTCATCATACCTTAAGCCATCATCATCATCATACATCAATTGACAATCAAGATATTGTTGAATAGAATTCAATTGGGCTTGTAAATTCTTTGATTGGTCAGTTAGTTGCTCCAAACTAGAGTTAACCTCGTCAATGAAATCTGCAAAAATAAACTTTAATCTTGACTCGGTTGTTTGAATTTCAATGTCCTTGTATATTTTAGCACTTTCTTCAACAAGAAGCTCTAATCTAGATTTAGATGCTTGAGGCTCATAAGAAAATTGAGAATCAAATGGAGAATATGAGTTATCACATTGATACTCGTATTGAGGAGAAGGGTCATAATAATTCTCATAAGCTTGATTATCATGGGCAAAATCATATGGGTTCCTACAAAAGTTTTAGGAATTTTGATAAGAAGCATCAAAATCAGAAACATGATAATCCCAAGCATTATAGCCATTATAATCTTGATAATAATTATTAGAATACTCACCATTGTATTGATTCCAATCCATGATCAAATGACAGAACGAACAAGGGACAAACAAACAAAAAGAAATTAAAAAAAAAAAAATTACAAACTCAAACTAATTAATTCTAAGCAAACCAAATCAATCCGTCACCTTCCCCGGCAACGGCGCCAAAAATTGGTAGGCGGTCGTACACCTACCAAAAATAATACCTAACTAAACCTCCTAATTATGTAGTAGGGTAAGTCAGGGTCGATCCCACAGAGAAGGTAGTATCAATATTGGTTCCTATGAATTAAAACTAGTCGAGTCAATCAAAATAGGGTTAAAAATATTATACTACTAAAGCAAGAAAATCAAATAATAAAAACATCTAGAATTAAGTATCACCACTAGCATAATCAATACAAGACAAATTCTTACCCCAATCAATTAATTATACGTTCACAAGGAAAGGTACGCCCTATAAAATACCAAAGATCTCTCCCGAGTTGTCAATGACTTCCCTAATCACAATCAAACCTACTTCCGTGGAATCATGTAAATTAAAGACATTAAGTTCGGCACCCTAACTTCCTAATAATCCGTTCTACCTACTTCCGTGGAGAATTTCATACCCTTAATTGATTTATTCAAATCCGTCAAAACCCAACTCCCGTTGCAATCAAAACAATGGAATAATAACAATACCAATTATCCCTAATCTAGTATTGGTATAAGCACAATCAATTAAGCATGAACAATATAAACAATTAATTGAGAATTTAAAAGAAAAAATCAAGTATCAATCATGGCTAGGGTTCAACCTAACCCTAGAAAATAAGACTAGAAATACATAATAAAAGTACAGTGAAAATAAGCAAAGAAGAAAATCATTAAAGAACAACTAACTAGTTGCTGCTCCTCGTTTTGCATCATGCGGCTACTCCCTTATTATCCCTAATAACAAGCTATATATAAGCAATGAGCCAAAGATAATATTAGAGTAGTTGAATACAATTAAAACTCCCGAGAAATCAAGCCCATACAAGCCCAATTTCGTGTACAAAGTACCAATCACGAGCAGGCCACAACCTGGTTGTGGCGCACCTCTTCTGGCCACAGGCGGGCTGTGGAATAGGCTGCCACACCACTCTTCTTCTTCTTTTTTATAATGTGCTTCCGCGGGTAGGCTGTGGAGAAAGGCATATGCCACACCTCGGTTGTGGAGTAGTTTATCCTTGTGTAATTTCCTTTTCTTTGTCATATTAAAACATCTCCAATACATAGCTCAACTCACACAATAGCTTATTCCTACAAAATAAAGAAAAAGATCCCGAGGAGAGCAATAACGAAATATATATAAATTAACGCTTAAATAATTAAATGTAGAAAGAATTCACGACAAATATCATATAAAAATGGCCTATAAAAGGTGTATTTTATCGTGTTATCACAATAATTAAGTATCACCACTAGCATAATATGAAAGTACTATATTTGATATGATAATTAACAACAAATAAGGACTGAAAAGACACTAACAAAGTATTGGTCTAGTTTTAACTATGCAACCTTTCAACCTTGAAATTAAGAGTTTAATTTCCACAAGTAGCACTTTGTCTGCAGCCTAAATCAGATTATTTTTGGTCCATCCATAGCTTCTCACCTATTAAGATTTAAAATATTCAATTGTTTCTCTTCTATCATTCATCTTTATTATTATTGTCATGTTTACTCATTCTTTGTAAAAAGATGTAACAATATTATTAGAAGTCAGTTGCTTATGTACTTATGTTAATATTCTGTTGTGTTGTCATATATCTTTGGTAAATATATGTTTAGGTTACCTTAGTTTGTACTATATAGAGGTTTTCAAATATTAATACAAAATAAGCAGCTTTAATTCTTCTTGAGTTTAACATGGTATCAGAGCTTCTTTGAAGTTTAGAAAGTTTATTTTACAATCCTTGTTTTATTTTACAAATTCATTCTATTTTCCCGCAAGTGTGAGATTGGGGATTCATCGATCCAATTCAGTTTTTTTTTAATTATAATTTTTTAACAAGATAAAATTAATGTCATACGAAGGTTTGTTATTAGTCTAGATGATCGATACCAATAAAAAAGTATAGATCAAAATTTGATCAAATTAAAAAATTCATGAACAGTAATTTAAACATGAAATTTATATCCAAAAAACAAAATTACAATTCAAAGCTCATTTCAATTCGTTGCACCAATGGCTCTCCTACAATTAGTCCTAATTTCTCCATGTGTACCCGTAAGAACTTCCATTTTACTAATTTTTACAACAGCTTTGGCATAATCATCGAAGAATGCTTGTTGATTCGAGCTATAATTTGCGACAATGGCATCGGTTGGTCCTCCTTTTCCGGTGTATAGTTGTTGATCGGAGTTAAGGAGACCTTTTTGCTTCATTAGGTTGACAAAGTATGCGTTATCAAACACAAATGGAGTTGTAGAGTCAATTGGTGCTGTGTTGTTATCCCCTCCTTGTTTAGGGCAATTTGCTTGTAGCGATGCCGCATAGGTTGGATCTATGTTTTTAGCTTCATAGACACGTTTTCTATAAAATTGGCATCTTGCTAAGCCCACCGTGTGACTACCTATATATGTTTGAGAGAAACAAAAAAAAATGACTTTAGGTTATCTGCCTAAAAAATATTTCATACAATACAAGTAAAAGTTGTTACAAACAAATGTTTAGATCAGCTGGTAAAGGGAGTTGTACGTTTCAGCTAAACTAAGGTCCCTGTTTTGAGACATGGAAATCTAACATAACTTGTTAAGAGAGTTTTTCCAGTTATTCCCAAAGTCGATCTTTATTTTGATGTGGAGCATTGTGCCAATTAGCAATGAAAAAGTGGTAATTAAGTAAGGAAAATGATTGCTACCTGCTAAAGCCACAAATTCATTCTTATTGAAGCCTTTCATTGCGAAGGCTCCAATTTGTGTACTAACATCTCCAAGAAAGACAGGAACTAAGGTGTCAGCCAAATCTTTATGTGCTTCAGTTGAATCTCTTCTTCCTAATGGCGTTGTCCAACTTGGTCCACCAAGCTAGGAAAAAAACCCAAAATAAAATCATAACAATTCAAGTACATGGAAAATAATCTTAGTCTACATACAATTCTACATTACATATATTGGTGATAATTAATATTGGTCTAATTTGCATTTTATATCTATCTTTTTCCTCAACGTGTGACAAGGGGCTTATACAGTTATACCCAATATTAGGTTATGTATTCAAATACCAAAATAAATTGTTCAAATGCAATTGTAGAATTTTTTTGAAGGGACTTATATGATGATATTATTAATCATACCATGACAACAGAGTCTCGAGCAGCCACTGCTAGGATATCTGCGCAAGACACCACTCCTGGACATGCTTTTTCTAGCTGAGCTTTGATCGCATCAATGACTTCAAATCCTATTGTTGAATTGCCATTTACGAAAGCAGTTCTTTCCCCGATTGCACTTTGAGTGTCGTCAAGCAAAATAGAACCATCACATCCCTAATTTTTTATCAAAGATATAGAACATATTACACAAAGTGCAAGCTTAAATTAAAATTAAAGTAATAATGAACTCTTTTAAAATTTGATGATCACATGCATTATCCCCCTTCCCCATATGCCCTGAAAACAATGTGGAATAACATATGGATGTGCATAGACACTTGACCTACATTTTTCTTCAATTTTAAAGATAATTCTTTACCTCATAAATTTTAGCTAGTAGAAGTAATTTGTTTTTCCAATATTTTTTCTAGGATCAATAATTAGGAGCCACCAAAAAGTTCATGATACAAACAAGTTCATTATTATTATTATCATGCAACTCCTAAGATCCAAAATCTTACACCAATAAGGCAATCAATGAAATGAAGTCTCAACAATGCTGCACCCATACGAGCCTCCTTCGCAATCGCCGATTTAACTTGGGATTGTATTATGGTGTTTGCCTGAGGACATGATGTTACATAGAAGTTCTCAGACAATTGAGCGAACGCAGACCCGAAAAGGATAGAGATCAAGAAACATTGAAGAGACAAGGAGGAAGCCATGGTCAAGATCAAAGCAAGCTAAAGAAAAAACATAGAAAATAATTCAAGTAAATCACGTAAGATATTTTAAGTTCATATTAATATACAGCTATACTTTAGTAATAGGCATGGTTCCAAATCTAAAGTCTAAAATCTATTTTAAGGTGCTGTGTCATTGCCTATGGTAATGCATGCAAAGTGCAAGGCAAATCCCCTTATTTAGACAAAGAGTAAATAACAATAAAATATAAAAATAAATATCAAGCAACATAATAATAAACAATAAATAATAATGATAATAGCATGATAAGGCATAATAAAGCTTAAATATAATAGCAAGATCCTAGGCATGATACTAACAAGATTAATAACAAATCCTAGCATGTCACTAAACAATAAAGATCAAAGCTTCAAACCTAACATGGTACTAACATGATATTAGAAATAATAAGAGGCAACCTAAACATGATACTAGAAAGCATAAAAAACATCCTAACATGATACTAGGAATCATAAAACAATAATAAGCATGCAATCTACATTGTGAAAGAAATAGGGAGAGAAAGAATAAGCTATATCGCTTAGAGGGAGAATAGAGAGAATTAAGGAAGAATTGAATGTGAATTGATGATTCTGAAATAGGGATTCGGACGCTATTCGGACGCTGTCGCCAGGAATCAACTCTGTCGCGACGCGACAACGTCTGTCGCGAGGCGACAGGGTCTGTCGCGCGGCGACAGATTTGTCGTTTGGCGACAACCTGTATTAGCTCGTTTTTCTTCACGCGGAATCCGATCTTTAATCAACTTGATCTACGGAATCCGTACAGAAGATAAAATATATATTTTTAAGATAACAAAACGACATTTTATTCCAAATAAAAATCTATTAAAGATAATTAATTATTAAATCTAATAATATTATAATTAAAAGGAACTTTCTAGAAACTTCTAGAAAACTATAATTAATCCTAATAATTTTAGGAATAATAATTAATATTGGGCCCTCCTCTAGATCATTGGGCCGTATTTAAATAATTAACCAGGCCCAGTTTAGTATTTTGGCCATAACTTCCTCAATATTCATCGGAATTGATCTTATAATATATCATTGGAAAGGTCTCTTCGAGCCCCATCCATCTACACTATTATTGGACCTTAATTATGGACCAAACTAAACTGGTTCGGCTATTTTCAAATAAATAAAGTCATTTTAAAAAACAGAGAGAAAAGAATTTAATTAAAACTAAACCGCAACACTTGACTTTCAAACCACTTTCACCTAATTCGATAATAACACAACGTGAAAGGCGTTCATCACTGGGTTTGGTTTTGGGGAGACACAAATGGGTGTCTACACCCTCCAATAGGTACTTATCGCACAAGAGGAAAGTGAAACCATCTTACCACAAACAATTGCTATCAAAAGGATTTACGCTACTTATCGAATTACTCAAGCTAATGCCAATCAATTCATGAAAAGAAAATAGAATTTTTTTTTTTTTTTTTTTTTAGAAAATCACTTGTTTCACATTCTTGAATAAAAGTTCAAGATGACACTAAGACAACAAAGCCTAAAATGTCCAAAGCATAATAAAACTCTCCCCCACACTTAAAATTTGCAGTGTCCACAATGCAATAATAGTAGAGCATGATTAAATAAAGAGGGAAGCTAAGATACTCACAGAGTCTCAACAGAGTATGGAAGGGAGGGTGTAAAGGGTGTAACAACCCTTATGATTGCAGCCAAGCACCAATACCGACGTGTCACCATTCACCAGCCTTCAGAACAAAGTGCTTACTCAAAAGGGTCTTCAAGAATCAATGGAACACGGGAACAATGTCACATAAAAGTATCTCAATTAAGCCCAAAATCCATATAATCATATCCAGGCCATGCTTCTCGAAAATAATGTGATCTTCTTACGAGCTGTCATAATCGAGCTATTTCCAAGTGACGAGGAGTTCTTGAGTCGTCTGTAAGTTTATCTGTGCTTTGGTTCTCCCCTTTTTTATTACTTTACGAACCTTATGCCGCAATGTGGCTGCGGTGTAGCATCGTTGGCCGCGACCAGGTTGCGGACTAAACTGATTTTGATGCTCAAGAAGAATGTTGCCGCAACTAGGCTGCGTAGAAGATGAATTTGCCACAACCTGCTCGCGGACCATTCTGTCTATGTTGCTTGTGATGCTTTCTTGGTGAGTAGATGATCGTGGATGGCAACTTCAACCACCTGCAATCACATAGAAACACATACAAAAGCAAATAGATAGAGGGGGAAAGTTAAGGAAAAGCTAAAAAAAAAACAAAGAAAGAAACAAAACAAAACTACCTAACTCACTAATAAAACAAGAAATAAACAAAACTACTCTACTAATCTATTAAATTATATACCAATGCGGAACAAGTTAGAGCTCTGGGAAGCTTATCATATGTTCCTGCAAACATCTCAGAAAATAATAGATAGAAAAACATTACAGAAAGAATATATAGAATATTAAAGACTCTGTTAAAAATACAAAATGAAGAACAAGACTCAAAAGGCAAAGGAAAATTATTTACTACCTTAGACTCACTTGGAAAAACAAAAGAAATATTTCCATTAATTACATCCAAATGAGAATCCTTGTTCACAAAATTATCACGGATTGATGGAGGTGAAAAGACGAAAGAAGGGAGATGTAAAGGGGGAGAACAAGGGTAAAGACCAAGCTTTCTAGAGAAAGGAATATGAGGCTCAACAGACACCGTCTTGGATAAAGGCGCACTAATCTCTACTCTCTCAACCTTATAATCCTCGTTATCAAATTCACAAATTTCATCCCTAACTTCCTTCAAATTCTCACAATTTTCATCAAACCTCTCCTCTACATGGATTTCATTCTCATCATACCTTAAGCCATCATCATCATCATACATCAATTGACAATCAAGATATTGTTGAATAGAATTCAATTGGGCTTGTAAATTCTTTGATTGGTCAGTTAGTTGCTCCAAACTAGAGTTAACCTCGTCAATGAAATCTGCAAAAATAAACTTTAATCTTGACTCGGTTGTTTGAATTTCAATGTCCTTGTATATTTTAGCACTTTCTTCAACAAGAAGCTCTAATCTAGATTTAGATGCTTGAGGCTCATAAGAAAATTGAGAATCAAATGGAGAATATGAGTTATCACATTGATACTCGTATTGAGGAGAAGGGTCATAATAATTCTCATAAGCTTGATTATCATGGGCAAAATCATATGGGTTCCTACAAAAGTTTTAGGAATTTTGATAAGAAGCATCAAAATCAGAAACATGATAATCCCAAGCATTATAGCCATTATAATCTTGATAATAATTATTAGAATACTCACCATTGTATTGATTCCAATCCATGATCAAATGACAGAACGAACAAGGGACAAACAAACAAAAAGAAATTAAAAAAAAAAAAATTACAAACTCAAACTAATTAATTCTAAGCAAACCAAATCAATCCGTCACCTTCCCCGGCAACGGCGCCAAAAATTGGTAGGCGGTCGTACACCTACCAAAAATAATACCTAACTAAACCTCCTAATTATGTAGTAGGGTAAGTCAGGGTCGATCCCACAGAGAAGGTAGTATCAATATTGGTTCCTATGAATTAAAACTAGTCGAGTCAATCAAAATAGGGTTAAAAATATTATACTACTAAAGCAAGAAAATCAAATAATAAAAACATCTAGAATTAAGTATCACCACTAGCATAATCAATACAAGACAAATTCTTACCCCAATCAATTAATTATACGTTCACAAGGAAAGGTACGCCCTATAAAATACCAAAGATCTCTCCCGAGTTGTCAATGACTTCCCTAATCACAATCAAACCTACTTCCGTGGAATCATGTAAATTAAAGACATTAAGTTCGGCACCCTAACTTCCTAATAATCCGTTCTACCTACTTCCGTGGAGAATTTCATACCCTTAATTGATTTATTCAAATCCGTCAAAACCCAACTCCCGTTGCAATCAAAACAATGGAATAATAACAATACCAATTATCCCTAATCTAGTATTGGTATAAGCACAATCAATTAAGCATGAACAATATAAACAATTAATTGAGAATTTAAAAGAAAAAATCAAGTATCAATCATGGCTAGGGTTCAACCTAACCCTAGAAAATAAGACTAGAAATACATAATAAAAGTACAGTGAAAATAAGCAAAGAAGAAAATCATTAAAGAACAACTAACTAGTTGCTGCTCCTCGTTTTGCATCATGCGGCTACTCCCTTATTATCCCTAATAACAAGCTATATATAAGCAATGAGCCAAAGATAATATTAGAGTAGTTGAATACAATTAAAACTCCCGAGAAATCAAGCCCATACAAGCCCAATTTCGTGTACAAAGTACCAATCACGAGCAGGCCACAACCTGGTTGTGGCGCACCTCTTCTGGCCACAGGCGGGCTGTGGAATAGGCTGCCACACCACTCTTCTTCTTCTTTTTTATAATGTGCTTCCGCGGGTAGGCTGTGGAGAAAGGCATATGCCACACCTCGGTTGTGGAGTAGTTTATCCTTGTGTAATTTCCTTTTCTTTGTCATATTAAAACATCTCCAATACATAGCTCAACTCACACAATAGCTTATTCCTACAAAATAAAGAAAAAGATCCCGAGGAGAGCAATAACGAAATATATATAAATTAACGCTTAAATAATTAAATGTAGAAAGAATTCACGACAAATATCATATAAAAATGGCCTATAAAAGGTGTATTTTATCGTGTTATCACAATAATTAAGTATCACCACTAGCATAATATGAAAGTACTATATTTGATATGATAATTAACAACAAATAAGGACTGAAAAGACACTAACAAAGTATTGGTCTAGTTTTAACTATGCAACCTTTCAACCTTGAAATTAAGAGTTTAATTTCCACAAGTAGCACTTTGTCTGCAGCCTAAATCAGATTATTTTTGGTCCATCCATAGCTTCTCACCTATTAAGATTTAAAATATTCAATTGTTTCTCTTCTATCATTCATCTTTATTATTATTGTCATGTTTACTCATTCTTTGTAAAAAGATGTAACAATATTATTAGAAGTCAGTTGCTTATGTACTTATGTTAATATTCTGTTGTGTTGTCATATATCTTTGGTAAATATATGTTTAGGTTACCTTAGTTTGTACTATATAGAGGTTTTCAAATATTAATACAAAATAAGCAGCTTTAATTCTTCTTGAGTTTAACATGGTATCAGAGCTTCTTTGAAGTTTAGAAAGTTTATTTTACAATCCTTGTTTTATTTTACAAATTCATTCTATTTTCCCGCAAGTGTGAGATTGGGGATTCATCGATCCAATTCAGTTTTTTTTTAATTATAATTTTTTAACAAGATAAAATTAATGTCATACGAAGGTTTGTTATTAGTCTAGATGATCGATACCAATAAAAAAGTATAGATCAAAATTTGATCAAATTAAAAAATTCATGAACAGTAATTTAAACATGAAATTTATATCCAAAAAACAAAATTACAATTCAAAGCTCATTTCAATTCGTTGCACCAATGGCTCTCCTACAATTAGTCCTAATTTCTCCATGTGTACCCGTAAGAACTTCCATTTTACTAATTTTTACAACAGCTTTGGCATAATCATCGAAGAATGCTTGTTGATTCGAGCTATAATTTGCGACAATGGCATCGGTTGGTCCTCCTTTTCCGGTGTATAGTTGTTGATCGGAGTTAAGGAGACCTTTTTGCTTCATTAGGTTGACAAAGTATGCGTTATCAAACACAAATGGAGTTGTAGAGTCAATTGGTGCTGTGTTGTTATCCCCTCCTTCTTTAGGGCAATTTGCTTGTAGCGATGCCGCATAGGTTGGATCTATGTTTTTAGCTTCATAGACACGTTTTCTATAAAATTGGCATCTTGCTAAGCCCACCGTGTGACTACCTATATATGTTTGAGAGAAACAAAAAAAAATGACTTTAGGTTATCTGCCTAAAAAATATTTCATACAATACAAGTAAAAGTTGTTACAAACAAATGTTTAGATCAGCTGGTAAAGGGAGTTGTACGTTTCAGCTAAACTAAGGTCCCTGTTTTGAGACATGGAAATCTAACATAACTTGTTAAGAGAGTTTTTCCAGTTATTCCCAAAGTCGATCTTTATTTTGATGTGGAGCATTGTGCCAATTAGCAATGAAAAAGTGGTAATTAAGTAAGGAAAATGATTGCTACCTGCTAAAGCCACAAATTCATTCTTATTGAAGCCTTTCATTGCGAAGGCTCCAATTTGTGTACTAACATCTCCAAGAAAGACAGGAACTAAGGTGTCAGCCAAATCTTTATGTGCTTCAGTTGAATCTCTTCTTCCTAATGGCGTTGTCCAACTTGGTCCACCAAGCTAGGAAAAAAACCCAAAATAAAATCATAACAATTCAAGTACATGGAAAATAATCTTAGTCTACATACAATTCTACATTACATATATTGGTGATAATTAATATTGGTCTAATTTGCATTTTATATCTATCTTTTTCCTCAACGTGTGACAAGGGGCTTATACAGTTATACCCAATATTAGGTTATGTATTCAAATACCAAAATAAATTGTTCAAATGCAATTGTAGAATTTTTTTGAAGGGACTTATATGATGATATTATTAATCATACCATGACAACAGAGTCTCGAGCAGCCACTGCTAGGATATCTGCGCAAGACACCACTCCTGGACATGCTTTTTCTAGCTGAGCTTTGATCGCATCAATGACTTCAAATCCTATTGTTGAATTGCCATTTACGAAAGCAGTTCTTTCCCCGATTGCACTTTGAGTGTCGTCAAGCAAAATAGAACCATCACATCCCTAATTTTTTATCAAAGATATAGAACATATTACACAAAGTGCAAGCTTAAATTTAAAGTAAAGTAATAATGAACTCTTTTAAAATTTGATGATCACATGCATTATCCCCCTTCCCCATATGCCCTGAAAACAATGTGGAATAACATATGGATGTGCATAGACACTTGACCTACATTTTTCTTCAATTTTAAAGATAATTCTTTACCTCATAAATTTTAGCTAGTAGAAGTAATTTGTTTTTCCAATATTTTTTCTAGGATCAATAATTAGGAGCCACCAAAAAGTTCATGATACAAACAAGTTCATTATTATTATTATCATGCAACTCCTAAGATCCAAAATCTTACACCAATAAGGCAATCAATGAAATGAAGTCTCAACAATGCTGCACCCATACGAGCCTCCTTCGCAATCGCCGATTTAACTTGGGATTGTATTATGGTGTTTGCCTGAGGACATGATGTTACATAGAAGTTCTCAGACAATTGAGCGAACGCAGACCCGAAAAGGATAGAGATCAAGAAACATTGAAGAGACAAGGAGGAAGCCATGGTCAAGATCAAAGCAAGCTAAAGAAAAAACATAGAAAATAATTCAAGTAAATCACGTAAGATATTTTAAGTTCATATTAATATACAGCTATACTTTAGTAATAGGCATGGTTCCAAATCTAAAGTCTAAAATCTATTTTAAGGTGCTGTGTCATTGCCTATGGTAATGCATGCAAAGTGCAAGGCAAATCCCCTTATTTAGACAAAGAGTAAATAAAGTTATTTTTGTTTTCTTGGGCTTACAAAACATCTTTCATTTAAAGTTATCTACTACCTTCGTTAATTGTTATGTGCAACTTTAGGGTATTATTTGTGAGATATAAAATATTCTAAAATTGCACATAACATTTAACAAAGGTAGTAATACCGTACGTATACAAAATAATTAACCTAATCAATTCAGTATTATGTATAATATGTGCGTGGTATACTAAGTTAAGCTTGACATAGTTAATTATATTGTAAGAAATATACCTTTTAATTCAACTTTGAGACTAGCACTTTAATTTCCATACCTCTAAATCTCATCTCAAAACGTCTAGTCCACTAATTCAAGGTTAATTTCTACGCTTCATAAAATTAACATTGTTAAAAACTATTGTATGTGTTGAAAATTTGATAAATCTCATCCAATATCTTATGTTATCAGTATATTATATAAAATGGTATTAATATATGGATCTTGCTAACGGGCGCCCCGCGGCGTTAGATAAGGAGTAATTATATTGGTTGAAATGGTATTAAGTTAGAAATGCATAACAAAATCACACGTCGTTCGGTGTAATTAATGTTAATTTTACTCTAATATTTGTACTTTAATTCTCTTATCTAACGCCCTGAGGACGCTCATTAGCTTTTGCCTTAATATATTGGTTTTTCTTAATAATCTAAGTTAAACTTTAGTAGTTTGACTCGTCAAAAAGCAAAAAAATCGAGTGATAGAGTAGTTAACCTCTCTTTTTTCATGATTCAATATTGTCATTAAATCTTCACATCCCATGATGTCACATCTTGACAAACTACAAAATCACCGGAAATTTTCGGTACTTCAATGAAATGTCACGACCAGATTCGGAGAATTATCAAGTAATCGTGCTTTTATTGAGGGAATAACCCACGTGTTAGCCCATAAGTAAATTACCATGTTCCCTCAACATTGACAAAAAAGAAGAAGAAAAAAAAGGGTGGTCCAAAATTCTAAAATGCTACTTTCACTCACTCTACTGTTTCAGATTAAAGACTTATGGTATTTAATATTTATGATAGTATCCAATAGTTCCTCTGTTTTTAATTATTTGTATGAGTTGCATCACATTAAATAATATATTTTGAGGCAAATGTTTGATGGTGGGCATGTCGAATCGAGCCAGACCATTCTCAAATTATGGCATAATGGTTAAATATTACTCGTATTATTTATATTTATGGTTAAAAGGTTAGTAGCCCAACTTTTGAACCCAAAATCTGTCACTGGACATATTGCTCAAAACAAAACTTTAAAATCATATTGTATTGAATAATGCATAAGATAAAGTAATTCGTATTTAGTCATGATAAATCTAGAGTAAAGATTTAATAGGTTAGCATATTGTATTATTGATTTTATCAATAACAATTTATTTATTTAAGAGATAATGTAATAGATCTCGGCTATTAGGTAGGAAACAATCCTTACATCACTTTAAGACTTTTTACAAGATAATATTACGGAACTATTTTAAATGTGCTACATAGTATTAAGTGACTCATATTTATAATAATATTATAAAGTATTTTAAAGATATTACTTTTATATCAATATGAAAAATATATGTTTAATTTAAAGCAAGAACAGAAAGAAACAATGCTACTATGGGAAATCTAAACTGGAGATAAACACACCCTATCTAATCTTTTGGTCGTCCCTTTCTAGAAGGAATACTCAAAGTCTCTAACAAATGTACTGACTTTTCGCAGGATTCATCTCTCATGAATTATTAGCTGGCTAAATTTCGTAAAATGTTGATTTTGGATTTGAAATTTAATTTGAAAGCTGAAAAGTATTCAATCAAGTGGAAACATGCTCAATCTACAAATGCTTACTTTTGAAGATGTATATGTCCAATAAGGCACATGCTTACATAACAGTTCCAAGTAGGAATTATATGGCGATTGATTTGATGGATTCGGCTTACAATATTTGTTTTAGGTTAAATACAATACTTTAATTAATATATTTATTAATATATAATTCTGATTGTTAATATTTATAATTATTTTTAGTAAAATTATGTAAATTGAATTTGTTGAAAATATACGCTAAAAAAAATCTAAAACATCTTATTCTTTAACATTTATTCTTATATGCCAGTTGTTAATAAGTATGATCAAAATAAAACATATGAATATTGTAAAAGTCAAATTGTTGTATCTAAATAAAATAGAGATTGTAGCTTAGCTAATTAAAGTCTTAGCATAGCTCAAAAGATATACTCCCATCCTATGTACTAATACAAGTAGTATTATATTTCTTTTTAGCTATTTCAAATTAAGACACCTTAATGATATATTATAGGGCCTAAGTTTAAAGTTGAAATATAATTAAGAAAAAGAAAATCTAACTACTCCCTATTAATTAATGATTTTATCCATGAAAGTACATTTCATTTTGTCCACTTCTACAAATATGTTCTGCTTGGAATTTGGGGCCAACCTAACATTCTTCTTAGAATATTTAATTTACTCAAATTGTTCACACTTTAATTTGGACAAGATGCTATAAATTAAGTCCTTAGCTTTCTTTACATTTCTCCACCTCCCTCTTATTCAAAAACGGTGTCTAGGCTCATTAAGCCATAGCAGAAATGACTTCCTTTTTATCAACATCTAGTTCAAAGTTCTTCAATTCAAAACTACAATATTGCTTGTTTTGGCTATTAATTGGTGTAGCTTCAGCTCAATTATCACCAAATTTCTATTCAAGCTCGTGCCCAAATGCGCTTTCCACAATCCAATCTGCAGTTCAATCTGCTATAAATAATGAGACTCGCATGGGAGCATCCTTACTCCGGCTTCATTTCCATGATTGCTTTGTAAATGTAAGTCACACTAGCTTGAATGCTTTGATCATATTATTTTCTAGCATGTATGCTTGTAATACCCTTTAATAATGTTCTTGAATTAGTTGATCATTTCATGCAAGTTTAGTTAATTTAGAGGAATGTTCAACAAGTTTGCGTTTGATCATCTTTGTCGGTCCAATTTCATCATGACCGATTTTGAGGTCAATGGTTTGATTAAAGATTTGAATTGGTTAAGGGTATGTATTGGTTTATACCATTATTATTAACATTATTGATCGAAAAAGTTGAAAAATATCTACATATTCTATATGCTTATAGCAACCTAATCTACTTGTCGCATCGAATATGTTTATATAGGTAGTAAAAACAAAAAAGAATTGTTGCATATGAACGTGAAGTGGTCCATTATAATCATTTTTACCTTTACCAAATTACCAATAAATAGTCATCTCAATGCGCGTAACATGTCACCCCTAAATACAACTGTATATAGAGGTTACTTTAACATAGCATAGATTGTCACCCCCATACCATTTTCACCGTTTTGTACTTCAAATTCAAATTTAGTGAATGTATTGATGAAATTTTATTCTATCCCTAACATTTAAAATTTTAAAGATAAATCTTATGAGTAATGTTTGGATATATATATATATATATATATATATATATATATATATATATATATATATATATATATATATATATATATATATTTTCTCTCATTAATATTAATCAACTACTTGTATTTTTTGAAATATTTAAAAAGTGTGTGGACATTTATATTTCTAGAAATATTTGTTTATATATTTTCTCTTGTTAATAATACTAACAACTAAATTTGTGTCAACACACCAAACTAAAAAGTATTCTTGATATGACTAGCTATTGTTCGTGCATTAATCGTCCAAATTTTTATTTTTAATTGGAAGAGAATTACTTATTATTAATTTGGATTAAGCTTAATTGCATATATCAAACTATTTGACAAATTATACTTTATGTGGACAAACAGGGATGTGATGGTTCCATTTTACTCGATGACACAGCGAATTTCACTGGTGAAAAAACAGCGGTTCCAAATCTAAATTCAGTTAGGGGTTTTGAAGTGATCGATACCATTAAATCACAAGTTGAGAATTTATGTGCCGGTGTTGTATCTTGTGCTGATATATTAGCGGTTGCTGCTAGAGATTCTGTGGTTGCGGTAACAATGCTACTCCCTCCGTTTTTTTTAAATGCATCACTTTGATTTTTGCACTATTCGCATGTTATGGTTGACTTGATTTTTTCAAGTCTATAAAATAAATAAATGTTATTATATAATATATCATTAGATACGTCATAATGTCAAGTTTCATAATATAATTTTGTTATAATTTTTACTAATTAACAATTAAAGATATTAATGATTAAAGTTACGTCTCGATAAATGTGTTGGTTTAACTAATGTAAATAAAACAAACAAAGGGAGTAATTTTTAAGTCTTCTGGGGATTAAATTAAATTTCCTTACTTTTCATATCAATCAATTAATATGACACATGAACCTATGGACATCCACCAAACTTGTCAAATCTCATGTATAGAACAGTAGTAAGATATAAAGTTAATAAGCACGAGAAGTCATCTATTCACATGGTTACACATTTTACAGTAATTAATCATCTAATATAAAGTTTTAAAAATCTTTTGGAGTAGGTGTTTATGTAGGTGACTTCATAATGGAAAAACACATGTAATTTCCGTGTGTTATGTTTTTTTTTCTTTAATTATTTTTGTGTTAAAAGAAGGGCAGAAGAGTAATATTTAGTAATAGCTAGGGCGTGAATAGTAAAAATTAAGTTTACGTTACAAGTAGTTCTCTTGAAGAGTATTATATAAAATGAAAGGAATGAATACATTATTATAGCTAAATAGTTGTAAAAAGATGGCTTAACGAGTAATATATTGACATATCATTAAACAAACAACACTAAAAAGCTAGAATTCGAACTCTGTTTATCTTGTGATAAAGTGATAAAAAAAAATAAAAAAAAAATAAAGATAATGTAGTAAAAAAAAAAAAAATACTTCCCCCATAATATACTAATAATTATTTTAGCTTTTTTCAATTTGACCATGTATACTCAAGCAATACTCCTGTTTAATACTCCACTTTAATCATACACTTTGATTTATATACTTCCTCAATTACATTTTACCTGCAAATTGCATAGTACATTTGATTGTCATGCATGTTTTTAATGATTTATAACTTTAACTATTATATACTTTAATTATGATTATATAAAAATAAAAATTAATAATATAAAAATATATATCAAGATAAATCTAGTAAAATTTCACTTGCTTACAGTTTGAACTTAATAGTAATAAATGTTAAAGTGTTGTGAGTAAATAAAATAAAACAAAAAAAGTATATAGATTTGTATAGATAGGAGCAATATCAATTTTTAAATATCATAATTGATGAAATTTAAGGTTTAGATTATGTTTTTGCTTTTTTACTTTTACTTTCTAAGACTTACATTAGAAGGAATGCATGTGCACTTATAATAATTTTTCAATTTTTGTTACATAATTTAGCTTGGTGGACAAAATTATACCGTGTTACTTGGAAGAAGAGATTCCACAACAGCAAATATGAGTGCAGCTAATTCCAATCTTCCTGCTCCTTCTTTCAATCTTTCCCAACTTATTACTTTGTTTTCCAACCATGGCTTTAATGCCCAAGAGTTGGTTGCTTTGTCAGGTATGTACTTACTCAATAGTTTGGCTCGGCCACGGACACATTAATAATAGTTTATTGTAAGGTCAAAATGACATTTAAAATCTCACAACGTTTAATAAACATATATATGGTACTGAAATAAACTTTTTATATGCATAATGATATTTTGTTGCGTATGATATATATCAGCTGTTGTCAAATAAAATAAATAAATAAAACTTTTTATATGCATAGTGACATATTGTTACGTATGATATATTAAGACATTGTACGTTCATGTATTGCAGGTGCACATACTATAGGTCAAGCAAGATGCACTACATTCCGATCACGTATCTATAATGAAACCAACATAAATTCCACGTTCGCCTCATCTTTACAATCAAATTGTCCTCGTACCGGAGGTGACAACAACACTTCACCACTCGATACGACCACCCCAAACACGTTCGACACTGCCTACTTCACCAACTTGTTAAGCCTAAAGGGTCTTCTTCACTCGGACCAACAATTGTGGAGTGGTAATACTACTGGAACCACGGACAATCAAGTCTCGGCTTATAGTTCGAATTCGACGGCATTCTTTAGGGATTTCTCCAATGCTATGATAAAGATGGGTAACATGAGTGTTCTTACGGGTACAAGTGGAGAAATAAGAACAAATTGTAGGAAGCCAAACTCAGCTGGTTTGAACTTGATTGATAGTAAGATTATCGAGCTAATAACAACTATATTTAATATGTAATGTATTGTATGCTAAGGAAAAATAAATGCATTGTGTGTTTCGTGATTTAGTATGTCTTAATATATTAATGACCTAAGGAATATATGAAAAATCTTGTACCGGCTTTGAGTTTTATGTATGGATAACTTACTTTGTTGTATTTAGGAAATTTTGTAAAAAACTACCTATTATTGTCCAGAATTTGCGAGAAACTACCTATTAAAAGAAATGTTGTAATTGACTACCTAACTTTTGAAAAATGTTGTAATTTACTACCTTACACCGGATTATGAAGTTTGACCAAAATTTTACGGCGTTGACTTGGTCACGTGACACTTAGTGACCACCACGTGGGAAAATTGTGAGAAAACTTGGGAAAGAAAAGGGTCATTAAGTGTCACGTGATGGTCACGTGACCAAGTCAACGCCGGAGAATTTTGTTTAAATTCCTTCATAATCCGGCATAAGGTAGTAAATTACAACATTTTTCAAAAATTAGGTAGTCAATTACAACATTTTTTTTAATAGTTAGTTTCTCGCAAATTCTGGACTATAATAGGTAGTTTTTCACAAAATTTCCTTGTATTTACAAACTATAGTTTGATTAGCTTTTGTAATACGACACACATATATGAAAAACTTTGACCAATAATATCTTTATGTCTTTAACTATCAATAAGTATAAATTATAATAATATACTAATCGCTAAAATTGTATGTTGGCAAATGTGATAATAGAAACATATTTCATAGAATCATAGTAACCACAAAAAGGGAGAAAGTATGAAATAAGTTTTAAATGTCATCATTTTGTTGATCTGTTTGTCTTAAATATAGCCTATGTACAACCTAATAACCTATGTAGATACTACAATGTGTAAGCTTGTAACCAACGTAACTAATTAATCGTATAAAAAATTAGTAAAAGTAAATGCAAGATCAAGAACCTAGTTTAAATGAGCATAGATGATATATAAATTTAATATTAATAAAAAATAATCCACATATATACCTCGAGTTTAAATTAAATTCCAAAACTAATGGTGCGACGCCATAAGTACAAGTTCATATATACTTCATACATACAGAGATACTTTGTAGTGAGCAATACTCTTCTGTTCTTGAACTATTGTAACTTTTGACTATATGATTTTTTCAGTTATGTTCATTCTCTAACATTGACCATTTTGTTTACATATATAAATATATAATGAACTAAAGTTAATTCAATAAGACAATAATTAAACAAATTTTACTTTACTTAAAAAAAAAAAAAAAAAAAAAAAAAGTTCAAAGAATAGTATCAAATACAAGGCATACAAAAAAAAGTTTGGAGCAATTGTAATAAGAAAAAAAATCCAATATTATTCACTTGAACAATTAATATTTTGAAATGACTTGATGCTATATTGTTATATATGCACATCAAAATCAAATAAACAATGTATCTAAACTATTGTTTGGATTCCTTGATTAACATAGTATACAAAGTATCTAAGTGTCGTATGATTTGACCCGTGAATTTTGGGTACCTACCTAAATTTATAAAGCCCATCCTTAACAACAAACAACTTTGATGTAATATAATTCTAGCATAACAATGTGAACAAGAGCAAACGTCTGAATGACTGAGCAAACTACCAATCAGATATTTTAAATAGGACAATCAATCAAAATACTCGAAATTGTACGTGTATTATCATATTGTGATCGAATTGTCCACATACTTGAAAAGGTTTTCTTGGTTTTTTGTCAACCAATTCTTCTCGTGCTATTGATGTTGACTAGAACTATTCATACTTTATACTTCTTTTGTAGTTTTTTCAAATATCGTTATATTTTGATCAAATACGTATGTTGAGACACCTCACCATTAATTTATCTAATTATTATATGCTAGTAAAAATATAAGAAAATTGATATATAAAAGTACACATTATCCAACAAAATACATATATATATAAAGAAAATAATTAAGTGAAAACCATTATGTGAATAGTTAAAAAAAAAGTGTAACAGTAACACTTAAAAACAAAACATGGAGGGAGTAGTAAGGGTGACCATGGGGATAGATTTTAGACCGGATATCCGAAATTTGGGATATCTTATGTTTGAATCCAATTAGGAAATTTTTCAACCAAGTAAAGCTTGGTGGAGTTGGTGGGGAACTCACCTTGTGACTTTGAGGTCACGAGTTCGAACCCCACTAACTACAAAATGCTTGAGAGTAGAGGGCGGAGGTGGCTAGCTAAACCTGTGAGAGGTGCTGGCTCAGTAGGGTGTTTTTTCTTACCTTAAAAAAATAAATTAGAAAATTTTTCGATCCGATGTACTAAATATCAGATATCCGAAAAATTACATAATAATTTTTTATTTAGAATTGTTTTAAGGAAAATATATGAACAATAACACCCAAATTTTTGCATCGGATATCCGTTATCTCATATTAGAAAGAAGGATATTTAAATTGTATATCCGTTATCGGATATCCTAAATTAAAAATATTGAGGATATTATTAGGATATCTAAAAATCCAAAAATTGGTATCTAAATATATGTCCAAAATCCAAAAATTTTGGATCGGATATCATATTTGAAATTAGTATCCTATTAGATATCCCAAAACATCAAATCGGATCTTCATATTTTTAGATTTTTGAATAGTTTTGCTCAGGCCTACTTTATACTATATATATATTCTATATATATATATATATATATATATATATATATATATATATATATATATATATATTTAAGTACATGCTACCATCCATCTATCATTGTATTCAAGCAAACAATAATCACTATTATTTCTCCTAGTTCCAATATGATGGAGTTTTTCTTATCATCTTTTGGATCCAAGTTTTTCTGTTTTAAGCTTCAATGTTACTTATTTTTAGTACTCATTGGAGCAGCTTCAGCTCAACTAACACCAAATTTCTATTCAAACTCGTGCCCAAATTTACTCTCCACAATCCAATCCGTTGTTCAATCTGCTGTGAGGAACGAGCCTCGCATGGGAGCATCCTTGCTTAGTTTTCATTTCCATGATTGCTTTGTTAATGTAAGGCAACACTTGACGAACAATTTCTACAAATATAAACGTGCATAGTATATGATGTTATGTGATTTTATAATTTTTTCACCATTTTCTTCAATTTATGGTTTAATATCACATGCATGTTCTTTGTTTATACGTCTAGTAATGCACCAAATGATTTTGACATAAGAATTGCACTCTATGTGGATGCAACAGGGTTGTGACGGTTCGATTTTACTCAATGACACTGCCGATTTTACTGGAGAACAAAGTGCAGCTCCAAATATTAATTCGGTGAGAGGCTTTGAGGTGATCGACAACATAAAAGCTCAGGTTAAGAGTATATGTGCCGGTGTTGTATCATGTGCTGATATTTTAGCAGTTGCCGCTAGAGACTCCGTTGTTGAGGTATAATAACTATTTTATGAGAAATTTGTGAAAAAAGACTTTTTAAGTGGTTGACTTTTTTTTATAAAAAGACCTTTTAAGTGAAAAGTTGTGAAAAAAAACCTTTTAAATTGTTTTATGTTTTTAGGGGTACTTGGGCGAGTTTTCTGGGTGGTCAACATCGGAGTTCTGGTGTTGACTTTCACATATTACTCACGTGAGTTATAAAAAATATTTTTTCGAGCTAGAGAAAAATATGAAAGGGGTAGTTCCAATAGGAGTTTTTTTTTTTTTTTTGTTTAATTCATGTGACTAACACGTGAAAGTCAATGCCGAAGTTTTTAACAAATTTTAAGGTCACCCAAGTACCCCCTAAAAACAAAATACAACCTTAAACGTCCCTTTTCACAAATTTTCACTTAAAATGTTCTTTTAAAAAAAGTCGAGCACTTAAAAGTTCTTACAAATTTGTCATAGCAATGAAAAAAAAAATAACATGAACAACATATCTGATCATGTGTATGTATTTAAGTAAATATTATGAATGATTTAATCTAGTTAAATAAACCAAGGTAAACATAACCTAAGAGAAAGTTATAATTTTTAATTTGTATATAGATAGGACAAATAACATTTCACAAACTATTGCGTCAGTCTGGACTGACGAAATGATATCCTTAATTAGATGGATCATATCCTCTATTGGATGGATGATATCCTCTATTAGCTAGATGATAACCTGTACTAGCTATATGATATCCTTTATTGGCTATATGATATCCTTTATTTGCTTGATGATATTTCTACTGATTAGATGATATCCTCTATTGGCTATCTGATATCATGACTAGATGATATCCTTTGATGGCTATATGATATAATTTATGATCGTGTGTATGATATCCTTTATTGGCTGGATGATATCCTCTATTGGCTATATGATATCATGGCTAGATGATATCCTCTATTGGCTATATGATATCATCTAACCATGTATATATCATATAGCCAATAGAAGATATCATCTAGCTAATAGAGGATATCATCCGACCATTAGAAGATATCACTCAGCCAATAGAAGATATCATCTAGCTAATTGAGGATATCAAAATCCGCATTTCGTCAGTTCGGACTAACGAAACATTTCGTTAGTCCGGACTGACGCAATTCCTTTCTCATAACATTTGAGTTTGAGTAAAGGAAAATTAAATCGTTAAAGGAATTTTTCAACTATGTAAAATGACTTTGATTTGGACATTTGATGAGACGAGTGGTTTGCAACTACGTAGAAGCCTATTACTAACAAATAACTAATCAAGTACGTAGAAGTACATGGCTGTCATTTGCATGTAATTATGGTGAAAGAGACTAATTGTTTCTTGATATTTGTTGTTACTTACTCCCTCTGTTTTTATTTAAGTGTCCCAATTTAACTGATACACTTATTAATACATAACTTTAATCGATGATATCTTTAATTATCAGTAAGCATTAATAATAAAAAAAGGTTAATATTTAGAATATGCTTTGAGGCAATTATAATAAGTACTTATTGATTACGTATAAAGCATAAACATTGACAAAACAGAGTATGTAAATAGTACTAAAGTCAAACTGGGACATTTCGATTAAAACGAATGAAATACGCTGTATTTCATATGTAAAAAGTGTTACCAGAGTGTTTTGCACTATTGTACTACCTGTTATACTAATAAGCAATAAAACAGAATTAACTTATCTCTTGATGCGTGAACCAAACTGACAATAGCTGCGTCGTGGAGAACCACTGACCTAAAAGACGATTCCGCGCTACCTCCCGGTGCAGTAGACAAATGCGGTCGCCCTCCAGGATAAGCACGGCGCCGGAGTTTATGTGCACTCACAAACCCGACTGGAACTCAGAATACTTGCCCAGAAAACAGAATGTAAAGAACATGTGTTTAGATAATTTTAGAGAAGAGAGATGACTGATTGTGTTGTGTGTTTAGGCTGAGAAAACCACCGAATATATATAGGGTGAAGAGGAAAAACGGGAAGCATGAAAGGTGGGAAGAATCTGGCCAAGAAAATGACCAGATTAGTTTGGTCAGTCAACAATCGAGGAAAGAAACAAGGAATTAATTAGTCAGCTACAATCAAGGAATTAATGGCTGATTAATTCTCACAACAGTCAGAAAAGAATAATCCCAACAGACAAAAAGGAATATTCTGTTTAACAAAGAAAAGGGAAATAAAATTTCTCCAAAAAGATAACAAGGACCCACGCCCGCGCATCGCATTCCCCAAGACCCAAGTCCCGAGGCCCGAGCCCGACCCGACCCGGCTCGGCTCGGCACGCGCGCGCGCGTGTGTGTGTGGAGTAACACACACCTCCAACTCACTCAACTAAGTAGTGCTAAAGCACTACATTATAAAAATAAGGAAAAACCTTCCTCCCCAATCAATGTGGGACTTTTCCCCTTTCATTTGTTTTTTTCTCTCTCTCTTATTTTTCCCAACACTCTTGTTTTATATCAAGAACTTCCAACAATCTCCCACAGGTTCGAAGATATGAAAAAGAAAGAAAGGAAAAATGAATTATGGGCAAAACAAAACAATTGCATAAGTGTCAATGTCTCGCGACTTGAATTAACACATAGTGGACATCAAGCTATGATCCCTCACCTACCAAGTGACCTTCGTCTTGAACTCAATAGGGAGTTAGGGACCCGTCACTTTGAGCCACACAATTGAACATGTATAATATTCTGAAATTCCGCGAATAAAGATGACGCATTATACTGGCCATACGTCCAGCCTGGATGCTCATAGGTGCTCTAGAGTATAAGCCCACGAAATACTCATAGGAAGCGGCCACACTTCCACACCTAAGTAGGTGAACTCCATCAAGTGTGAGCTACAACACACCTCCAAAAATATGGATATGGGTTCATTAAGAGCCGTATGCTCAACCTCCTTCTCATATGTAGCTAAGCACAAAACAAACATCTAGAGATGGACAAATAAAATAAAAATGTGCTTCCGAATTATTACATAATGTTCCCCTTTGAACTCATAGTGAGTAGGAGTTCATTATTTCACAATTCATACAACGGGCTTTAGCCCCATCTCTTCCGATGTTTCCAAAACTAGTTTTTTACATAGGCCTTTAGTTAACGGATCTGCAATGTTCTTTTCGGACTTAACATAGTCCAGTGATATCACCCCTTCAGACAACAAATTTCTGACGGCTTTATGCCTCAGACGGATGTGTCTCTTCTTCCCATTATAGGCATGGTTGTGTGCAACAGCAATAGCAGCTTGCGAATCACAATGAAGTGCAACTGAAGGAGCTGGCTTCCCCCACAGTGGAATATCTGCAAGCATGTTCCTCAACCATTCTGCCTCATGACCTGCCAATTCAAGAGCAATAAACTCAGATTCCATAGTAGACATAGCAGTACAAGATTGCTTACAAGATTTCCAGGATACGGCTCCACCCCCAAGGGTGAAGACATAGCCACTAGTGGAGTTAACTTCATCATTATCGGATACCCAGTTGGCATCACAAAAACCCTCCAAAACTCCAGGAAATTTGGAGTAGTGCAAACCCCAATCCATAGTACCCTTAAGGTACCTAAGCAACCTCCTTAGAGCAATCCAATGATCACTGCTTGGATTATGAGTGTACCTGCTCAACCTACTAACAGAATAAGCAATGTCAGGTTTAGTGTAGTTCATAAGAAACATAACACTACCAATAATTCTAGCATATTCAGACTGATTAACTGGATTACCATTATTTTTCTTTAAGTGGAAACTTGGGTCATAGGGAGTCTTAACTGGATCGACATTAAATGAGTCAAACTTTTTAAGAAGTTTTTCAACATAGTGTGACTGATTAAGACAGATGCCATTTGGAGTCCTCTTGATTTTTACTCCCAAAATCACATCTGCCTCACCCATGTCTTTCATTTCAAAATTCGAACTCAAAAACTGTTTTGTCTCATTTACACGATCCAAGTCAGTCCCAAAAATCAACATATCATCCACATAAAGACAAATAATTACACATCCATGACTATCATGCTTAAAATAAACACAAGAGTCACCTTCATTAACATGAAAACCATTACCAGTCATAGTCTTATCGAATTTGTCATGCCATTGCTTTGGAGCTTGTTTAAGCCCATACAATGACTTGACTAACTTACAAACCTTCTCCTCTTGTCCTGGAACAACGAACCCTTCAGGTTGGACCATGTAAATCTCCTCATCCAAGTCACCATTCAAAAATGCAGTTTTGACATCCATTTGATGAACAACAAGACCAAAAATGCAAGCAAGAGCAATTAAAGTCCTAATGGTTGCAATTTTAGTAACAGGGGAGTAAGTATCAAAATAATCAATGCCAAACTTTTGAGTAAAACCCCTTACCACTATCCTTGCCTTATACTTGTCTATGGATCCATCGGCCTTTAATTTTTTCCGAAAGATCCATTTACAAGTAATGGGCTTACAACCTCTAGGAAGTTCAACCAATTCCCAAGTGTTATTATTGAGAATTGATTGTAATTCACTATCAATTGCTTCTTTCCAAAAAACAGCATCAACTGACCTCATTGCCTCATCATAGGTTCTTGGATCATCTTCCAAAATAAAAATATGCACAAAATCATCATCAATTAAGGAAGATTCAGATAAATAAGAAGTAATAAAATCAGGACCAAAACTATTTTCCTTTCTTGCCCTTTTGCTTCTCCTTGGCTCCAAAACAGAATCATCGTTAGTAATAGGAGCATTAGCAATAGGTAAACTAACATAACTACTAGCATGAAATTCACTATCATTAGAAGGAGACATTTTCAAAGGAAAAATGTTCTCAAAGAAATATGACCACCTGCATAAGAATTGTTAGCACCTTTAACAAAGAAACGATAAGCTGCACTTTGATAAGCATAGCCAATAAAAATAGCATCAACAGTTTTGGGACCAATCTTATCCCTCTTGAAGCTAGGTATGCCTACTTTTGCTAGGCACCCCCACACTTTCAAGTATTTCAGGTTTGGCGCTCGACCTTTCCATATTTCGTATGGAGTCTTGTCAAGCTTCTTGTGAGGAACCTTGTTCAAAACATGACAAGCAGAAAGAATAGCCTCCCCCCACATGTTATTAGGAAGCCCAGAACTAATAAGCATAGAATTCATCATATTCTTTAAAGTTCTATTTTTCCTTTCAGCTATACCGTTTTGTTCGGGTGAATAGGGAGCCGTCGTCTCATGAACAATGCCAAGTCGCTCACAAAATGCCTTAAGAGTGTCAGGGCTGTACTCACCACCCCTGTCACTCCTAACCCTCTTGATCTTTTTGTCCAACTGGTTTTCTACCTCAGCTTTATATTTGAGGAACATTTCCTCAGCTTCGTCCTTAGACCTGAGAAGATAAACCATGCAAAAACGTGAACAATCATCAACAAAAGTAATATAATACTTTTTACCCCCTCTACTTTCGTGATTGTTAAAGTCACCTAAGTCACTATGAACAAGTTCTAGTACTTCAGTCTGTCTATCTACTGATTTAAATGGATTCTTAGTAAATTTGGCCTCAACACAAACTTGACATTTCGAAAAATCAGTTTTAGAAAAACTTGAAATCAAATTTAAGTGTTTAAGCCTTTTAACAGAATCAAAATTAACGTGACCTAATCTAGCATGCCATAAATCAATAGACTCAGCAATATAAGCAGAAGAAGTACTAGCATTCTTATTCATAGTGTCAATTTTAACATCAAGAGTAAAAAGCCCCCCATTACAAAAGCCCTTCCCCACAAATTCCTCATTGCGAGTAAGAACTAGTCTATCAGAATCAAAGGAGAGCTTCAGTCCAGCTTTCATGAGCAAACTGCCAGAAATTAAATTCCTGCGCATTTCTGGAACATGCAAAACATTAGTGAGAGTAAGCAATTTTCCAGAAGTGAGAGTGAGAACGATCTTCCCTTTGCCTTGGATAGAAGCAGAAGCTGAGTTACCCATGAAGACATTTTACCTTCAACCTTGTCATAGGTAGTGAACATGTCTTTGTTGGCGCAGATGTGCCTGGTAGCTCCAGTGTCAACAATCCACTCAGCAGCATTACCTGTAAAGTTAGCTTCTAAAACAACAGCAACAATAACGTCAGAATCCTCAATAAGATTTGCTTGACTTTGCCCATTCTTCTTCTTGACTTTGCAATCTCTAGCCCTGTGACCAGTCAAACCACACTCATAACAGATCCCCTTAAACTTGTACTTCTGAATTTTCCCATTAGGCTTAAGGTTACTGTTTTTGGCTTTGGACTGGTTGTTTGATTTGGGTTCAATAAGGTTGGCTTTGGCAGAAGAAGAGGAAGGAAAAACAGAAGGGGTTTTGTCTTTGATACGGTTTTCCTCCTCAATTTTGAGGTGGGCAGCAAGTTCCTCTAAGGTTAGGTCTTTCTTTTTGTGCATGAGTTGGTTACGAAAATCCTTCCAAGAGGGAGGGAGTTTCTCAATCAGAACAATAGCAAGGGTAGTATCACAAATAGACAGACCTTCAGCAGCCATATTAATACAAATACTCTCATAAGCATGAATCTGATCAATAATAGGCTTATCATCAACAACTTGAAAACCTAACCACTTACTAACACAATAACGTTTAGTACCAGCATCATCAGTTCCATATTTTTTCTCTAAAGCATCCCAAATATCCTTAGCATGATAAAAACCCATATAAATATCCAACAGACTATTCGACATATAATGCAACAACATGCCCTTACAAGTTCTATCATCCTTAGAAAACTTAATCTCAGATTCAGACAAATCATCTTTATCAACAGGTTCAACAATATCATCAAGAACATATGCAACATCAATCTGCTCCAAATAAAAATGCATCCTAACAGCCCAACGTTTATAATTCTTTCCATCAAGAGGTTCTAGTTTAGACATATCAGGAACAAGGAATTTGGAAGCCATAATCGTCTTTTAGATTGTTATACTAATAAGCAATAAAACAGAATTAACTTATCTCTTGATGCGTGAACCAAACTGACAATAGCCGCGTCGTGGAGAACCACTGACCTAAAAGACGATTCCGCGCTACCTCCCGGTGCAGTAGACAAATGCGGTCGCCCTCCAGGATAAGCACGGCGCCGGAGTTTATGTGCACTCACAAACCCGACTGGAACTCAGAATACTTGCCCAGAAAACAGAATGTAAAGAACATGTGTTTAGATAATTTTAGAGAAGAGAGATGACTGATTGTGTTGTGTGTTTAGGCTGAGAAAACCACCGAATATATATAGGGTGAAGAGGAAAAACGGGAAGCATGAAAGGTGGGAAGAATCTGGCCAAGAAAATGACCAGATTAATTTGGTCAGTCAACAACCGAGGAAAGAAACAAGGAATTAATTAGTCAACTACAATCAAGGAATTAATGGCTGATTAATTCTCACAACAGTCAGAAAAGAATAATCCCAACAGACAAAAAGGAATATTCTGTTTAACAAAGAAAAGGGAAATAAAATTTCTCCAAAACAATAACAAGGACCCACGCCCGCACATCGTATTCCCCAAGACCCAAGACCCGAGGCCCGAGCCCGACCCGACCCGGCACGGCTCGGCGCGCGCGCGCGTGTGTGGAGTAACACACACCTCCAACTCACTCAACTAAGTAGTGCTAAAGCACTACATTATAAAAATAAGGAAAAACCTTCCTCCCCAATCAATGTGGGACTTTTCCCCTTTCATTTGTTTTTCTCTCTCTCTCTCTTATTTTTCCCAACACTCTTGTTTTATATCAAGAACTTCCAACACTACCTCCGCTTTAGATTTTGCAAGTTGATAAATATGTTAAAAACCTACATTAAGTAGCGGTGATTTGTTTTGTGAGTTGGTAATTTAAAAAAAATATGGTTAAAAAGATAACATATGAACAATACAAAAGTCAGATTATGTGAGGTTGTTTTTATTATTTCATTGTTTCGTTATTTTTCAGCTTGGTGGACCAAGTTGGACTGTGCTACTAGGAAGAAGAGATTCAACCACAACAAATTTAACTGCAGCTAATGTCAATCTCCCTGCTCCAACTATGAATATAAGCAAGCTCACTAAAATGTTCTCTGACAAAGGACTTAATCCACAAGATTTGGTTGCTTTATCAGGTTTTTATTGACTAATTCAACATCTCTACTTTACTCCGTATTTAACACTTTTTCTGCATGTAAATTATCAAATGCAGGATATATATTAATAATCAAAGTTCTGCGTTTATTTTGATATAACGTGAAAGTCAATATGAAACAATTGTAATAAGTAAATGAAGTATCTTCATTCGATTAATCTTTTTTATTGATGATCTATTGTAGGAGCTCACACTATTGGTGTTGCAAAATGCTCCAATTTCCAAAATCGCCTCTCACAAGACTCCAACATAAACCCCACATTTGCTTCATCTTTACAAGGAACTTGCCCTAGTGATGGGTCAAGGGCTAACAACACCGTGCCACTCGACACAACCCCAATGACGTTTGATAATGTCTACTTCAATAACTTGTTGAGTTCACAAGGTCTTCTTCACTCCGACCAGGAATTGTTCAATGGTACTGGATCAACAGACTCTATAGTCTCGTCTTATAGTTCAAATTCTTCAACGTTCTTTAGAGACTTTGCCAATGCAATGATAAAGATGGGCAACATAGATGTTCTTACGGGCACAAATGGAGAAATTAGAACTAGTTGTTGGAAGACCAACACTGATGCTTCAACCTTGATTAAAGAGAAGATTTTCGATATAATCACAACTCTCTTTGATGTCTAAGGATATATGGGATTACCAAAAGAAATTAAACTTAAACGAACCTTCCTTATATAATTAGGATTCTATGTTAAAGTTAGTGCTTCAAAGTTAGTAATTATTATTATTTAGTTTCTAATATTTTTACTAAGTCAAATTAGGAAGTTTAGTAGAGTCATAGTGGGCTAAAATCATGGGGCACTCACTATAAGCAACTACCAATGTAAATAGGCAGTTGATCCCCACGTAAATTAGCTATGCATGCTTTTTAGTTTCCTATTTTTTAGTAAATTCCTTTCCATTGTATGCCTATATAATAGGTTGCTATTAATTGTTTTATTTGAATGAGAAAAGTAGTAGCATTTATCAACGTTTTCTTCTTTGTTGCTTTCTTATTTCCAACAAATTGGTATCGGAGCCATTTGATTCTTAGGGCTTGTGAGGTTAAAAAATCGTGAGAGTTCTAATGTCTATCCCAAACAACTTTTCACTTTTCATTCCCACATTCAAAGGGGATAATTATAGTACATGGGCTATCAAAATGAAATCATATTTGAAAGCCATGAGTTTATGGGAAGCAATTGAGAGTGATGTGTATCCAATTCCTCTTTCACAAAATCCAACCGTAGCCCAAACCAAAAAATATGATAAGGATATGGCAAAATTTGCAAAGGCACTTTCGTGTCTACATTCGGCAGTGTCGGAAGAAATATTCACAACTATTATGGGTTGTGATACTCCTAAAGAAGCATGGGAAAAAAAATTAAGGAGTATGAAGGAAACCATCAAACCAAACTCATGCAAATTTTGAACCTTAAAAGAGAGTTTGAAATGATGGGGATGAAAGGTAGTGAAGGTGTCAAGGAATACGGGAGTCGGCTAATGTCCATTGCAAATCAAATCAAATTACTTGGTGGAGAATTTGACAATCAAAGAGTAGTGGACAAACTTCTTGTTAGTCTTTCGGAAAGGTATGAAACTAAACTTTCTTCAATGTATGAAGGAAACCATCAAACCAAACTCATGCAAATTTTGAACCTTAAAAGAGAGTTTGAAATGATGGGGATGAAAGGTAGTGAAGGTGTCAAGGAATACGGGAGTCGGCTAATATCCATTGCAAGTCAAATCAAATTACTTAGTGGAGAATTTGACAATCAAAGAGTAGTGGACAAACTTCTTGTTAGTCTTCCGGAAAGGTATGAAACTAAACTTTCTTCAATTGAAGATACTAAAGATTTTTCAAAGTTGACAGTTTCGGAATTGATCAATTCACTACATGCGGTGGATCAAAGGAGGTCCATGAGAAACGAAGATGATGAAAACAAGAGCGAAAAGACATTTCTAACAAGGTCTCCTTATCAAAAGGGGAAAGGCAAGTCCCTCCAATGCAACATTTGTCACAAAATTGGTCACGAAGAAAAAGATTGTTGGCATAAGGGGAAACCTAAGTGTTTTAATTGTCAAAAATTTGGGCACATGACAAGAAATTGTAAGTCCAAAAATGAAGAGCAAGAGACCATGGCACAAGTGGCCATGGAAGAGAACCTATTTTAGAGTTGTGGGTGAGAAGTACACCATGGAGGGAAGTACTCCAAAATTTGAAGAGTGTATTGGTGAGATGTGCATCAACAAGTAAACATTGATGGTTGGTGATAATGTGCATCAACAACATTTGTGTAGGTGATGAGAAGTGCATCATGGATGAAGAGAAGTGCTTCATTTATTTTGTAAACTTTGAAGCAAAGGGGAGTGTTAAAGTTAGTGCTTCAAAGTTAGTAATTATTATTATTTAGTTTCTAATATTTTTACTAAGTCAAATTAGGAAGTTTAGTAGAGTCATAGTGGGCTAAAATCATGGGGCACTCACTATAAGCAACTACCCATGTAAATAGGCAGTTGATCCCCACGTAAATTAGCTATGCATGCTTTTTAGTTTCCTATTTTTTAGTAAATTCCTTTCCATTGTATGCCTATATAATAGGTTGCTATTAGTTGTTTTATTTGAATGAGAAAAGCAGTAGCATTTATCAACGTTTTCTTCTTTTTTGCTTTCTTATTTCAAACATTCTACTCGTACTAAATGTGTATTGTAGTAAACTAAGGAAGACTATGTATTCTAGTAAACTAAGACAATATGAAATACTATGTATCAATGTATGTGAAATACTTATTAGCTACTACGGAGTAAGAAATAGGAATAACCTACCAATGGTATTATCCAAGATATCATCCGTATATACCAAGATGCATGGTACATGATTTGTATTAAACACTTGGTAAATACTCATTGTAAAGCAAGATAGTATTATCATAAATATTATGGACAAAGACACAAAGTATGATTTTATATATTAACGTTGTGCAAGTTTTTTCAATTCAGGGGACCGATCAATTTTATAAATAGCTTAGTACAAGGCCTTTGATTATAAGACGATCTTTTATGTAGCGTGTTCTTTAATTAAAAATGTAAATAGCTAAATGAGACTATTACACTTAGATGTTTGTCGTAACTTTGGAACAAATAATTGCGTCAAAAAAAAAAAAAAAAAAAAAAAAAAAAAAAAAAAAAAAAAACCTTGAAACAAATAATTCCAAAAAATATCATTCAAGATCACACTAATTAATATATTTCATTAATACATAGCAACAATTCACAATTCATTGAGGCGAAAAAAAAAAAAAAAGAAATCAATATCACAATACATAACTTTAAAAAAAAATAGAACAAAAAAAAAAAAAAAAAAAAAAGTCCTCTTTCCTTACAATTCAAATGCAATAGTTGTAATAAGTACTCAAAAATATTCATAGTGTCAACCATATGTACGTAGTAAAATCAATTGGTTTTGCTGCAAATAGTTCTAATTTCTCCGTTTGTTCCAGTAAGTACACTCAAGTTACCCATCTTCACCATTGCATCCGAGAAATCAGTGAGGAATGTTGAAGAACTCGAGCTATAAGACGAGACTTGAGAGTCCGTGGTTCCGGTACCATTTCCATTATACAATTGTTGGTCGGAGTGAAGAAGACCTTGTTGGCTCATTAAGTTGGTGTAGTAGGCATTGTCGAACGTTGTTGCACTTGTTTTGTCAAGGGGCGAAAGGTTGTTTTCTCCTCCACTTTGAGGACAATTTGCTTGCAAAGACGTCGCAAATGTGGAGTCTATATTAGTTTCGTTATAGATACGTGTTTTGAATGTGGTGCATCTTGCTTGCCCTATAGTATGAGCTCCTACAATGAAAAAAAAAAACAACAACTTTAGTTGAAATGTAACACAATATCTCTAGTAATAATGATACATTGAAATCATTTCATGATAGGATATAATGCATGCATGCCCATTGTTGGCTTATTGCATATTTTGATTCAATTCAATATTAAATTTATGCATGCATGTACGTTTGTTTAAATTTTATTTTTTTTCTCCACAGAGTTGATTCGTGCCCTTATTTACATTATTTATTTTGAAATGCAAAAAAAAAAAAAAAAAATAATAATAATGAATAAAATACCAGATAAGGCCACCATTTCTTGGGTAGTAAAGCCTTTGTCTGAAAAAGACTTGATGAGCTCGTTTATATTCAAAGTTGGGGCTGGAATATCGGAATTAGCCGAGCTAAGACTTGCTGTAGTTGAATCTCTTCTTCCTAACAATACTGTCCAACTTGGTCCACCAAGCTGAAAAATGAGAAAAAAAAAATTAGAAATTGGAGAGATATGAGATATCTCTAACAATATTAGAGTGTCACACAAAAACAACAATTGGAAATTCATGTTTAATAAGATTGATGATGAATTTATAATTGTGATTCGAAAAAGAAATAAATTAAATCAAGTTGCTAAATCAAACTATTGTTAAAACTTCTTTATGATTGATGAAAACAGTTGAAATAGATACTTACCGCAACCACAGAGTCTCTAGCAGCAACCGCTACAATATCAGCACAAGATACAATTCCGGGACATAAATTCTCAACTTGAGATTTAATAGTGTCTATTACTTCATAACCCCTCACCGAACCAGCATTTGGCCTTGCTGTTTTTTCTCCGGTGAAGTTTGAAGTGTCGTTGAGCAAAATTGAACCATCACATCCCTGTCAATCACAGAGAGAAGATAAATCAAACTTCTTAACTTGATTAATTAAAAAGTTAAGCGTGTATGACGATATGGGCTCGCTTCCAACGTACTACTCTACTATATGTACATACATTTAAAATTTATAGTTGGATCGGACGATCTTTGATTGAGGGTGTATATATTGGAATGCAATTATGCAAGAAACTTAAACGTTTCCATAAAAAGGAAAATTACTTTTCTTTACTCTTTGTCAAGTCTTGTTTAACTTGTGTCGCTAATTACGGCAACCAATCCAATTAAAAACTTACTAAAAACATTCATGAGTATTACCCTAGCTTTTATGTATTATGCGAGTAGTGATTTGTGCCTTCTATCTTTTATCTTATTGTGTTACTTCATTTTTTAATTAGTTGCAACTTTTTTTTGCACTATATATTCACTAGATTGTAATCACGAAACCATCTTTTGTGATTTATACTAAAGTGAAAATATAGTGAGATACAAATATGTGGAATCTTGGTATATTTGTCTCAAATATTAACATTTTATAAATTTTATTTATTGATAATTAAGTAAATTATCGATTGAAAATATTCATTGACAAAAGTGAAAGTCAAATCATTGCATAGAAGAAACAAATAAAAAGTATAAACAAAGCACAGTAGTGTTACTAAATCCAAGTAAATAATTATAACTAAGGAGTATAATATAGTACGTGTGCATGTCAAAACCAATTAACAATTCGAAATTTTTTACAAATGTTACTGATACTCAAAACTTTAATTAATCACTTGTATAAGCTTAAAAAGAAAACATGCATGTAGATTTAATTATTTATTTTATTAAGAAAAGAGTTATTTCAAGCTCAAAAGTTGAACTAATCAAATAGTAGTATAAACTCAACTAGATGAAAGGAAATCTTATGCATGATTTGAACATCAACTATTGATTCTTGTAACACAAATATGAACTTTGCTACTTACATTAACAAAGCAGTCATGGAAATGAAGCCGAAGCAAGGATGCTCCCATGCGAGCCTCACTCCCCACAGCAGATTTAACTGCAGATTGAATTGTGGAGAGAGCATTTGGGCACGAGCTTGAATAGAAGTTCGATGATAATTGAGCCGTAACAGCTCCTATTAGTGTCAAAAGCAACCAAAATTGAAGCTTAAAGCCGGAAGGTTTTGATGCGGAAGACAATAGTGAAGCCATTTGTGTTATGGATAAGTGTATAAGAGAAAACAAGTGTATAGATTATGATTATGATTATTATTATTGTATGTAGGTTGGCTTGATTTCGAAGGAAGAATATAATGCATACATATATAAGTGTTTGATAATACCAAGAGGAATTATTCAAGTCAATATTTCATCGCTCACTAAATTAGGTTTGTAATAAATACCATGCAAATTGTGTTACAAACTTACAATAATAATTCATGACAAACTCTTTCAAATCAAATTATATGTTAATATTCGTTTTATGTTGTTTATAAATTAGACCATATTCTGTTCACTTTATTTTACCAAACTGAAGTTATTTTTACTTAACATGATATCTCTATTTTATTTAATTTCTTCTATTTTTAAGGGTAAGATTATGATGCATGAAGGCTTGATCAATACCACAAACATTTTTTTAATACTTGTAACTAACAGAACCAAAAATTACGTGACATACAAAAAATATTACTGCAGTTATACTTTAATGAGTTAAAAATTACTGTAGAATCTTTAGCATATATAATTTTTTTTATAATTTACACTAAAGAATTCGCAAGCAAACAATATGCAAACTAGGAATAGCTCAATGATTTACAGTACTTACTTCTAAGAGGATTCCACGAGTGGACTTATTGTATACACGTAGCATTCTTTCTACTCATCAAAGAATGATATGTTGTTACAACAAAGTCAAACACATCCTTTATGCAAGTGTATAAAATTAAAGATGAAAAGAGAATGGGAAAATAAAAGGCAAAGTATAATTTTGAAATATTTGATTAGTTATCTATAGACCATTATCGTATAATTATTCTTTATGGTCGCTCAGTTTTCAACTGTGGCCCCATTTGGTTTAATGTAAAACATTTTCAATGAAAAATTAGTTTTCATGGAGAACATATTTTCAAAGAAAAGCACAATTGCAAATTTGTTTTCCTTTGTTTGGTTGCATACAAGAAAAGTTCAAGAAAAATAGAAAATAAATAAATAAATAAAAATAGGAGTGTAAATGTAATGATGAATGAGAGGGAAGTAAAAAAGGAGGTAAGGAGGAGAGAGGAAAATGGGGCCTCCCTTGTTTTGTGAAAGAAAACGTTTTCCATCATTAAGGATGAAATTTTCCACCCTTGGAAAAATTGTTTTCCACCCCTTAACAAACCAAATAAAGGAAAATGGAAAAAAAATAGAAAAATCATTTTTCATGAAAATATTTTACATCAACCAAACCAAACGGACCCTGTTATAAGTACAATTTTTTCATGTTTTTAGTCAACACAATCTCATGGTACGCAATCATCTTACCACTCATAATCTAGTGTCTGCTGGTTCGTGGAGGCTTATGTACTAAGCATGGTACATACGTTTCATTAAATAAAAAAAAAAAAAAAAAAAAAAAAGAATATATTATAGAAATGTGATCAACATAAAGCTAGAGTATAAAGAACATACTGTTAAATAATGTTTTTTATCTTCATGTTCTTTGATTATCAGTGTAATGTACTTTTATTTATGACATAATATTCACTGTTTATTGTGAAATGTTCTTTGAATTTTGTCTATAGATTATGGTGGGTGGATATAAATAATGGTCATTAACTAATATTAACATGTTCTTTATTAATATTACGGATGCTCTTTAGATATATAAAATTAAAAGAACATAAAGCTGGATGTTCTTTATAAAACAGCTATATGGTCTTTACAAAACAAGTATATGTTCATTCTACTTTTTTAAAAATAAAAATAAAAAAAAAAAAAACTAAAATGTTGGATGTACCATGCTTGGTACATTCGCCTCCACCAAGAAAATTTTTCTCCTAATCAACACCATCTCATAGTATGCATTCAAAATAGCTTCTGAAATTATATTAGGAAATTTTAGATTTTAACACCACACAAAAACCCAAAATTGATTTTTAACACCCCGTAAAAAATTTTATTTTAACACCAGACAAAATTCCAAAAAATGGATTTTACCACCACTTAACTGATTCCGTTTAGGAATCCATTAAATGGGGCCATAAAGACACGTGTCGCTTTATTATTAGCCAAAAAAAGAAAAAAAAAACCTAAAACTACCCTAGCCACCCCAGCCCCACCACCACGCCACCACCGTCCATCGCCCTTCCCCGACCTACCCCCTGTCGGCATCTGACGTCCCAGAGAAACACCCGGTGCCAACGACCCCATCCCAACCACCCTTTCCCCCACCTACGCACACCACTCTCTCCCTTTCCCCATTTTCATTTCCCGACCCCCACCCCAAAACCACCCCCTTAAACGCCCCCTCCCCCGAAAACACCCGTTCCCCCTACATCGGAAATTAAACATACTTCTCCCTTTTCCTCTTCCCTTAATCGACCCCCTAACCCAAAACCACCACCCCAAAACCATCCTAAACGAGTTTTTGGGTTTTGTTTGGGGCAGTGGTTTAAGGTTTGGGAATCGATTAAAGGAGAGGGAGGGCGTTTTCCGGGGGAGGATGAAGGGGTGGAGGGGCGTTTCTGGGGGAGGGGGGCGTTTAGGGGGTGGTTTCGGGGTGGGGGGTCTGGAAACAAAAGTGAGGAAAGGGAGGGGGTGGGGTGCGTAGGTGGGGGAAAGAGTGGTGGGGGTGGGGTGCGTAGGTGGGGGAAAGAGTGGTGGGGGTGGGGTCGCCGGCATGGGCCGATTCTCTTAGCCGCCTGACACCAACAGGGGGAGTGTTGGGATAGGGCGGTGGTGGCTGTGGTAGTTTTAGGTTTTTTTTTAATTTTTTTTAAAACAAATAAAATAGTGACACGTGTCACTGTGGACCACATTTAACGGAATTTTTAGACGGAAACCGTTAAGCGGTGGTAATACCCATTTTTCTGAAAATTTGTGTGGTGTTAAAATAATTTTTTTTTATGGGGGTGTTAAAAACCATTTTCAAATTTTTTTTAGGTGTTAAAAATCTAAAATTTCCATTATATTATGGAGTATATAATCCTTCATTCATATTGTTTCGTTGTCTACTCTATTTTAATTTTCCGTGGTCTTTAAGATACAATTCAAAACATGATTAAATAAATATCTCCAATTTTGTGCATGTACAAAAAAAAAAAAAAAAAAAAAAAAAAAAAAAAAAAATTGTAAATAAAAAAATAAAGTGCTTAAAATAAATATTGCAATAATTTTAACAAAATTTCACATGGCTACGTTATCTTTTATCAACGTTGTAATAAAATACAAAGCAAAAGAGATAGGAAGCTAGGAACAAAGGGAGTACAAATTATGAGTGCACTATTGCACTCTATTGTTTGGTTGCAACAATTTTATGTATGCACTCAAAATTCCTAGGAAATGCATTATTGATTTGTTGTTTGGTTAACCAAAAAAGTGCAAAATGGAGGAAATAGAAATTCCTAGGAATTTCAGTTTCCCACATAATGTGGGAATCCACTTGCCCACTTCCCCCTAGGTCATTCAAATTTCCTAGGAATCGTAATTTCCTTAATGCCAACCAAACAAAGTAAAACAATTTCCTAGGAATTTGAGGAAGGAAATAATTTCTCATGAATTGTAAATTACTATGGAAAGTTAATTCCCACAGAAAATCTTGCGTGGACCTGGTCTATAATAATATTATTAGGACCTAAGGTTTATACACATGTAACTGGCATTATATTCAACATAGTGACCCCTAATTTTAATATAGTAACCTTATTTTTTAACATAGTACTCCGTAACCTTTTTTAAAACTTGTATGATTTTTAATGTTATTATGAATTTAAAGTACGACATTATGTTGAATAGTGACCTAATTTTAATATAGTGATTATTATTATTATTATTATTATTATTGACCATTATATTAAATATTTCATTAAAAAAAATTAACCTCTTATACCTTTTATAATGTCACACTAAGGCCCCGTTCTCTTCACCTTATTTTTGCTAAACTGAAATTATTTTTACTGAAACAAAATTATATTACCTGAACTTAAATTAATTTTACTGAACTTAAATTAATTTTACTGAACTGAAATTATTTTTGCTGAACTGAAATTATTTTTACTGATTTTCTATTATAATTCTTCTCTAAGAAAACTGAATTTTACTGAACTGAAATTATTTTTACTGAACTGAAATTATTTTTACTTAATATTATTTTTTTTAAGGTGAAGAAAACAGGGTCTAACTTTAATTTCAACATAATAACTTTTATTTTAATATAGTAACCTTTTTTTTATTAATAAAACAATCATATTATATCTAATGTTGGTGGTCCACAATAAATTAGTGTGAACCAGGTCTATTAAAGAATTTTCCCATTGCAACCAAATGAGTCCATATATAGTTGTATGAATGCATGCAGTTTCTTACCAAATTTGGCGATTTAGATTAACCGCATCGACTACAAAAAATGGTTGAGCAGGGGAAAAATCAGTGCTTTGATACTACGTCAAAACTCTTCCTATAATTAGCAATTGCATTGATTAATTACTAAAAGTAGTTAAACAAAAGAAAAATAAGTGCTTTGATTAGAGACTAAGTCACTAGTCTTCCTAAAATTGGAAATTTAGAATATTTAATTGATGTAGTAGGAGTAGATTTTTCAACAAATCAAACACATGTCATGTAGTCACTTGTGGTGTTCTTCCACGTACATGTTTTGACTAACTTAATTTCTTGATGCATTGGCCCTATAGGCCCATATAATTATCTCCTTTCAATTTATACGCGTTGTTTTGAATTTTAATTTATCAGATTAGATATTTCACATCAATCTCAAGATATGTAAATATGTAAAAAATTATTAACCTATTGATATTAATAAATTATAAATCGACACGAATCTAACGAGATTTCTGACAAAATTAGTGAGGAAATAGAATTGAATGACTTGTATTGCTTTTTTATCATTCATCAATAGGTTGAGTATTTATACAAAACCTAAGTTCATAAGATAGGAAACAATCTTCCTAAAAGATATACTACCAAATTAAAACTATACATCCTAAAGATATATTCACTAAATAATATCTTAACATAACATAAACCTAATATAATATTTTCTTAATAATATCGATATGGAAAATATCACACATATATTTTTCGATATCTCTAACAATTCCACATGATTATAATTTTCCTAAAGTATAAATTAACAAACTAGTCAAAGTATGTAGAGTATGAAAGTTATAGTGTTACTCCCTACGTTCTGCAATAATCACAACACTATGTGTTGCACAATGGTTTAGGAAAATTATAAAGTGGGGACCAAAAAGAAAATTTTGCGAAGCATAATATAAAATATACTACCTCTGGATTGTATTATATGCAACTTTGGGGTATTATTGTGAAATATAAAAAATTCCAAAGTTACATATTATATTATCCGGAGGTAGTAATTGGTGGGGATATATGTAATTGTTAGTAGGAGACAAATAATAGAAAAAGTGAAATCTTGCCAAATAAGAAAGTATTGCTATTATTATGAAAAGGACTTACAAGAAAAGTATTGCGATTACTCTGTATTACAAAGCGAAAGGAGTACATTTTAAAAAGGAAAATTTGCTAATTGCAGCTATTTAAAGTTTGTAATTTTTAAATTACAACCATCTAAAAGTATTAATAAATTATAAATTATATCCCAATTCAATTTTTCATCGATTTGCGTGTCGAAAAATATTCTGTTAACATTTTACGGGTCATTTTAGCCCTTAAGAACCCAAATTGAGCTCGAAATTTGCAAAAAAAGAATAACGTAAGTGCTTCGTTTTGCGTATAAAAAATGTATTGATTTGTGTGCAACTATTTTTTGCCGTTAAAAGGAGGTTCTTTCATTATTTTTTTTTTTGCCAATTCCGAGATCATATTAGATCCTTAAGGCCTAAGGTGGCCCCTAACATCTTAACGGAACATTTTTACACGTAAATCGATGAAATAATTGAATTAGATTGCAATTTATAATTTATTAGTACTTTTGGACTGTAATTTACAATTTTTTTTTTAAATGTTTGCAATTTATTTGTAAAATAAAAACTTTAAATGATTGCAATTGGCAAATTTTCCCTGTAAACAAAAAGGGAGAGTATTACTCCCTTTGTTTTTTTAATTTGCATCAGTTTGACCGTCATATTTGACGAGACACAACTTTGACCATTAATATCTTTAATTGCTAATTAGTAAAAATTATAACAAAATTATATTATGAAACTAGATATTATGACGAATCTAATGATATATTATATAATAATATTTATTTATTTTATAGAGGCGAAAAAATTAAGTCAACATGGTATGTAAATAGTATAAAAAAATCAAAGTGACACATTTAAAAAAAATGGAGGGAAATAGTTAATTTCTGCAAACTTTCAACTTTTGAAGAGTATTTGATTGGGCCCTTCATTATAAATAAAAAATAATAAAAAAAAAAATACACTTGGTTTTGCGTTTGTAGTGTCCAACTTTTCAAGATGATGCATTAGCCTTTATCATTGAGCCCAATAAAAAAGTGCTATAAATGGGCCTTTGTATGTAGTTAGCTACAATAGTAACATACCAAACTAGTTAGTCCACAATCAATTTATAGTACCAAGAGTTAACATGCAAAATAATCTTCACAAAAATTAACCAACCATTACTAAAATGAAGCTTTGACAAATAATTACATTAAAATTATATCACAATTCAGTAATCCATACAAAGATTGTAAATCCCCCCAATATTTTCTATTTTCTTAATATATATATATATATATATATATATATATATATGTATATATATATATATATATGTATATATATATATATATATGTATATATATATATATATATATATACTATATATATACATATATATATATATATATATATATATATATATATATATATATATACATATATATATGTATATATATATATATATATATGTATATAGTATATATATATATATATATATATATATATATATATATCAAGCACAACATTAAAACTCTTAGCTCTTTCCTTACATTTTTTTTTTTTTGAGCTTAAACTTAAATTTTAAATCAGTTAGTCTTCCTACAATTAGTTCTAATTTCTCCACTTGTGCCCGTAAGAACACTCATGTTACCCATCTTCACCATTGCATTGGCGAAATCCGTGAAGAATGTCGAAGAACTCGAACTATAAGATGAGACTTGAGAGTCAGTTGTTCCACCGTTCCCACTAAACAATTGTTGGTCGGAGTGAAGAAGACCTTGTTGGCTCAACAAGAGGGTGAAGTATGCATTGTCGAATATTGTAGGGCTTGTTGTATCGAGAGGTGATAGGTTGTTGTCGCCTCCATTACTAGGGCAATTTGCTTGTAGAGATGTTGCAAGTGTGGAGTTTATGTTAGTCTCATTGTAGATTCTTGTTCGGAAACTAGTGCATCTTGCTTGGCCTAGAGTGTGAGCACCTACAATATGATGCAAAAATAAAGCACATTAGTCAAAAGAAAAAAAAAAGACCTATTCATGATATATGTTTATACATTAAGAAGTAATATTATTTCACTCATTACCCATGCATGTTGGATAAGATTAATACCATAGAGTTGCATGCGTGCTAGTATTATAAGCCACGCAAAGAAACTTCCTAATATAAATTTTTACTTACATACTATTATAATAGTGTGGCGGTCTACTATTTATGCCTTAAACCTTTAGCATTTTATTAAATTACTTTGTTATAAGTACAGTTGTATAGGTTATGGGTTCATGCAAAAATATTATTTATAAAAAAGAATCTAAAATATGTGACTAATATATATTGTACTAGACCAATTACAAAGAATGTAAGAAAGTAATGTGTTTAAAAAAAAAAAAATGAATAAATACCGGATAAAGCCACTAATTCTTGGGTGGTAAAGCCTTTGTTGGAGAAGAATGTAATGAGTTGGGAAAGATTCAAAGTTGGGGCTGGAACATTTGCATTTGCTGCACTTTGACTTGCTGTTGTCGAATCTCTTCTTCCTAATTGTACAGTCCAACTTTGTCCACCTAGCTGAAATTAGGGAACAAAAGTTGAAAATATAATTAGATCAAGTATGTCATCACTTTCCTTTTTAACATACATTTATAAAAGTCTTACCGCAACCACGGAGTCTCTAGCAGCAACAGCTAATATATCAGCACAAGATACAACACCGGCACATACACTCTCAACTTGTGATTTTATCGTGTCAATTACTTCATAACCTCTCACTGAGTTTGCATTTGGCCCGGCTGTTTTTTCTCCAGTGAAATTAGCAGTATCATCGAGTAGAATTGATGCATCACATCCCTATTGTTCATCCAAAAGTAGAAAAAGTAAATATATATTTTGTTTCAAGAAAAGATGGCCGTCAAATTAAAGAGAAAGTATAATTCTCTTTTAATGAACATTATCCTACCACACATGCATGTATATAAAACACTTAAATGACAACATATTAACTATTTAAAAATATGTAAGTATAGACTGAATTGGAGTAACAAAAAACAGAAGTGAAATTCTTGATTCTTTGAACATACATTTTATGGGATTTCAGTTGGCTAACAATAATTAATTCTTCAGGGTCATAGTTTTTCCAATAATTCATTTCAAGGTGTCATGTACAAACAATATACTTTAACCATATATGTCTTAATCAAATTTAATAACTTCTGTATTGTAATACTGAATTTGTATTAAGTATATAATCTAGTAGTATATAAACCATTTGTGTCTTAATCAATCTTAATACTTCTTTGAAGTACTGAATTTTAATAATAATGATTCTTTGAATTATTGTTATCAATTTATATAATATTGATATGATTGTATCATCAGACCAAAAGGAAAATTTAGCGTTTAGAATTGCATGAAAAATGATCATTGATCAACTATAGACTTAATTAGAAGAATGAAACTAATATTGCATGTACGAAAAAAAAAAAAAAAAAAACCCTTGTGTAAATGGAATAAGTGTTGAATATAGACTTACGTTAACAAAGCAATCATGGAAATGAAGTCGAAGCAAGGATGCTCCCATACGAGACTCATTCTTCACAGCAGCTTGAACCGCGGATTGGATTGTGGAGAGCGCATTTGGGCACGAGCTTGAATAAAAATTTGATGATAATTGAGCCGTAGCTGCACCAATTAGTACTAAAAACATGCAACACCGAAGCTTAAAACTAGAAGTTTTTGATTTGGAAGCCATAATATTATTATTAAGATATGAGGTGGTCTATATAAAGTTTGATATAGGAAGTAAGAAAGCTGGCTTAAGAAAGTTTAATATGCTTGCTATCTTAAGTGATTGTGAATTGTGATAACAGTGGTTGGTTTGAGGCGTGTATATATATAAATATTTTTATTTATATTGTTTTTATTTGAACAATATTTATTAATATATATATTTATATGTAGGTGACAACATAAAGATGTGAACAACTCTAGTCAACAAACGACGAAATTATTTGGTTGGCTAAATAATAAGTAACTTTGTGTTATATTATATAGTTGTAGGGCCTGTTCACATTTACTTAATTTCAGTTCAGTTCAGTTCAGTTCAGCTCCAATCAGTTCAGTTCAGTTCAGTTCCAATCAGTTCAGTTCAGTTCAGCTCTTAATTTCCCTCTCACATAAAATATTCATTTCAGCTCAATTCAGTTCAGTTCAGTTCAGTTCAGTTCCAATCAGTTCAGTTCAGTTCAGTTCAGTTCCAATCAGTTCAGTTCAGTTCAGCTCCAATCAGTTCAGTTCAGTTCAGTTCAGCTCAATTCAGTAAATATAAACAGGCCCGTAGTCTTATAGAAGAGGAGTTACGGACTGATTAGCCCAACTTAGACTGAAATTGATATATAGGGAGTAATTTGTGGTCGTATACTTCGTATATATTTGTCGTGTATGAATGAATTAATAAAAAAATTTATCCCATATCGAATGATTGGTTAGAAGGTGACTTGCATTAAAGGTTTATATTCTACGGTCATTGTGATGTAAACTCTCTTCATAAAGCGAAATAAGAAGTAATTGCTTAACAATTCTTAAAGATATATGGAATTATATTTGACGCAATTTGAATTGCACCACCAAATATTAAGGCTTTGTTAACTTCACCTTATTTTTACGGAAGTGAAATTATTTTTACTTAATATATTATTTTTTTAAGGTGAAGTGAACAGTGCCTAAGTCAATAGATGTGATTCGAACTCATATAATATACATACATGGACAAATGTAGTTTTTATCCCCATTGAATTGCAATTCTACTTGGCCTAGCTAATTTGTGTACCTTTGGAAGTGTATATTTTAGTGACGAAATAAAATTTATTTATTTAATCAGTGGATAGATTACCTATTAATAATTAATAGGGTAATGATATATATTCAATGTATAAACATTAAATATACATAGGTCTAAGGGCTACATATATCACGCACAGATCGGTGTAATGAATGTTAATCTATTCTTATTATTTTCTTTTTTAGCTTCTTATACATTAACCTTAGGACTATGTTGGTGATTAAATTTAAAGAGGTCAATAACTTGAAAATTCTTTTTAACTAATCTTCAACAGATAAAGTTGCAATATAATGCATTTTTGCTTCCTATCAAAGGCATTGATTCTTTATTCCCCTGCCGCCTGCCAATACTCATACACGTACGCACACCAATGATTTAATGAAGAATGTAAAAAAGCAAAGAGGATTTTTTTTTATTTAAACAGAGAAAAAATAAAAAATTCAGTGTTAACCACCGTTTAAGTCGTTATCAAAATCATAATTACGTGGGTTCGTGGTCGGTCCACTATATAACTCTGAGCAATTTTCAAGGTTTTTCTCCAATAAACAAGCTCCAACGTCTAAACTAATTTTATTTAACCAAAATAATTGTATAAAATAAAGATAAACTTCGTATGTATAAGATTAGGGTTACCCAATTACAATAAGAAACCATAATTTCAGAGGAGTAATCTATATTTCTATATCATTCATGTTGTTATTTCACTTATTTCCCCAAGTCCTTCTTTAATTAATAAAATGATATTGTTAAAATAACTACTTTTTTTTTTTTTTTGAAAAAAAATAACTATGACTTTTAATTCTAAACAATTGATGTATTATATAAATTAGTTGCTCCACTTGTTTTATTATAAACTCCATTACATATATTTGATCATTAATTTGATAAATTCAATAATGTATTCTAGGACGTTACGTGGTTTAAGATATATTTAAAGAGTTGATGAGCTTTGACATTAATAAGTAAAATAGAATACCTAGTTTGAAATGGAGGGAGTGCCTATTTTTATCGAGCTTGAGTGAAATCTCTATTTAATGATATGATGGAGGCAAAAGCAATTGTACATCAACTCATCAACCAGAAATGTGGGTTTTTGCAAATTATTAGTATCAAATTCTAAAGATGAGATAATATATTACAAAGTAATTATATAAATAAAGCAAACGGAAATTGGAAAATCTATACTAACATGAAAATTAATATGGACATTAATGATAAATAGTGTGAAATAGAGACCATGCAAAATGTTAACAACAAACAAAAAATGGACTAGCGGAAGGATTATATTTAGTACTTCGTATAAAGTAAACTAGTACGTAGAATTATGCTCGAAATCAATTAGTTAAGTGACTCATTAATATTTAGGGGCATAAGAAAAGCTTTTTCATGTTCTAATTAATTAGGGATATATTTAATTGTCGGTTTAATTTAATAGACCTATAGCTAGCATTTCATTAAAAAGTTAGTTAGCTACACGTATCAATTTGTGAGAAAAAGAATGTGGCCAAAGAATCCTACTCGTTGTAACTTAGCTGTATTTGTACTGTCTCCAAGCAAAACATCTTTGCTAAAGGATAGTGACAATTGACATACGAATATAATAGGAGTATAACATTGTATTTCATTTTTTTGGACACGTTTGTCAATATATAGTTTTAAATATAAATATCTTTTCTCATTAATAAAAATTTATATAGACACACTATTTTAAAACACTTAAAATAAAATATGAGCATTATATTTTGAAACAGATGGAGTATAGATATCGATATGATATGAATTTTACGAACATGTAATCGCTAACATGAAACAGGGAAAATAATGTTACATATTTAGGAAAATGGATTAATGAAAGCTTAACCGCGTCAGATTACTATAAATAATTGAGCATGCAGAAAGAAATAAAGTCAATGACTTTAACTAGAGACTAAGTACACTGTCTAAGAAAAGAAAGACCGAAAGAAAGGGTAGTTAGTTGAGACAATTAATTAATGAAGTATCCCTACAAAATATGATATAAGATGATAATTACAGTACTTAATTAGTGTAATAGGAGATTGCTTTATCTAATGCAACATGTAATCCTAGTCACTTGGTGGGGTACTTACGCCTGTGTATTGCCACCTTAATAATCTTGATCTTAATCATTGGACCTTTCTTAATTATCTCCTTAATCAACGTACGCGTTATTTTGTTCCATAACTTGCTCGGATTATGCCAAAGATTAAAGTTTGATGTTACATTATTAGCGCGTGGCTGATTGGAGAAAGAAAGCTATAACTTTAGGCACTAATTTGGATCAAATATATATCTGAAGTGAACTAAAACTGTACCTGACTGATAATATCCAGAACCTAGTTAAACCGATAAAAATATTATTGATCCAACCGAATAGAATTTGGTATAAACATGAGGTTTGTCTCATCCGAACTAGACCTGAACTTAAAGGTCAACTGGTTTAGATTAGACCCATCCATGAGAATAGTCTGATCTAAACTTGACCAATATTTAAGAATTATACAGTATGAACTTGACATAGACCAACAGTAATTTGGTCAAAAGTTCATCCGAACCCGATATATATTATACAAACTCGTTCCAATCCAATATTAGCTCACAAGCCATACCATGAGTATCCCGAACTAAATACAACCGGTACCAAAATTGAATAGAACTTAAAACTATTACTTAACCATTTTCACCCAAATTTAAAGTGACCCAAACCGAGCTATTTTGAACCAAATGAAAATTCTGGCCAAACATTATCCAAAAAAAAAAATGACCCAACTCGTCCATAAGACCATAACGTATTTGAACCTGAATCACTGACCCAATTTTTAATCCCACTGCGTCAGCAAAATCTTGGACTGGGTTATTATAGTTCCAACATAATCTTCTGAAATTGGGCAATACTTTTCAATCTAATACGCTAGATATTATGGCCCGTTACAAATGACCCATATTTGGCTTTTAAGTTGGGCTCCATAACATTTTATCCAACTTGTGTTTGTCTGCTTATGAAGAAATTACCACTTTTTTTTATTCTATTCCCTCAGTTCCTATACGGAGTACTCCCTCCGTTTTATAATTAGAAGTATGTTTTTCTATTTTGGGTGTTTAAAATTAGAAGCCTATTTCTATTTATATTTCTATTTATAGATAATACTTTTTTACAATCATACCCTATTTTTTTTATTATTTGTCATTTTTTTCTGTTTCTTTTTTGTACTTTTGACATTAATTCTCAATACTTTCTCTCTTCATCTCTTTAATAATTCTCAACCACTTTTTCTTTCTCTTTATCTCTCTCTAAGCCCACATGCATATTTGTACTCCCAATCAACTTCTTAATTTCCGTAAAAAATGGGAAATAGGCTTCAAATTATGAAACAGAGGGAGTATTATTTAATGCATCATTTGATTTATTCGGCCTAAAAAAAATTAATGCACCGCATAAAATTATGCCGATGAGCCAAACTTGCAAAGCAATGAGCTTGAGCAACCATAGACCTAGAAACCTTCTGAACATGACACACAACAAAAGACCTAATAAATTCTAGAAGCTTCTGTTGAATCCAAAGGACAGAAATATCCTTGGGATGCTAAGACCGAAGCAGAGCCACGACCGAAATACAATCACTATTAATCTGTAAAGAGGAATACCCACGCTCCCTGGCATGGCATAAGCCAAATAGACAAGGCATCAGTTCAGACTGGAACGTAGAATTAGAGCTACAGGCCTGTGCCCCACCCCCGAGCTGAACACCAGAAGACAAATCAAAGAAAACCCATCCTATACCTTCATTACGACTACCAGATCCACGCTCAATCAAAAATTAAGACTGACGTTACAAACAGCCGAAGCATCCCCTCGAAGAACTACAGAAGACATAGTACAAGAAAATCCGGGAAGAAACAAAGGACGACTAACCTCATATTTGAACAAGCTAGCCTCAGAACATCGTTCCACCCAACTAGAAGCTAGATCCATAATAGATTGAGGAGAATAAACCGCCAAAACAAAATCTTAGAGAATTCCAAGTAAGCCAGAGGGCCCATAACAAACTAAAGAAACGATCTAGTAAGGGGTGTCCATTATTCATATTAAAACCAAAATCAAATCCAATCCAAACCGAATTATTAATTTGGATTGGATCCGAACTTTAAATTAGATTGGATCGGATTAAAATTTTTTGATAATTTGGATTTTCGGATCGGATCGGATTAACCTTGTTTGGATAAAAAAAAATATGAAATCATGCTTTTACAAACAAGGATTGTTAGTATTAATTATGTTAAAATATGTTCATAATTACATTAATATTAATCATATAAAATTATGTTTTTAATACTTGTATTAATCATGTACAACTATCCTTCCAAAAATTAATTTTTTAAAAAATATATTTATTTTTATATTGGACTAGGATTAAAAAACTTGCAACATATTTTAATTCGGATTTTTGGATCCAAATAAACGAATTTTAATTCGGATTTGATCAGATTAGATTTGGTAAGGAATTCGGATTGGATTGGATATTGAAAATCGAATTTTATTTCGGATCGGATTGGATTTGGCCCAAATCCAAACCGAAAACCGAATGGACACCCCTAGATCTAGTAACAACCAATCCTTATCATGAAGAAACCAAGAAAGAACCTCAGGAAACCAATCATCAAAAGACTGATCCTAGGACACGTCCAAAGACGACCCACAAGGCTGGTCCTCCCATAAATTCCAAGTAAAAGGACAATCTCTAAATAAATGGGAAAAAGTCTCCACATCTTGATGACAAAATCCACATCTGGAATCCATAGGCAAACCCTTCCTAACAAGTAATAATGCAAAAGGCAAAGCATTATGAATAATCTTCCAAGCAAACTTTTTCCACTTTAGAAGTAAAGGCGAAGCCTAGAAATGCCTCCACCAACCTGAATCAAGAACCAAAGGGGACCACTGATCACCATTCTCACAACCCAAGGAGCACACATACGCAATTTTCGTGGAAAACATCCCATCCCTTGTAAATTTCCAGTAAACAATATCATTCATTTGTTCCTCTAGCAATTCAAGACCTAGAACTCCTATGATAAGATAGTTTCAGACAAATCAGTTAAACAACTTTATATCATGAAAATGAAATACTAGAAGTCTTGTTAAAAAAAGGTGGAGTAACAAATCGAAGGAGAAAAGAAAGAACCTACATCGATAGAGAGACTATTAGTAAATAACAATTTCATTAAAAAAAAAAATTTTAAAAAAAAATCAATAATTTTTTACATCTAATTTCTATATGGTTGTTGATTATTAAATTACCGATCGATTTTAAGCTAAGTCAATTGTGGGTGTTTATGCTTATTATATATCACATAATTTCATTCCAAAACATAAAACTTCATCTATTGATTTAAAGATAGAAAATCAAACAACAAAAGCATAAGAAGCAAAAACGAAGAAATAATGCAATATAATAATGAATCAAACTTTAAATTTTGTTACCGATCAGTATGAAATGATTTTGATTTAAATCTTTGGGGATGATAATGAGGTTGCTCTTGTTGAATAATTTTTCAACACCCATTTCTTCTAGTAGTATTCCTTCTCTAGAGAAATGCTCTTTAGCCTTTTTATTTTATTTATTTATTTATTTATTTTTGTTGTGTAGGTTTGTATGAATGAGATTCCAAGAATTGAAGGGCAATTATAAGAAGATGGGGATTTTTTTTTTAGACCTAAACTATCCCATCCTAAGTGCAAGGAGATGGGGGGTACGGTTTTTGAGACCTAAACTATCCTATCTTAAGCGTGACGCGTATAACCCAATGTAATTATTTCTTATATTTTCATAATTAGATTTTGGGAAGAAGAAAAAGTAATATATGTATTTTTATTAAAAAAAATGCATTTGCCTTAAACGCAATAATTATTTAAAGTTGGAAATTTTTTATTTAAAAATTCTAGCATAATCGTCGACTACGGACGACTATAGACAACTACGCTAAGGGATTAAATATGAACCGTTGATTTATTAGTTGTCTAATCCTAGCCATCCAATCCAAAACCTAAGCTACACAGTCATCCCAGGATTGTTTGGTTACTTTTTTTTTGTTTTACACGTATGAATACTATTTTTTTCATTAAAATCGAAAAAAAATTAGCAAATTTTAAATATTTCATCTTCAACCTAAATCATCTTTAACATTATTAACCTTTTATGTCATCTTCATCCTAAAACCTTCATCTTCAACCAAAAACATTCATTCTCCAAAAAATCTAACAATTATAATTTAAAAATTCATTAAAGCGTTGTTTGGTTAAATAATTAAGGATTAAAAAATAAATTAGTTACACGTAATTAGTTTCATCTTCAATTTTCATCATCAATAATTTTCAACTCAACCCTTATCAATGGATTATTAAAAAAAAAAAATCTCCATTGCCAACCTTAACCTTTATCATCAATTTCAAACTTAGCATCATCATCAAACTTAGCATCATCATCATCAATATATGTGAAATTCGTAATAAAAAAATTGACAATCATTACATTAATATCTATGTTTTTTTAGTCAATATAAATTGTAATATGACATCAGTTACATGTTTTATGTCTAAGTCACTATTGATGAACATCAAAAATTAGTAGTTATTTCCTCAAAAAAAAAAAAAAAATCTTTTAGTATTCAATTCTCCACCATCTTTGCCTTAGATAAGATCATGATATTTTTATTAAAATAAGATTTTTTAAAAAAAATATTTTCAAAGGGTAATTTTCTTTATATTTTAAAATTACTTAACGTATGTTATTTAAAAATGGAATTTTTTTTTTTTTTTACTATTTTGCATACATTGAAATACTTAATTAAATTTGTTAAAAAAAAAACTTAATTATATGTATTGAAATATTCAAATTTAAATTTTTACATAATAAATTCTAACTATGTTTAATTATTAATAACTATGTTTAGTAAATTCTAATAATAAATGAGCAGAATATTTTTGCTCATTTATTAAATAAGCAAAAATTAATGAGCAAATTACCCGGATGAACCATACACCCGGGTATATATAACAAATTCTAGACATTGTTTAGTGACATAGGAATATCTTAAAAAAATTTCATCTTTGCCTATAATTAATCACTGATCGTATTCAAGTTAATAAGATCTTTTTTTTATTTTTATTTTTTTTTTATTTTACCATTTTTCTAAAACAAAAATCCCCAAAAAGAATCCCAATAAAAATTGAAACCTTGATGAAGAGTGATTTAAGGTGGAATATCCCAATATCTTTTCATCTTTGCCTTTAATAAGTATATTACCCATTAAATTTTTTATTTAAAAAACTAGAAAATTATTTAAAACACCAGAATTTTTTTTATATTTTTTTATTATTTTTTTGAGGAAAAGCGAGGGAGGATTATGATAAGGTTAATCTATTTAAATTAAAAATAATAAGTTTAATCTATTTAATTAAAAATAATAAAAAATTACTATCATTGGTTGTGATGTATAGTCAAATTAAAATTGGGGGGGGGGGGGGGGAGGGATTTATCTTTTGGTAATTTGGTATATTATGCTGTTAATAACACTAAAAAAAATGTTTAACTTAGATTTTTTTTAAGAAAAAAATTAAAAAAAAATCTAAGTTGTAAGTTAGATCATTATAATCAGAATTACGCTTTTAGATATCCCTAATTTCGTTTTGGGCGTATGCAAAATTTGAATGTTATTAGTCAATTAGAACGATTGACAAATATAAGACTTAATTAATTCAAATATAAATCACGTTCGATGTATACAATGTTTTCCGTTTTGGGTATACCTAAGTAATATGTGGGCGTACCTAAAATGAAATTGTTCAATTTTTATTTATTTTACAAAATACAAAAATATAAGGTTATTTCGGATAATCACATCCATTTTTAGAACTCCTGGCTAGATTTATTGTCACTCTATCTAACCGAGGTCTCATCAGCATAATCACAGTTATTATTAAAGTAGAAAGCCTGAATTTAAATGGTGAAATTAACTTCTCGGCCAAAACATTACCTGTTACATAACAATCCTTGTTTAGATTTAGATAGCCTTTATCATGAACTAATGGAGGGATACATGAAAACACATATATACTTGAATGTACGTAGTACGTAGCACAAAATACAACTAGGCGATCCTAAAAGACTACTTTTTAGTCCAAAAATAAAATGCTAAAGATATGTTTTCTTTTAATCAAAGGAGAATTATCATAATTTATACACACAAGAATTCTCGCAATTTCAATTATTAGTCATATTGTTTGCAACAAATTAACTTTGCGTAGAAATAAACTCACAAACCCTAGAGTATACATAAATTTCACTTCTAGATGTACCAAAATTAATTTTAGCATACCCAAAATTAGGGTCTGTTCACATTTACTTAATTTCAGTTCAGTTCAGCTCCAATCAGTTCAATTCAGTTCAGTTCAGTTCAGCTCCTAATTTCCTTCTCTCATAAAATATTCATTTCAGCTCAGCTCAGTTCAGTTCAGTTCAGTTCACTTCAACTCCAATCAGTTCAGTTCAGTTCAGTTCAGCTCCAATCAGTTCAGTTCAGTTCAGTAAATGTGAACAAACCCTTAGTCAGTCAGGATGATTGACAAGGAAATGACTTGATTAAATATTGTAGAGTCCTAATATAGTATATAAGTGATGATTATTATAATCAAATTCGGATGTCCCAATAATAAGTAATATGTACTTATGTAGTACCAATCAAGAATATCTTAAGTTATTACAGCCAAATTAGGCAATCCAAATAAAGTAATTGAGTCCTAATAAATAATATTTGAAGGTTATCGCAATCAAATTAGGGAGTCCAATTAAGTATTATACAATGATTAAGAATACTTAAAGATAAATTAAATTAGGCAGTTCCATTAAGTATTATGTATTAATCAAGAATATTTGAAGGTTATTGCAATTAAATTAGGCAATCCCAATTAAGTATTATAGAGTCCCAATAAAGAATATTCAAAAATTATTACAATCAAATTATTTGGTCCCAACAAAGCATTATAGAGTCCCAATAAAGAATATTTAAAGGTGTTACAATCAAAATAGGAAGTCTCAATTAAGTATTGTATTATACTATCTTAATAAAGAATATTTGAAGGTTTTACAATCAAATTAGGTCGTTCTAATTAAGTACGGAGTACTTCATCTGTTTTAATTTTATTTATTTTTATCTTATCATTTATTGTTCATAAAAAATGAAGTAGTAAGTGGAAAGTGGGTCCTTATTTTTATTTTTTAGATATATATATGAAGAGAAATTTATTTATAGACATTGGTAATTTGGTATTACTATATAGTTTTATGAGGGTTATGTGGTGAGATAAGATGTGATGAAAAAGTAGATTTTTTTTTTTTTTTACCATTAAGACAATAATATAATTTATTATCAATAAAAGGGTTGAAGAAATAAAGAGAAATTTAATATCAGAATAGCGTTGGACAGTACCGAGGTTAATTCTGATAATCAGAATCATTTTTTATACATATAAATGTGTTACATAAATGAATTAGGTAAACCCAATCATATATTAGGTACTCCCAAATAAAAAAATATAGAATGAAACATGTAAGACTTTATTTTTTTCATCTTGTTTTACTAAACTAAAGTTATTTTACATAGCAAAAAAAAAAAAAAAAAAAAAGAAAAGAGAAGTGTCGTATGTAAAACAAAAAAACAAAAAAGAGAGTATGTTCTGATTTACTGAGCTGAGCTGAACTGAATAGAGCTGAAATGAATTGTTTATGAGAGAAGGAAATTAAGAGCTGAGCTGAACTGAATTGATTGAAAGTGAACTGAACTGGACTAAAATTTAGCTGAAAAGAACAAGCCCTAAGTATTTCACTAACTAATCAAATAGAGAGTATTCATAAAAAAAAAAGAAAAAAAAAAGTAATTAGGATATCCCAAACAATTATTTTTAATTTTTAATTAATAAAAATGAACAAATATTTGTCTTTTACTAAAATAAAGTGGAAGATATTTATAAATATATTTTCTTTAATTACGTATTACCTCAATAATTTTTATTATCTTACATTACTTGTATAAATAAATTATGCTTCACATACATACTTATTACTATGTATATATTCAAATAGTTTAGTTAGTTAAAGTCTCAAAAGCTGGTACTCAAAATCTAAGATCAAATCAATCTCATCTACATCTTTGTCATTGTGGCTCTCTTTACACACGCAAAAAAAGGTTTATAATGTGCAAATTATGTCATTTTTTTCGTGGCACGCAACTATATTACAAGTGCTCCCAATTAAGTATTATAGAGTCCCTATAAAGAATATTTCAAGGTTATTATAATCAAATTAGGCAATCTCAATTAAGTATTATAGAGTCCCAATAAAGAATATTTGGAGGTATATATTATAATCGATTTAGGCAATCTCTATTAAGTATTATAGAGTCCTAATAAAGAATATTTGAAGATTATTATGATCAAATTAGGTAGTAATTAAGTAATATAGAGTCCCAATAAAGATATTTTGGGGTTAATATAATCAAATTAGGCAGTCCCAATTAATTATTATAGAGTACCAATTAAAATATTTGGAGGTTGTTATAATCAAATTTAGGCAATCCCAATCAAGTGTTATAGAGTCCTAATAAATGTATGTGGAGGTTATTATAATCAAGATTGTGTGTGTATGTGCATGTGTATGCGTGCGTGCGCACTATAAACTCATAATCTAATGGAATAATCCAAAAACTCCAAAGAACAATAAAAAATATCAATCAATCACGCGTACAAATGTACTCCCTTTGTTTCTTAGCTCATCATCAATATCTTCGAAAAATTTAAGAAATGGAATATTAACATCAAAAACATAATCTTTTATTTCATTTTTCTTAAAAATTTAATTTATAGTTTTGTTGTGTTGTATATCCAATTTAATTAAACACTATTCATTTGAGGTTACCTATATATTAATTGGGAAGTCCCATTTGAATATTACAAAATACATATTCAACATGAAAATAATTAATACTTTGTTTGGTTTAACATTAGTAAAGAATAGAAAAAAAAAAAAAAAAAAAAAAAAAAAAAAAAAAAAACTAAATTCATCCAATGTTTGGGTTGAATTTTTATTTATTTATTTATTTGTTTTTTTGACACATATGTTTGGGTTGATAATAATAAAGGAATTAAGAAAAATGAGAGTTATTTATTATTTGATATGATATTATTAAAGGAAGGAAAGAGAAGAGAAAACCACTTTTAAGCTTGGTATGTTTAATTTCTTTCTTTTCTCTCAATTATTACAATTGTAAACGGAGGTAGTATAATCTTTTTTGGATTTGCCTCGATTTATAGCTTTAAAACATCAACTTTGAAATGTGAAATGAGAAATTGTTACAATTGTAAACGGGGGTAGTATAATCTTTTTTGGCTTAATCATCATACTTTACAAATCTGTGGTTTTGATTTTGATTGTAAAAGTTATGTTATTTTATTTAGATCTGTGGTTTACAAATCTTTATTATAATTTTAGATGTCGTTTGACTATTTATTAATAATAACATTCTTCTTTCAAAAAAAGAAAAAAAAAAGAACTAATGACACACTAGAAGATGACACGTGTTATTGCTAATATGTCTTTTAGTATGTAGTTATTGATTAATTAATGATTTATTTGGAATTATCTAATATTTATTTAGGACGGTCTAAGCCATTTTACGTATAACATTTCGTGTTGTTTTTATTATTATTATTATTATTATTATTATTATTACTACTACTTGGTGGACATATCATTTTTTTTATTAACTTACACATTGTAGTACAGTTATTCAAATACTTATGATTGTCTAAAATGAACCTAAAATTGATAAAAATTTGGTAGACCTAAAATTTCATCTGTTGGGTACTCTTAAATATTAATATCATATAAAAAGTGTAATGTTGTGTAATTTACATTTTAGTAATGCTTAACAATTATTTAGCATTTGGGAATGGTAATTCCATTTATTCAGCAATAAAAATTAGGGAACCTAACATTTATTTGGGCACTCTTAAATATTAATATCATAATTAAAATGTAATGTCAAGTGATTTATATATTTGTTGTCAATTTAGTAATGCCATTAATTAGTAGAAACGCTTAATCCATCTAATCATTCCTTAAAAACTAAATCGGCAAACCTAAATATAAAATAAGGGATTTTTGAATCAGTTATTTGTTCATTTACTTCTCTTAGACCTTCAAAAGTGTTAAAAAGTGAACTTATACAAATTAAATTCTTGTTGGGTGATCCCAAATCATGTGTGGATGTTCCCACCTTGTTAGGGTACGATGAAGAGGGGTTGATATTAAATTACATTCTTAACAACTTACTAACAATGACACTTTTATGAACTTCATCATATGTGGCAGGCCACATTCTATAGTCGGGGTTATTCGATTGCTCAGGGTTAATAGGCCAGGGGTTACTCAAGGGGTTATTACACGGTTAGTCAAGGATTACTTGATTGGTCTCTGGTTACACGGTTAGGGGTTACTCAAAGGCGAGGGGCTACTCGGTCAGCCAGGGGTTACTTGAGAGGTTAGTCAGTCGGTCAGGGGTAACATGTGTGTCAGTCAGCCACATGGCTTAGTGTGACCAACCACATAAAAAACATGTTTTTTTTTTTTTTTTTTTTTTTTTTTTTTTTTTTGTATAACCTTATTAAATATCTATACTTTAGGTAAATCCTATACATAATTTTTATTGGTGTGTCCTTTATCGCACTCTATATGTTACTTTTGGGACAACCTATATTACAGTTTGGAGTAACGAAATAATGCTTTGATTTGCACATTATATTAAGTATTTTATGTAAGGAAATTTTTTTTGCCAAAGGGTAGAACTATTAGAAAAATAATTAAAAACAAAATATAATTAGGTTAAGTGAAATAAGATCATTTTTTATCTTTTAATTTGTTTTAATTATAGGCAATTCTTTTATACCTCTCTATTTGGGACTACACCATAATTATTTGGGACGACATCCTAATTATATTTTAAAGGAAAATTGGCTCTAAATAATCTCAACTATTGTTTTGATGCAATAATGCCAACTATTGTGTGTAAAATATAATATGACTTGAGGTATTTACTTTTAGCATCACCCCTATTCAAGTATTTGAGCAAAATAGTATGTCAGTGACCCAGACCAAGTGAGAATTGTTGGGAATATTCTAATTACATTTATTATTTTAATTTTTATCTTAAAAATGTCAAGTTTTAAATACGTGTACCTAAAAAAATTATAAATATTTCGGCAGAAAATTATTTAACCATGGGATGACATGTGTCACCCGCTCTCCCTTTTGCAAACATATTTCGCACGTAAAATTTTAAAAAGTAATTAAATATATTTTTTATTTTTTTTGGCAATTCTTGAGCATAGATTGACTGTAGCTAAGATAGTGAATTGCATTATCACTTTGATTAGTGGGTTAAGGATCAAATCTTTGTGCTCACCATGTATATTTTTTTTCCTTCTCATATTTTACAATTTTTTGATTTTATTTCACATCATACAACTTATTTAGATAACTCATAGAATTACTTTATATATATATTAAAAATACTTATCATTTTGAATCCTTCTCAATTTATTAGATCCACAAAACCCAAAATCCTAATAATATATAACTTGAATTTGTTATCACACAAAACCCAAACTCTTTTTTTTTTTTAAAAAAAGGATCAAAACCCTAAACCCTAAAAATATAGAAATAAGAAAAATATAAAAATATCCCGTGAAAAAAAAGGAATATGAAAAAATATCTACCCAACTAAATTTTCAAGTAAACAAAATATTTTTTTTTCTAAAAATTGCGCTCAACAGTTATAAGCAAGGGATATATATATATATATATATTTTAAATATAGTTTAAAAGGAAAAGAAAAAAAAAACAAAAAGGTAAATTTTTAAAAAAAAATGTGAAAAACTTCTTTTTATTTTTTTAAAAAAAAAATTAAAGGTTAAAAAAATGATTTTTCATTTCAACGATTTTTTCATTAAACAAGATTTTTTCTTAAACTAAAAAAAGAAACGATAAAAAAAAAAAGTGAAATTCAATCAAAAATAAATAATGAAAAAGACGATATTGAAAATTATACATCCTTCCTCTAAAACCCTACCTTCCAAAAAAATAAAATATTATTGATTACCATATTTCATAAAATAAATATCTTGCAAAATTCATACGTTTGAAGATTTTGGAATTGTTCTACTTATTATAAAATTTATTCGTTGAATAATGTTGAATCTTCAAATTAAGAATACTGCTGTCCCCAAATTAAATTACAATTTGCTTTAAGCTTTAATTGTGATGAATGAAAATAAGCGAATTGAAGGAGATAGGCAGAACCACAGAATGAGATAGTAGATAACAATAGAAAGTAGAAAAAAAATAAAAACGTGACAAAAATAAAAGGGGTAAAGTTTTTTTTTTTTTAATTATCTATCTATTTATATAATTTAATAGTACATAGCGGTACATATCATTTACAGTACATAAGCGGTATTTGTCATGTACTGTAGACTCTCCCATAAATTACGCTAATTGGTCAAAACCTTAAATTGAATATTTACATTATGTTAAATATTTTTAATTAATTGGCTGGCTAACAAATCTAAATATGAATATAATCATAAATTTGTAATTATATATATACAATATTTTTTAAAAAAAAATTAAATGTAAACACACAAATTTGGTATAAAAACCAATTTTTAAATAAATTGTAATATTGTAACAAATCATTTGTTGGTAAAGTATATTAGGATAAATTTAGTCAAAGCTATCCCCCAAATCCCCATTTCACGACAACAGTGGCGTAATTTTTTTTTTATTATTATTTTTATTATTATTTTTTTTATCTATTTTCATTATTTCTAAAACCAATATTATTATTTTTTTTTATCAAAAATCACATGACCACCTTCCTATTTTACGGTTATTATCTTTGAGATCTTCAACCTTCAACAATGACATGTTGTTTATATTGTGAGCTTCAATATTCAACAATGGTGGATAAATAAAAAATTATAATTAAAATTAAATAAACAAGAAATCATAAGATATAATATAATACCGAGTACAAGATTCTTTAAATGAAAATATGCATGAAGATAATCATATTGATTATAATCTACTATAAATTAGTTTGACATGTTTTAAATTGAAGAATAATCATGATAATTATACATTAAATTTATTAATTTTATATAATTTGGTAAATTTTGGATGCGTTTTGGATGAATAATGAAGATTGGAGGTTGAATATGAAGTGTCCCATTAAAATATGTTAAAGATGAATTGCACCATTGAACAGGGATCAATTTTATAATTTATTTAGATCGTACTTTATAATATTATAATTTGGGAAAAAAAATTACCCTCTAAAAGTAAGAAAACAAACATCACTTTGCTGACTGGTCATTATTTAAATGATGTGTAAATTAGATTTTTTAATTTTATAAAAATGTAATATTCAAAGGCTAAGATTAAGCAACAAACATAATAAACGGTTCAGATTTAATCTCTTAGTGTAGTCGACCATAGTCGTCTGTAGTCGTCTGTAGTCGACGACTACACTAGAACCATCCTTTTTTATTCATCTATTAATACGGTTTACATTTGTATATTATTTTTCTTCTAAAATTTTATTAATAATATTATCTATAATAGTAAATTGGTAATAAATCTCCAACGATAAAAAAATCGCATTATTTTCTTCTCATGTTATGATTTCTTTCTGTTTGCAAACTTAAGTAATGAGAATTAGTTCTCTTTAAATAAAAGAAATAAACATTATGTTCATTTTATTGCCATTCAAGATTTGATATTAATAAGGTTTAAGTGTTTAACATACTTTATTATCTGTTACAGCCTGAATTGGTTATTAGATTAGTTATGTATTAAAGTCTTTTTGTTTATCACGTACTCCTTTTATTTCATTATAATTGCAACACTTGTGTTTGACTGTTTTCACATAATTTTTATGGAAAATGTGGATAATACAAGAAACTGAATACACTAATTATGAGCAAGTATAGTTAAATAATGGGTCGAGAGCTTATTTTTATTTGTTTGTGGGAAGAAAAAAAGAATTTTCAAACCATTAATCTCTATTATATAAGGGAAGAAGTGAGAGATTGAAGTTTACATGATATGTGAAAACACTTTTTTAATTCTATTATATTTTGTGAATTAATATATTTATTTGGTTCTCATTTTTTAATATTTATCATTTTTTTCATTGTATGTATCACCAAATAGTTATTAATAATTTATTAAATTATTACAATACATTTATTAAAATGAACTTAATTTAATACTACCTCTATTTTTCAGTTGATACGTACTCTCTCCGTCCCAAATTACTTGCTAACCTTTGACTTTTTGCACTATTCACACATCTCACTTTGCCCTTTTTTTTATAGTTATTATATGAAAACCAATGTAATCATATAAGATATTTATGGATCTATTTTAATGTATATTTTCTTAATATAAACTTTTTAAAGCTTGTATAAGTATATAATAAAAGATATTAACGGTCAATCTTGTGCATCGACAAATGTGTTCAGTCAAAATGTTGCAAGAAAACTAGGATAGAGGAAGTATTTCTTTTTAGTTTATACGTTGCCTTTATGGGTAAGTTTTATACTTTGCATTTATTAGTTTATCCTACTTGCTTTATCATTATCTCTCACACTCTATCCTCTCCTTAATATGTATGCCTAAAATGAACAGGCCAACTAAATAGAGACGGAGGAAGTAATAGATAAAGACTATCCTAATCTATAACTATATACTAAAGGTGAAACTAAAGATAACATGTGTCATCTTTTAGTTAAAAATTTTCCCGCCAAAAGTTTTATTTTTTTTTTTTTTTTTTTTTTTTTTTTTTTGCTTTTTTGTTTTTGTCAAAAAAATCTTCTTAGAGAATATTTAATATACGTAATATAATATTTTCATTCCTTTTTTTTTTGAACGGAATATTTTCATTTCTTTCTTACAAAAATAAAATACTTTTTCCTTCCAAATTAAAATGATTATTATGTTTCTTCCTTATACATTATACTAAAATATTAATTATTTCATTATATGATATGTTAAGTATCTTTAATTATTTTATATATGTATAATTTTGGTTTCCTATATTTATCTAATAATTACATACTACATAGAAAAAAGTAAAAGTTACTACATATATGAAAATATGTAACATTATGATGCAACCAATGATTGATAGTACAAGAGGAGAGAGAAAGTAATAATGAGTATTGGAAAAGTACAATAACACATGCAAAAGTAAGGATTTTTTAGTATTAAAACTGCAAAATAAGGGTAATTTTGTCCAAATTTTATGACTAAAAAAAGAAAGATACTAAATGTAAAGAATAAAAAAGGAACACCTAAATTGGAAACGTAAAAAACAAATGGGAACGGAGGGAGTATTAAGCATACAATACATTTTTTTTTAATTTAAAAATTAAATTAATAAATCTGTCAGATTTATATATATATTTCTGATCTTTAGATAAAATAAAAAAAAAAAATACTCCGCATTTAGGTAATTTTAAACATATTATTATAACTTTTTAAGTATTTAAAGTTATTACTGTAATATTTTTGTATCAATAGTCCACGGGTTTTATGTTACACCACATGCCCAAATTATACTATGACCCTTTTTATAATTATATTTTGAAATTTTAAAAGTTGTCAATTTTATATGGAAGAAGAAGCTAGAAAAAATGTTGTATGTATAGATATGGTAGGTACAAGGCTAGCTATATACATATTTATAATATTATTATTTGTTTGTCAAAAAGAAAAACAGTATGGAGTATCACTTTGTTGTGAATGTTAAAACACTCATAGTCAAAGGAGTATTTTTACAAAACTTATTTTGTTAATCAACTCTTTATATTTCGTTGGATTTTTCATGTTTTATTTTAGTAAATATTAGAAATAATAAGAAAATAAATATGTCGTAGTTAAATTTTTCATGTGGTTTATATTACTGTTTGACATTTGAAGTCAAATACGAATTATTATGTTACACGCACTAACGATAAATATAATTATAGTGTTACATCAATAATAAATTGAAAATTACCGTGCATGGCACGGAAACTAACCTAGTTCTATTAAAAGGCAAATAAAATAATAAAAACAAGGGTTTTTCGGACCAAAGGAAAGAGAAGAAACTATTATTTTTTGAGGAAAGAAAGAGAAGGAAATATAATGAAAACTTGACAAATTTAAATAGATGTTTTTTTTTTTTTTTTTTTTTTTTTTTTTTTTTTTTTTTTTATTTAAATTCTGCATAACTTCATGCAAGGTTGCCAAATCTGTATAGGCCATATTCTACATGCATGGACAACAATAAACTAATTAATTGGAATAGAAAATACGTAAATGTAATTAAATAAACTAAGGGTCTGTTCACATTTACTGAACTGAGCTGAAGTGATTGGAGCTGAACTGAATTGAACTGAACTGATTGGAGCTGAACTGAACTGAATTGAAATGAACTAAGCTAAAATGAATATTTGATGAGAGAAGGAAATTAGGAACTGAACCGAATTGAACTGATTGGAGCTGAACTGAACTGATTGGAGTTAAACTGAACTGAACTGAACTGAACAGAACTGAAATTAAGCTAAAGTGAACAGGCCCTAAATATAATGGACTTAACAAAAGCACTTAAAAACCCAACAACTCTTTTTTTTAGTTGACACCTTTCTATTATCACACTTTTCAACGCATGTTTTTAACGATTAATATCTCCAATTATCAACATCATAAAATTATAAATCGTCGCATGGATATTAATAAAATATACATTGAAACGATTCAAACAAGATCCCACAATGAATATGTTTTATCATATTTGTAAACCACAAAAACGATCAAAGCGTGTTGTGTGAATAATGTAAAAGTCAAACGGTGCCAACTCTTTAAAAAAAAAAAAACGAGGAAGTATTAAATATCATTCATACATTCTTTAATATAAGGTTGATATTACATCATCACTTCAAGCTCATCAATTGACTCAACATCTTGAGCACTATTAATTAGGAAGTAGAAGACCTTCAAATACATCATTATACACTAATAGTAAACTATTATCATTATAATTATTGCTAGAACTCTCAATAACACTAAAGTTCATCATAGTATTATTAATTGTACTAGCATTGCCATGGTCAACATGTCCCGTGGCCTTGGCCAACATATCCGTCATGACCACCACCACCACCAATGCCCACTCCTTCATGAGGGATCCGCCATGACAGGTGGCGGGACAATCGCGGCACTGGGCCTAACAGCGATAGGCCTAAACAACCTCATTCTTAGGGCTTGGATAAAATCATCCTTACCCTCCACCTCGCGGTACCTATTCAGGTAAGTCAAGAGGGGCTCGGCATAGTGGCCAAGTTTTAGCCTAGACACGGCTGCTACTAAGTCATTAGCCGAGATCACCTTACGTTGTTCCACCTTACGTATCTCGTTGGCCTCCTCCGATACGAAGTTGATAAACTTGGAGATACACTCTTGAATTGTTTCTTTGGCCTCATCGGTTATCTGGGCATTTGAGGGGAGGACTTGTCGCATCACACGAATCACGTTCGCGATAGGTATGTATTCTTGTTCACGATGGTGTGGGGCTGCCGCCACCTTTGCCATTGATGATGGATGACGTGGGGGACGACCGGCTCTCGTCCTAGGAGGAGGAGGAGGAGGAGGAGGATTGTTTGTAGTAGATGGTGGTGGTACGTTACTTCCAATGGTGCTTGATGATGCTGAAAACATAAAATTAAAGAGATCATATAATCATAAAATTAAACATGCATAGATCTATATCCATATATGTACACTACAATTACGAGTAACGAGTACAGTTACTAATGAGATCTTGGTCTATCGGTAAATATTAAAATGTTATATACGATGAATAAGTTACAAATTTGAATCCCCCATTTGAAATATGTAATTTTTAAAAGAAGTTATTCTGTTAAATTACATATGACAAAAAGTGTGAAAAAGGATCTTAATTAATTAAGTATTACAAAGTATATGTCACATGCATCTAACATGGTATCAAGAGTCAGCGTGACACAAAGGTCACGGGTTCGAATCTCATCCGCCCCTCCTTCGAAGTGGAATTAATTCGCACCAGGTTTGGGTGGGCCTGTGTTGCATCTACATTTCAAGCCCAAAGGGTCTTTCATGTGAGGGGGAGTGATAGAGTATAAAACATATTCCTGGGCCTCAACCATCAGCTTAAGCTTTTGGTTGAGATGGTCCTCTAACAAATAGAATTGAACTAGGTGAATTAAGTGCAATAACTTTTATGCTTGATTTCGAAATTTTAATCCTTAACCTTTAATATGTCCCAATAATAAATGATGTTAAAATTATTTTTACATTAAAGAAAATTAAAAGATACATGTAACTAAAATTTTATGTTTGATTTACCGGATTGTTTAAAATGGAATTGTGAATTGGGTGTCTTCATTGTTTTAGGGTGAATTATTTTAAAATTTGCAGAGTAAAAGACTACTTCGTATCAAAAGAGACCGGTACAAGTGTACGACTTTTTTCATAAGCAAAATCAAACATTTATCTGACATCAATTCTTTTATATTTTTTTTGACAGGATACCAATTCTATTTTTTTATAAGAATGAGATACTATAAAAATAAATAAATAAATAAATTACGGAGTAATAATCACGAAATATTCTAGAAGCATAAACAGCCTACTAGCCAACCACTTAAAAAAAAAATTGGCCGTACATTCAGAATTCCAAATGAATCAAAACAAAAAAGGTAGCGTTTTTGCATGAAATGTTATAGAGATACTCTAAATAATTTCAACCAAATCTTTTAAAGTTGAGCCACACTAGGTGTGCTTGTCACGATCTAAGTGTTCAGATTTTAACATCGCGCACGTGCATCTGCGTAGATGTATATGATTGGATGCTTCTAAGAAATTACGTAACATCATTTTGATATGTAAAAATTGTTAGTGATGATCAAATTCAAAGCAAGGAATATAAACAACAAAAAACATGCATATATTCATTCCTATATTCATATATGTAATTATTTAATAACATTAATCTTTGTTACCAGTTGCAAGTTTTGAAACTTTGGACTTGTTTTTCATGCATGATGTGAGGTTACTCCTGCTCTTGTTGATTGAGTTTCCTTCTTCCATATTTTTTTTCTTCTCCATTGTTTTTTACTTTCCATTTTTTTTTCTTTTTTTTTTTTTTTTTTTTTTTTTTTTTGGTGTGAATGAAATAATTGTAAGAGGGGGAGGGGGTATTTATGGAGTATGTTTGTGTTAATGAAACGAAATTTGGCAGCTAACACTATTTGGCCGTTTTTCAGAAAGGGGAATATTCTTGTAATCTATGGTCATTTTTTTACATATGAACCTAAATAACATCATAAACTAGTATCAAAAGAAACATGTCTTAAGAAAGGGAGAAATTTAAAGGGTTGATAATACATCATGTGACTCATGTATTAAGAGTTTAAGACACAGTAGAATGAAATATAATATATTTATTAAAAGGAGGTCATATTATTTTTTTTTCATTTAAAATAATACTATATATACGTATAAAGTTAATACTCCGTATTACTATATACGGACGGATGGGAGTATCATTGAATAAACTGTTTAAGCTAATATATTTCGATCTGTCCAAAGAAAAGAAGAAAAACACTAATATAATTCGAAAGTTTGGAAATTGGACTATTTTTATATAAATGCTATGATTTCTTTCGGTTTATATATTAAAGTAATAAGAACTTTAACAATTAAAAATTTTAAATCAAATTTATATTTATATTATTCTAGTATTATTAATTGATTTTTCTTAAGGTTTTTATTTTTTATTTATTTTTTTTCTTAGTATTGCTTGTATGATTAATAAGGATTAGTTCACTAGTGTATAGATAAATACTAAACAGTGATCCCATATGAGGATTTATAGGGTTATAAAGGTTATATTTCCCGTCTTATTTTTACGGATTTTAAAATTATCAAGTTCAATAATGTCATCAACTAATAAGGGTTATTATCTGTAAAATTATCAAGTTCAATAATGTCATCAACTAATAAGGGTTATTATCAATTTCAATAGGGTTACTAAGTTCGAGTGTTTGACTCACAAATACAACAAGTTTTAATAAATAATACTCAAGATCAATAAGTTTAGGCATGCACATAATTTTAAATCGGGAGAATTCAGATAATTATTTACATCGCTTGTTATATATGAGAGGTAACTAACATGCCACTATTGTCAATAAATAAATAAATAAATGAAATGTATGTAAAAGGTTAAAACATCGTCTAAGTATTTAGAAAAGAATGAAAATTTAGTTTATTTATGTAACAACAATGACATTATATTGTATTCTTTCTCAAAATATTGTGAAGATAATAAACTATAAAAATGTATGAATCGATAGGTTTATTCTAATATATTTCAATATTAAAAGTTTGAGTTTTATGATGATTATGTTTTGTTGAATACAGTAATGAGAACTCTTGTAATTTAATCTTAACATACATTTTCATCACATGCATTTTGTCGGTTACTAATAAGGTATAGAATATTCTAGTTGTTATGAATTTGTTATTGATTAATTGAAATCATTTGTACTCTTTATAAACCTCTGATCCATATTGTGCATTAATTATTTAAGTACATGTTGATTAAGTTTATTATAAAACCCTAGCCACCACCTTATTTCCTCCATCTCTCTCCCTTTTTTCACTCTAGGGTTCATAATTATTTTTAAGTATATGTTGAGTAAGATATAAAACTCTAGTCAATCACCACCCTATCCCTTAGATTTCTCTCTCTTTTTTTCACTCTTAAGGTTCATCAAAACTATTTAAGTATCTGTTGATTAAGATATAATATATCCTAGCCAGCCCACCAACCTATCTCCTTGATCCCTCTCCATATTTTTCACTCTAGGTTCATAAAAATTAGTGTTTCATAGGCCATGCAAAATCGTCAAATTTCTTCGAACATTTGGTTATATATGACCTTTTTTCTTTTATATTTTTCTATATTTACTGTTCGTTTCAACAATGCATTCTTTTATTGTAGTGTCTTTAATTGTTCAAGTTCAGGTTTATTTTAGTGGTATAAATAGATAAAGGTTTATGCAAGGTCAAAAAGGAGGTTAATTCTTCCATTATTACAATCAAATGATCTAGACAAGCAACTTCTTCACAACTACAATAAATTAATAGACCTCTCTCGTAGGAAGGCTATAAATCACAACTATATAAAAGATGATATGAAGAATGTATGAAAAACGATTGTATTTTCTTATTAGCTAGAAATCTCAATACTAGTCTAACTTATTTACGTAAACATGTCGTGTCATCATATTGACCCACTTTTTAAAAACACTTTATAAACCTCTGACAATTGACTCTAACCTTTATTTTTCGTATGTATCCTATTTATGTTACGTTGTTCTACGTCAGCTTTTGCCAGCTCTGCTAAACACAATTTTTTTTTCTCCCACATGAATCATGAATGACATAGTTGTAAAATGGGTTTCTTTTATGAAGTGTGTATTACTACTTAAAAACGATTGTATATCATTGTATTATCTGGCAAGTGCCAACTAACACTATTTGGTCCATTCCGAAGGGGTACGGGAGGGTTTTTCTTGTGATTTATGGTCATTTTATGCATGACCATATCCTAAACCTTGCACTAGAATTAGGAAAAAAAAAAAACATGTACTACGTGTTATAGTTTCAAATCGAGCAAAGTAGAGGTTATCATTGGAGTTAATAGGGGTCAATAATGTATACATTGTGTATTAAGAAAATGGAAGATTAAATGCTTGTTAAAAATGTTGGAATTGAATTCTCTTTTTTCATTTCAAATATAATATAAAAATAATTACAAAGTGCTCAGTTTTAATATTCTATAAATGTTGTGACTTCCTTTCTGTTTGCACACCCAATTGTTTTTATATTATGTAAAATCATAAATTTCAAATTCATTTACGTCCTAGCTAATAGCTATTGATTTAGTAAAAATATACTACGTTTTGTTATTAACAATTTGAAGCTTCTTGACATATTATAAAATTCCTCAGTTAATTTGATGTGCAAAGGAGCTTAGGGCTAAGGCAATCTAGTAAGCTAAGCCAACTGCCAACCAAAAGGAAAGGGAGAAAATGTTATTTTATGATTTGTACGAGTCAATGAGTGTAGTGGTTAATAGTGAATCTCACATGAAGAAATTCAGAATTGTTTCCCAACTCAATTCATTTCTTATAAAAAAACAAGTTCGTCCATAATGGTAGAGGCCAGGTTACTTAAGTTTAATCCACAAATATAACTTTCAATAAATAGTATTCTGTTAAAAAAAAAAAAATGTATTCAAGTCCAGTTAGCTGGTTTAGGCAAGTTAAGTTAGGGGATAATAATTTTGGATACGGTATTTTTTCTATGTGGCAGCAGGGGTTACTTATTCAGTCGGTCAATTAAGGATTATTTATTATTGGGTTAGTCAGTTAGTTAGCGCGTTTTTGTCAGGGTTACTTAGTCGGTCAAGGGTTACTTATTCTAAATTTATTCATTCGATTAGCACTTTTTCTGTTTGAGAATAATCACTGACCAAACGAGTAACCCCTGAATAAGTAACCTTTGAATAAGTAACCCTAATCGAGTAATAACCCTTGACTGACCGAGTAACTCCAGAATAAGTAACTCCCTAATCGACCGAGTAACCCCTAAATAAGTAACCCCGGAATAAGTAACCCCTATAAGTAAATCTGACTACACGGTGTAACCAGCCACATATAAAAATTTGTATTTCAGATATGGGGGATTTATGTGAAATTGCATCTTTAGGGTCGGTTATTGTTAATATGAGATATAAATTGACCAAAAGGATAAAATGTCCCAGTATTTAGAAATTGAGTATTTGATTGAAGTGTATATATCAATTATATAATAGCAATAAAGAATTAACATTTGATTATATTCTTCTTTTAATATAATATGAAAATAATAAACTACAACTATGAATTGATATTTTAGGGCTAGTATAAGGATTGAAATTCTAGGGGTTTTTTTTCCCTTTCGAATAAGTTGATTTATTTTCGTTTGCAGAATAAAGTAATGAGAATTCTCGTTAATTTATATTCATATTCATTCATATTTTAGTTACGAATTAGGTATAAGATATTATAGATGCTATGTATGTACAGTATTCGTTATTAGTTAAACAATATCACTTTACTTATTGGAATCTAGAAAATTCCACATTTTAATTTGACTTGCAAGAGAGTTTAGGGAAACTAGAAAGTAAAATGAATGAAAGGAAATAGAAAAATATCATTTGCATGATTAGTATGTCTTAGTGTGTGCAACGATAAATAATGAGGCTCATGTGAGAAAATAGACATATAACACGCTATATTCTTACACGTGTGGACTATGAACAACGGTTACTCGATCAATATATATTTAGATATTTACTCTTTCTTTCAAATATGTTGAAGATAATATAAATATGAATCAATTTGTTTATACGCTAAGATATGGTAAACCTAAGATATTATTGCTTGATTAAGCAAATACTTCATGCTATCCCTTTTTTTCAAACAGATTTGCAAAAATTCCCAACATCTTTCTACAAAGTTTGATTGAAAACACTAACAGCTTTTAGTAAGACCCTTAGTTATATTTTCAAAGACCAAATAGTTCAAAATTTTCGTGCAAATGTTACATTATGACTTTATCAGTACATTTCAAGCTAAAAGTTTATACTTCCAACATTACTTTTTAATTATCACCAAAAAAAAAAAAATAAAAATAAAATAAAAACATCTTACAAAAATTACTCCTTTACTATAACTAAAAAGTAACAGAGTTAATATAAATAGGGTCAAAATAAATTGTAACTTATTAAAATAAAAAATAAAAAGAATTATATTAAATGTTTGTGGGATCCACTTTTCCATTTGAAATGGGAATCTAAACAACTTGAAAATTTTTAAAACAAAATATAGAATGAAAATTTCATGTAATAAAATACGATGCGGGTCCCACATCAAAGGGCCAATGAGACAATAAGAATGTTGTGTAATGGTCTAGTGGAAGTTTACGTTAAAGCTTAGATTGTGTCTAAAAACCAGCAAACAAACTCATGATAGTTGTGAACTTGTGACTTATGAAGATAATCTTAAACTGTTAGAGCAACGCTCATGATGGTGGAACCGAGATGATGATCATGGGTCGCAGCCCACCCGTCTTGAATCCGGGTAATCTGCAAAACGAACTCTAAGACTCGGGGAGGGCCCCGAGATAGAGCATCCGAAGCTTAAATCAGTTAACATGAGCATAAGAGAGTAAAAGAAATAGGAGAAGTAGAGAAAGTGAGAGAGCCAAACCTTCTGACTTAAGGAGGTAATTATAAAACTTTGTGATGTTCTTAATTCTTAGGTTAAAGGCTTAGGCTAGTGGGCTTTTAACTTGCATAGTTCGTTTGTATACTAAAGGCTTTTATATAAAATAATGAGTTGGGCCATTATATATCCTGCACAGTTGGGCTCTGTTTACTTCAGCTTAATTTTAGTTCAGTTTAGTTTAACTCCAATCAGTTCAGTTCAGTTCAGCTTCTAATTTCCTTCTCTCTCATAAAATATTTATTTCATCTCTATTCAATTCAGTTCAGTTCAGCTCTATTCAATTCAGTTCAGTTCAGCTCCAATCAGTTTAGTTCACTTCAGCTCACCTCATTTAATTAAATGTGAACAGACCCTTGGTCCGGGTAAGGAAGGCCTTCTTGGCTCAACAAGAAGGTGAAGTAGGCATTGTCAAACAATTGTCGGGGTTGTTTTATCAAGTGACGCTAGGTTGTTGTCGCCTCAATTACTTGGGCAATTTGCTTGTAGAGATGTTGCTAGTGTGAAGTTTATGCTATTAGTCTCGTTGTAGATTCGTGATCGGAAACTAGTGCATCTTGCTTTCCCTATCGTATGAGCACCTATGATATGATGGAGAAATAAAACACAATAATTAAAATAAAAAATAATCTAAAAAATTTAAAAACAATACAGTATACATTATTTTTTTTATTTTTTTTTTTATTTTTTTATTTTTTTTGAAAACAACTATACAGTATACATGATATATATGTGATTTACTGATTTATGTATTAAGAAGTAATAATATTAGACTCATCACTCATCAGTCCACCCATGTCATGTTTGATAAGTATAATACTATAGTGTGCATTTGTGTTAGTATTATAAGCGCGCAAAACTTCCTAAGTTTTTACTTAGATAGTACTCCCTCTGTCCCTATTCGTTTATCGAAATTATTGTTTGTATACTTTAAGTTAATTGTCGTCTGAAATGATTTTTTTACAAAATTAGCGCTTGGAGTTAGTTTTTTTTTTTTACCAAATTGTCGTCAAAGCGATTTTATTTTTTTAAATTGTCACTAGAGGTCTTTTTTATTTATTAATTTGGTGTTTTGGTCAATTGACCCCCTTAGATAATTATTCGTGTAACAATTTTTTTATATTACTGTATTGTCATCCATAACTGTTCTTCACCACGTAAGTACTAAATGACAATTAATTAACTATTTGAAAATATTCAAGTATAGACTGAATTGGAGTAACAATAAAAAAATAAATAAATAAAATAAAAATAAAAAAAAGTGAAAATCTTGATTCTTTGAACATTTTATGGGATTTAGTTGGCTAACAAAGTGAGAGTTTTTCCAAAAAATTCATTTCAAGGTGTCATGTACAAACTATACTTAAAAACCATATTATGTCATAATCAATCTTAAAACTTCTTTGAAATATCAAATTTATATAAAGTATATAATTATACAAACCATATATGTCTCGATCAATCTTAATACTTCTTTGATATACTGAATTTGTAAAATAATGTTTCTTTGAATCATTGAATTTATATAATAATGAGATGATCGTATCATCGCTCGGATCAAAAGGAAAATTTAGCGTTTAGAATTGCATGAAAATAGCCAAATCTAAGGCCAACCTAATTTAAACTTTACCTAAACATAAGGTTTTGTGATCTAATCTTGACCCAAATTCATAAAATCAACTAATTTGGATTAGACATTACATGAGAATCGTCTTATTTAAGCTTGACCAATAATCGAGGCTCATACAATATAAACTTGATCTGGATCCAAAGTAATTTGGTCAAAAATTTATCCAAACCCAATATTCAACCGAACTAAATTTAATTCGTACTCATTCTATAGCGATACAAACTCGTTCCAAGTCTTCCAACCCAATATTAGCACACAAGCCATACCATGGGTTGATGGGTATGTCGAACCAAATACAACTCGTACCAAAATTGAATAGAACTTAAAACTGCAAGAATAATTACCTTATTCACCCAAATTTGAAGTGACCCAAACTGAGCCAATTTTAAACAAATGAAAATTCTGAGCAAACGTTATCCGAAATAAAGATGACCCAACCCAATCCCACTGCGTTAGCAAAAACTTGGACACACTGGATAAACTATTAAGGCCCATTACTCATGACCTATACTCATTTCATGGTTGTATGGCTTTTAAGTTGGGTTCCATAACATATCATCTAATATGTGTCTTAGATGAATATATTTCTATTTTCATGAACGTATAAATGATAAAAACTTGAAATAAATAAAATATATAATGACATAAATCCAACTGTATGTAGCACATGAGTGGATCAATGACAACCAATGGTCTAAGTTTAAAAGTTTGATCGAAATAATGACAATGAGGCAAAAGTTAGGGAGAGAGAAAGTATATACATTCGGATCTTATACTATGTATTAATGCATCATTTTGTTTTATTTGACTGTTACTAAATAGATACTTCCCCCACATATAATAATTTACACACCTACATATCGTTTGGTTACCCTTAATTTCAATAGACACTCAAATTCTCCATAGCATTTCTTCGGTCATGTTGTTTGGTTGACATTAAAAGGTAAAGATGGAAGAAGTCACAATTCATGAAAATACAATTTTCCACAAAATATAGGAAGTTATTCACACATCCCACCTTTGGTCAATTATAATTTCTAGGTCTTATAAATTCTCACATGACAGCATGCAACACACATTATGTGGAGTAATTTGTAGGAATTGTATACAAGATTTAATTTATCTTGCATTAGTAATACTCATAGAAATTTATTTCCTGCATCAACCAAATGAGATATTGACCATGTTTTTTTTCCCCCTTTTTTTAATGTATAATTCACACAGTACACTTGGACTTAATTTATTTCACTTTCACATATGTACTTTGACCATGATTTTTAGTTTACTAAGGTATTATTAATAAAAAATTATGTAAAATGTAAATGGATATTGATATAAGTGTCATAATATGGACTTTTAAACTTTAAAAAAAAATTTTATAGAGTATATTATTAATATTTAATTATTTATATTTATGGTCAAAAATAATATATTGATAAGTTTGTCAGGTTTGACTGTGTTAATTATTATATAAAGAAGAGAGTCACACAAGCTCTCATTATTGCTGATCATCAACAGGCTACTTATACAATGTATAGAAACATAGCATCATAAGGTCTTATTTAGTTCACCTTATTTTTACTTATTTCCAAAAAAATAAGTTCAGATCAGAAAAAATAAGTTCAAATCATATCATCGTTTTATGAGTAATTTTTTATCGCTAAATATCTTTAATTTATGAAAAAAATTATGAAAATTACATATTAATAAGATACACATTATGACGAATCTAATAAGATCCCACTTGACATTTTTTTTTCCTTATAGATTATCGTACACTTAAGGTTAAAGTTTGGTCAAATTAGACAATAAGATCAGATCAGACCAGTTCAAAATAAATCAGATAAGCAAAAATAAGGTGAACTAAACAGGGCCTAATAGGTGTAGGAAACCAGACTTCAATTCCTAAACACGTTAAACTTTTTAGTTCTAATAAGTTGAACAAATGAGAGGCTTAACAAGAGCAAATCATAGAGTCAACTAGTCAAGTCACTGCCTCACGGTAGCATACATTCACTTTTTTTTTTTTTTTTTTTTTTCAACAACATAGCATGCATTCACTTAATTAGCAAGTACCAACTAGTATATATTACTAAAACATCGTAATGTAATGGTACACTTAGCTTAATTTCAAGCTAACCGCGGGAGGGACAACAAGCTAAGGGATTCATGAAAATCTCCAACCCGTTCAATAACTAGGCCTACTTTCATGACATGAGTGAGAGCTGAGGCATCGTGACGAAAATTGTCATTATGCAAATTAATCAAATGAACCTATAGCTATATATGCCAAAAAAAAACACAACATTTTTGACATGTAGAGTAAGTACGTATATATGCATTACTCGAAGTTCGTTGTCTACGTACTCTCACTCCAATTTCTGATAGCTTGTAACACTGCTTGCCTTACTACTTGAGCATCCAAGCTATCTACTCCTTCATTCTGCGATGCATACAATATAATTGTGTTAAAACAATGGAAACAAAAATTTAGGGAACATCTTTAATTAAGTACATGTAAAGATTCAAAATTATTATTTGTTGCATGGTAGTGCTAATGAATTTATATGTTAGAACTGTAGTTCAATTAAAGGCCTGTTCTGATTGACTGAACTGAGCTGAACTGAACTAAACTGAACCGAATTTGTTGGAGCTAAATTGAACTTAACTGAATATTTTATGAAAGAAGAAAATTAAGAATTGAATTGAACTGAATATTTTATGAGAGAAGAAAGATTCAAAATTATTATTTGTTGCATGGTAGTCCTAATGAATTTATATGTTAGAACTGTAGTTCAATTAAAGGCTTGTTCTGATTGACTGAACTAAGCTGAACTGAACTGAACTAAACTGAACTGAATTTGTTGGAGCTAAACTGAACTGAACTGAACTGAATATATGAGAGAAGTAAATTAAGAATTGAACTGAACTGAATATTTTATGAGAGAAGAAAATTATGAACTGAACATATTAGAGCTGAAATGAACTAAACTGAACTAAAAATAATATGAAGAGAACAGGCTCTAACTGATTGTTTCAACAAAACAATAAAAATTAATTATTATCTATATAAAAATTAAAACGCTGATATGAATTACTGTATTAATTTATTATTCACACATTTAGCTCATTAAAGTTAAATTGGTCAATTGCTGACATATATCATGGAGATGATGATGACGAATTTATGATGACGACATCAAGATGATGGGGTAAGATGTATATGTTTGTAACTTTTTTTTCAACTCTGTGATAATTTTTAGTTAGTGTCTTTGATTGAACACAAAATTAAATTAAAGTTGTAACAACGCATGGTATGGATGTGGATGTGGATATGAGTTAATTACCTCAATACCATGTAGAACCAACTTAATTAAGTACATACTTCTTACTATATATATACATAGTTACATTATTTTAGATTTGAAGTAGGTATAGTTACATATTAGGAAAATTTGTCTAAAAGAGACATATAAATTCACTATTTTGTCTGAAAAGACCTTATATGTTTAAAGTAGTCTAAACGGACCTTATAAGTTTATTTTGTTGTTTGGGGGGACCTTGAAGTTGGAATCCGGTAATAATTGACTTTTTTCTCCGACATGACCTCTCATGTGAGCTTAAAAAATGATCCCTTTTCTTTTTTTTCCACGATTTTCCTCTAATTCCTCCTTCTCTCTCTTCTAATTCCCAAATGGCACAAATCAAAATAAGGGAATTTGAGGAAAATCATAGAGAAAAAGAAAAAGAGTCATTTTTTAAGGTCTCATAAGAGGTCAATATCGGAGAAAAAAAGTTAATTATTGTCGGATTCCGACCTCAAGGTCCTCCCAAACAACAAAATCAACTTATAAGGTCCTTTTAGACAACTTTAAAGTTTAAACATATAAGGTACTTTCAGACAAAATAGTGAACCTATATTTCCCTTCTAGACAAATTTTCATATATATATATATATATATATATATATATATATATAATAAAAGTATTTATAATATTTAGGAGAAGTTTTGTATTGGTATTTTGAAAAATAGTGATATTAATAAAGGTATATATAACATCTTTTGACATGTGTTTCAAAAAAGGGATTATTAAAGACAGTACAATAAGCGACAATGAAACTTATAGTAACTAAAGCAACATAAACACTAACTAGAGTAGTTCGTTGAAGAGGAGTTAAGGTTTTAAATCTTCTTAAAAGTCACTCTATGGACTAATACCAATGCAATTCCGAATGTGTTTAAAATATATAACAAGTACTTATTAGATTAATTTCTATGACGTCTTAAACCATATTTTCCTTTGCACGTTTATACTTAACTGAATTTGTTTTTACTGATTAAAACCTATTCTAGAGTTTAAAACTTATTATAGTTGTATTGATTAACTTATTTTTACTACATTATTATTATTATTATTATTATTATTATTATTATTATTATTATTATTATTATTATAATTGTATTGTTTCATGAAGTTTCTAATTTTACCAATCAAAATATATTTTTATTGTGGAGACAATAGGAATTTAGGATCTTACTCAAATATCGTTACTTTTTAAAAAGCATATCATAATAACATAAGTTGCACAATGTATTAAAATGGGTCGGATTACTATTGGGTTTAGACGTAATCAGTTCGGTTATTGTTAGTTTCAGGTTGTAACGCTTTGGCTTGATAACGGGTTGGGTTAGTAATGGTTCGCACAAATTCGGTTCAGTTCAATTTTGGGTTAGAATATATTGGATCGGATCGGTTTTCGGTTTCCGAAAATTGGGTATTTAACGGTTCATTCCTTTTTGAATCGGTTCAAAACAGTTGACTTAACGGTTCGGATTAGAAACTGACAGCTCTAATTTTCCTTAAAATCTTGCCATATGACTCATCTATCCCTAATTGCGAGAGGTTAAACTGTCGAAAGAATATTTTAGGATGCCCTAGTCAAGGAAGTATAAGTCAATGTATACTCTAAATTATGAGAAGAAATAATTTAAAGGAAATGCACAGATTTTAGATTTATTTTTCCTCATCACACAAACACCTAAACCAAAATTATTTTTGTAATGGTTTGTGTAGAAAAATACATACCTCCTCACCAACAGCTTCGAGCTCAAAGCGATCTGTACATGAAGCTTTAGCATCCAGAACTTCGAGTCCGAGCTCTTCGAAGGCTTCAAGTATGGAGACCAGCAAGCCAGGGCAACTTCTTTCTGAGAACACATTCACTAGAAACCCTTTTTCTAGGGTTTGTACACTAACCTGAAAGTCGAGAAATAACACGTAAATATATCTATCATTCATGATTATCAACATTTGTACACATTATAGTAACTAAGTTGATATTAATGATTGATCAACATAACATATGATTATAGTATTTATTTTCTTACACATAATACGATCAATGTACATACTATGGTCAATGATTGCTAATAATTGCTTTGGTTCTTAATTCATAGGTACTAATTATATATAATGGTCATATAACACTTAATAGCCTCCGTACATACACTATCTACATCACTTTAGTTATTTGAAAACTAGGTCAAAGGGATACATATATATGTAAAAATTACATCTGTGGATATTTTCCAATCAATTTATTTTCGTGTTTTAGAGACCATTTGGTGTGGTCAATTAAAGCTTGAAAGTCTATATATTGTGTAAATCTCTTACAGTATTATTCATCTTCATTTTCAATTTGAACAATGTTCTCACAATTGTATTTAACAACCGTCACAAAAATTGTTCTCATAGTTTTATTTAACAATCGTCACAAAATTATGCTAGAGGTTTAATTTGAAAATATAGTTTGATTGATTCATGTATTAAAAAAGTTAATACACCTTTTGAAAAAAAAAAAAAGCTATCAAACTTCTATACTCAAATAATAAGGGACAAATTATACACATTTAAGAAAATAGTAATAATAATGAAGATCACAAATTCATTAGATGAAAAAAAAGGAGATCAAAAGGTTATGCAAATACATAAAGTCATGCATCATGCCAAGATCAAAGTTTTTTGGAGTAAAATTTTCTTGATTAATAATGATAAGTTTAAGTAGGAATATTATATTTAGTTATTTTGATAAGAGCTAAACCATCATTTTAATTTATTAATTCTAACAACGCAGTACAAAGAGTAAACCTTTTGTTTATTTGATAGACCTAATTAAAAGTTTCAAGTAAAATGTCACCAAATTATGAATAAGAAATCAGGCCACAACATAGAAAATACATATACAACAGCAATAACTAGACAAAAAAAAATCTTTACATTATATCTATACATGTTTTTGGCTTTATTAAGAACTTTGGGTTCAATTTCAATTCCAAATTTTTTGGCGCTTTCCACAAACTGATTAGCTCAAAACACTTGATGAAAAAAAAAAAGCAAAATAAATAAAATAAATTAAATGTCAAAAAATTTAAGGATTTGTGTTTTAATTAATTTGTTGTTTATAAATTATTTTTTATCCACTTGAATCAAAAATAAGACAGCTAAAATATTTTGTAAATGTAGATTATTTAATCTTGTAATTATAATATTACTGATTTACACAAACTCAAGTATACCTGATTTAATTAGGAATTCCTTTAAATTAAAATTAAAAAAAAAAAAAAGAAAAGTATACCTTAGGAAATGGACTAGTGCCACTACTACCACAACCACTAATGTCTTGATTAAGCCTTTCAATCTTTTCCTTCAACTCTTGAATGTGTTTGGATGCATCTACTAATATAGAAGCCGTGTTCGCCTGCATACAACAATCCGAAACAAAACAATATAGATCAAAAAGCTTAAATGATACGAAAAAATAATAACAATGAACATAGTACACATACGGCGTTGGAGTTGGTGACTGAACGAAGGAGCTGGTATTTCTCTTGCAAAGCAGCCCTCTTTTTATCTTTAGATGACATGATTATATCTTTATCTAGATCAATCGAATCGATCGATCGATCGATTTGTTTGTCTTTCTCTAGTGAGAATGAAGTGAGTAGCTACTTAATTGTATAGTATGTGTTTGGAAGTGATGATCAAACAAATAAAATGATGGATCGATCTCTGTCTATTTGGGTTGCCCTGAGAAAGTGGGAAGGTAAGAGAGCCTTATGTATAAATTCAGTCTCTTTTGTTGTTTGTCTGCTGCTGCTGCATATCATGGGGGTGGTAGACCACATATATATCATATGTTACTGTGCAAGTGCAAGTGCAAGTGCAACTACATATTTTAGACTAGACTAGACTAGATTATATATATATATATATATATATATATATATATATATATATATATATATATATATATAGAATCGTTAAATAAGTACTCGTACTTTGTAACTGTTGTATATTGTAAATTATCTACAAGTGTCTCCATGTAGGCTGGCCCAGGATGGGCCGGTTGAAGTGATCTATAACTTTTTAATTATAATTTGTCGTTAAAAATTAATTATTGGGTATAAAGTTTAATGGTTCGACTTAGACGGGCTATTATAGGCTAATAAATATATAAATAGAAGGGTAAAAGTTAAGAAAACGGATGCACATGCTAACTTGGACACTTGGTGGACCAGTTCAAATCGGTCAAGGTCGGGTGTGCCTGCTAGCTAGGCTAACCCAAACATTGGCCATCTCCAATTCTCCATAGTATTGTTACTCAAACAAAAATGTTGCCTAAAATCCTAAATAATTGATTAGGCAATTAAGTTCCATATAAATATAAGATATTTGAGATCCCTAAACAATTTAAGATATTTTTTGATGAGATTTGGCCACGCACTACAAAATCTAAAGAAAGCTTAAAACGCCTAATTACTACAATAAAATATATCAATATAGAAAGATTAATCATCTAATAAAGGAAATTAAAACAAAAGGAAGAAAGTGATACTTAGGCACTGTATAGTCGACGACTACAGTATTTAGAAGCTTTGACTGGTTTTGACTAAAATTATATAATATGAATTTTGAACTTATTTTGTTAGAACTTGTTCGAACTATCTTAATCTATCCATTGTTTGTAATAAGATAAAATAAGATAAAACAATTTGAAAAAAAACAAACAAACAACTTTCACTAGCTATAAGTTAAAGGGATGTAAATTTCCTTCATGACATGTATGGTATATATGCATCAATAAGAAGTGGTGCTAATTAGATTGAATTTTCATGCAAATTTATGATGAAGTTCTTATATTAATGTCCACAATAATAATAATCTACCTTAAACTATCTCTTTTTTGTTATAAGTCTTCATTATTGCCATCCATTTAAAAGACGATTTTAGCATGAAAATTATAAATAAAACCTAGTGGAGAACCCTGTTTCACTGTTTGAAGATGATATTACATCATCCATCATGGACAATTAAATGATAATATCCTTAGAAAATTACACCCTTCAATTCATTTCTGTCATCAATTGACAAATGTGATTATAAACCATTCTACCAGCTTTAATTTATTTGGAATCAACCAACAAAATTATTTCTTAAACTTAATCCTTCTAAAATCTAATTTACAGTGTTCAAAAAGAAAAAGAAAAAAAAAGAAATCAAATTTACAGGATAACTAATGAAAACATAAAGGGCCACTCAATAGAATAAACCGCCGCGATGCTTGAAAATAGACTTGTGAGTCATATTAAATTCAACGACCAAAGAAAATTTTTCCAATACTTAGCTTAACTAGAAAAGAATGAATATTGTTGTCTTGTTGACTTGCAAAAGTTGATTGTTTATTGGCTTAAAGTCATGTTTAACTCTAACAAAGATAAGATTAAAGTCGATTATTAAAGTCGTATTAACTTATCCAATGCATAAGCGTTGCTTCATTTTAATTAGGCCCTATTTAGGCCTCGTAGGGTATGATGTAAAATGTTTTCATGGAAAATGATTTCCTATTATTTCTCATTTTCCTTTGTTTGGTTAATGAAGGGGTGGAAAACAATTTTCCCAATAGTGAAAAATTGCATCCATAATGTTGGAAAACATTTTCGTTCACAAAACAAGGGAAGTCATACCTTCTCCCTTATCTTCATTTTACTTTCCTTGATCCATCCCCACATTTTCACTTTTTTTTTTAATTTTTTTTATATTTTTTTAATTCTCTTTACGTATTATTATAAGAACCAAATAAAGGAAAACTATCTTGCAAGTGTGATTTTCTTTGAATATATACTTTTCATGAAAACTAATTTTTCATTGAAAATGTTTTATATCAAACCAAACGAATTAGTTCACCTTATTTTTGCTTATCAAATTTATTTTTAATTTATTTTTTTTATTTCATCTGAAATAAGTAATAAAGTTTTGAAATTAAGTAAATTAAACACATCCTTATTTCTACCGGTAAGGATGAGAGTTATTATCTATCACATAATTTAAAGTGAAATTATAGTTCCAATCCTTCCCAATTTATATATGAAAGTGGGCATGCATTGCCCTCAATTTGAGCGTCCATTTACTATATAGATTGCATTAGCATCAACTATGTTTAACCTAAAATACTTCCCTATCCCGCTGTTACTAATTTGCCCATTATTATTATATATAGAGGCGTCAATTCAGCCGGTAACTTGGTTGAGTTCAATTAGGACAGGTCGTGTCAGGTTTAAGGCCCTGTTCTCATCAGATTATTTTCAGTTCAGTTCAGTTCAGCTCTAATAAATTTAATTCAGTTCAGTTTATCTCAGTTCAGTCAATGAGAATAGGCCCTAAGTTAAATTTGAATCGTGTTAAATTATTGAGTCCATACAAGTCAAAATTTGAATCAAACCAATTGGTTCGATAAGGTCAATTTTTTAACATCTCTAAAGATAGACATTTTTTTTAAGGAATATGAATAAGGACAGGGGGTAAGTGCGTAAAACAAGAGTATTTATTTTATACATAGATTGAATAAAATATAAAAATTAAATGTTAACAACATACATCATATAAAAAAAAATTGCGAAAGCTAGGGTTGTATCTAAAACCTAAGCTCTGATACCATGTGAGATTATGTGAAGCTCCTCCAGTTGAAATGATTTTCATTGATCTATATATAAGGCTACAAAGATGAATTCTAATCGTGTTAGAAAATCTCACAAGACGGTACAATTATACAATAGTCACAAATTATATCTTTTTATAACATAATACTCCGTATCTACTTAGTATTTTTTTTTTTTAGTTAAAATAGCATAATATCTATCATATATATGGAATATATATTCTATCACTTGTCAACAAAAAATATAAATGTTAAAAAAAAAAAAAAAAAAAAGGAGAACGAAGGGAGTGATGATGAAGATAGAACTAGATGCTGGATTAATCAAACATATGTAAGTTGGACAAGATAGCTTTGTAACGCTTTCAATATCCATCATGTCTCCTGTGTGTATAGTCTCCAATCACAAAATGTCATGGCATTCCAGCTTGCACTCATGATGACATTGAACAAAAGAGAGGGAAATAAATGTTATTGAAATGATTGATTTGCATGCTAATTTATCACTATTATCTCGAGTAAGTTTTGACATGTTATTCGAAATCAATACAACAGTTTCTAATTGACTAGATTTAGCAAAATTCACAAGTACCCAATCATCAGACAAAATTGACTGATCTAGATACAAATCGTTCTAATTTAAAAGCTAAAGTCTAGTTATGTTGATAGTAACATCTTTTCAAGGTAAATAAGTTCAATATGCTTGGTATAAAATAATTACTTTGTGTTAAATTCCCAACTAGGTTGAATATACAAGCTAAGAGCCAAATTGCTAACTTGAGGTGTTATATATACCCTCATCCTTAATGAATATCAACTCGCTTATTAGGTTTTTTTTTTTTTTTTTTTTTTTTGTGTTTAGAGAGTCATAAGGACAGAAATGAGAATCGATCCCAAGATCTCCTAAAATCAGGAGGGAAGTTATAACCACTTTAGCTATCCCTTGCTTAGTTAATGAAAGTAACACTGTGTATCTAAATCGACTGTGTGTGATAATAGAATGGGCGTACGTGGGGCAAACAGGAGGATGTGATGGAAGTATAAAAACAAAACTAAATTTGCATGAAAGCAAATGTATACAAAAATGAGCATGCACACATACAAAAAGGAATCTACTCGTGATCCGACCTAGTTTTAGAGTGTGAGAAGAAGCTGTCAAAGTTCCTATTTAGCTGTCAATGCCTCCAAACATTTCTCACGGGGGTATTATTAACAAGCCTCCCTAATTATCAACTCTATTTTTCTTTCTCTTATATCTTTGATCTTTTAATTTTCCTATTGCTTTTTCATCATTTTATTATGGATTTTTCCTAACTTCTTCTAATTTTGTTACCTTCAATTTCTTTTTTACGACGATAAGGTCACACTATCACATTCTTGGTTTCTTCTTTTACAAAATAAATGAGAGTATAAAACATAATTCGAGGTCTCAATCATCAGCTTCAGCTTTTGGTTGACTTGGTTCTCTAACATGGTATCAAAACCAACATGACATAGAGGTCACGGGTTCGAATCTCATCCACCCTCCACCTTTAAGTGGAATATTAAGGGTTTGTTTTGATTTACAGAGGTGAACTGAACTGAACTGAAATTAAGCTGAAAAGAACAGGCCCTAAGCGTTGGGTATCAGAAGGGCTCATGCTACATCCACACTTCAAACCCAACGGGCTCTCGTGTGAGGGGGCGTGATAGAGTATAAAACGTCTATATATTGAGTTTATAACAAGTACATATCGTTCTCACACCCTTTTTATAGGGACACCATATGTTTCATACTTTTATTTATGGAATGTTACGTCGTGCATATGAGTAAAGCCTTTTCTCTTCAGCTTATTTTTAGTTTAGTTTAGTTCAATTCAGCTCTAATCAGTTCAGTTCAGTTCATTTCACTTCCTAATTTCCTTCTATCATAAAATATTCAGTTCGGTTCACTTCAGTTTAGTTCAACTCCAATCAGTTCAGTAAATCAGAACAAGCCTTAATAACTTTGTTTTCGTCTAAGACCAAAATTAGTGGCATCGACCTAAGATTAATTAGTCAGTAAGTTCTAAATATCAATATATTTATCTGGCTTATATACGTATAATTCAGTAATGCATGTTAAGTCATCTCAAGCGTAATTAATATATTAATACAATTGAGAGATGTATTTAACAACTAGTTCAATTGATTTCTTTAGGTTTAGTCACAAATTTCCACAGTCTAGACTGTCTTTAATAGAAAGATCCCCAAAAAATCGTCGTGGCATTAACTAGGATACAAGTTATGCATGAGTATATTAGTAATATGACTATTGTTGAGTAATTGGGTTTTGATGATTGTGAACTAATGATGATTATCCATCTAACATGTTTGTTAGGTTGTGCATAGAAAGAACAAGTTATACTTGGAACAAGATACAAGGAACCAGAGTATTGACATGTATATATATAAGGAAATTGAGCAATATAGGATAAGCAATAAAGGAACAAGAACAATGATGAGTGTTATGGTTGATAACCATGATGATGGCGAAGGAACCATGAAGGTAACTATATATGTAAGTAAGTGTTTGCATATGATAGCTTCATGAGGTAAGTACTCTATGCATACATGAGTTGTATATGTGTAGGAGTATTATGTTGCTTTATGTTAATTAGTTCTCTCACTTGAAGTTTGTTTATGACAAACAAACTTCAATCTAATGTTCTCTTAAGTATTTATGTGATGACAGGAACTGACTTAGGTGAAGTCAATGGGTTGGAACTTAGAAGACTTCAAGAGGAACATGAGAGAATGAATGAAACTAAAGCAGGTTCTCCCACGAGAACCAAACCACAAAGGAATTTGAAGATATTCTCCAACGAGATGCAGAAGGAACTTTTGGCAGGCTTTCCCACGAGAGCCGGAGCATGTTCTCTAACAGGTTCATGAGGAGTTCCAATAAGGAATGAATAATAGTGATAGCAAGTTCCAGTTAGGAACTTGGACTGCGGTTCTAGAATTGGAATGTTGCCCGAAGAATTAGAATACATCAATACTACAAGATCCCACAACAAGAGTTTTAGAGAAACAATATAAAGACGGAGAAATCGAAGTATATTGCTCTAGGATTCATGTAAGTATGTTGCATATAAAAGTCAGTCTGGAACAAGTCGATAAAACCAAGGTGAACTCCTGATAATCAATGAAATTAGAGTTAGCGACTTGTCAGGAACTCAGAGACTATCAAAGTTCCAGAACCTAATAAGAACTTAAATCTACACGTCATTAAAAGTCGGTTTTAATGATATAAATATTTACCTAATACGTGCATGTCTTTTAGGGATTTGGTTTTACAGAATAAAGATATTTATTTTCTAATAGATCCCTTTTGGAAAAAGATAAGTTATTTTTGAAAAGTATTTTCATCAAAAATAAGTTTTGAATAAAATCTGATTTTATGATAAGTATATCTTTGGAAAAAGATAAGCTAGTATATTTGGAAAATGTAAGTTTGGAATAAAATCTGATTTTATGATAAGTATATCTTTGAAAAAAGATAAGCTAGTATATTTGGAAAATAAAGTTTGAAATAAAATATGATTTTATGGTAAATATATCTTATTATTATTGGCAGAATAAATTCTTACCAAAAAGATATATTTTTGGAAAACTTATTTTTGGAAAATATCTTTTAAACATATCTTTTGATAAAACTTATCTTTTACTAAAGGAATGATTTGAGTGTACTATAAATATGCTCATATGTATTTATTCAAAGTCGAGGCTGACGAAGCTTTGTGGTCGTGCTTAATGGTTTCATCCTTCACCACGAAGCTAAGTCAAACCTCCAGGTCAAAGTTCCAGTCAGGGTTTAGTTTCAGTTCGTCCAGTAAGTTCCAGACAGATCTTGAGTGTCTAGCATATTAGTTTTATCTCTTTATTCATTGATATGTATTTAGAATCATTCTTTGAGATCTTGTAATTGGGAAAAAGGGTTTTGAGTGTTTTATGTATTGGGGTGTGAGAGTTCATGAGATTCTCGTTATTATAATTGTAAGAGTGCAAAGTGTGAGCTTCTAGGGTGAAGCCGAGTGAGCTTCTAGAAAGAGGTCGAGTGAATAGTACTCTAGGAGTATTGAGTAGAATCTAGGTCCGGGATTTATGTTGGTTAGGATAAGGTCCTATCATGTAGCAAGTTTCCAGGTAGGAACTTGTGAGAAAGGTCTAATTGTAATAGGTTGTAACTAGAAGTGTTTGGCCTATTATTGTGGATTGGTTTGGTTTGAAATCCCTTAGAGGGTCGAGGTTTTAATTCAAGTTAGGCCCTAGATGGTTTTCTCGTAAAATCCGCTTTGCATTGTATAAGTTCTTAACAGCAATCAGTTTTATATTCCGTAAAAAGTAGGCACTAGGAATATACTACAATTCACCCCCCCTCTTGTAGTATATCATCTAAAATAACAACTATTGATAAGCAAATTAAGAGGATCGACTACACTAAAAAAGCTAGCTTAACAGTTAAAATATTCCACTTGAAGGAGGGGTGACGAGATTAAGTTTGTCACGTGTTTATCATGTTAGCTCTTAGCACCATTGATAGATTATTATATAAATCGATCTTGGGCTTTAACCATCATATTAAGTTTTTGGTTGCATTAGTCCTTTAATATGGTATTAATAGCAAGCATGACAAATAAAAAGGCCATCGGCTGATCAAATCTCATCCGCCACCTCCCACTATCAAGTGAAATATTTTGCACTGAGTATGAGGAAGGTCCATGTTGCATCTACACTGTAAGCTCAAAGGGCTCTTATGTTTGGAGGCGTGATAGAATGAATATATATAAATTGATCCTAGTTTCAACCATCAGTTTAAACATTTGGTTAAGTTGATCCTTTAACAACCATATTAGATCACAAACTCATCTATAAATTAAAGTAGATAGATAGGGTCTGTTCTCTTCAGCTTATTTTCAATTCAATTTAGTTCAGTTCAGTTTCTAATTTCCTTCTGTCATAAAATATTTAGTTCAATTCAATTCAGCTCAATTCAATTAATGAGAATAGGCCCTTAAAGTCCAAATTTGACTTTATGAGACTATATGTAGTAGCCTAATTACCCCATCCATAAATGGCTCTTGGTGTCATATCACTGATGTATAGCCAGCTATGTCCAAATCGATGTTCACATGCACACAGAAAAGGGTGGATGGAAAGAGAAAGTGTGGAAATAAGAATGAAGAGCCAAATCAAATTCCCCAATTTTCATGGAAATGTCAGCGTCGAGTAGAGGCAAAAATTCTTGACAATACGTGCATCATTTATATGCCTGATTTCCCTATGCGTCGCCCTACTCCATAAATAACCTATTTAAATAATCATGTACATCTTCTCCGTACATATATTGATAGATAGCATATAGAATATACTTTATGGTTATAGAGCATTAGTAATAATATCATCAATTAGTAATACATTATGATAAAATAAATAGGACATTGATTTTAAAGAATCTATGTGCCATTATGCCCAATTGCCCATATAACATTCTAACCAATAATTTTTTTTTTTTAACCTAACATTACCTTTTTCATTTTTAAACACTTGCACTTCGTGCTTTGTGATTAAAAATAATAATAATATTGCACATGTTTTATGATATGATTCAAATGCTAATTTTTAAAACAATACAAATGGAGAAGGTAGTATCAAGGGTGGAGGGATCGAGTTCAATGAAAGGGAATTCTTGAATTTCAAGTAACTTATGGACGTTATGATTGTGATAGATCATGTTGGTTCCTATGTACGTAATTGTATAGTGATTTGTTAAATTGATGTATGGAGAAAGTGTGGAAAAGTATCGTGTTATGCAATGTATTACAGAGTACATTCTAGCTATATACTCTGTAAATTAGAATTACTCTAGAAAAGCAATTATATTAGAGATCAAACTAACCATAGCATAAGATTGGATATTGGCTTTGTGCTAGCTTAGTAAAATAGAAAGAGTTCACATATTCATGCATGGCGTTCTTTGCAAAATGTCCCTTATGTTATAAATTATAAATGGCCCTAGTTAAGACAGAAAAGATCACGTACCCACTAATTCACGTGCTTCTTAAAAATGATTACAAGAAAACAATAATCTTACATTATAACCTCCTCATACTCCTTTGTCTCTTGGCCTAATTTTAATCTATCACTGTATTATCTTAGCATTGGCCTCCAATATCTTTGATAGAGAGTCCATAAATTGCATCATTTTATTTTTATATCCTCTCTCTAACACAATCAAAAACGATTTTAGGAATATATATTTGAATATTTATTTTTTGTTGAAAATCCTAGTGGCCGAAAATTTTGTGATAAGACATAATTTGTATGTGCTTAAGTATGTAACTATCTTGTTTCAGAAAAAAAAAAAAAAAGTATGTAACTATCTACATTCTTCCAAATAATATAAAAAAATTTAAAGAACACAATCAGAAACTATCTACATGATAAAAAATATTATAAATATTCATAAAATGTTATCAATATTTCACCGGTTCACCCCCGACCAACTAATTTGTAGCCTGAAAGAAAGATTATTAATTATTGGGATTCAATGAGAAGATTCTTAACTAAAATGAGAATGCCAGGATAAATGTGTAAAAGTTTTTACTAAATATACATATATTTCTCAATATATGTGCAAATTTGAATTTTTAAGCTGATAAAATTTTAATCTTTTGGAAAAATAGAAATTGAGCACATTATATATCAAATTTGAGTCGAATTTTATATATATATATATAAATCCTTCTCATTTTAATAACCTTCTCATTTGACCCGATTTTTTCGATTCAGTCGTCGTCAGTGATGGTCCTCCACCCATCTATACTTATTAATACTCGTAGCAATATGCAAACTAGGGTACATAAAACACTTGACTAGTGCACGCAAGCATACAAAGCTCGTGTTAATATGGAAAATGAACACTCCATCCAATTGTTTTATTTGGAGAGGATTGTAATAATATTGTCACGTGGTGCAATCGTTATATAACTTATATCGATCTTTTGGCTTTCGTAATTTACAGTTTGTATTTGAGAATGATTGTGAATACATTCTTAATTGCGTAGAAAAATAAAACTAGTTGTGGACCACATACGTGTATGTGCATGCATATTGTTTTAATCCTATATCAAGCCAATAATAATCTCCATTACCTTACACATACCACACATTACTTCTTATCAAATCTTGTTAGCACACAACGCGCCATGCTTTAACTATGTTGATCTTTTGTTAGATACGGGTCTGGGTCGCACCCGTTATGGGAGAGTGCAAGTCCACCACTTCACAAGACCAAAGAGGTTCCACCTCAAAACCATATGACAATGAGGGGAGTAGCCCCTAAGCCTTATATTGTGGTGGTAACTCTTGAATTCTTTTAATGTGGGATTCCATTACCACTGCATTCCCCCTTTAGTGTTTTTAGTGTGGGACAAGAGAACGCTTACATGTGGTTATTTCTTGGCTCAACATCTTTAATCAAAAGTTTTGTTTACATCGATTGATTGAGTTCTTATATTCAATATTTCAAAGAATATGTATATAATTCAATTTTGGGTTCTATTCAATCATCAGCTTAAATATATGATTGAAATGATCTTTTAACATGATATTAAGAGTCAATGTGGTATAAAAGTCACAAATTTAAATTTCATCCCCCTCCTTTCAAAGTGAAATATATATTAAGATCCTCATATATATTGCATCCACATTTCAATCATATGAGGAGGTGTGCTGTCAAATCACTGATCTGTAATTGCATGCACAAGAGCAACATAGGAATGCATCAAATTGTTCTAGGATACATTGATTTATTTTTATTTTTGACAGGCTAAGATACGTTAATTTGTTAACTCATGACTTTGCATATCTACGATTTCTCATTCCATATAAATGTTACTTCTTCTGTGTTTTTTTTTTTTTTTCATTACTCTGTATTACATATTTGACTTCTGCACTATTTGCATAATCTATTTTAACTACATATAAGAGTTATATTTAGAAAAAAAAATATATACTTCCTACGTTTATTTTTAGTTGACACGTTTCTATAGTCCCGTTTGGCAATGCACAAATTCAACCGTTAATATCTTTAATTATCGATTTGAAAAAACTGTAAAAAGTTGATATTTTGAAAATATATGTCGTGACGAATCTAACAAAACCCCACATCACTATATTTTTTATTACGTATAAATCACAAAATAGTGTGTGAATAGTGTTAAAGTCAAAACGTGTCAACTAATAAAAAACGGAGGTAGTATAATCTTTTTTAGATTTGCCTCAATTTATAGCTTTAAAACATCAACTTTGATTATAATTTTATTTATTAATAATTAATAACATTTATAATAGCAAGTTTGAAATGAGAAATGTTACAATTTTTTTTTTATTTTTAAATGAGGAAGTACCGAAGTAGTTATCTATGTCTCTTTATGTGTTGTGATTGAATTTTTTTCATCTGATAAAGACATCTTATAGAATATTCAATAATCACATTAACATATACAAGTAAACCGAGCTCACATTAAGCTAATTTGATTTACACCATGCTTGTCTATTGCAACTCTTTCAAGGTTTAATTTGTCGCGTTGTTACTGTTATGATTTGGAACCTTAGCTTTTTTTTTTTCTTTTTTTTGGACTGAGTGTTCTATATATATATATATATATATATATATATATATATATATGAGACTTTCTCGATCGAAGCTAAGTTCTAAAACGGCTAAGGAGTAATCCTTCTAGATGAAGTTTCCAAATCTTGTTGCTTAAGTAGTGTGTTCTAAAGCTTTTTTTTTTTTTTTTTTTGGACTGAGTGTTCTAAAGCTTTTTAAACATAACACAACGGATGCAAGAACTAATAACAAATAGCAAACCGTAACACTATAGCACGCATAGTTAACAATTCGTTAGGTACGTCCACACAAGTAATTAGGAGGAAATTTCATTGATCTTAAGAAAATACACATATTATAGGATTGGATGAGATTAAAACCTAAGAAGTTTACATACTAGTACTACTCCCAAACTTAAAACTATATAATAATATAAATTGATATTTTTGCCCTTGAACTACCAAATTAGGGTTAAAATAGCATTATAGATAATAAGTGTGTGTGTTCAATTAACTTGATTTTTACTTATTTGAATTTCTTAAAATTATCTTAGTTGTAATTTGAACTTAAATAAACCTTCTTAAACTTATTTTTTTCTTAAACTGGACTTATTTAAAGTTATTGGACTTGAAATAAGTGAAAATAAGACACCTTTACAGTCAAACATATGTGTTCATGTTTGGCTCATCATATTTTCATCAAGGTTGATAATGTTGTTAATTTTATTTCATACTGAAATAAATGACTTTTAACATCATATATTCATGTTCATGTTACCACATATATTGGTTCGTTACACCCGATGAACACAACTTGCAATAAATTATTAGGAACATTTCTACGAAGTGGACGAGGAGGGAAGATTTGATTCCACACATAAAGACTTTGGATCAAAAGGAGGGGGACTGTGCCATACCAACTCCACAAAATTTAAAATTATCAATCAAACTTACATCTTTCTCAAGAAATTAATTATGCATACAAAAATCAAAGGCTTAATTCCTTTAAGTATCATCCAATAGATCTCCTTCAATTGTTCCTAGATAAGCCAAAATCCACATGGAAATGTGGCATCGATTAGCATGCGCATAAAAGTACGTAGTTAACATATTAAAATTAGAAGAAGATAAGTTAGTTGTAAAGACTAAAGAGTCAATTTAATTATAATGTTGCATGAATATGCATGCGAATCCAATAAAACTATTGCAATTTGCTATAACTTAATCACCCTAAAACACGCATTAAAGAGAACTTTAAACATGTTTATGTAAGGTTAGTGGTCCAACATTAGGTATTAGAGAGTAATTTGGTGGTAATAAATGATAAATTATACTCCATATGAATAATTAAGATCATCAGCTGTAATGTTATCTTTTAGACGTCAATTTGTGATAGGGTTTTTGAGACAAGAGTTGATTATGAAGAGATGAATTAAGATAATGAAGAACTAATACAAACAAATAACACTAGATATTATAACAAACCTTGGAAGAACATGTAAGATACAACACTAGTATAATCATCTCCACTTGATCAACCTCACTTTTGAAATTACCACCTTTTGATTGATTATAGGGGACCATCGATTCTTTGATATGCTAAAAAAGTTAACTAAACTCTAAAATTATGACCATTTTAACTGAGCGATAATTTTATTTTTTTATTTTTTTTTAATTTCTTTGTTTTGTTTGTATATAGACTTAACCTTTTTTAACAAAACTTATCCTCGGTTCTGCATACAGTAGCATTGCATATCGTAATTTGACTGTTATCTCTGTCTTTGCATTATATCAAAGGGTGATAAATTAAATATATAAAAGGCGGTTAGTGTCAACTTAACCATACCTAAACTAAAAAGACACCTAGAGGTTTGCATCTTTTGGTGAGTGTAATATTTCCTTTCTTTCCCTTTGCTCTAACTTGTCAACCTTTGCACCAACAATTTGATTAGAGCTAAACTTCAAATATCATATTCTCTCTGTTCCTTTATATTTTTTTTATTCTATTTGACTATACACAGTCTACAAAATGCGTATTAAAACGTCTACATCTTTACTTCCGTATACATAAAAATTATAAAAACGTGATATTAATAAAATATATAATGATACGAATTTAATAAGATCACTCATGATTAAATTACCTTTTATAGATTAACAATAATTTAAGGTCAAAGTTTTCAAAGTTTAACCTTAAAAATGACAATGGGACAAAAAAAAAGGGGTGGAGGTAGTACAAAGTAATAATTATCTTACACGAAGTATGCATCATTTACTTTTGTAATTCTTAATTATCTTACACGAAGTATGTATCATTTACTTTTGTAATTCTTTACCTCTAGATATATGTATGTGTACACTTGTGATCCATGAACTTGTGATCATTTAGCAAGTACAACTTATAATATAAAAACAAAATAAGAAAAAAATTAATAAAAAATAAAAAAAGTAAACCTATATATGTAGTATTCAATGTTTCATCATAAGTTTTCAAAATAAGTATGTGTACACAGTTAAAAACATGGTTGTGGGTAGAGGTGTCAAAAGAACACCCCGATCTGATTCGAAACCGATCTAAAAAATATCCGATTTAGATTTGGACTCGCGTGGATATAACAATTTAGTATGACTTAACTTTAAAAATTTACCCAACCCGACCCGACCATATCAGACCCAATCCGATCATCCGAATTGACACCCCTAGTTGTGGGACTTATAGTTGTATATATGTCGGTGTAAAACCGCACATCGTTCACTATGACATTTCGACCACTACAAATTTTGTAGTCATAAATCATGGTAATACGAAGAGAGAGGGAAATCGACACCATTGTCAATATTTACGATACGGTAAATATATGGATGAGTAGTGACGAGGTGAGTTGGTTGAGAAAATGGTTGATGATACTATAAAAATGGTCGGAATTTCAAAAATGGAGGTGATCAATAGAGACACAAGTTATTTTAGTCAAGAGATTGCGCCATCTTCGAGATAAAACGGGAGGAGGGAAAGTATATCGACTAAAAGAATGTTAGGGAGTGAGCTTAATCGATCTTCTTGTTCCTCATAATTTCTGGACTTTTGACTGTATTTAGGAATAGACAGTTTAACAAAAGGCTGATTTTCATACTTATGGGATTTGTTGGCTTTTGTTAGAAAAATAATACAAGAGCGGGGCAGAGCTAAGTTCAAGGCAATGGGGTCAATTGACTCCACTTAATTTTTGTAAAAAAATATTACAATTTTAAAAAAATTAAGAAAAGTTATTGAATTATATTGAATTATTTAATTTGGAAAATACAATATCAAAATTCGGAGAACTCTATCAATGTAAAACATACATATTTGTATGTGTATATATGTGCAGTATATAATATATAATATATAATATAATATGAATTTGTTTTTAGGATTTTTAAGTCATTATGAAAGTTTATGTAAATGTTTTTTATTAATATTTTGAGATAATAAATTCATTTACTTTTGGTAAAAAATTAATTTAAATTTGTTTGACCCAACTTTGCACCACTGTACAAGAGTGGGAATGTATACTACAAGAGCTAGCTAAGGAATTGAAGAAGATTAAGAGAGAAAGAGTAAGAGTGGAGTATGTGAAGCTCTGTTCAAAAGCAAAAAGAGTTGTTAATATATATTCCAAGGGGTCAGCTATGAGCTTTATGAGAATGTCTATATAACATTCTTGTATACATGGTCTATCTTCAAAGTCTTATATATTCTTTATAGATAATATATAGTCAAATTAACAATAATGTATGCATAAAATTACTCATGTTTGCACATATTTGGTAGTATATCTTCAATAGTTTAATTTATTTGATTCTTAAACTATAAAACCACACCTATTTTCTTATTCTTACCAATCTCCTCCAATGAGTTGATGACAAAACTATATAATAGAATAATATACTTTTATGGTTCCCGGCCCTGTTTTTTTTTTTTTTTTAATTAATTGGCTACAACGCTTCTCTTAATTCCGATGATTTTCAATGCTTAACTCTAAATTATGCGTACTGGTTTCATCTTAGTGTATTGTATAATGAATTCACTTGTATACAGTTGTGAGTTGTGATGAGTTGCTTACAAACTTTGAAATTATAACAAGTGTAGGATGATTAACAAGCTTAACAAGCTAATAGACCAACCAAACATGGAACAAGATAGAGCTATAAAGTTAGCGCGCATTACATCTTTACAACAGAGAAAATTTCATGCACGAAAGGTCGAGCCAATAGGTCATTCACCGTGCATGAAATCATAGAGGCTAGTTAGCTAGCTAGTTTATCTTTCTTAATTGTCAATATTGCTTAGTGAACTAATTTATGTATTACATGCACACAATTCCTATCGCATGAATTGTGTAGATGTTGTGTAAATAACATATATTTACATCTATAAAAGAACATTATTTATTGTATTGTATATAGATTTTATTATCTTTTAAATTAATACTCCATAATCCATATATATACGTAATAATTTAAAGGAAATTTTGTCAGAAAAAACCATTTATAATAAATTTTTTGTTGGAAAAAATCTTATAAATTTTTTTTGGCAAATAGAAACCAGATTGTAAATTTTTTTTGTTGAGGACAACCAAAAACCCCTAATTGACATTATTAACCTCTAATTTCTCTTATTTCTTCTAATTACACTTTTAACTCTCTTTTAACTATTTAATAATTAAATTAATATATATATTTAAAAAAAAAAAAAACAAACAAACAAAAACCACCACCCAGCCAACCCTTCCCCTTCCCCTTCCCCCTCCCTATTCGAGCCGCCACCTATAACCCCCACTCTCATCGGTGACCAACCTCCAATCCACCACCGCATTCACAATATTGGTTGTTTCCCGCCGAGCTCCCCTACTTCGACCAGCCAAAAATTTCTTCCATTCTTTTCCAGTCATACCATTTGCTGCTGCCAACAAACAATTCCATGGCAAAATCAACATCTCACAACAAATTCAGGCAATTCAGCAACAAAAAATGAGAGAAAATCACAGAGATAAGAGAGAGAAAGAGAATAAACCTCGAGGATTGACGACGAAGACGAGATCAGAGCAGCGAGAGAGAAGATTAGTGGAGGAGAGAGAAAATTGAGGCGGCATTGATGGAGGATTATTCTGAGCCTCACAACCACTCTATTGGGTGGAATTTTTGGGTTAGGGTTTAGGAGGGTGATCGCGGCGAAGGTAAAGGGGAAAGGGAGGAGGTTGGTTCGACAGTGGAGGTTGGTCGGCGGGGATGGAGGGGTTCGAGGCGGCAGTTGGGGATGGGGGAGGGGGCTGCTACCTGCTGCCACGGGAGGGGGAGAAGGAGAGGGTGGCTGGCTGGTGGTGATGAGGGTGGTTTTTGTTTTTTTTTTGTTTTTAATTTATTAATTAACTTAATTATTAAATAGTTAAGTGAGAGTTATGAGTAATTAGAAGGAATTAATGGAAAATTAGAGGTTAATTGAGCGATTAGAGATCTTAGGTTGTCTTCAACAAAAAAAATTTACAATCTAGTTTCTAGTTGCCAAAAAAATTTTATAAGGTTTTTCCAACAAAAGAGTAATTATAAATGGTTTTTTCTGACAAAATTTCCTAATTTAAATTCGCCTTAAGGGTTTATTAATGTTAATCACTCATCATCATGAATATAAAAATAAATAATGAATGATTCTTGTACTGACAAATCATTCTTTTTTGAAGAAGAAGAATATTGACAAATCATTCTCAATGAAAAAGAATGAAGTTATTGGTAGCATCCTCAAATCATACACTCCATATATTTCTATGCTTTATGTATCCAAAGGCAATTAACTTTGGAATTTTGTTGTATCATTTAAGAAAATTTTTGCTGCTCCTATTTACCTTTACAAAAAAAAAAAAAAATAAATAAATAAAAAAAAAAATAAAAAAAAAAATAAAAACTTTTCTTTTTAGTCCAATTTATTTTTAAGCTCCTATTTACCATTGAATGGATCTCATTAATAAGGCCATCAGGCAGCTTAAAAATGCTCATAGTATATTTTCTTTTTTTTTTTTAGTCCAATTAGTTCTATTATTGTTTTTAGTCCTTTTTTTTTTTTTTTTTTTTTTTTGCTGTCGTGAATGTAATGGGTGTTAAAAAAAAAAAAAAAATTTCTTTTGTTTGGTGAAAATAAAATCCTGAATTTTATAGAAGAAAAAATAAAATAATTTAATTATTTTGATTAGATTAAAAAATAATAAAATTAAACTATATTTTGGTCAATCTATGATTGAACATGACATATAGCTTTTTTTCCTACAAGTGTCAACTTTTATAGGGCCAACAAGTTAAATGTCTACAATATTCCAACATTACTTTTTTTTTTTTTTCTTTGAGGGAAATATTCCAACATTACTTTCTATGTGATATAACTTTTTTTCTAATTACAATGTGTAATTTTAAGTTTATTGTAAAAAAAAACTGGACTTTTAAATACTACTTCCTAAGTACGGAGTTTTATGATCATTTGATTTTTTCTTTTTTCTCTCTTCTCTCTCTTCTAGGGTTTTAGTTTTCTTTGCCGTTTAGGTCGGAAATAGTCTAATTTCTTCGAAAATTATATTATTTTCGACCCTTTTTCTTAAATTCAATTTAGTTTTTTGTTTTGATTTGTTTGTTTTGTTCTCTCCATCTGTGAGACTCTGTCCCAATTTTCTGGGATTTTAATTCGCATTCATGGATGAGAATTTTATTTTTAGGGTTCTTATAATAATTGGGAAGGTGATTTGAATTTCTATGCGTTTAGGATTTGTCATCAACCGGTCGCTCAAAATATCAGCGCATATTACGGAGGTCTCAACTTAGAAAGATGCAAAGACATCGAAAATCATTGCTCGCGTCAAGCTTGAAGCGATAGAGTATGAGCTATGCCAAATATGCAAATTAGTTATGATTTTGATTGTAAAAGTTATGATATTTTCTCTGAATTTGTGGTTTACAGATCTTTATTATTGTAGATGCCGTATGACTATTATTTAATGATATTATTACTTCCCGTTCAAAAAAAAAAAAAAAGTTTATTGTAAAACAGTTCAAGTTTAAGTTGCCTACTGCTGATCTTTTATTATGGGTATATATTACTAATATCAAATTACGTATTAATAAAAATAAAAAACACTATATATTATCGATTTAATATTGAATGAAAAATTAAATTTTTTTATTAGCACAATATTATACATTTACCTAATTTTCTTATTGTACATCAATCACTTTAAAATACATTTAAATAATTCTACTTGACATTGAAATATTAATATACCTTGATGAACATCCAGAAACAACATAGATTCAAATATAATGCTACTTCTCTTTTAAATATTTTTAGACGAGCTTGATGGGCGGACATCCACATATATACAACAATTAAATAGATTCGTAATACGGTTTACAGGTATAAGACCTTATTTCAGAAAATTAAAACAAAAAAATTATTTTGTGTTTAGTGTTTAGTGCTTAGCAATATGATCAATATAGGCAGATCAGATAGATCAATGTTAGGTCTTATAGAAAATTTGACGAATGCATGCATGATCCAACCTCTATATTCTCTTTCAAAGTAGAATTGTGAAGCCATACCATAAATGGCTGATAAAGTTCGGATAAGTTTTGAGAAATTTATAGAGAGTACTATACAAGACAAATAGAAGGTTGTATTTTAAAGACTGAAAATTTTGAATATTATTAGAAAAGTCTTTTTTTTTTTTTTTTTTTCGCACACACGTCCAATGCATGTATGATCCGACCTCTCTATTCTCTTTCAAAGTAGAATAGTGAACCCATACCATAAATGGCTAAATAAAATTCAGATAAGTTTAGATAGTACTGTATAAGAAAAATAGAAGGTTGCATTATAAAGACTCAAAATTCTGTATATTACTAGAAAAGTCTCTTTTTTTTTTTTTTGTTTTTTTTTGGGCATGTATGTATGACTATATGAGTCATATGACCACATAGAGTAGTAATTACCATGACATGTTATCACAAATCTTGAATATATCCGTCAATACTCCGTTACTTTCATAATTTGAAACGATATTTTGGTGGTCACACAAATTTGCAATGTGCAACAATTGGCATCCACATTTTAATAAGAGCTCACACATGTATTGTGTAGTTGTTTATCAGCTCACCTCAGCACATGTTGTGTTGTGTTTTATCGCAATCAACTGGCTAGCCCATTGACAAATAATAGCCCAATCCACTTTATATCTAGCTGTCCAGTATTATAGCACATTACATAGCCCATTTGTTTATAATTGCCAATTGGGCCCAACAATTTCTGTTTTTCTTAGCGGTCGTTTTACAAAGTTAAGTAGCTACTTCATGCTAGTTAAATAAACTTTTACACAAACATCTAAATCAAACTAGGTGATATAACAAGCTAATAAATCTTGTCAAAAAAAAAAAATTAATGTTTGAAATTGTACACTATTTACACACATTCATTTGATTGTCTTGTTTGTTATTACTTTGCTAAGAAATATACAAACATTTAAGATAATCTTGTTAGATTCGTCTCAATATTTTTAGTTTTTTTAGAAAGTATCAAGACTCTCAACATATGCTTTACAGATATAAACCCAGACTATTATAAGATATAATAAACATAATTAGATATTACGGAGTAATAATTTGAGATATGCATTAGCAAGATGTTTAAACTTCCAATGTTGCAATTAAGAAGAACATAGGCACTATTCATGATGGTCTTGGAATATATTCGACCCATTTTGTTGGAGAATTTAAATGACATAGCCTTAGCTCGGTTCCTAGCTTTGTGGAATGATTTCTCGATATTTTAGTTTTGTACGTGTGATTTCTTGAAAAATGTGTCAATTTGGGTATTTGAGTTAGGTTCATTATTGATGTCGCTTTTATTTTAAAGTTAAGTTATACTTAATTATTGTGTCTGTTTTTTTTTCAAATTATATTAAATCAGGTTGGTCAATCAGATCGATTTTTAACACCTCTAAGACTCTAAGTAGCATACATTCAATTGTCCCACATTTACGTTATATCACTAACAAAAACATGTTTATATTCAACAATACACTTCCTCCTTATTGAGCTATGATGCATATTGCGCTTGTGTAGATGGAAGGGTCCGCTACGTTTCTCTGAACAACATATGACAAACCGGCGTGTCTGAGCTCTAAAATTTTTTATGTTAAACTTCACAAGATTTTTTTTTTTTTTTGCTGCAAACTTCACAAGATTAATAGTATAATGATGTGTTTTTTTTATTTTTTTGGATATGAATATAAAGAATAACTATATGTTTAGAATTATAAGTCCTCCCAATATAAGAATTAAATGAAATAATTTGGATACAACATTTGTTCTCCATATTATATTAGTTATTCAACGGTAATACAAAGTATATATTGTTTTTTTTTTTTTTTTTTTGAGGGGAAAAAGTATATATTGTTGAATACATATAATAATATATTTTACGGTCCCTTTATTTCTAAATAATTAACAGTTTGATTATCATACTTGTCAATGTACAAGTTTGATATTTTATACGAAGTATATATACTACTGTACGAAGTATATATATTTTACTTTGCAACTGATAAGAAACAAAGGCTCAACCAATAAATGAGAAGAAAAAAAAAACATAACTTACTTTCAAAATTAATTGTCATGTTGATAACGCAACATCTATATTCTAACTTAAGTAGTTGAAACTTGCTTGAAACTTTGTTGAAAGGTAGCACATGTTGATACAATTGAATAATCCCACATCGACTGTCTTGATGATAAAACATTACTATAAATAATCTAGTGTACAGCTAATCATATGAGCAGTGAGGAAAGCTGCGCCAAAGTGGACGGAGGGTCCTCCACGTTTGTCTGATTCGATGATTAATTATTGGCGCTTCTGAGCTCACTTTTTTTGTATTTTTTTTTAATTACACTTATGTTTTATTTATTTTTTTTTTAAATGTAAGTTTTAATGACCAAATTAAAGCTTGCATAAGCTTTTTTTTTTTTTTTTTTTTTTTTTTTTTTGCCCTTTATTAATTTAACACAGACTTGTTTTATTCTTTGCCCATATTATAAAAGCCTAAACTAGGATTGTATATGGTTTCAGAAGATTATTATTTTTTAATTTTTTTGAATGGTTCAGAAGATTATACTGCAGTACATAGTTTTGATTTTTGAATTGCTTGTATTATTTTTTTCCCCTATTGAAATGTAATTGAGGTTTATTGTTTGAAGATTTATTGTAATAAAATGGTACACTTCCTCCTTATTTTTAATATTGCACTGCAGGAGAAAGACAATTATTATTATTATTATTTTTTATGATATTAGGAGAATAATATCATATATATGGGATATTACTGTAACACTAGGAGTCTAGTAAATTAGGTTTAGATATTACTATTGTCTATATATATTGTAATGTGGTCGAATATTATAAATGGGAAAAATACAATGAGAAAAATATAAGAATAATAATTTTTCCAAAATTTAACATGATATCAAAGCCTAGGGAGATTCTAGTACAAAAAACACAAGAGTTCATGTGGGAGAATAAGAGAACCTTGAATACGAGAGTTCGTGTGAGATGGGGGAATTTAAAAAAAAAAAACATCTTAATCATATCACGAGAGTTCGTGTGACAGTAGAGAGTGAAAACCACTAGAATTCGTGTAAGAGATCGAATGAGAAAAACCTTAAACATGAGATCTCATGTGAGAGGAGAAGAAGAAAAAAATGACGTGTTTGAAAAAAAAGGTGTTCTCATTGTGTTGATATATTTGCAAGTTCCAAAAGAATGAAGTTATCGTTTGATTGCATGTTGATTGATGAGTTCAAGTAAAAGGAGTGATCAATTAATTGCACACATTTTTCATTATTTGCATCCATTACAAAATTATTGTGAGGGTTTACAATTCTTTTAGATCAGGTTCAATTATTCAACGGTTCATGATCGTTGGTAATTCAAATTACATATAGCAGCTTGATGATGATGTAATGCAAATTTTTATTTTATTGGGAGGGCACTGAGATATAAATGTATATTGTGATATGATATTAGGAGAATAATATCATATGAGATATTACTGTAACACTAGGAGTCTAGTATTAAGAGATAGATGAATTATAAAGATATTATTATGTATTGTGATAAATATTCTGGAGAATATCTTGTGAAAAAAATATTAGGTTTAGATATTTCTAATATATATATATATATATATATATATATATATATATATATATATATATATATATATATTGTAATGTAGCTTAATATACTTTGGGCTACAAATAGTTTTCTTGAATATTTTGCAAAAATAAAAAATAAAAAATAAAAAATAAAAAATAAAAAAGTAAAAAATAAAAAATAAAAAAGTAAAAGGCAAGAATATTTTTCACAGGGTAATGACAAGTGTCATTGATTATTTGCTTTTGGTATAAGTTAATAGATTTGTTCCATACCTCCTTTCCCACACTTGCCACTTTGCTAGCTCAAAAGTCTGCTACAAGTAGTTTTTATTTTATTTTTTAAAATGAAAAAAATCACTTGTTTATCACGTTTGCCAAATGCATAAATTTAATCACCAATATCACATGACTATGTTTTTCCTTATATGTACTCGTAAATCACAAAAGAGGGTCAATGATGAGTGTGAATAATCCAACGGTCAAACTAGATCAGGTAAAAAAGAGCGGAGAAAGTATTTTACGGAGTAAATAATAATTAATTTACCCCCCCTACTCATAAGTCTCAAAGTATCTAGTTCACAAATTGTATTGGGTTCATTGCGATAAACAAAATGAAGTAATTAAGTGATACGTTCTCTGTTCCAAATTAGGTTACACATTTTGACAAGTCATTATTCATAAACTTAACTTTGACTAAGATTTGTGATTTATTTTGTAGATATAAAAACAAATTTATGTGGGATCTTATTAGATTCATTTCAATGTGTACTTAATTAAAATTAAATTTTTATTACTCGTATTTTTTTTTTTTTACATAATTAAAATTAATTTCAGTTGAATTTTTACATTGACAAATGTGATATTGAGTACATGATTATGTATTTATTCAATAAAAGCTGGGATAATCTAATTAATTTTGATGTTTTACTAATATATGGAAAGTTTCAAATTAAGGATCCTAGGAGCAGATGTCAGTGCATGTTGTGGGTTAGATGCGGATGTTGATCCCTCCATTTTCACATCCCACCCCGTCCCGTATTCCATTACCCACCGACGGTACAAAATTTATCTTCTCCTTACCTCATCAGTACAAAACTAAATTCATCACCCATTTGAATGTTCACCGTTGTCTAATTCCACCTTTTACCTTTACCACCCCACAATGTACTATTTTTTACTTCAAAATTCACTTTACATGTCAAATTAAGTTTTAGAAATTTTCAACATATTAGAAGAAACGAAGATGTCATCTAATTTGAAACGGAATAAGTATGATCTAATAAAACAAAAATATATTAGTAAATTTTTTATTTAACAGTATAACTCATTATTTAGTAATATGGTTAGAGAGATTTAGAAAAAAAAACCCTAGCCTCCTCTCTCTCTCTTCTCTCTCCTAAAGTGTAGCCTCCATTGTCAATTTTGAAGGGGCTTCCATCGGATTTCACCGGTGGAAAGCCCCAATCTTTATTTTCTTTTAAGTTTTTAATTTTGTTTCTTAGGTTACAATAATGTCTCCCTCGAAAGAAAGGGTTTATCTCCTTTGAAAGACAAGGTATTTTCGATCTCCTTCGAAAGACAAGGTTTTTCGGACTCCTTCGAAAGACAAGGTTTTATTTATGCCTAATTTGGTCTCTAGTTGTGCGGGACTACTATTGATTATGGCTCGGATTCGGGTTACGGAATCAACACAAGAATTTTCTTTCTCCCAAAATTATGAAGCGGCGACGGATCCACTCAAAAAGTTGTATGAGACAACGAACCGAGAATGTGCCGAATTGTTATATTTATGTATTTGGATTCTTAGCCCTTCCCCGATTTATTCTTGTTTGATTTTGTTAAATTCGTTTTCATTATCGTTAATTGTCAATTGTAGATGCCGTATGGCTATTATTAATGAAATTTAATGTCCTTTAGGACTTCTTTCAAAAAAAAGTAATATGGTTAGAGATATGAGATATCGGAAAATATATATGTGATATATTTTCCGTAGATATCATTAAGAGAATAATATATTTAGGTTTATTCATGTTAAGATATTATTTTGAGAATATATCTTTAGGGTTTATGGTTAGGCTAGTATATCTTTTAGGAACATTGTTTCCTATCTCATGAGCTTAGTTTTGTATAAATACTCAATATATTGATGAATAATGATCAAGCAATACAAGCCATTCTATTCTCTCTTCTCCCTAATTTGTCAAATATACAAAGTGACTAACACGTGCGATACACGCATATAGTTAGCCATGTTCTAGAATCTCTTTCAATTTGGTTTTATGTTATAACTTTAATTTTAAAGATTATAATTGTCCAAGCACTATTTATAAGAGTTATCTTAAACTTTTTAAAAGGTAGGGAAGAAAAGGAAGAAAAAAAAAAGAGCCAAAAAGCTACATGGTAAAAACAAAAGGGAAAAAAAGAAAAGAAAAATGTCACACATGTAATTTGCATTCATAAATAGAGGTATATATATAAATAGACACTTTAAGAGATATAGTTGGCATAACATTATTCATAAGCGTTTAGTTAAACTTTTAATAGGTAGAAAGAGAGGCACAACCCATAAATAAGGGAGGAAAATAAAACTCTCATTGAAAATAGTTGTCAGATTGATAATGTAGAATCTAATTTTCTGTTGAAACAGTTGAAACTTGAAAGGTAGCAAATGAGTGAGTGAGTAACACAACTCACACAAGTATTTTGTCCCACATCGCCTTTCTTGTAGCTAAATAATTTCTTTAAATATATACGAATCCCAAGTTTAAAGTAAATTAAGTCCTATTACGTAATTGCTTATGTGGATTAAATTACCTTTCGTATTATCAAAGCCTTGAATTGGCCTATTACTCATTGGCTCGAGTGGGGATCGAAAGCCACTTTGGCTTCCAATCAAAAGCAACAAGTACACAAACTTTGTACAGCATTTTGACCCCATTAAACGATAAAAAATTTTGTTTATTGAGATCAAAATGAACACTTTAAAATAAAAGAATAACTTCCCAAAATCTAGGATCACTTACACTTTTATGTTATGAAGAACAATTTCCATCCCTCAACCTCTTTTTCCTCTTCCAAACCAAGAAATACCCAAGACCTCCAAGTACCAAAAACAGAACCATTCCATCAGCAACAATTATCAAAACCAAAACCCATTTCTTCAAACCACTCTTCTTATGCTTCCCAAATCTTCCCTTAGGAACCTTAACCATGTAACTCAACCCACTCCCTCGATTAACCTGTTTAACCCCTCTAACCACATCAAAGAACATGCACTCCCTAGAGCGCGATGAGTATAATGCAGCTGCACAAGTGCACTCATTTAAGCAAGAATTCGCGCACCTTGTTTTGCTACTACTACTCATTGAAGTAGCATTTTTTAGTAAACTATCAGCATCTTTTAACTCAAGCATGATCCATACCTCATCTTTGCCACACTGATTTCCTGTGATAAACTCTTCATTGCATTCGTCGTTTGAACTATCTTGGTCCCTTGATAACTTTCTAATACACGAACATGTCCTAGAAAATGTGCAAATTCCATAGGCAGAGCAAGCCAGGGGAAGATCACAAGTAGTATTTAGGACCTGAAATGATGCCTCTAACTTGTCCTTGTAGGGTGAGTAGTAGTAAAGACCGAGGTTTCCAGTGTCGTTATCCAAGGCTAGAAATCGCGCTGTTTCTTGGTAAGGTGCAAAAATTTGAGAGAAGTTTCGGTATTTGTCATCAAAGAACTCCAACCCCCTTGAAGCTAACTCGATGTAGGTGATGTTTCTGCTTTCGGAAGGTTGGAATTCCCAGTAGGAATACTTGTAGCTGTTGCTGTTATTGTTACTGCCTGAATTCAGGTAGAGTGCAACCTTGTCATGGTGAATTTCAAATGAAAAGAACGAACTCGAAGATTTGTTAGTAGGAAATGAGGTTAAGTGAGTAGCTACACTTAGTCTCTGCCCCAAGAGTAAGATGTTTGTTGGAAAATTGAATGTTTGCCACTTTATGTTTTCTTGAGCATCTACTAGGACTAAATTTCCACTGTCAAGCAACTGCAATTTCTGCAACCAACCCATCATAAAAAAAATTCAGGATTCGGTCTAGTTCAAAGGCTACAAATAAAACAGAACATGACTTTCTAAACTGACTCATACCTGATTATCCAGTCTAAATCACAAAACTCAAACTCGAGCCATACCCGATAACTTATTGACTATAACCTCGAATATGACCTATCTAGATTAAATCCACCCATCCTAGACTTGGTTGCATCCTCTACACCTAATTTTGCATATCATTTGCATATTAATGTACAAATTTGATATCGAGTAATCCAATACTAACAATCTAGTCGATCTTAACTCTAAACAATTCAAATTACATGAGTATAAGTGTTAGTTACCTGCACACCTTGTCCAGAAGTCCCAGTACGCCAACCAACATCATCATTCAGCCCTTTCAACCGAAGATCTCCCATTTTCGTGAACTCGAGCACACAACTATCAGATGTATAAAACTTAGAAACATGCCCTGAACTCCAAACCATAACACTGCCTAGGAAGACTTGTAACGAGCACACGTACCGGCCATCCATAGCCTCAACGCTAATCGCGGTCCTGAAATTGAGCGGCATTTGATCAGTTTCCATCAAGTAAGCCCTCCCATTGAAATCTTCACTATAATCACTAGGAATTGCTAAGGTGAACGTATAACCAACTGAAACATTGTTAGACTTACAACATCCAAATATTATCAACATAAAAAATACCAAAATTATGTAACATAATTTATAAATCAACTTCATTTGTTATACTGTTATGCAGTATTTTTATGACTTTTAGTAGAAACATTTGAATGTTTTTTTTTTCTAGATAGATTGTTGAGGTTGGTGGGTACGTATTTTGGGGTCAAAAAATAACTAAAAGTTTGTTACTTTTATATTTTTTATGCTTTATTTATTTCATTTTATATTTGTAAAAAGTTTTTGTCTGGTTTTGTCTAGTAATATAATTCTGCTAGTGTACAGTTTATGAAAGTTTATGTGTTTATTAATGATGTTTGTCGTACCAAAAAGAGGTTACTTTTAGCTATGGTGGGAGGCATTATCAATAAGGAGATCTTGTTGTGCTGCATATGGTAATCACAGAAGCCACTCGGCCAGCTAATTTGTCGATTTTTTTTAATGAACGGGTAAAAACTACTTTTTTTATTTCAACGGGATATTGTACACAACAACTTTAATATCTCTAAATTACAATGTATAATACAGAATAGTCGTTTTCATAAAGGATTGATTATAACGTCCTCGTGTTATATTATTTGTTATATTTTGATACAACTTTAGTTTTATTAGTTAGAAAAATTATAAAAAAAAACAAATTCAGGTTATAAATTGATCAATAATATAAATTAAGACAAATTTAACAAGATTCAACACGATTAACATGTCATAATCATTTTTAAAACATTCATGAAACATTACATACTCCTACTAAACAACAGGAGTAAACAACTAAACAACGCAAAATTAGTAAAACACGACTTCATTTTAACATAAGAACTATGGAGTAGATTAATTATGTGTGATTTCATACATATTTTGGGATGAATTGGAAATTGGGACCCAAAATCTTGTAAATTTGTCGGGTGTTATCAAGTGTGGGCTTCTTCGAAGTATATAAATTGATGGGCATGAATATAATGGAGTACTTATTGTTTATTAGTGACCATGGATTATGACATATGTCTTACGCCAAAGTGACGTATAACATACTAATAACATACTCGTACTGTATCATTTTAACTGTACAAAATCCATTGAAAGTACTTCCTTGGGGCAGCATCCATAGAAAGTACTTCCTTGGTTCATTCTAAGGTTACATTTGGGTTTTATCGTTGGTATTAAGAAAAATACTTTCCAAATAGGTAAAATGAGAATAGTTGTCTTGGAATTATGTAAATATTTTAATATATGAGAATAGTAGCATTAGAAATAAATAATATGAGGGTAAGTATGTAAAAATATTATTGGGAGTAGATACGTAACTAAAGAAAAAAAATGTCCAAAAAAGTGTAACCATAGAAAAGATACGGATGGTTACTAGGTCGTGTTTGGTAAAATTAGCGGTGACAGGTAACTTTTAGTGGTTGAGTAGCAGATAACTGTCAAAGTGGCAAGTACATGTCAATTAGTTGTGAGTAAAAATTAGCCGTTAAAGTAATGTTGATAGTACGAGTGTTGACAAAAATTATGGTTGATACTAAAATATATTAAAATCAATACATACTATTTAATAAAGTAACTAAATTTTAACACACGTTATCCACTACCTTTAAAACACTACTATTTTTAACGTTTTAGAAATAATACCTAAACACTACCTCTACCATTTACCGCTATCCAATTTCTACCTCAGTCGCTAGTACTAAACAAAGCCTTTAATGTAGCTTGGACCAAACTTTAAAGAGTTCAAATCTCAACATAAGGATTATTATGACTTTATGAGTTCAAATCTTAGCAATTGGATTATAATGAGATCAGTAGCCCAAGTAAAAAGATACTGAATACATAAGCAAGGCCCGTTTACTTCTACCCAAAATTTTATGCACTAAAATTCCAAACAAAATTAAATTCAAGTTTGACTGTTTGAACACTTTGAATTCTTTCAAGTACCCCTAAAGTAGTTCTACCGTCTTCCCATTAAAACGGCACCGTATTATGCTTCAGCGATTACCTGTCTTCCGTTCCGTACTCGTGTTTCCGTACATGTGTAGAACAATGACCCATGTAAGTAGCTTTCGCTTTTTCGCAAGTCTTTAACTTTGAACTATCTTAATTTTGGTTCAATTTGTTTAATTTATCTTCATGTTCTTGATTCAATTAATTTCCATCAATTTTTTATGGGTGCATAATTTCGACATATTTAAAGAATTTCATACTAAATTTGTTGTTTTTTGAAATTTAAAATTTGCTAAAAAAAACCCTATTAGATGGTTTCTGATTATTAATGATACACCCTAATGTATTATGTATATGAGAAATTATACGTCTATACATAAACATTTATTTTTTAAGTATAACAATTAGTTCAAATTGACGCTCAAAACACATTTCTATCAAATTAAGGCAAATGAGCTTATAATTTGATTGAAACTTTTGATGAAATAATAGGGTTGGGTGTCAATTTGATGATAGTATTGCATTGGGTTGAGAAATTGTTAATGCTTAAAGTCTTAAAGGAGCTTCTACTTTCTTGGAGATCAACATTTTGTTCTAATATCGAATGTACTATGTTAAATTCTCGGTTTTTCCTTGGAGGATCTTAATTGTACAACCGGTTGAATGTACAATCAAGGTCATTTTCTGCCATTTGCTCACAAGTTATAATTGATTAATTGTACACGAACATGAGCAAAGAAATAATCTCTATAGTACCATGCACGAGGTACAACTGTAACGAGGTGAAATTGATAATATTAGTAGCAGTCAAACATCAATAATGCTGATTGACATGTGGTTGTGTGCATTCCTAAATCAACACGGGTATTGGGTTCCATATAAAATTAAAAAAAAAAAAAAAAAGTATTTGTTGCTTTTGTGCAACACTAAGGGCCTATTCTGATTGATTGAACTGATGAACTGAATTTATTAGAGCTGAACTGAATTTTAAAAACATATACTATATAATTAAAAAATAAAATTTAAAATGACTGGTTCAGATATGGGTGGGAGTCTGTTCAGAGGAGTGGCGAGGTAATGGAGCAGCTTGTTGGACAAGAAGAAGACGAAGAACTAACCGATTATGAAAACTAGTTTAAGTTGTATAGTACTCTCATTTTGTCAATGAGTTTAATAGTAAAAATGTGTATAAAAAAATATAACCATTTGAACAATGAAATAATAATAATAATAATAATAATAATAATTATTATTATTATTATTATTATTATTATTATTATTATTATAACTGAACTGAATTGAACTGAATTTATTAGAGCTGAATTGAAGTGAACTGAAATTAATCTGATCACAACAGGCATTAAGAATGATTTTTTCATATGCACTTGTAATAGTGTGATTTGCTTATGTAATGAACATAAGTACTAGTGATAAAGTATCTATGTATCAATCTTTCAGTATGTATGGCCTTGCCTTTCCGTATTAATATCAGTATATTAGAGAATCACAGATGCTAGGCATCAATAACAAAGAGAATTGTATAATTTTACAGTCAGATACACAAGTTTATGTATGTAGTTGATACCTGACTACTATCAAATATCAATGTTTTGGATTGAAGGTCGTTCATTGGAAAACAAGTACTTTCAATTTAATCATAATAATGAAATTGGATTGATGATTATTAGCAGGTTCAGTTGAATACAAGCAATGACACTTCTATTGGCAATCAAGAAGCCCCTGTCAGCAGAAAAACAGTTCATAGGGGAATATCAAGTTTCAGTAAAGCTGCTGTTTTGAAACATCTGGGTCTAAAAACCAGCCAGCAGCAGCGGCTTAATGCCTCAGCTATGGCTACAAATAACATCACAAGTTGTTCCTTGTCTGGAACTAACGACCAGCCTTCTGTTACGAGTGTGACTCAACAGGCTAGAACTTCTAGTTCGGAGATGTCAGTTTCTTGTTCAGAGCAACCTCAGCACCTTCCTATTGAAAATGTTGATCGTGAAAATACATGTTCTTTGCCATCTGTGAGTTCTGGTTGTGATGGCTCAGGAGAGGGATCAGTGAACGAGAGTAATTATTCGCATCATGTAGAATGTTCACGCGTATTGGAGGAACACTCTCTGCCGAAAAGTTTTGGAAAGCGTGAGCAACCACTGTCCAAGAGGCCAAAATCCATCAAACATAGTTTGAAAGATGGCGGTAGTACTAGGAATAAATACTCCAAGAACATGAGTTGTGGCCCTGCTGAAGTATTCGACATCTGCCAGCCTCGAGTCAATGATTCTATGTTTCTGAGACAGCCTCAAGACTTTTTCGATGAAGCAGAAGAGCCTGAGATGGATAAACTAGGTGAGGAGCCTAGGGAAAGAGTGCTGAGGCCTGGGATGGTCTTGTTGAAGAGTTACATCTCGGATAGTGAACAGGTGATTTACTAGACCTTGTCATACTTGAAAACTTTCTCAAAACCCCATCACTTTAAGAACCTACATTTTAAGGAGACTGTACTAGCATTCAACACATATATCGTATGGAGTATGTGTTACAAATTTACAATATGTCCTTAGACTTGACTATTTCTGAAAATTTGCGTGTTTTAGGCATGAATGAAGCATCTAAATTTCTATTAAGATTAATTATGTCAGAGTATTAAGCACAAACAGAAGTCTTAAAGGTGGAGTAAAGGTTCAGTAGCTCACTGGCTAAGAACTATATCAAGCGCCATATCAGCTCAGCACTTGAAACTTAATTACATGTTCTACTTTCAAATTCTTCCATATTGTTTATTGGGTACCCTTCATATTATTAGATGAACAGTTGAAAACCCTGTCAGCTGTGTTTTAAATTAAATCATATTGTTACTGTTAATTTATTGCAAGCACCATGTATGAATCTGTTTTCAAGGGACTGATTCTGAATGAATATGATCTTATTTCACCTACAAATCTTGCGCCTGTTTTATTGTTTTGTATGTCCATTTTGGTTCCTTAGTTTTAACCCTCATTCTGTGTATTGTTCCAGGTTTCTATAGTTAGGAAATGTAGGGAACTTGGAATTGGTCCTGGGGGGTTTTATCAACCTGGTTACAAATATGGAGCAAAACTCCGATTGCATATGATGTGCCTTGGTCTTGATTGGGATCCTCAGACAAGGAAGTATCAGGAAAGAAGACGAATAGATAAGTCTAAGCCACCTCGTATTCCCTCTGAATTCCGTGAGTTGGTTGATAGAGCTATGCTAGATTCACTTGCTCTCATAAGTAAAGATTCTGATGTTTCTGATGCAGAAGACATCCTTCCTCAGATGAATCCAGATATTTGCATAGTCAACTTTTACTCTGAGACAGGACGGCTTGGTCTGCATCAGGTATATGTGCAGTTATATACTGGCTCAACTTTCAATTTCCCCTGCTAGCACACTTGAAATAATCTCTGAACTGTCGCTGCTAGTATTATGATCACGATGCTGTTATTCATTTCTAACTGGCATGCTGTGCTAACATACAGATTCCAAGATTTAAGCCATTCAATTAATTAACCGGCTACATCTGAGGGTATCACATAAACATACATAACTTGAATTGAAAGCTTTTTTAAATTACTTGAAATTGAAATGTCTTAATACATTTTATAGCATGCAGATAAGATGTAAGGACCCCTCTTTGAAAGGGTGGAGGAACATAGGACTAATCTGTGATAAGTGCTAAGAAAAATGAAGTTGATCAATGTATGTTCAGCTTAAAGGAACCATTATAGCTTTCTAGTTTCTCTTTTTTGGTATTGTCCATTTCTCAAGTGTGATTTCTATATCGTTATCTTTCATTTCTTTCAGGATCAAGATGAGAGTGCAGAGTCTCTCAACAAAGGACTACCAGTAGTTTCTTTCTCGGTGGGGGATTCAGCTGAGTTCTTGTATGGAGATCAAAGGGATCCAAGCAAGGCAGAAACTCTGATATTAGAATCAGGAGATGTCTTGATATTCGGTGGTCAATCAAGGCATGTTTTTCACGGTGTTGCCTCCATCATACCGGATACTGCTCCTTGTTTCTTATTGGAAGAAACCAAGCTTCTCCCTGGCAGGCTTAATCTGACTTTTAGACAATACTGATTGTCCTTCAGATTTGGCTTTTTGGGTGATCACAGTTAACTCCTGTATGTATCAATGCTCTCTTTCATAAATAAAAATGACTTGCTTTTGTATATAGCATTGCATTTATACTTAGAAAAATTGACTAGTACTCAAACTAAAATAGAAACTAGATAACCTGATTTGTAACTGAAGTGATATTGACCTGAACCAAAAGTTAGGAGGACTATTATTGAATCGATAATAAATTTTTCATCATCAATAGATCTGAATATGACCCGACTCAAATTGACTAAATCCAATTAACACATGTTTACCACTTATAATTGCATTTAAGCAATGTTGAGAAAATTTTCAGTATCAGTAATCATGACCCATAAGTTTACTCAGTCACTAGCAATCAGATTTTATTTGGGTTTCTCCAAAAACTTAATTTCAAGTCTATGCATAAAAAGTTCAAGTGCTCAATTAATCGCAATAAGAAGGATCAAGTCTAACTTTAGGGACAGTCTATTGGGCAAACCTACTTCCTTTAATGTGGGTTTATACTATAAAGGGCAAAACTACTTTCTTCAATTTGGGCTTACAAAATGTGAAAAGCCACTTCCTTTATTACATACATTTTTTTATTTTTTCCCCCACTTTTAATCAAGGTTTTGCACTAGATGAAGTGAAATTCAATAATCAATTAATCATTACTTCCTTAGGATTACATTAGAATCGAAATCCATCACTTAGGTAGCAATTAATTTACTCTATAAAATAGATGAAGTTAAATTCAATAATCATTTTTAGTCATTACTTTCTCCATCTCTTTATAACTTGATCACTCTTCATTTAGTCCGTCTTAGCTTGAAAACTTTTTATTACTTTTAGTAAGATGTACTTCTTACTAATTATTATTACGGAGTACTATTTATTTATTACCTATTATTTAAACCAACACTATGACCTCTTCATTAAAAATAACTACTACTTATAAAAATAGCACTCCATAATTTAATTACAAATTATTTTTAAACTTTGTGTAACAAAAAGTGATCATATTAATGTGAAGGTAAGAGTACTATTTATTGATGTGTAGCGAAAATATGTTGATCTATGGGAAAAATTGACATCTTACACATTTAAATATGAGTAATTATATAGTTGCAACTACAAAATAAGTTAACATTGTTAAAGCCTGTGGAATGACACTAAGGAAGAATAATGAATTCAAAGAGGTTCAAGAAAATTTCAGAAGTTTCAACGGAGAAATTCAAACTCAAGGGCAACTTTAATGGAGAAACACGTAACCCCTACCTTTATGGGGTTGACCCTATCCTTCATTTCTCTATTTTTTCTTAATTAGGGTTTTTTTTTGTTTAATTTAATGTAATTAATGATGTTGGTGTCCTTAAATATGATTCAACAAGTAATAATGCTAAAATCTAAGCTGCCACCATACTAATGTTCATCAATATTACAATAAGACCACTAGATGGACAAATCCTGTAAATTGAATAGATTAATCGAGGCTTCCTCATCAAATAATGCACTTTAAATATTGTAGTTTTGAGTTGATTTTGTTGATCTCAAACTCATGTCTTAATGATCCGATCCATTATTAACTTGCAAATTGTGTTTTACGTTTTCAATGGAGAAAGGGAAAACCAATATTTAGTTAACCAAATCACTATAAGTACAAGTATAACATTAGTTATACTTATATCGCTTGATTGCTTGCCCCATTACGTAATCTTTGAGTTAATTAAATATCAAATTAAACTTACATATTATTAATATGCCATAATAATAAACAATAATATACATAGTGTTATAGTATTCATTCACATCAATCTATCAATCCACGTATAATTGGCATCATATCATAATAATGTCAAGATAAGATAGCTTCATATATTATACTATATGTCTTAGCTATTTGGTGGAGTAGCTAGATGTCCATAAAAAAAACAAAGTAACCAAGCATATTACGATTTCTTTGGTATCAAATTTGGACATGTCTAGCAAATAACCACATTTTTTTCCTTAGAATAATTAGTGAATGTTATACTAAAATTAGTCTATATTCTTTTCAAAATGAATGTATCCTTTTTAACATTCAATCATTCATTGTTCTTGCTTACAATTACTACTCATTAACAAATCTTGTTTGGTGAAAGCGGCCTTCTCATGGTGTCATCAAGTTAAAAGTTGATGGTTCATCATGCAATCATTTATCGACAACTAGTGATGTTCACATGAGAAATGTTGATGGAATCTGTCTATGTCCTTTGTCACAATTTAACAACCTCATAGTCATTTGCATAGAGTTTTTGGAAAGAAAAATAAAGCAATTGAATTGGAATGACCATTTATATTATGAAACAAAGTTGAAGGACATTGAATGTTAACAAGAATTGAACCGTCCTGTCGATTCTGAATTTTCATAGGTTAACCCGACCCAACTTAGTGGGGGATTGACAGGCTAAAGTCGTAATCACCCAATAAAAAATAATACCTAAATCCACTAACTATGTAGATAGTGAAGAAGGGTCGAACCACAGAAAAACGAGTTAATTTATTCCTAATTAATCAATATAATCTAAATTATCAAGTAACCAAATTGTTATTGTAAAAGGGAACTAAACTACTAAGAGTAAAAGTGGGAAGGAATAAAAGTAGGAGGAAAATCAATGAAATAAAAGACTAGGGAATAGGTTCACCAATAAACAATATTCCAGGGTAAATCATAACAATCAATCATCAATGCATCAACTAATCAGATCATAAAGGGCTTTCGCTACGTATTACAATCACAGAGTTAATTTACCGGTATTAAATCTCATCTCTCGAATCTCGACTTAACCATTTATAAATTAGTCTGTCTATTGAAACTAAGCCTAAACATCAATTCTCATCTCTCGAATCTCGAATCAATATTGCTAAACTCATACAATTAAACCATGCCTAATCTAATTGCATAGCATTAAATCAATCAATAGGTTATTAATCAAGCATCGTTAATCAAAAATAATAAATTATCCCTTCATATTATTTATGGATCCCCACAAACCCTAGAAAGAGGACTACTCACACATAATTAAATCTAAACTAAATAAAGCAATTAAAGGAAACATGATGAATTAAAGAAATAAAATTACTGAAATTAATAAAGAGGAAAATGTTACCAAAGTTATTGTAAACAAGGAGTTGAATCAAGAACAAAGTATGGAGTTTTTAGAGAGAGAGAAATAAACTAAGTAGAGAGAGAAAGTCTAAGAAGAGAGGTAAAGCAAATTAAAACTACTCAATCGTACTTATACAAAAATCTCTAATTATTCCTAATTAGAAACTAAGTAATCGTCGAAGAAGCCTCCCCAGAAACACGCGCCCGATCGAGCCAATGCTTGCCCGATCGGGCCCGGCCTAAATTGGAACCTTGGACTTCGATTGGGCTATTTCTTAACCCATCTTCGGATTTCCACTTAGGGGCTTTAACCATTCGGCCCAATGCTCGTATTTCACATGTCGAGCTCCTCCAATATTCGTAGTTGCTCCATAAAATCCCGGGAAAATGCTCCAAAAGCGTACTTCCCTACAAAATTCAACCAAAACTACGAAAACACTAGAAAACACCAATTAGTAATAAAAGTGGCTCTAACGAGCCAAAAACACTACTAATTGGACCATGGGACGGGGGTAAAATACCATATAAAATAGACATATCAAGGATATATGAAGACTAAGGGGGATCCCTACCCTTAAAAGTATCCCTTGTAGTAATTGAACTCTCAACCTGTTTGAAATTTCATTATTTACTAGTAGGTCAACACTTTATTAGTGGGGGGTTAGCATATTATACAGAATTATATTGAGCCTAGGTCAATATACCCAATCAAAAAGATATTTTCACCTAAGTTGGGCCTAAATACTTTTTAAAAGACCTAAAGTAAGGGTTTGACCGGTTTGTGCAGATATAAGGGTTAATGGATTATGTGTGATTAGCTAACATGGAATTGGATTGCCTATGCTTTTGGTAAAGGGGGACAAATCATTTTGATAAGAATAGAAATAACTAATTGCTAATAATTGCAAATAAACAAAGTGAAACAAAAGTTCTACAAAAATACTTCACATCTAATTTCACAAATATGGTTAGAAAGGTGGTGAGGTAGATTTAGAAACATCTAATGATTCTCATCTTGAGTTAATGGTATAGATAATGATTCTAGGACTCTAGGTCAAGACATAAACTCTATCTAATAACCCCAAATTTATTTGGTGGACACAACTTTGTGATCTAATAATCTCTTGGAAGGAATGAAGTATGTACTTGATCACCTTAATTATTCTTAAGTTTTTATGCATGAGCGACTGTTAGGATCTTACTCGGATAGAGGAGGCTAAATACTAAGGTTAGATAGATCATCCTTCCCTAAAGATGTTGTTTCAAGAAATCTAATTAATGAATTAAGAAAATAAAATCATACTCATTAAGGAAAGTAACTTTAGCATAAAGCATGTTAACCAAAACAAGGAAGAACAAAATATGCAATTTAAGTTAAGAAACATATATGCACAAGTAGTATCAAACATGATAATTTTATTAAACACACAGGGTTGTTTAGCAAGTGGGCAAGGAGAGTTTGTGCACAGTGTACCTAAAAGTATTGTTTGCCTATTTTATTTATTATTGTTCATTTAATCATCAAATGAGTAAAAAATACTCTTGAGTGCACTATGTACCGGATATAGAAAATTAATTTTAAGCAAGTGGACATACTATGGAGTTCTTATAAGTTGGGCTTTTATTTCTCATTCAATTCCCATCCAAAACTCCCTCTACCAGACGTCATAAAAGTAAAAAGAAAGTATATAAGTTAAACACCCGCGTATTATTCTTCTGCTAACAATTAAATATAACACCACTTACTTTAATTATATTATAAAATCCATTTACTCTATGATCCTTACTCTATAAATTTCCTACAACTTAGTGCAAGACCTATTGTTGCAATTATTGCAAAATGGAATTGGGGTATTACTTTGGCATATTGAAGATAGTCTTCGTAGAAAATACATGTAAGTGTTTTACATTGATAATAGCTGATAGAGTTAAACTACTTCTTACTCTAGTTATCATATGGTTTGGGATGGAACCCTCTTGGACTTGTAAAATGAACTTCTTTTTTATGATGGGCACAACCTTACCCGTTTCAACTTTCAATATTGTCATAACGTTTATTTGTTTCACTTTAATGTTACAATGTTAATCATTAAGTGAGGACCTCATTTACGGATTTGATATTCTGAGTGTGCAACAGTGTGAGAGTTTTGTATATCGGTATATACGTGTCATCCAATGAATGAAAAGGCACGTAACTCATTAATGGTCTTCATAAATTTAAGGGTAATGATATATGTAGCCCTTAAGGCTATATATAAGCATTTATATACTTCCTAAAATGAAATTAAGTTGGGAATTCATGATAAAATCACGCGTTAATCGGTGTAATTAATGTTACTTTATCTTCAATATTTCCTTTTTTAGGACTATGTTTATCATTTTCCTAAATTTAATAGCATCATACTAAGCTATGTACTAAAAGTGGAAAACAGTTTAAATATCAAGGCACCAACAAGGAATTTTCCTTTTAATATTGCATTTTTTTATCTTAAATCCTTAATCTTTGCTCTATATTTGTACCAAAAATAATTAATTGCTCACATATATATTCCGTCCATATTGAAACATTGTGATTTCTAGTGAAAAGTTGATGGTATGATTTATGTCACTTATTCTATTATGCAGATTTGATCGTACACGTGGCATGGCTATCTTGATGTCGACGTAAAAATGACTCCATTATCCTCCATGAGGTTAAATCCAAATAATAAGGAATAGAAAATTCAATAAACAATTGGGACAATCATACGACTAGGAAGCTGGATATAATGCCTCTCATTTTTCATATGATTTGAGACGCGTAGACGTTCTTGGCTTTGTTTTCGTTTTTAGTTTGTTTGTTTTCATTTTGTTGTTTCCTTTGTCAATTAATTGAGGTTTGGCATATAAGCTAACGGATGAATTACTTGTGGTAAACATGGAAGAATTGAATGGGTCAACTTCTCACTCTTTATATTTTATTTTATATTATTTTATTTTATTTTTTTTTTTTTTTTTTTTTTTTTTTTTTTTTTTTGTGAATAAAAGCTTGTTTTAAGAGTTTTTCAATGATGAGTCATAAGCTTAGTTCCAATAAGAAACGAGAAAGTTATAGCGGTTTACTATGAACTGTCAGTGATGACATGATTTCTCAGCTGTATAATTACTCATTTTGGGTTTTTTTTTCCACAAATTAAGGGCCTTCATATTTATTGAATTGAGCTTAACTGAACTAAACTAAACTGATTGGAGATGAACTGAACTGATTGGAGCTGAACTGAACTGAGCTAAAATGAATATTTTATGAGAGAGGGAAATTAGGAGCTGAACTGTACTAAACTGATTGGAGCTGAGCTGAACTAATTGGAGCTGAGCTGAACTGAACTGAACTAAAATTAAATAAATGTGAACAGGCTCTAAGTGAAACACATTAAGAGCTAGACTTATTGTGTTTGTCACCCTTATGACCTTGTCTTGTGCTTTAGAGTGGAATTTAGTGCGAGATTACTCTTGTAAATACTAATTGAAATCAATACAAGAGTGGGTTTTATACTTTAAAGTAATTTCTATTGTCTCTTTTAAACTTTTTATTATCAAGGGTGAGTATCAAATTTCTTAATTGTTCTTTGCTAATTAGTAATTACTTTAATTATCAACCATTGGCTGCTATTAAAAAAAAAAATTATCAACCATTTGCTCTAACAAACTACTAATTTTTATTTTTTTATGTTGATGTATGATAACCCTCTATTGGCGGCTAACAATAACTAGGGTGTGTTCTCAATTTATTAACCTAGATTTCACTTATATGTATTTATCTTATCTTATAATATAAACTTATTAAAATTTATTAAAACTTATTCTAATTGTAATTTGAATTTGAGTTATTCTTGATTTTATTTTTTTTGAGTTATTCTTGAATTAACACAATTAAAACCTTAAATATTTAATTCTTACATTATTTATCTTAATTCTATAAAAAAACAGACATTTTAAACCTTTTTTTAGTTGGTCAAAATTTCGAGTTACATTCGTAATTTAACCAAGACAGTTTTTTTTTTTTTTTTTTTTTTTGTCCATATTACGAAACAATACCAATATCAATTGAATTAATTCCAGTTTCAGGTTTACATTCCTTAATCTCCTAAAATTAGAAACCAAAAAAAAAAATATCAACTATGGTGAAAATAATTTTTTTTTAATAAAACCAAAAACAAAGTAAAAAATTAAAAGTCGTACACGTCATTAATTCCCTTCTATCTCACTCACTCTCTTTCCTATATAAACAGAGCACAAACCTTATAATTTCATGTCATATATTTTTTTTAAAATTAAATTCTAATTCATATTTTTCACTCCTACTTCTTCGGAATTACACTTCACAGAAAAAGAAAAAAAAAATTCATCTTTTAAAAATAAAACCCAAAAACCCCACAAAAATAAAAAGATAAAATCTTTGGAAATGAGGAGGGCGTTAATAAGCGCCGTTAAAAGTGGCGGTGAACGTCGTTTTATTGCCTCTCAGGCGGCAGCAGCGGCAAAGGTTGACGTCAGCTCGCCGGGAAATGACGTCATATTACCAAAGATGCCGGCGTTTGATTATTCGCCACCGCCTTACACCGGACCTTCCGCCGCTGAGATCCTTCAGAAGCGCAAGGAGTTTCTTAGCCCATCTATGTTCACCTTCTTTAATAATCCTGTAAGTTTTTTTGATTTTAATTAATTAATAAATAATGGTATTCATTAGAATTGTTTTGATTAAATTGATTGTTAGTAATAATTGTTTTTATTAATGCATTCGTGTTATTCTTAATTTTTGTAAATTATAATCAGTAATATATATTGTTTATTGTACTACGTAGTGTAAATTAAACTTCCTGAATTCTGAGAGTATGTTGTTCGAGTGAATTGTTCTTGTAAAATTTTTATTTGATGTAATATATATATATTTTTGTTTTCTTGATTATATGATTTGATATTAATATTACTTAAATTATTGATTTTTTTTCCTTCTACAATCAAGGTATGCATTATTGTAAAATTTAAAAGGAAACAAATAACTAATAATATTAGAACAATCATATCAATCATTTATCTATATATTATAGAGATTATTACAGTATGCAGTATGCAGTATGCTAGTGAATACACTGAATTTTGTGATTATGAAATTAAATGTTTATAAAAAAAAAAAGAGAATATTATTAATTTTATTATAATTATTTTTTTTTTTTTTTGTCAAAATGAGGTATTGATTGATCAATTATTCATCATAGGTGTTGCTTGGGCTAGGTTCACTATAAGCTTAATGTGTACCCGTTCATGGTCAGTATATGTTCATGTGACCGATTTTTAAATGGGAATCTCAAAGTATTAAAATATGGACTAGTAACTTATGTACATAGTACAATATGTCATAGATATTGTGGACCAGGTTTATACAAGATTTTTTATTGATTGTAAGGTGTCTATGATTTGTTTTTTTCCAAGTTTGTGTAAATAATATATTTTGGCACGTAAATTATTCCTTAGGATTTGGGCGGATGTATCTACCATTTTCTTATTAATATTTATGTAATTATTTTGTTTTTGGTTGGTGGGTGTGGCAGCTGAACGTGGTAGATGGGAGGATGCAGTATCTGTATGATGACAAAGGGAGGAGATACTTGGATGCATTCGGGGGGATCGCAACCGTGTGTTGCGGTCATTGCCACCCCGATGTGGTTGAGGCCATTGTGAAACAAACACAGCGTTTACAGCACTCTACAATCTTGTACTTGAATTCTGCTGTTGCTGATTTTGCTGAGGCTTTGGCTTCTAAATTGCCGGGTGATCTCAAAGTACGTCATTTCCTTTTCAACTCTATCAACTCTTGTTAGGTGTTACTCCACTTGTTGGTTTTATGCTTTATTTGAGTACTTATGATTATAGAAAAAGAAAGTGACTTTGTGCTTGTCCTATGTTATAGTCCATTCACTAGTTGTTACTTATATGGGAAACATTTGTTTGTTATTGGACGTGTAAAACATACAACCAAAAACATGTCTCTTAGTTTGGTGGGGATTACTTATTTTTGTTGTTGGTGACTTGGTACAGTTCTTTTTGGTTACGTCTTTTGTTTTCCGATTTTCCTATTTATTTTGGATGGGGAAGGGAATGATATGAAAAAAATTGGACAAGGAACATATCACTTGATAGAATGGCATATAGGGAGAGGATCTTGGTTGATGAGTACAACAGATACTTTTTTTGTTTGGTTCATGTAGTCGGCTTCATCATTGGGATTAAGGCTTCGATATTGTTGTTGTATTTGGATGGTGAGAGGGGGGGTGGGGGTGTGACATAGTTTGACTGCCATGTTATTTTGCTTGAATTTTTGGACTCTATAATAATTCATTTATTATTTGTGTGTACTATATCATTTTAGCATTCCAAATCTTTCACAAGTCTTCCTCATCTTATAGAAGATTAGAATGTCAGCTATTCATCCTTATCCTTATTTCCTAAAATTGCAAAGAGCTTTATGGCTTTTGTTAGAGCCTTGATTGGATAAGATGAACAAGATAGTGATAGTAACTCTTTTAATGATGTAAAAAATGGACATAATTTTCTTGCATGCTTCTACTTGTCATCTTTCTTACAAAGTAGTTTCCATCTCTTTAGATATTTATAATATATAGGATGTACGAATTTTTCTGGTTTTCCTAAGTTAGAGGGAACTCTTCCATGTTGCTTAAACTTATTTGTACACTATATGGTTGCTTTTGTAAAGTGTTTTTTGGGTCTTACTCTTTAACTTATGGATTCAATTTACGTGCTGTAGGTTGTGTTCTTCACAAACTCCGGGACAGAAGCAAATGAGTTGGCTTTGATGATGGCAAGGCTGTACACTGGGTGCCAGGATGTTATCTCCGTGAGAAACGCCTACCATGGAAATGCAGCTGGAACTATGGGTGCAACTGCTCAAAGCAATTGGAAGTTCAATGTCACTCAGGTATAAGGCTCCACTGCTACTTTTTTGCAGCTAAAAAGATTGCTCATGTTCAATTTACTGAGTCTCTTTAGCTGTTTAATGTTGAGCTGATTGCACCATGAATCCTGTTCTTGATTTTGACTAGCTTGGATCGTAAAAGGGCTTTAGTCTTTCCTGTTCTTGGATGATCTTGATAGGATGAGCACTCTGTTATTACGTACCTGTCAGCTTGTAAGGCTGAGAAAAGTGCTCATACTGACTCTGCTTCACTCTTTTTATTGAATTCTATCATAATATTCACAGAAGTTTGAACTGGTATCTAGGTATAAAGTAAAATCTTTAGACATTCACAGTAGAAGAGCAGAATTCTCAAACTCAATATAATAGATTGCTATCTAGTGGAAGCATTAGTTGTGTATTTTTCTTGCTAGCTTAGCTTAAAATTGCTGGAGTGCTCAACAATCAGTCAGTGAAAAGCATGTGGGAATGTAGCAGAATTTTTGTTGCGGAAGGCTTCTTTGCTTTTAAGAATGTAGCAGAATTTTCGAAGTAATACTACTTACAAACAGAATTATCTGACTTTATGCATTTTTTTTAGCTGTTTACTATCTTCCCTGTATTCTGTTTTCGAATGATATAAGCTTTGTTTCTCTTGGAAAGGAAATCAATTTAACATATTCCTAGGATTCTTCAATGGGGTAAAAAGTTTGCTAATAGCTGAATCTGTTACAGAGCGGAGTCCACCATGCCATGAATCCTGATCCTTATAGAGGTCTGTTTGGAGCAGATGGAGAGATGTATGCAAAGGATGTTCAGGATATCATCCAATTTGGTACATCTGGTCATGTTGCAGCTTTCATTTGTGAAGCTATTCAGGTACGTATCTTCTTCCATAAGAATGCACATGGTGTTCCTTTGGGCACTCATAAGTCATTCAAAGTAATAATGTTATTTGTGTGGCAGGGAGTTGGAGGAATCATCGAATTGGCCCCTGGCTACCTTTCTTCTGTGTATGACATTGTAAAGAAAGCTGGAGGTCTTTTTATTGCCGATGAAGTTCAAGCTGGATTTGCTCGCACTGGAAGCCACTTTTGGGGTTTTGAGTCTCATGGAGTTGTCCCTGACATTGTGACAATGGCAAAGGTTGGTGAATTCCTTTTACTTAATTACAGAACAGTATATGTGATTCATATTGAAGAAAGTCTCGTTCTAGCCACTCAACTAATCTATTAGTAAAGTGCTGCCTAGGAAAGTTAGGCTGTTAGGCGCATGCTTAACAGTTAACATATTTGACTGTTTTTCTAAGTTTATACTTTATTGTATAGTCATGTATGCTTTCATTATACTTTGAAGGTTTGAATTATGGCAGAAGTAATTGGAAATTGATCATTAAACTATTACATTAAGCTGTTTTTGTTGCAACTTAAAAGGAACTATGAGAGTGAGGAATATGATAACCTTGACATATTTCTCTGTTTGTGATTTTTCAGGGTATTGGGAATGGTATTCCCCTTGGTGCAGTAGTTACCACCCCTGAGATTGCGAATGTCTTAACTCGTCGTAGTTATTTCAACACCTTTGGTGGAAATCCTGTATGCACTTCTGCAGGACATGCTGTTCTCAAAGTGATTGAAAAGGAAAAACTTCAGGAAAATGCTCATGTTGTGGGTACCCATCTTAAGACACGGCTCACTGCTCTGATGGACAAATACGAGTGTAGGTTTCATGCCTTGATGATTATGATAGAAATATGTTTTTAAAGTGTGTTTTTAAAGATGTGCTGATTTTTTCTACTTCGCTGTTTTTTATTGAAGTGATTGGTGATGTGAGGGGAAGAGGATTGATGCTTGGGGTAGAACTTGTTAAAGATCGTGAAAAGAAAATTCCAGCGAAGGATGAGGTCTTTCATGTGATGGACCAAATGAAAGGTAAATATTGTGTTCCTCTGTTAAGTTTTCTTGTTTACCTGAAACTTTCTCCTCATGTGCCTTAAACCTGTGCTATAAGCTTTATTTTGACGGAATTTATTCATTTACTTTGAAGAAATGGGAGTATTGGTCGGAAAAGGAGGATATTATGGCAATGTATTCAGAATCACACCTCCCCTCTGCTTCACCAAGGATGATGCTGGTAAATCTTGCTCACCCTTATAATATTATTGCTTGTATAAATTAATTTCTTGAAATTTAGGCATGAAACAGGGTTTTGTAAGTGTCGTTCTCTAATACGAAAGCTCTGATGTGCAGAAGAATGCATTCTCCTCACGACTTTTCCAGTCCATTTGCTTTTTTTATTTCATCACATGATCAAAGTGAGGTTGTAGCATTTGACTTAAAATTAGAGCAACACTAGTCACTAATCAGGGTGTAATCATTTATAGCACATTTTTAGTATCGCATAGTCTAATACTCTACTGTCTATTAAGAAACCCAAAATTTGAGCCATCCCAACCCAAACTTGACTTGTTAAATATAACCTGGTTGAGAAACACCTGACCAAATATAGTTGTAAATTTCGAAAGCATGCTGGTTAAAAATGCACTTTTCACCTGAAAACTCACCGACCTGTATGGCTGTATCTGTCCGACTAACCTGTTTGACACGACTACTTGACACTCCTTTGCTTTCAAAGTCTTTGTTTGTAATTGTAGTTATTAATCGTATTGTATCTCTTTGGTTTATTTTTACAGACTTCCTGGTGGACGTGATGGACTGTGTGATGGCAAAGATGTGAAGCCATCTGATATCAAGCCTTGAAAAAGTGATGCAATTAGACTCAATATCATATGTAAAGTTCATTGCATTTGCATTTGGTAATGTGTTGTATCTATTGCTTGCTTCTTGGTAAAAAAATATAAGCATCCAATTACAGCATGAAGTTCTCTTCTTCTGTGGAGGACGAATATGACTGATGATGAGTCAACACCTCGTTGTCTCTCTATTACTGTCACTTCATATGCATGCTTTGGTGCAAACGTTTCATGTCATGAAGTTCTCTTTTTTTCTACTCAACTCTGTATCTGGTACCTCTGAACCTTAGATAGTTTTTCGGTATTATGTTGGTAATTGTTTTTGTTTTCCATGTTAGTCATTGTTGCGATAGTATTAGCCTCTTAGTAAGAAGTAAGATCACACCTCGATCAAAATTATAAAATGAAGTTTATATCTAGAAAGTAACACCATGTCCGCAATGTTAATGTAATACTTAAAATATTTCCCGTAATGCAATTGTGTTACAAATGTTACACGTATAATTTATGTAAAACCCTCTCATGTTGTATTTGTATAATATAGACTTGCACATTTCTGTAACCCGTAAAATGGCATGAAACTAGCTTGACAGTCATAAATTTGCCATAAGAACGACTTTGTGAACTACGGAGTGCAATTTTAACATTTTAAGAATGTACCACTCTTCTTTAACAGCCTCGTATTCACATTACATGAATTTGGATATCGGATTTATTTCAACATTTCTTGAACATCAAGGATTAATGAATATAAAAAATGAATGTTATGATCTTTGTCGTTAACTATCGAATCACCTTGTAGAGTTGTAGATAGTTGGACAATAATTCCTTTTACAAGAAGGGAATGAACCAAATTAAAAGAAAAATAGTGAGAAAAATTTCTTAAAAAAGAAATAATGCAAGTAAATTGAGACTGAGGTAGTAACTCTTACTATAATCATATATACCACACGATATGAGCTTTAGTGGGTCGAGATTGAGTGATTATACAAAGGAGAGTATAACTATATAAATCTAGTAGAGTTTTATCCTAAAATCAATTGATAATAGATGGATTAGTCTACTAATATGATAGGTGAGTTATTATGCCTCTATCTTGTAATTGTAGGATAACTATTCTCAACTAGTAAATAGATTATTTTTCAAACAGAGAAATATTTATACTTAAAAACAGTATTTGAATAAGTTGAAAATAAAAATACGTATACTCGACCTATTGAATTATAAGAAAAACATGAAGGACACACAAGAAAGCATTCTTGTAGCATTGCAATGCTCTCATTGCTTCTCAAATTTTGTTGGTGAACAAAAATTATTTGACATTGGTGGAAATTTATAATTCCAATTGTTAAGTTTTTTTTTTTTTTTTTATTTAGACAAAAATTGTTAAGTTAATTATATCTTAATTTTCGAATGAATCTCAAGTTCATATCTATGAATCTCAACTCTACTCAATTCTGTGTAAAGTTTAACTGTTTTAAAGTCTTTTAGAGCTTAATAAAAATTTAATTTATCTATAAATATGAACAAATGTTAACATATGTCAAGCTTAAATATATAGATCTTGGACATACACAAGCACGAGCAAAAATTATTTAACCATTTTCTCTATAGTAAATTAGTAACTCTATCATTATACTAACATCAATTTGAATGCGAAAATCTACAGCTAAATCATACTTATTTTTGGTGTATATATAAAGGACATATAAATGTAGACGAGATTCAAATACAGGTTGTATATACCATCTCTAAGACTTTATTCAAGTAAGCTAGTTGCCTGTAAACATAACTAAACCATATGAAATTATATATTAATACAATTGTTCCATTTCATTATAGAACAACAAAATATAATAAATCATTAAAAAAAAAGTATTAAAAAAAAAAAACAAAAACTAGCTAATAATTACACTAATTAAACAGCCATTAAATTAGATGTCCCAGAAAACCTTACAGTAATGGAAGAATGATGAGTAGCAGATCTTCTCGACGACGTCGAAAACTGAAGGAGGGCAGAAGAGAAAACTGAGACAAGATCATAGAAAATTTGAGCAAGTTCTGAAAACATTAAAAGGCTTCTTCTACAAATCACACACACTAATATTGGAGCTGGGTAATCCATCTTGGTAAATTATCTAGTTTGATTTCTTCTAATAATTTTGATTATAGTTAAGCAACTATAATACATCAAAATGTAGAAAATGAGCGAAAAAAAAAAAAAAAAAAAAAAAACAGGAGAGAAAAATGAGAGAGATGTTATATTGTTATGTTTTTAGTTTCAAAGTAGTAAAGACTTTGAGGCTAACTTATCAAACACTATAATGGTAGAGAAAAGGTCCACATGGAATTGAATCAATTATCAATTAATATATTTTGCTGTATTTTACAAGTAACTGTACCTGAATGCAACAATTATATAAATTTAGGGTAAATTTATATATCAATTATCAATTAATATATTTTTCTGTATTTTACAAGTAACTGTACCTGAATGCAACAATTATATAAATTTAGGGTAAATTTATATGTAGCCCTAAGGGATATATATAAACATTAAATATACTCTTGGAAATTGTATAAAATTAGGAATTTATGACAAAAATATGCGTAAATCAGTGTTATTAGTGTTTGTATTTTGATGATTTCTTAACATTTTACGATTTTCAAGTGTAAATTTAATGCTTATATGTAGCCCTAAGGGTTATGTATAACATTTTCCATAATTTTAATATTTCATAATTTTTTTAATCTGATTGTAGTATTTATTATTTACGCTAAATGTTGCAATTAAAAAGAATGGAGCAAATATAGTAAAAAATCTCAAAATAAACCGTTAGTGGTTTTAACTTTCATGACGCGATCATGATAAAATGATATAGTAAGTACCAGTTATTCGTACTTTAGAGTTTTAACAAGAAAAATTAGTATTTTTTTTTTTTTAATTTATCAAATATACTACCTCCGTTAACATTTACTTGCAACTTTGGAATATTTTATGTCTCTCAAATAATACCTCAAAGTTGCAAGTAAATGTTAACGGAGGTAGTATTTTTTTTTTCGATAAATGATTAGATGCAACTTCATTTAAGGTTATTTTGAATTTATGCAAACTAAGAAAATAATTGCCAAGTAGTGTTTGAAAAGTTATGGCTAGGTTTCGTGATGAATAAAATAAACTCCATAAAATTAAATAGAATTCTACTTTTAGAAGTATTCATGTATGAAACTTCATAGCTAATTAGTCTTATAGTTATAAATGATTTTAATATAAAATTCAAATGTCTTGTAGCGATTAATAGGAATTCTCTCATAAAACCTCTTAGCTTAGAACTCAAAATCTCAAAACACTATTAAGTGAAAAACAAAACACTTTTCAAATATATGGTGTAAAACTATTAAAAATATGTGTTAAAAAAAAAAAAAAAAAAAAAAAAAAAATAGAGGGATTTATTTTCCTTCCTATAAAACAAAACAAATCATTAAAGAGTTTTTTTATGGAAAAATACAAGTCCGTTCTTTCCTTGAATTTTGTCTATGATCGCTAACCAAACACATGGCTTTAATACAACAAAATTAGTACCCACGCCAACATGTCAATTTCTTCATGATACTTTTTATATAAATTACTTAAATAAAAAAAGAAATGTTACAAGCAACAGAAATGAGCATCATTGAGTATTATTACATAGATTATTGTCCACATCAAAGAAAAAATAAAATGAAATATAACATTGAATTTAATTTTGTAATAAAATTGTGGCTTGAGATTATATGTATAAAAATTTTAATTTAGGGCTTATTTGGCATCGTTTTTTATTTTCAGTTTTCAGTTTTTTTTTTTTTAAAAAACAAAAACCAAAAACAGGAAACAAGAAAAAAGTGTGTTCTACTTTTTTTGTTGTCAAGTTTCAAGAATATCATTATCTTAATTAGTTTGACTAGTTTTTTATTCATTATAGGACATATATCATATGATTTTGATAAACAAAAAACAGAAAATCACAGTGATTCCAAACGAACCATTTTCTAAAGTAATTTACATAAATTTCCTCAAAAAAAAAAAAAAAATTTACATACATAATTTTTCTAACCATTGTTAGCAATTGTAATTAGTATTAAAAACATTTTATACTTGTTACATATTGATAATTGATAGAATATGATAAATTTTCTATATATTATTCTGTTTTTCTGTATAGAAGGATATAGTTTTGTGAATGTTTAGTAATTATCTTGTTAGATTTCCTAATCTGATTAGGACTCACTTTTGTAACCCTGTATATTTTGATCAATGGAATACACTCCAATTGAGGAGTTTCACATTATCTGACATGGTATAACATGAAAAAACGTGTTACAACAAAAAAAATAATAATAAGTAATTCATAATAATGAAGGAAGAATTAACAATCAATATTAATGCTCAAATGTATTGACTAATCATAAAACAACAAAGTCATTAATGAGAAATTGATTGAAGATTTAAAAATGTGCTACCCACCATAGACTAGGTATGTGTTATTTGTTCCAAATCCAACGGTAGAGAATGTAAGAACCTAAGATGAGCACATTATGAAGTCATTCAAGTGTTCGATATTTCCTTAAATTACTTGTATAGCCCACAATAGCATGTTTCTTGCTTCCCTTTTAACGAAATAATGTCGTCATTCTTAGATCTTCAAATTTTGATGTTTCTACTTTATACACATTGGCATCTCTAAAAGTTCAAATAGAACCAAATCAAATTATTAATTTTGAGTACAATCATATGATTATATTATGAAATTTATAATACTAGATTTCAGAGTATCCAAGATTTAAAATGATGGCTGTTATTAGTTTTAACAAAATAGCGTGTACTTCTTTTACTAGGTTAACCATTTTCTCCTTCTACTGCCTGTCTCTTCTCACTCTCTTTGCAAGTAAATATATTTGCTTGGTGTGATGGATTGATTATGGTAGAGGTGACAATAAGATCGTTTTTCTCCGATTCAAGTTGAGTATGTAGGTCAAATCAATTTAAATCATGTTCAAGTAAAGAACTACAGATTTATTACATATTAGGTATGGTTTAGTTCTCATTTTTGTTGTCAATTGGTTCATGTAGGCACGAGGCGTGGGGCATGGGCATCTTAGCTCAACGAGAATAGAAATCTCATGTAGAATCTCAGGGTAAAAGCTTGTCTAATTCCGGATTTCAATGCAGCTACGAATTGTGAATTGATTTAATATTATACCATTATTATACTATTACATTATATTAGTGGTGTATTTTTTATTTATCATCAATTAATCAATGTTTGCTTTGGTTCGATTGTTTACATACAATTGTTAATTCATAATGGAATGGATGAATGGGATGGAATATAAGCCTTTTTAATTAAAGATGGAAAAGTATCCATAGACTCTATATTGTAACATTCATAAACAAAGTCCATAAACATATTAGAAATGATCATCTGCGATCCGATCCGATGTCTAGTCCAAACTGGCCCAAAAAAGTGCAGATTTTGACAAGCATAAAACCCGCTTTAAGTTCAAAACCCGAGCCTAGCCCCAAAAAAACTCATTTAGGCCCGACAATCTCGACATTATTTTGCGAGTTTGGGCACAAGATTTTACTCAAAGGCCCAGCCAGATTTGGATCCTCTAAAACATACGAGTACATATAGTTTAAAAAACTTGTGGTGGCTTGGTTAGAACAATAGAACTTGAATACCCGTATTACAGTTACGAAGTATCTTACCTTAACTACAAATTCCATTGAAAAGCTACAATAGTTCCAATATTTTAGTCAAGTACCATTGAGAATAATCCAAATTTTGTGACATCATTTGAGTAAAATTCAGTGAAAATTATAGGGAGACAAAATTTAGATGAAAATTAAGAGAGCTTATTAGAAGACAAGAATTCTGAAGGATAATGGATACACGCTGATTACAATTAAGTAAATCACAATTTCAACAAATACTATGTACAAGATTAAATGATGGACATCAAGCATCTACCTCTACCACTAGAGCACTCGTTAATCAGCTAATACATGCATAAATATGCACCAACATCCCTCTGTCGCCTAAACCGTTAGGGTCAATCACCCAAATTCACTGACTAATATGAACGCTTGCTTGTAATATGCTACAAATTTGAAACAAATGGAAAAGAAAAACATTACAAAACCCCTCCCCCCTACAGAAATTTTGAAAAAAAGACATAATAACAAATGATGGACAAAGACGCAAGGCATTTATATATATTTACACTGTCAATACCTATATTGCAAGCTTATTAGCAGAAGCCTCCCTGGAATGAATGGACTCTTTTCCATCTGGCTCGAAATTTACATGGGGGCTAATGAATGTGCAGCAGAAAAACCTAAATCCCAACCTCCACAACTCCATTATACTCGGTATGAGAACGTAGTGACACGACTGATGCATCATCATTCCCAATACCTCCCAGAAAACAATTCCCTGGAAAATCCCAAATCACTGTAACTTCAACATAGATCTCAATCATGTCACCATGTTGTCTTAAACAATGCCATAGCCTTCGGCTTTGGGTAGTACACATGTTCATCTTGTGGGATTATTGTCATCGGCATATAAGGTAACAAAGGGATCGGCAGCACCAGCAGCAAGTAGCACTTGATAGGGATGGAAACTGAGGCAACTTACAGGTCCTATCTTCTGAGCCATGAACGTTGGGTGATATCGAATGGTGCCTAGTTGCTCACCTTCTAAACTGAAGACTTTAATAAGCTGCTTTGCAGAACCACTGGCTATAATTGGAGCATGCCGATGAACAGCTAAAGCTGTTAGAGATCCCCTGTGGGCATCAATTGTGAGGTATGCATCACTGTGATTTCTAATATCTAGGAACTGAATGTCACCAGCCTGAGATGCACTGACAATCTGGAGATAGAAGAGTGAATGTGGTTAGGCAGTGCTGTGCAACCCAGTTTACAGAGTTATATTCCCAGAGAGAAACAAAAAAAAAAAAAAAAAAAAAACTTGGATTAGCAAGAGCATCTGAGCATGTATAACCTCTGTTCCTCTTTGTTTTTTTTTTTTTTCTTTTTTTTTTTTGAAGAATCTGTTCTTTACACTCTTACTTAATACCTGATTTGGTAATTATATTTATTATAGTATCCTTCCTTACACGACACAAACACCCCACTTGATCAATCACTTGTTATTTATAGGCCAAATTTTATGCTGTTGCCCCATTTTCTCTCTTCTGACCTTAAAATTAGTGCATATATTAATTGTCAAGAACATTTAAGAATAGAATCATCAATTTTATCTGATTTTTCTATCAAGTGCTGCTGCTATATAAGCAATAATTTGGCGAGTACTCACCTTAGCCACATCAAGCCCTGGTTGAAAGCCGATTCCTACAACTCTTTCAATTCTCTGGATATGCGGGCGGGTAGCACAAACAAGCCTAAAGAGGATAAGAGCATTTAGAAAAAGTCAAAGACGGTTACAGATATAGTAAGCCCTGAGAAGACTCAAAATCTCACTAAACATATAAAGTTTAAAGAATACCAAGAGCAGCAGAAAATAATGAGAAAACTGTTGAGTATTCTCATGCTTGAAATTATATGTAGCTTTTAATTTAAGGTTTATTTAATCATTCTATCTGATTTAACAGTTGACATTGTCATTAATACATACTTCCTCCGTTCTTTTTTACTTGACCCGCTTTGACTTTTACACTATTCACCACCCCTTCTTTGACCGTCTTTTGTGAATAGTATGTAAGGAAAAACATATTCATGTGAGATCATTTTGAATTCGTCTCAATAAGTACTATCATTATATATAACTTTTGTAATTTTTACTTATGGAGAATTAAAGTTATTGATCGTTAAAGTTTTGCATTGGCAAGCGTGATAAAAGAAACAGGTCAAGTAAAAAAGAACAGAGGAAGTATGTATGTGCGTAGGTAAGGAAAAGCTTTAAAATTACTGAAAAAAATTGATAACTAGATAAAATTCAGCCAGTTCCTTCCATTTAGATCTAGCCGATATCCTAAACTTGAACAAACTTGTTTTCTCACAATGAAACCTGTGCCATATCATTCATACAGATACTTTTAGTTCTTAACACATGTATTGTGGAACACAACTTCCCAATGGTAAATAATGGCATTAACCATAGTAAAAACATAATACCGTTATCCAAACTAAATTCCAACGGCCAATCTGCAAGTAGTCTCATTTGAGTCTTTCACAAATAGCAACATGATTGACATGTCAGTGCAATCAAGTTAATTCAAACCCAAGAAAACCACCAAACATGTGACAAGGCAAGCTAGCATGTGCTTTGACAACATACAATGCAATTCAAAAGTAATAAAAGACAAAAGAAGACCCAAAGTTAGCTCACATTTCAGGTGTTCTAATGTCATAGAGTCTGACAGAGCCATCAACAAACCCAGCAGCAAACTGACCTCCATGAACTTGAGAAGCAGCCTAGAAATCCAAGTTACAGTGTTAAGCAGACAAAAAAAGTTGATGAAACAAAGAACAAAAGGATAACAACTATTCATTAAGAGTATGATAGCTGATCACAAAGAATATATAGCTATGTACTAACAATTAAACTAAGAACAAAGAAAGACCCCTTGGGAATTTATTTCACATGTATTCACTAAGATATCCCCTTTAGTGAGGTTCAAGATAGAGTATGGTTCTCACATTCGTTTTTAGGAAGATGTTTGGAGAGGAGCGCAACCTGTTGGTGTTATGTTCCCTCGATCATTCCAATTGTCTTCTCGGCATAACACCCCAGTGTCTATAATTATTGTGAAATGAGTACAATTTATATTTCCAAAGGCCTCCATGTGAGATGGAGATTGAGGAGCTTCCTTCTTTAATTCAGGTTCTCAAAATTTAGATTGAATACAGTAAAGGATCCAACAAGGGACTCTTTAGGAACTTTTCATGTGTATAAATTCTCTGTTGTTTGACCCAGCCCCTTCAGTTTCCACTTTTCCTAATAACAAATTTGATTTGAAAAGGCACAAAGTCCCTATAAAGGTGAGAAATTTTGTTTGGAGGTTAGCATTAGGTAGGATTACTTTTAATGGCATGCTTCAAAGGCCTAGGCTGGGGCTAATTCTTTAGGATATTTGCTTGCAGTACCAAAGTGCTAGCGAGTCATATTCATATGTTTTCCTTCATCATGAAATGGCAAATTAGCTTTGGTAGAGATTGTTTGCTTTGTATTAAAAAAACTAGGGTTTTCCTTTCTGATGATGGTGGATTGCTTATAAATTTGTTCTCCATGGTTTGGCAAGGACAAGGAGAGCATAGTGCATTTTTAAGGCAACTTTGTGGCATTTTTGGTTTGAGAAGGTTTCCCAAGAAGCTTCTTTATCTTCTGATTATGTCTGGGACAAATTAACTTATCTTGCGTCTGTAGGGGCTAAGGCTGCAGGGGCATTAAAGGGATATTTGATTGGAGAGGTTTAGAGAAATGACTCATTTACTCCCTCAATTTCATTTTAATGGACACACTTTCCATACATAAATGTTTTAAAAAATTATTGCACTTTACCTTTTAAACACATCCTTAACTCTTTTGGGTCCACTATTACTTTTTACTATTCTTTCTCTTTCCAAATTTCATTTTTTTCATAATTCTCTCGTAGGCTTCAGTGATTTCCTTGGTTTAAAAAGCAAGGAAAACCATTAAAATGAGACGAGGGAAGCATAATTTTTTATCCCACAAAAAAATATAAACCATAATAGTAAGACAAATTGAATAAATAAATGAAACATTAAATACTAGATCTCAAAAATCAACACAAATGAAACAGGTAACTAGATTATTGAGGTAGGGATTAAAAGAGATACCAGTGCTGATATGCTGCTATCGGGGGATGAAGGAATGGACTGCACAAGTTGTTCTTTGTCTAGATCCCAAACCTTGATTGACGGTACATCTCCAGCCACAAACTAAAATAGATGGAAATATTTTAGAATACATTTCAAATTATGCAAAGTTCAGGTGGCTGACAAAACAAGTGCTTACTAGGCATCCAGATTGTTGTTGCCAATCCACAACAGCATTCAAATTTCGAGTAGTAGGTCCCTGAACAGACAGAGAAGAGAAAGCAGACACAAGCTTCTGTTTCCCCCTTTGCATGTAGTCTTTCCAAATTCGAACATTTCCATCACCTTCATGAAGAAAAAATAAGTATAATTCACCCTTGGTTATAATAATTTAGGTATCAATATACTTCCTCTGATTCTTTTAAGTTGACACGTTTTTTTAGTCACGTTTTCCAATGCACAAATTCAACCATTAATATCTTTAATTACCGATAAGAAAAAATTATAAAAAGTTGATATTTTGAAAATATATATTGTGAAAAACCTAACAATATCTCATATGACTATTTTTCATTATGTATAAATCAATAAACACAGTCAAAGGGAAGTGTGAATAGTGCTAACGTTAAAACATGTCAACTAAAAACAATGAAGGTAGTATTACTTAATGCATTAGAATTCTCATACTCATAGCATAAAAATGTAAAGGAACATAGACGAGGAAACTTTACCAGAAGCAACAAGAAGTAAACTATCATCAAGTTCATTTAAAAGGCAGAGTTTGGAAATTCCCTTGTCAGGAAATTCATGATTGTCAAAACTATTCAAAAGTGCTGGTTCCTCGTAGTTCCAAACCCTGAGAGAAACACAAAGCACATGAATGTGAGCAATGAAAAGTAATATAGTGAAAGTGAAAAAGATCAGCTACTTTTGTTCAGCTGATAAAATAACTATAAAACTGGTACCAATAAAGATGTTGATATGCACTTAAAACTTGTATCTATATTATAAATAAATAATAATAAACCAAAATATAAATAAATAAATAAATCAATATATATATATAGTCGGGTTTTGCTGGAATTAGCAGATGACTATTTTATTGTTCAAAACAATGTTACCTCATTTGACAATATGAGATTAGAAACAAGTTCGTAATTTGCTCCCTACTTTGTTAAAATGAGCAAAGAATTACCAATTAACTAGTATAATTTGCCTTTGATGACTGGCTGTTAGCGAGGGGGATGGGCAAATTATGCAACCCCAGTTCAAATTTTCCCACACCCCCCGCTAATTCCCCCCCCCCCCCTCTCTAATTGCCCACATCCCTCCCAATTTTTCCCCACACCCCAGTTCAAAATTTTGTCCATAACCCAGTTCAAAATTTTTGCCCAGTTGCCCACACCCCTCCCAAATTTTGCCCAATTTTTCCAAATTATGTAACACAACATGTGCAAGCCATCAAGTCAACTACATAATCTATGGCCTAAAGATACGAAGTGATACACACATGAATAACAGAAAAGGAGATTGCCATGAACAAGAGTAGAGGATGTATCTGCTGTTGAAACCTTAATGCTTCAGCTTCTACCTTAAATCACAATAACAAAAATAATACTCCCTCCGTCCCAATATATAGTTCTTGTTTGTGTTTTTTCACGGTATTTAAGAAATGGGAGAAGAAAGTGGATGAAATACATTTTTTTTAAAAAAAGTGAGAAGTACAATTATAGACAAAAGTTAGAGAGAGAAAGTGGGAAAAAGTACAATGCAAGTGGAAAAGTCAAGGGTAATTTAGGAAGTACAATGAATAAAGTTTAAAAAATGAGGATATAATTGTCTTTACAAACAATCCAAAAATAGAAAAATATTTTGGGTCTTCAAAATAGAAAAACAGGAACTATAATATGAGACGGAGGGAGTATGTACAATGGTGTATTTGACATTGAAAGACCAGATGTAAGCAAAACAGGAACCATTTACAAAACCATTAAGCCAAGTTTCCCACTATATGCTGTATAAACCCACTAAACATTATAGCCTTTTGAACTTCAACACTTCAATCATCAAAATTTAAGCACAAGCCAAAAATAAGGAATTTCACCAAATAGATAGGCACATTCTGCAAAATAGACATCTAGAAATCAATGACGTCATTACTCATGTAAGAAAGGTCACTTGTTTACTAAGCTTTCTAATTGAAACATCACATCTGTATTGACTGTATACATACGTGTACACAGAACTAAATCACAAAGAGAAGGACAGCAAGGGCTAACAACAAAAGTGCACAAAAGATAATACATCACAATACCCATGAACTCCAATATTGCCAACTTTTTTGTCCATAATCTTTCAGAAAGAATGGTATCAAATTTTCCAACAGCTAGAAGTCCATTTGATGATTTGCAGGTGAGAAGCACACCACATTAAAAAGTCCCTCACACCTCTATAATAATCAATATCATTATGAAAATGAATCTACTTACAAACTTTTCACATTAAAAAGTCTAACCAATGAACTTACAACAAATTTCATTACTAAACATTCTTAATAGCCAGGACTTAACCAAAAACAAACTAAATGCCAAAATCTACAAAATAATATGCTACTAGATGCTTATCTTAAGGTTTTCAAAATGAAACATCAGCAGATACTTAATTCTTCAAGAATCAACAAAAATATTGGAAGATAAACAAATTAACAAATGTTTTCTTACCTAATCCTTTCCTTCTCATCTGCTGCAATTACAATAGGAGAGAATGGTTGTAACAAGGTAGTTTTTGTACCAGTCTCAAATCTGGTATCCCAGCTTGCAATCTGATTATTTAGCTTGCTAACAGCTACAAAAACATTTTTAAAAAATCAGGATACAAGAGGATCAGCATGTCAAGCAGTGACAAGTAGAATAATGATTATAAAACAAAGCCAACTTACAATAATGCTGACATTTTACTATGAGGTCCAACGTTGATCTTTCCTTTGCTTCCCTCTTTGCTATTAATTCTTCACTATCATCTGTTGATGTAAGAAGAGGTTTCGAGAAGTGCCCACAGCTCCAATTATATATTGTTGATCGTGGAAGAAGACTACGCTCAGTATTAGCATTAGACCCGCCATAACCTAGCAGTGGATCTGCTAACCCTGAATCTGGAGAGCTGAGCAAGTGTGGTCGAAATTCCAAGGAAGAAACTCTTCTTATTCCTGTCAAGTAACTCGCTCTAGGAGGACTTACAGGAGGAGTTCTAAATGTCAATGGGAGATGACCTGTTAAACCACCCCGAAATAATATTTCAGCATAGAAATCTTTGCTAAGAATCAACTAAATCTAAATACAGCAAATTGTCTGAGTAATAAACGACATTATAGCATCAGATCACAGACAACGATACAATCAATCAACAGCACCAAATACTGTCGCTAATGCATTAGTTAGATTTATCAGGCTGCTTGTCAGCACATCAGAGTCATACCTGAACTCATATCAAACCACGATGATGATCGAGCTAGTCCAGAAAGCCTCGCACCAGCAGAAGTGGTAGGCTCGCCTGGCCGAACACTACCAGTAGAGGGCCTTATGGGTCTTGCAACAACCTGCTCAATTCCAATAATAGAGAGAACTCTCCGCCCAAGTCTTGCAATGCGAGGAGATGGGTCCTTTGCTAATGTACACATGGAAAAAATACAATCCAAATAAAGACTATTATCAAGAGGTCTGGGTCTAGCATGGTTTATTATTCCATTGCCAACAGCATCATTTGATGCACCAGAATCAGAATGTTGAGATGAATCATCTGAAAGAGGAGACCCGTGCATTATTCCAGCAGTAGCCAGTGGACTACTCGTGGAGACTCTCCCATCCCGAACAATTGGAGTGCTGTCACCCCCAATCCTTAACAAAGGACCAATGTGTGAAGTAATGATACTTCCCGGAGTACTGAGCCCAGTGTTTGGCTGGGATCTCCAATATGTGGCAGCAACAGATTTGAGATGCTTGTTATGGCCAAAAGCAAACCGAGCTAAAGCTGTTCAAATATCATAAGGAAATTGTTAGAAAGCAATTTAAATGAAACAGGACAAAATATTCATATTATGAGGATGCAAAAGTGGCAAGGTAGACACATATTTCATCAACATGAATATTCCAGATACATCAAAATATGTTTCCATCAATCAGTAGCGGATCAGACTAATTAAATCTTTGAATATGATCTTATACAATACGTTATAGAACTTTGTGTTCCTATGCCACACCTAGCTAACGGATTTTCACCTCACATATCCATGAACTTCAATAAATTCAGAAGGCGTAAAACATTTGCAAACCAAAAAGATTAAAAATCAGATTCAGGGGTGTTTACATCAACACAAAAATCATTAGGTCACATCTTTGTGAAGCAAATAACTGCATATCCAAACACCATGAACCACGCCATTACTCCCCCAAAGTAACATTATTTTAAGGGAAATTCCCAATGGTGGCCATTAACTTTGGCACATTACATGTGGTAGAAATTCCTATGGTAGCCCATATGCTGTTTTGTACTAAATGTGACCATATTAGTTTGACAGTAAAATAAATTGATTTAGTGTTTACTAATTTGATTACAGTTAAATGCCCATGAATAATTGTTCACTACAACATTAACAGGGTTTCCAACTGTAGCTTATAAAATCAATTCATCCTCTATCCTCTTTCACAGCTCATCTCATCTGTTTGTTAGTACTATCCTCTTTAATTTAATTATTTTGTTTCTCAGAGGAGCAATGGAAGGGAAGTGGGTCAAACTCAATGCTTGTTGGTATTGCTTTTAACCTAGAAAATGAGATGATACACAACTTTCAGTACAAGCAGCAGCCATGGAAGGGCATCTTATAAGTGCAACATTTGCAGGTTGTTCATGAGGAAAATGAAGCTGGACACTTTATTGTAGGTTTGAGCAAGAGTAAATTTTTATGACAATTTTCAGAGAAAGACTGATGAACTATCACTTAAAGAGAGGGATAGAAAGAAAGTTAAATTGGGTAGAGACAAATCCTGCAAGGGTAAGAGGCGCTTTAGTAAATCTTCCACCAACCCAAAGTTAACCTTAAATATTATAATGACACAATTACTTTTTAATCAAGATTAAGGCTGTGTTAGGGAATAAGTTGCAATTTAAGACTACAATGAGATTTTCATAACTTTTAGCTCCAATATATAATGTTCAAAAGTTCAAGGCCGACATTAGGGCTGGAAAAAGTTGACTTGATACAACGTGAAATAAAACAGACACAAAATGTCAGTTAGTGTAAAGCCCTTATGACCCGTTTACATAAGTGGGTAAAAGCGAGTTTTACTATATAATAAATGGGTTGGGTTAGTGTAGAAATTTTCAACCAGAAGCTAACACGATTTCACTGGCTTTTCTGAAGTATATATAAATATTGTATAATTTAGCACATTACAGCAATGAACTATTTCCTCAAAAAAAAAAAAAAAAAAAAAAAAAAAAATATATACATATATATATAGCAATGAACTAACACTCTTTGAATTAAAATTTCAAATGCTTAAAATATTAGCAAATTAAAGGTTAGCTACACATGAATTTATATAATATAACAAATCAGGCATAAGAAAATAATTTCTTGTTTTCCATGAAAATTTAACTTAAAACGGGTTGAATGGGGCACACCAGTGTAGAAGTGTTTTGTTAGATTAGTTAAATGGGTTAGGTTAGTGTCAAGAAGGATTTTCATCATGTTTATTGACTTACAAAACACAAATTTGGCACGACACAACCTTTTTGAGAATTTGCCCAAATTTATACTTTCTCTGAAATTTTATAATTGCAATTGCACTATTCATCACTTGGACATTTACAGTGTTCTCACACTCCCCTTGACAATGATTAGTAATTTTATACGTAAAGAAATAGTCATGTCAATTCTTTATATTCTCCCTAAAAGGTAATTAAAGGTAGTAGTTTTATAAAATTGAACAATGCAAGCATGAAATTCCAAATTGTGTATAATAAAGAGCAGAAAAAGTAAAAGAGAAAGAGTCTCTTACCAACTGCAACCTCAGCCCTGACAAGAGGACTTCCATCTGAAACAACACTTAAAAGGTTTTTAATAATACTAATTTCAGCTCTTAGCTTTTCATCATCATCACACTCTTCATCCCCTCCATCTCCTGAAGAGTCAAATCCAACACCAAGCAAAGTTCCCAATGCAAAGACAGCAGAGGCTCTAACCTGAAAAATAGTCATCGTTGTCTAACTTTATACATGAGTGAAGATATAATTTTTTTTTAAAAGATGACAACACATTAATTGCTATGATGTATGATAGGCTAACCTCAGGTTGGGGCTCAGACAATAGAGACGCTGATATTACAGCAGCACCTGCCTGTAAACCTACTATCTGAGCCTCCGTAAAATCTTCCCACATCTTTCCTAGACAGAGACAAAGCCATTGGAGAAATAAAGGTTCAGACTGAGCATCACTTGGAATTGAATCTTGAAGGTACTTAAGGCACACATCGAGTAAACCAGCTTCTATACAAGCCTCTTGTCCCCGTTTATGCCCATCTACAATGACGGCTAATACAAATGCAGCCATAGCACGCTGCTCAGGAAAGGCTTCTGAGCTCTCAAGAAATCTAATAAAATATGTATGACCCCCATCCTTCACTAGATCAACCTGACATGACTGACATTCCAGCGAAAAAAACATCTTTAGAAAGAATCCAATATATGTATGAAGAGGAAAGAAAATTGGAGGGGGGGGGGGGGGGGGGTGTTAGAAAGTTCTTAAGATACTATGTTTTATATTAACCTTGTCAAGAGCAAGAATCTTTGTCCAAATGAAAACAAGAATTTGCCGCAGTTCAGGTGTCGTAGTTTGCAACAGCTTAAGCACATATGGGAATATACCAACAGACAATGCCTAAAACAAGCACAAACTCATTGTTAATGCAACAAATGCTGTGAGCTAAGAGGAGCAACAGGTTCCAAAATATGAATCAGTAAAAGGAGATAAAGAAGCAAATATTCTCAGTCTCAAATAACTACCAAGTCAACAGCCCAGGGACCCATATCAAGGAATCTCCCAAGAAGCACCAGCGCCCGGAAACGATGACATTGACTAAGAAGGACCTACATCACAAGATTAAAAAAAAAAAAATTCAGCTATGTAGCACCAATATGGATACATATACAAAAATGAGGACAGGACAGGAACTGAAAACAGCAAAACCAAAATTATATATAAACAAAAAAAAAGAAATTACATAATCCTTCTGATTCTAAAAGCTCGACTCATTACTGTAGATTCTTGAATCTAGGAATGCATGGAAAAAGTGAGTTGGAGTAAGATAAAAGTGAATGAAGTAATCCCTCTATTTTTAAATTGACACAGTAGCTTTCGTGCAGAGTTTTAGGAGAAATACATAGGGTGTACAGTAGGGTAACTTGTTTTAAAATTCAATACTAGGATGTGAGATGAGAGAAATAATAATAAATAAATAAAAAAAATATAGGAGTGGGGACCGACGGACCGTGGGGGAGAAAAATTATTTAGAATGTAGTAGCGGGGACCAAAAAAAGATATAATTCTAAATAGTAGAATGTTTCTAAAAAGGTAAAGTGTGTCACTTAAAAAGAACGGAGTAAAAGAGAAGGGGAAAAAAGATGGATAAAGTAAAAGAGAGATGGGTGTCAGAAAAAAGATGGATAGAGTAAAAGAAAGATGGGTGTCAGAAAAAAAGATGGATAAAGTAAAAGTGAGTAAAAAACATGTAAATATTATGGGTAGAAGCGATAAGATAGTAAAAAGGATTTTCCAAAAAAAAAAAAAAAAGTATAAGTGAGTCGAACTTTTTGAAATGGCTCAAAATGGAAAGGGAGTCGAAATTTTGGGAACAAAGGGGGTGTAATATTTCCTCGTTAAAAAAAAAAAGTAAAATAAGTTGTAGAACGTCATAAAGTGGAAGTAATAGAAAGCTATGTTAATCGAACACGACTGAAAGCACGAAGTGTCCGTGTCGACATGACACGACACGGATACTGTGCACTCGGACAGTTCCATTAAGAGTAGAGAGGAAAAAAGAGAAGAAACATGAAAGAAAAACACATCTTGTTCGAAGACCACCATTGATATAGAGAAGATGATTGCCATTTATTAGGAGAATTCACGGAGGAAAGAATTAAAAAAAAAAAAAAAATAGGGGTGGATGTCATGAAAAAATTAAAGCTTTTGTAATATATAACTTATTTATATAAATTTAAATGACGTATAGACATGTCCCCGTACCAATATCGGGCAGAGTCCCCGTGTCCTAAAATTTTGGAACTTGCCAGATCGAACACTTGGACATGTGTCCGTGTACGACACCCGTTCCCGAGTCCATATAAGTATGATAGAGAGTAAAGACCTATAGTCTTCAAACCCCCTTTAAAAAGGTTTTTGAAAAATATCCATATTTGTTAGACTTGTCACACGGGAAATTTAAGGGGGGGGGGGGGGGGGGAGCTTAAATAAGAGCGAAGAGGATGCTTGTCGGAGTGAGAGAGAGAGAGAGAGGGTAACATATTTCTACACCTGAAGAACAATAGGCAACTGCTCTGGTGGCTTCTTTTGCTCAGATCCATGGTCAAGCCATACTTCAAATGCTGTCAACTGCTCTGTAAAGAAGGGGCTAGGCTGAAAGAGAAAAACGAAAAAAAAAAAAAAAAAACACAACACATTACTACACATGAAAACAGATCCCCAGAGTCCTTCAGGAAATTAGGGGCATGGTTCTAAACTTTGTTCATCTCAACTTAAATCCACATTAAATGGCACAAATGCACAATAAGCATAAAAGGCACACACCTGAAACTCCGCAGTTGGATCATTCACGAGTGATGGAAGCTGAGAAAGACAGATTTCAGCAGCCATGTCCCATGCATCCCTATAGTCAAAATATTAAAAAAAATAAAAAAAAATAAATAATAAATTAAAATGATGCAATGAAATAGAATAGCTCAAGCACGGGTTGCAATTACTTACCAAATGCCAATTCATTTAGTACATTTCTAACATACAAAATTATTTAAAAAAAGGAAGCAATAATAGGTTATGTTACATGGACTCGGGAACGGGTGTAACCAAATGCCAATTTATTTAGTACACATGTCTGATCCGGCAAGTTCCAAAATTTTAGAACACGGGGACTCTATCCGATAATTGGAAACGAGTACGGGGACACGTCAATACGTCACTTAAATTTATATAAATAAATTATATATTACAAAAGCTTTAAATTTTTCATTATGTCTACCCCTATTTATTTTTATCAGAATTCTTTCCTCGGTAAATTCTCCTAATAAATGGCAATCTTCTTCTCTCCATCTTCTCTATATTAATAGTGGTTTTCGAACAAGATATGTGTTTCTTTCATGTTTCTTCTCTTTTTTTCGTGAAGTGTCGTTTCAACACGGACACTTCGCAATATTAGTCGTGTCCGATTAACATAGATAATAGGCGACATCAGTGACAGTTTTTAATGAAAAGATTGCTTTATACTCCCTCAGCTCCTAAAAAATTACTCCATTTGAATTTTCACGGACTTCAAGCTACATCTTAATTCATTAATATCTCCATTATTGCACACGTAAAATTAAAAAAAGTTCGAATTCTAGAAGTATACTCCCTTTGTTCCTAAAAGATTGTCTTGTTATATTCTGCATGGTTTCCAGCGCAATATTATAATAAAAATATCTCAAGCTATACATTACAAAAATTTATAAAAACTACATACTTGGAAACTAAAAATTGAGAAGAATCTATTAAGATCCCACTTGACTATATTCAGAAGTATACATTTATCTTATTGTATTAAATTCCAATTACATTAGAATCTCTCAAAAGAGAGGAACGTAGGAGTACATTGTACTGAATCTAACAAGACCCTACTTAACTATAACATTTTCTATAGATTAGTAATTTTTTTAAATTCCCAATTATACGATTATATAAATTAGCAAATGAAAAAAGCGAGTGCCAATCAACAATTTAGACTTCACAATAGAGATAGTAGTCCTTTATATACTTAAAACGCCAAAGGGTTCATTAATTAGGGGATTTTAGGAAAGAGAGAGAATCAAGAGCCTTAATCCTTTTACTAGTTGTTTGGTTTTGTATGTACCTTTTGCTTTGATGAGTTCCACCCAAATCAACCCCTTTCCATGATTTCAATGTCCTCAAACTAATCTACACCTCAGATCTAATGCAATCCACCCCTTTACAATCAAAACCACTCTCACCTTCCCAAACTCCCAAAGCTACCCGAAGTTCAGCCACCGAATACCAACACATGAATGCTACTACCATTATTGCAAGCAATACCGTCACGACCGCCTCACCCAACAAAATCTAACCGCTCTCCCTTACCGAGATCGATCACCGCCTCACAATCAAAACCGCCTCACCCTCCACCATAACCCTCATGCCAGCCATAAACCTTCCTGAAACAACCCACTAACATCATTCCCCCTTTTTCATAAGCCCAAAACTCAAAGATGACCGTACTTGGCTGTAAAACTAGTAATGACAAATACATAGGAATGAAGTTGAAAGTAGCACTACCTTTTATCAATCTTGTTTGATAAGAAATCAATGGCCAATGTGTATTTGTGTAATGCTACTCATCATGGGAGAGAGTTAGGATGCTAGCCGTAACTATAGCTACAATTGAAACCAAGCATGATGTAAGAGAATTTGTTTCTATTATGTTCTAAAACCATACATTACATTTAAACTCCCCCCCCCCCCTTTTTTTTTACTATATTCCTCTCATTTACCTTTCATTCTTCCTTTCCATTTCCCTTGCGCAAACCAAACATCCCCTAAACCTATAGCAAAAGTCTAATCCTCATCTACTCACAAGCTCTTGGAGGGAATCTAAACAAAATTTCTCTAGTAATGTTTCTATTAGGGGGCATTTATTTAGGTTATTCAAATGGTAATGGAATCAACAAAGACGATGACCTTAATTGTTTAAAATGTTAATTTAGGCATTCCCTTTTCCCACTCAATTACCCCAAAGTCCTCTACACTCAATACCCACCCCGCCCCCTTAAGGTTTCGTATACCCTTTCTCTCTACTACTGCCATCTCAACCACTACTTTGACCAACATACCCACACCACACCATTCACTTAATCACTAACCGCCTTACGCAAACACTTGATACCTGCCACCACCACCACAAAAAACCACCTATAACCATCGAAACACATCACCCCCCACCTAAAACCTACTAAACACCACGAAATAGCCTCCAACCAAAACCCAACCCCACCACCCTTAAACCACCACCACCGTCATGAAAATCACCTCTAACCACTGAAACTCATCCCCATCCACCTAACACTCACACAAACCACCATGAAATCAGCCTTCAAACAACAAAAACCCACCCCCACCACCCTTAGAACCACTACTACCCACCCGCTATACTCCACACACAATTAAAACTCATACATCATCAACGCAAAATCAGCTCTACAACGTTACTTACCCAAAGAATCCACCCCCATCCACCATACAACAACCCAACCACTACTACCCACCCGCTATACTCCACACACAATTAAAACTCATACATCATCAACGCAAAATCAGCTCTACAACATTACTTACCAAAAGAATCCACCCCCAACCACCATACAACACCCAACTACTAGAATTAGATAAGAAATCTTACTTTAACCAGAAAGGTTTAGCAACAAACAAAGTAGAAGGTAGCAGCAACAGTGGTTTAAGTTAAGAGGGGAGTAGAGGGGAGAGAGGTGGTGGTTATTGTGAAAAAAAAATTAGAAGGGAAAAATTGGTTGTGGTTGTGAAAGAGTACAAAAGGGAAGGGGTAGTATTGGAATATAGAGTGATTTCCTTTACTTGGATTTAAAACAAACATGAAGACATATTAGAGGCCTAACCTTTCCTAAATGTTTCCCTTTCCCCATCTTCACCCTAAAGCCCCCACAGTAACTTAGCAAAAATAATCATATTTCTACAGCACCAAATAGAATAGATTGTTACTGTGAAAAGCATTAAGCACAAGTCAGTATAATATCCTAATAACATATTCTTCCTGACCAATCTCATTTCAAACTAAATTTCGGCAGCAAATGTCCAAATCCCATTATATCCCTACTTGTTAAAAAGTATAAGAAAACACTTATGAACAGTGTGAGGACAATTATATCCTTAAAATGTGATTTAGTAATTAAACTATTATGAACACTATTGTGACAATTATACACTCTAAAATGTTTATTTACTAATTCGCTCTCAATAATGTTAATTGCTTTTTTTTGAACTCTTAAAAATAGCGTGCTAACATTTATACCCTAAAATTATTTGTTTACATATTTTCACTCATTAATGTTGCCAACAAATAAAAGAGCTCTCCAAAAATGGCTAGCTATAGCGCGCGAGCCACCACAGTTCCTTGCAAACTTCAACAGTTGCAACCCCTTCCTAAACAGCTTTAAAAAATAAGCAATCAAAATATATGGCGAAAAGTCTCATCTTCCACTTCATATAATCGGCAAACAGTTTTACATCTGATAATTTGATATGATGTTTAGACAATCTAATGATAGGAAGATGATCTTGTACAACCAACCACAGTATAAAAACAAAACGCTCCTGGGACTAGACTTGTTGTTACAAGTAAGCTTAATCCCGGGAAGTTGTTCATGATAGTCTCTTTTCTATTCACTAGCCAATCCGCCAAATTGATCAATGCAAGTTCAGCATTGCAAAAACCTTCTTTAACACCAAGGAGCAAGTACTTGGGATGTGTAAGGGAAACGGATCCCTTCCATAAATGTAGTAAGAGTTCACCAGGTTAGGGAGAATTTGCAGTTGAACTTTTTAAGTTTGACCTTCAGTTGCAAGGGGGCAATCTTTTGGGGACATGGTAAATAATGCATATAATATAAGCGTAACATGAAGCCAAAAAAGAATAACACAACACCAAAAACTTATATTTTCTTCAGCTCTTTAACCTTTGCAGCTTTGTATCTCTTCATAATTTCAAGGAATAATAGGATTTAAACCATTCCGGCAAATTCCTTCTTTTTTCACAATTATCTCTTCAAACCTTTCAATATAATTTCTTATGCATCTCCATCATCCTAGAGATAAATTATTAAGTACACCAGATAAAAAAAAAAAGCAACCTCGTCAATTGACATTCGTTGGGCTTCCCTCTTCGGGAGCCTGCATACCGGCCGGCATACTCCGATATTCGTACAATTTCCACTTTGACTGTTACGCGAAATGGTCATGAATAGAATTTTGCCAAGATTCCGATGAAAACCTCTTTATCCACTACGTACATCAGGCGTACACAGGTGAACATGAGGCACTCCTATAAAGCCTATCACCAAACTAATTTTCATGCATAAAGTGTTTTATGCTCCCTTGTGTATTTCCCGCATCATCCATACAAAATTTTTCAAACAAAAGTCGTATGAGGTCAGTATTTAATTTTCTACATCAGCAAATCTCCCTTTCTCCATTTTCTTATAGCATGAACATCTTTCAGCACGTGAAGTCATGACTCCTTGTACTGCCTTATCTTAGATCTAGACCAAAGGCTCAACATCTTAACTCATTATATACCCCCTGTTGTTTGGAGTAACTTTTGTATACATCCGATGTATAGTAATTTATTGTACATCCAAGGTGACTTTTATTAAATTTAGGGTCATTTTTACAATTTTTTAGGTAACTTTTATCAATAAAGCATAAATATTTCGTAACTTTTATTTATATTAGGGTAACCTTTATTTATATTAGGGTAACCTTTATTCATATTAGGGTAACTTTTACTCATTTTAGGGTAACTTTATAACGAATGTACAATATTTATTGTACATCCGATTTTTTTAAAAGTTTGTCTGTTGTTTGGATGAAGATTTGATCTAAGGCAAGCCCATTGGAAAAGGGGAAATCCAATACATGGCTACCACCTCCAATTCTCATGGCATCAACATCAAATACTTTCAGATGACAAATTATCAATTCTGCAAATCCTAAACAAACATGTGTTGGTTGCAGTTTTTAGAGCAATGACCACTTAGCAAGGTGGCGAGTATACTCAATAATTGTTTTTATAAAAGATAATTGATGTTACTAATTTTATAAAGTTAGCCTTGCTAAAAGAATAAATGGTAACATTGTAACAAATTGAATGAGTAAATCCTACAATAATTAATAAATGCCAGAATGCCACCCCAATACTAAGCCTTTTTAAAGAGATGGTACTACATATTTGAAGACCATTGAGAGACATTGCTCGGCTTGTTGTCTTGTTAAGAAGAGAAACATTCTTGCTATTGTAATGCAAAACATACTAAAAAATGAAAGAGAAGCACATAAAAGATGAGTGCTGCTGAAAAGTGTGCTCAAGTTTCATACATACCACATATGATGCTGATGGGTTGGCGGCAACATTGGGTACGAAATTGGAGAGCAGTTGGCTGAACGCATTATTCTCTCCGCTAGTAAAAAGTTGCGGAACAGACTGGCTACTAACAGATCTTGTCTGAATAACCTCTGAAAAAGATCTGACACATGGAAAACATATCAAACATCCCAAATTCACGGAGAACTATAAGACAAAGTTCAAAACACGCACACACATATAAAAACTAATAATAAAATAAAACCAGCTTTACCATGTGGAAGAACATTCCAAGCAATCGTGTCTGTCACTGCTGTAAAAATCCAATTAAGTTCACCAAGAAGTGTTTTACGATCATTTGGACGACCAGGAATTTTGTCTATGAGTGAATGATCAAGAGATTCACGAAGCAAGGACCGTTTGCAGAACCTGATAAATTCACTCATATACAAAGCAAATGAGAAACTATAGAAATGGGACACAACAAGCAAGAATTAAAATATTATTAAAATTAAAGCATGAAACACTCTAGAGGCATCTTTATAATCCCAATTATGAATTATGAACCAGAAATTAAATTGGAGATACATATAAACTTATGAAGTTTGTCAGCTCTACATTTAAAAGCACATGAACTTTATATCAGATCATCTAGACACAGACAACCTACAAAAATATGAAGTTATGTGCCACCTGTGATCCACCTTCCAATTACTTGCTCCTCCATAAGAAGTCTTTTCTTCACCAATCTTATTGACAACATTGACACATCTAGCTTTCACAAAGTTCAGTGTAGCAAAATTATCAATACCTTCACCTTATATTTAGCACTAACACTGTTCTCACATGCATAAGACATTGGCAGAGAAAAATAAATAATAAAAAAAAGATTTTGAAAAGGCATAAAAATCTTCAAATAGCATGAAAGATTTAATGTTCGAAATCATATTCAGGTGTAAGTCTCACTTATGTATCTAAGAATCAGACAAGGGAAATTCTATATTTAAGAACACATGGAAACATTTAAAACTGTCCAAAATTTTGGATATGAGCTGGAAATGAGAGCAATTTATATTGTTAATAAATAAGCTGTTTTAATCCATTGGATTTTACAGTATAAATCTTCTTTTAAAGTTAATTTAAAAATAATTCTTAAAGGATTGACAATCTTATTTCTTATTTAAAGAAAGTAAACAATTGAAGATATTAAAAGAAAAGAAAAGAAAAACAGGAAGTAAGAAACATTTAGGCAAATAACTCAGGCCCTTGATAGTCAACCCTCCTTGCTAAAATGTGAAGACCCCTCCCCCATTATTACAACATATACAGATTATGGGTAACAGTAACACAGCAGAGCAGAAGTGCAGAGCTACCACCACCACCATCAAATCAACCACCTCTCTGATTGTTCTCAGGCCACCACCCACTAGCAATAAGGATACCAGAATGAGGTATGCCTCTCACCAGTGTTTTAAACCATTCCTGCGCATAATAATGACTCAAGATATAGGTCTAAGGCTTTCAATTTCTAATCTGGAAGTAATTGTTGATTTTGCATTCAGCTGAAATCATAATGTTGAAACAGCAAGCACAGAGGAGCTGGGTCCTCCCAGATCTCTGTATAACAAGTCCACACCCAGGTCAAGTTGCACTGTTATACAATGAGTCAAAGCAAAGATGCAAGCCTACAGCCACCAACCCACCAAAGATCAACCACTTCTCTGACTGTTATCAGGCAACCATCTACCGACACCACACTGAGGTTTGCCTCTCACCATTGTTTCATTCCATTTCCATGCATAGCTAAGGCTCAAGATATATGTCTAGGGTTTTAATGTAATTTCTAATCTGGAAGAAATTGTTGATTTTGCATTCAGCTGAAATCATAATGTTGAAACAGAGAACACGGAAGAGCTGAGTCCTCCCAGATCTCTGTATTACATGTCCATAGTCCACACCCAGGTGAAGTTGCAATGTCATACAATGAGTTAAAGCATCACAAAAGGGCAAAGTTGGCTTATAGCACTGCAAGCGAGCCAGTAGGTTGACATATTCTTTCACACAAATCTAAACATTAGCGAGGAACCAAAGAGGCACTGCCAAACAAATCATTCTCAAGAAAGCAAATTTGGTCTTTTTTAAGTGAATCAATTTAATCCACAAAAATGTATAATGGATAAACAGGCAGCTAGTTGGCAACCTTGACTGTATTTCATAATTACTGTCGATGGATGGTGGGAGAGATTAAACAGAGGAAAACCAACAGTGTTTTAGCAATTCCAAAAAGATACTTGTTTGGAAGAACAAGTTAAAGAAGTGAACAAATTCCCTATTCCAGATGAATGATTGATATTGGCAACACTGAATCAGAAGTCAATTAAAACAGTAGCTGCATCATAAAAATTATTTGTGAAAAAAGTAATTATTACCATCTCAAGGCCATCTGGATAGGTGTTGTGAGGCAAGAAGTGAAAACATCAGCAGGAAACTCAGCACTCTGAGGAAGGGTCTCATGAGCTTCACAAGCTGCAAGCAAGATGCAATCCTTTGCAGCGCCAGTGGAAACAGAAGCATCGATAAGCTGTCAAAAATCAGAACTAACCATATCATCCACCACCATATCATCTATAGGATCATAGGAAAAGGGGCTTTTAAGCACCAGCAAAAAAGGTCTATACCTCTATGAAAGCATTAAGAATATTTCCGGCAGCAGAACAATCAAACACATAGATTGATGGTGATTTTAGCCAAGAATCCAACTCAGTGACTGGCAAGGGGATATACTGCGTATAACTCTGCATAAGCGCATATTGAAGCAAACAGTCAGCTCCAAGAGGTAAAGCTAAAAGGGAAATGAGATAGTTTAAAAGGCAATTTACCCTATTGAAGAGCCAGATTTCACCATTGGTTGTTGGTTTTGGCACTCCATGTCCATTGTAGTGAAACAAAACTCTCTCTGTCTTTGCAAATCTACGACAAGTATTACATAATCTCTTCACTTCTTCTACCGTCGGATCAAGCTGGTATTTATACCGAGCCTGTGAAGATACCAAAAAATTATTAAGGAGCAACACCATTTCGAGTCAGCCAAACGAGGGAATATCGAATATGAACATGATGAAAAACAGAAGTGTGTTACGGAAAGGATAAATAGTAGTCACCTTGGGTTGCCATCTTTCATACTGCAAACTAAGGGCCTTTCCAATTGCTTCCAGTGCTTTTTGAGGTGCCATGGCCAATGGGTCTGACACAATGGAGCACAGGTAAGGATAAGCACAAGTGCTATACTTATATCCAAGCAGGCAACAAAGCAACAGTAACAGAAAGGATATAGAAGCTTCAAAACAATGCATCTAAAGATCACACAACCTAATCAAGGATGAAGTCGCTAAGAAAAAATAACTCATCCACTAAAAACACCCCCAACAACCTTCCAAAAAAGAAACAAGGAGAGAAAAACAAGAGCTAGCAGAAACAAAAATAAGGAGAAAAAAATAGGGACAAAAAAATTGATGAAAATACAATGAAAGAAGAGCCCCCCCCCCCCCCAACACACACACACACACACATATATATATATATCATTCCCTCTTAGTCTCTTACCAGTGTTTTATTATTGGTTTCCCTTCTCTAAATTTCATAAATGTGCCAAGGGCTACGTTGAAAAATATTATAACAAAAGTAAATCATTGTCGTCACTATTTCATCATACATTAGTTATGCCCTACACATAATTCTACAACATCAAAATTCTCCACTTAAGGTATGTCCAAATGGCAGAATTTGAGATCAGGCAAAACATCTGTCATAGGCTCATAGCTCCATTCATTCTTTTTGAAGATTCTCCTTTCCCCATCGTTAAGCACCATATATTAGTAAAATGACCGTTTCAAAGTTCCATGGCTTTCACAAATGACATCGTGTTGATTCAGCCACTTCAACAACTTAACAGCAATCAAACTTTTCATACATCTTTTTCGTAACTATTATCTATTCAACTTCATCAATTGTTTCAATGGATGTATTCATACTGCCATTATTGTTTAAAACCCATAGTTAATAAATCAATATTCTGTCATCATCAATGAACCTTTTCAGAGGTTGCTAACCAATTTACATCTACATAGCAATTAATTTTCACATTAAAAATTAAAACAAATAAAAAACTACCATAGAGATACTAAACAAGCTTGATTGACCCTCAAGGCGATCCAAAAACTTTTCATCTCACAACTTGCTCTTTCATGTTATTATGAGAAGTTCTTTAGCGGTCATACTTACTTAACCCTAAAGGGATCTTTAACAAATATATAAGAAAAAAAAATTATTTTCCAGCATAACAGCATTGAGAGTAGTTCTCTTGCCAAAAAAAATATGAAAGTAACAGACAACTCTACACACCAACATTAGGAACATCTCATCTCCAATTCAGTTTAATCTTCATCATTAAAAAAATAAAAAGGGAACCCATCAACTTAAATATTCAGTTGTTACAATCTACGTTATTGTGACTCTTCATTTCACCTCAAGTACCCATATTAGATATCCAACACTCAGACATTGGTATGAAACTAAGAATAAGCAAATTTGCAAAACTCTTGTAGCATTATCGAGTTCGACACTTGGACACATACTTTTGTCTCACACTTCTACCCAAGTCTAAGCAACATAGGTCACAATCAAATGAACAGAAAAGAAGTTGGACGTACCTATCCAGCACTCCAAACGTGCACAAGGAGATATTTTAATAACATCAGGTGGGTCACAACTGATATTTAAACATAGAACAAGAGCTACCATTCCTGTCTTCATCTGCAAAAATATATCTAGTGGTAAGCATTAAAAACAACCTAACTCATAGTGAAATGATAGAAAGAAAATGACACATCAAAAGCCCAATGTATATCCAATTCAAATCATTTCCTAAGAAATTTCTGCACATTATAATTTTATTTTTTTGAAAAAGGTAATTTTTTTTAATTATCATTTAACAGCCTACCCGGTAATTGGCAACTATGATCAATTCTAAGTAATTAACTAGCTGAATGTGCATTATGGTGGAATAAACTTCGATTTCAATACTTCAAGAATCACATAATATCTAAGCCATCATGAATTAGAACAAACCAAACCCCTTGTGCCTAAAAATCTTAGTCAGTAATTAAGGTCAGCCATCCTTATCCTGCCTCTTCCTTTACTTAAATGAGTTCAATTCATAAAAGCCATATGCATATAAACTCAAAAGCTAGCTTTCTCATTAAAATTTCCCCCTAAAGGATTTCTGCAGAAGATATCTCCCAAAAAGGCCAAAGCACCAGCAAAACACCTCTTCATCTTCACCCAATCTCTCAAGTCCTTAGATTAAAAAAGTGCAAGGCGCGCCGAGGCAGAAAGGGTCTTTGAAGCCTAGGCGCAAGGTGAAGGCACGCACCTTTCGTATACGAGGCACAGCTTTATTATCTTTTATTATAAAATTTTTGATATTCTGGTATGAAATATTTAGTCAAAAAAAAAAAGGCAATTTTTTCCAACCCATGGAACCAATTATCCTAGGAAACTACTAAGCAAGAAAGAATGAGCTACTGTTCCCATAATCTTGCAAACAAACAGTTCCAGAGTGTAATTTCAAAGCTGATTTGAGCCTACACAACAGGAGAGCTCAAAGAGTTTTCTGACAGGTAAATACTTTGGAGTATTTCAAAGCTCTTTCTAAACAAAAGTATCACTTTCTAATGTTGTCTTAACAAACCTTGTTAACAAAATATATATATATATATAGACACCTAAGTAACTATTGTGTCGATATCATTTGACAATCTGTTGGTTTAAGAAGAGTTATATCTCTATTGGTTGATACCAATATACCATTTGTCAAACAAGCTTGTTGAGCACTGTAGAATTCCCCCAGTACTGCATTGCATCCTCAACAAAGTAATATGGAATAGAAGATAATCTCAGCACAAGTAAGGTTCACCCTTCGTAAATATGACACATGGACTCCTAACAGTATCACACACAAGAGGACATCTTGTAGTCCTCTATTTTGAAAAATTGGCACAATTGCAGCTTAACCTGAATAACATATACCTAAAACTCAAAGAAATAGACTTAAATTCTTCCCAAATATAAAAATAAAATCAGCGTAAGAGAACTTATAGATTTTTCATACATTACACATTTCCCAAGTCCATATACTATATTCTATCCACACAATATGAAATAACAACAACAACCAAAACAAAGCTACTCCAAGAATAAAAAGGAATCTTACTCGATCCCTAGGCCGCCATTTCGACACCAACCCGCTCTCAGCAGGCCCAGTGGGGACCGAATCCTCAAAACCCTCGTGACGGAGCTCACAAAACACAATAGTTTGGGGGAAATACATCGTACTTGTACTAGTAGAAGTATTTCCTGCAGCAGTAGACACCACAGTGATAGCATTTTCAAAGACACTGCCACCACCGCCACTCGTGCTGGCAGTCTCAATAACCTCCCGGGCACGATACAACTCGACATCATCACGATTCACATACTCATCCAAGCAAGCCCGTCCCTGAGCCAAGGAATGAGGGGCGACCACCCTAGGCCCAGGGAGTAAAGGTCCATTTTCATAGTTCCCTCCTAACATTAAAGGGTTATTATGTACAAAATCCTGCAACACATTAACACCCAAATTTGATTCAATCATCAAAATTAGCTCAAAAAATCACATTAAATTATTCTCGCTAAACACAACAAATTTCAAAATCCCAGCTACAAAATCGCTCATTAGAATCATTCACAACTTCAATAATTACAACTAATAGTTCAATAATCCACCTAAGAAGAACCCTAAATTGAATATAGTGACAAATTAAATTAACGATTAACACTAGATTGTGAAATTGATATTCGATAATTTATACAAAAAGAAAAAGCAAAAAAAAAACATCTTTACCTCAGAAGGTGCTTCAATGGAGGAAAGAAAGGCAAGAAGCAGCTTCAATGGAGGATTTAGAGTAGGCTTTAATGGAGGAGAGAGAGAAGAAGAGGAGCAGCGACGCAGCGTAAACGTGAAAAAGCTCCAAAGGGGGAAAAAAAATAAACATGGGAGAATATGGGAAAAATTCCTAATGTATCTCTAAGATTTGTTGGCCAATTAATCTTATTGGTATAAAAGTAATAAAAAAAATTTTAAAAAAAAAAGTATTTAGTTATTGGTATAAAAGTTTTTTTATTCATAATTTTAGTTATTTTTTATACACTAATTGTGATTCACTGATTTAGTGATTTGTGAATACTATGAGTAAATGGGGTAAGTAAAAAAATAGCATCAAATTTAGGTTTGTAAGACATGAAAAGTGTGTAAATTTTATGTTGTGTGACAAATAAATAAAACAAAAATTAAAAAGTAATTTTTTAAAGGGAAGAAAATTAAGTTAATCTTGACATTTGACTCGTTCTTGCAAATAATTAAACAAAAACAATATTCTACATTTTAATTAAAGCAAAAGATTAGGTTTGTTATTATGCCCTAATTTAATTCCTAATATTCCCTTGTTTCTTAGTTATTCACTTGCATTTTTTTAGCTCTTGGCAACCATTTTCTACTAATACTCTTCTTTAGTGGGTTAAGATTTATTTGACTTTTGTATGATCTAGAAGTTTTCGATCATTTTTTTGAGCAATTGCATATGTCAGTGAATGAAGGTTCTAGTCCACCTAATCAAGCAGAGTTTTTGGACATGATCGGGTGAGGTTTGGGAAGCAACATGTGAAAATATTACTTTTGTATCTAACCTCCACCGTGTCGATTTGGTGGGTTGTCTGGCAGGGGCGGGGCAAACTAAATGGGGAGCCTGTGCGACCTCTTAAAATTGGGCCCTAACCCAAAGTTCTAAAAAATTAAACTTGAATTATTCCAAAAGTTTACTCGTAACTTCTACTTATTCCAAAAGTTTACTAGTAATTGAATTTTTTTTTTAAATAAAATAAAATAAAATAAAATAAGAGTTTACTCTTAATTTTCTTAAAATATAAAATTTGCTTTCTAATAATATCAAATCAAGATCATTTATAGATAAGTCTTTTTTTAAATACAAACGTACATGATAAAGTAACAAACACAAATATTATGACCAAGAGTCCATAGAAATTAGGATATTCATATAAAATTTGGAGAGAGAAAGCAAAAAGTGGATTTGTAACTTTGAGAAAGAATGAGTGTAAAAATTAAAAAAAAAAAAAAGAAAAAAATTCTTAGTTGACTTTTTGATTGTTTTAGACTACTTTTGTCAGATCATGTAACCAAAAAGTTAATGTAGTGGGGTACAGCTGGCGGCCAAATACTAAATACTACTAGTATTTAGTTCCAAAATTAGACTAGGGAGTTTCGAACTCCAGACCTTCATGTTGAGGCCTCAAGTTTAACCGCTGAGCCACGGAGCATTCCAACCAAAATTAGTCAAGCAATAACATTATAAATAATTTTGGGGCCCCTTTTTTATGGGGGCCATGTGCGGTCGCTAAACCTGCACCGGGCCTCCGCCGCCCCTGTTGTCTAGTTATGTAGACGTAGGATGCAAACATGCAGTGGAGCATAAGAGTTTTATCTTCAACACACTGCATGCTCGTCAGATCTAAAGCCAATTTCCTTTAGCACAACAACTTTAAAAAGATATTAAACCCTCTTTACGCATGTGAGGTTGCATGGGCTTGTAACACCCCCAAATCCCCCTCTACGGTATTACTAGAAAAATACGTATAATTATACCGTAGAGATAGATTTAGGCGTATTACCGCCGCGTGATTACGCAAGGCTACCAAACTTACTAAATAAACCAATACTATGTAGCGGAAACTTCAATACTCTTTTATTAATACTTATAAAAATAGTAACATTGTTATGAGTACTCAAAATAAAGACAAGACCAACATTCTTAAACTAGGTGAAGCAAATCCCGGGACTCCCATATGCTCATTCATGACTCCACCTGAAATAGTCAACACTGCTTACCATTACGGTAAATAGGGCGAACCTAAACAAATAAGAAAAATGGATTAGCAAATTATGCTAAATACGATAAGTGCAAGATAATGTAAACTCAATTTATTTGCAAACATGCTTTTAAAATCAATTTCAATAATTAATCCAATAAATTCAAACTCATTATTCCAAAACTGATTCCAATGATTTAATATTCAAAATAATAGTTAATAAAACCAATTCCTTTATTAAGAACCAATTCCTTTTAATCCAATTCCTCACCCAAGTGTGCACACCCCCCAAGCTAGTCTCCTTATATTACAAGGCTATTCTTGAGGAAAGACCCGGTCATACAAAGTCCAAGGCCTTATCAATAAACCAAATCCGCATAGTGGGATTACCAACATGCTTATAAAGCATTAATAATAATAATTCAATGGTTCAATAAATCCTTTTAATATCCAATAAATTCCAATGTAAATCAAACTCCTTTTTAATAATTCCACATACTTTCAAAATCAAAACTTTTTAAATAGATACTTGAGAATAAAATCTCATATTAATAACTTTTCAAAATCAATAACTCTTCCTTGAAAAAACTTTTATTTAATTGAACAAACCTTTTAAAATCAATTCTTTTATTTAAAGACGATAAGTAATTCAAACCATTCAAAACCTGATTTAAAAATCAATCATTCAAAATACTTTTATTAAAACAAATTAAAATCAATACCTCCAAACATAATTTATTTCATAAATCATAATTCAATTCAATTTAATTCAATCACTAATAAAATCATATAAAACATGTTATTCAAACCAATCACTTTCAAAGGTATCTAGCCACCTAAACGTACCTTGATCCTTGCTAGAAAAACCACACAAAAAGAACCTCAAGAACCTTGATTCCGAATATCAATCAACACTTCGCACTTTCAATGTTCAATCACGAATACACATTGCAAATAACATAACCATAAGGTTGTTAGAACATAAACTCAAATCTAATGTGCATGGACTATAAAACTCTTTTAAAATAATAATTTAATATAAAATTATAGCTTTGAAATAGGTATTTGTATTTTAGAAAACTAACCATGAAGAAGATAAAGGAATTGAATTAAAGAGAATTGAATTTTCGTTGGAAAGAATAGGCAGAACTTGCAGAGACCATAACTCCTTCAATATAACTCCGAATTGGGTGATTCTTGAGCATAACCTCAAGGATTTTTCAAGAGGAACAATCTTCTGTGAAACGTCAATACCCCAAAAATTGACCAAAAGTGCCCGAAAACTGGCTTTAAAGATAAACTGGATAATTTGTGTTAAAAGAGGAGAAAAAAAGTATGAAAAGGTTTAGGGAAAAGAAGAAGAAGAAGAGAGAAGAAGAGAATTGGGTTTTTGATGTGAAGAATATGAGAGGTATGAAAGGGTATTTATAGGCTCATGAATGAGGGAATTATGGTAGGAGAATGTAGGAAGAATTATGGTAAAAAGAATTAAGGAATTACTTGGAGAAGTGAATCAAGAAATATGGAAACTTTTGATATTAAGGTGATTAAGAATAATAGAATTTAGGAAAGTGTGTTTGTCATGAAAATAATATGGCAGAAGAGATTACTTGGAGAATAATCAAGGAAGATATAAGGTAGGAAAATAAGATGATCAAATATTTGTGAGATGGAAAAATAAAATTAAGGAAAATAAGAGATTTTGAGGAGATAATTGAAAATACAATTTACCAAAATAAATCACCCAAAAATCCATCATAGTGGTCGAAAATTTGAGCTTTCCTAAGCTCATATTTTCAGACCTCCCTTAAGATATTTAGGGAATTAATTTGCTAGTTTTAAGGAATTAAAAATAATTGTGTAAATAATATTTATTGTATAAAATAACTAATTAAGAAAATACAAATTATTCACTAAATAAATTCACTAAGAAAATCATATTTTCTACACTTAGAAAATCCAAAAATCATAGCTTATTATTTAGGAAATTCTGACCTCCTAATTAAATAATTAAAATATAATTTTGATTAGTTAAAATATCCGAAATATATATAAATAATCCGGTTTTTAAAATAAAATAAATGGATAATAAATCTTATCCAAAATGCAAAAATAATAATTGAGTTTTTAAAATAATTTTGGCGCCAAAATTCAAATATCATTTTGACTCCAAAATTCAAATAGTAAAATAAATTACTAAAATACCCTTTTTAAGAGAATACTAATTAATTAAATAATTAGAAATACGTTTCAAAAATACGGGGTATTACAGGGCTGCTCAAGTGAGGTTTTGCGGAAGCGATTTTCTTAGTTTATGGATTTCAAGTTTTTAGACTACAAGTACTTTCTGTAAAGCTCAACTAAGCATACTTAGATTATTATGATTAGTTTTCTAACTTGCTTACTAGAACCCTAATTTTCTTTTTTTAATTAATTACTTCAAGTTCAAGCTTTCCTCTTCATAAGCATTTTGACAAATTGTTCCATCAAATCAGCTTGCTTTTTTCTTTGAATATTTTGTTCTTCAAAAATATTCAAAGAAGGTATTGCTTTCCTCGATTATGTGAGGGTTTCAAAAGGGATCATTTATAATGAGGATAATTAGATTGTCACTTTTCAGTAATAGAACTTGATTTATATTTTCCAATCCATTGAGATTCCATTGAAAGAATGGAGTCAACCTCAAAAGTAATGCATGCAAGAAGAGTCAAGGTTACCTTAATCCCATCAGATGAATCCAATAATAGTCAATTTATTCTTAAATAATCCATCGAATTTAGTAAAGTATTGAGAAAACAAATTCTAAAATATCAATATTGAGTGTCACTGCGATAGGATAGATTTGACACTTAGTGACATGCAAAGGTACCTCTTACATGTTAATGGTGTTTTATGATGTAACACATTATAATATCTAATAAGAGTAAGTTGGCCATTGCGAAAAAATAAGTTCAGACCAGATTAGATCAGAAAAAAGAAGTTCAGATCAGATCATCGTTTTATGTGCAGTGTTTTATCGCTAATTATCTTTCATTCCGTAATGAAAAAAAATTATGAAAATTACATATTAATAAAATACACATTATTACGAATCTAACAAGACCCTACTTGATATTTTTTTCCTTATAGGTTATCGTACACTTAAGGTTAAAGTTTGGTCAAATCAGACAATCATATCAGATCAGATCAGACCAGACCAGATAAGATAAGTTCAGATAAGCAAAAATAAGGTGAACCAAACAAGGCCTTAGTCCATGTTCTTTATAATTTGGCCTTTTATTTTTTGAGTTAGATCTTGTTTGGTGGTAGCGTTAGATGTAGTGGTTAGTTTTTTTAACCAACTTTAGTGTTTTGACCAATTTAAGAGTGTTCGGTAAGGTATTGGTTTGAAATTGGTAAGCCGTAAGCGTTAGAGGTAATGTTTTAGTAAGTTTTTCAAATGTTAAAAATAGTTTTCAAAGATAGCATGTAAGAGGAAATACTTGTTGATCAGTCTGATTGACAAGTAATGTAAATCAGGGGGTATATGGGTTATTTTATTTGTTTAATTAGGGATAATTTTGTAAGTTTCATCCCTTTCTTCCTCCCTTCTCCATTCTTCCATTACATCAACCCACCTTCTTCCTCCATGAAATCTCAATTGTAGACCACCACCACCACACCACCTAAGGTGGTTAAAATTGCTTCCGTGAAGAAGATGCTATCCTAAGGTGTTTATATGACTCTAATTTTTACACCATTTTGCTACTAGGGTATCTTTTTGTTACCGTTGCAAAGCGGTGCTTGAGTGGTTGTTGAAGAAGGAGGAAGAAGGGAAGTAGAAGAGGGACGCAGAGAGGACCTTTCGCAAAGGAACACGGTGTTGTGATAGTGATGGCGGCTGAGACGAACACGAGAAGACGGAGATGATTGTGGTGGTTCATGGTTGACCAGCGAGATGACAGAGGGATAATGATGCTAGTGCGGTGGCTACGTGATGACCGACGAGATGATAGGGAGTAGATGGAGATGGTGGTGGTTTGTCCCCCGTGAATGGTGTATTATAAAAAAGTGTATTATAAAGGGGTTTTTTTTTTTTTTTTTTTTTTTTTTTTTTTTTTTCCTTTTACATAAAAAAGTGTATTATATTGCAAAACTAACCCACAAAAAAAGCTGATTTACAATATTTTGTCAATCAACCTGATTGAATGGGGCGGCCTCTAACAAGCAGCGTATGGCAAAATTTGGTTACTTTTTATGAGTAAAACAATACTCTAATACTTTAGTACTTCAACTGCTTCATTTGCTAAACACTCACTCCGCTAGTTAGAGGTTACCTACTAGTCTACTACTCACACCATAGTGTTAATTGATAGCTACTCGTTATACCGATAACTACCCGCTTCATGACTATTTAAAGTTACCGCTTCCGCTAGTTATGCCGACCAGGACCATAGTGTGACTAGCACGTTTAATGTTACTCCGTACTCCGTAATTGAATTGTGGTTGCATAAACAAGCATTTTGTACCAAATGTCCAAAGTAAACCACCAGTTCGACAGTTCTCATTAAAGGCAGCATATTAACAACAAAAGAGGAATTAGGGTTTATAGAAGATGTAATGGCGATGAATCCTTCAAATTCCAACTTTTGATTCCTCTCCATTTCAACACTGCGATGTTCTTCTTTCCAAAGATATGGTAAAGATAAATATTAATACGTAGTAAGAAAAAAGTTTAATTCTTTTTCGGTTTATTTTAGCTTTCACTTTTCAATTGAATTTTATTTTGGGAAAATACAGTAAACTAGCCGTTGGATTGTGCCTTATATTGCTTTCAAAATATAGACATTCACATTGCATTAAGTATTTTAAAAATTTCCTTTATTCAGTAATTGATTTATTTAGTTATAGTTTTATCTTTGAATTTAATTAAATGGTTCAATATCTGCCTTAATTTTGTAAATAATTTCACTATTTCAGATTGATTTGCTGTTGGTGGCACAACAAGTGCATTTGCATTTAGTTATGGTAAAATATCTTTGCTTTATTTTAATTTGTTTGATTTTTGATGTTTGTTATGTTATTATGTTGTAACTGAAAATGAACATGTATTGGCTAACATATGAAATTTATTATATTGGTATGGATTTTATATTTTTATGCCTAAACTGAAGATGTAGCCTCAATTGAACATCCATTATTGATAATGACTAGAAGATGGTATTATTGATTTGGAATTTTAGGTTATAAAATATAAATGAGGTAACTTAAAGTTTATTAGCTTGAAATTGTCTGTTTGCTGGTTAAAACTACGAATAAGTTTACCTCAAATTTTAAGTTTTGAGCCTTAGTCTATGAACTTGCAAGGAAAGCACATGATCCAAACCAATCAAATTGTCCTGTTTATAGGTCTAACAGCAATTTCTTGTTGTTTTTTGTATTGGGATTATGGAGTTGGGTGCTTTGCATTTTGTGATCTAAAAGCAAAGAGACTGAATAATGGTGGCCTAGTGGGCTTTAAGCAGCATGTTATGTTTAATAATTTTGTTTTGTCAGGCCTTTATTCAATGTTTCTAAGAATGGCAACTTTTTATGTAGTGGTGCTTCTGTGAATGCAGCCTTGTTAGACTTTCAAAGTGATTCTTTTTTTTTTTTTTTTTGTTGCTAACCCAATTAGCTAAACCAAAGGCTAATAAACCTCTTCTGAGTATCTATGACTTCCTCCTTAATGCGCAATCACACCTTATCTTATGAACTCATGCAACTTTAAGATTTTATGTATAACACCTTAGTTTCCTTGACAATCCACTTGCTTTTTCCATAGGGGTTGTTTGTTTTGGGGGATAGTGGATGTGGTTTAAGGATAATGAAGTGGTAAAAGAATAAGGCCTTGCTATATTAGACCTTTTTTTTTTATAGTTTTTCTTTTCCGTTCAATTCAATCTAGTCTAGTTAGTTTTCTTGTTTTCTCTTTGAAATTTAATTCTATTTGGTCAAATTCAAATCCATCCAGTTCAAAAGAATAAGGCCTAAGTATTTGTGTTTTATTATGGACTTATGGAGGGTGGGAATTATAGTGGATTAGGGGATAGGGATAGGGACAAAACCTCCTCTAATACCTTGGGAGAGGGGGTGCTATAAGGGGAAGAAATATGAAAGGGAGATGAAAGGGCTATGGACTTATGGAGGGTGGGAATTATAGTGGATTAGGGGATAGGGATAGGGACAAAACCTCCTCTAATACCTTGGGAAAGGGGGTGCTATAAGGGGAAGAAATATGAAAGGGAGATGAAAGGGCTATTTTATTCAAGGGTATACTACATATTAATGAAAAGAAAGGAAGGAGAGATGGGGAGTGTTATTAAGGAAAGCACTTACTTTATCCTTATTCAATCTATCAATATTCTATCCTTATCACTCGTTTGCATCCCTGTTATCCCTATCCCTCGTACCTAATGCCCTAATAGAGAACTTTATGCCCTTTTCTATTTTAACGCAACACAATCCATCTAGATACAATTCTTATTGTAATTAAGACATAAAGATTCATTCTAATAGTAATTTTATCCAATCTAGTGGTCATATTGCAAATAATTTAAATAAGCAAGAACATTTAATCTAATAAATTTAGATACTCAGTAATCATGCAATCAAATCAATAGTAAGGGTTAGCCATAATTTCATTAGAATTCATCCGCCAGGCAAAGCTAACACGAGAGGAGAAAATAACCCTAAATTAATAAATCACTCTAGCATAGTTAAAGATGTAAAACAAAGCATAAAGAAAACACCTTATAAAAAAAGCAAGAAAAGAGAGAGAGAGAGAGAGAGAGAGCAATACTTAGTTAACTTTAGAGAATCTTAAAGAAAAAATAGATCATCCAAATTCAGTCCCCAAAACTTAAGCATAAAGTATTAAATGAAAAAAAAAATAAAAAATTAATGGTTGTCCTCTAAAATTGGGTTAAGGAAGTATTTGCAGGTCTTTAGAATATATTAACTGACTTAGCAATCCTGCACTCGAGAAAAGGAGGCAAAGATTTAAAATAGTAGTTCTGCAGTTGATAAAAAAGATTCAGTTCGGACCTTTTCTAGATTTTGTTGCAAGATGAAAAAATACATTGGAAGTTGGTCGAAATTTTGCTTGTAATTTAGCTGACTTGAGTAACATATAACAGTTGTATTATTCTGAATCTTGTTGGTACGTTCATCCCTTTGATAATGTTTGTATTGTTTCTGGTAGCTGGTAGCTGGTGGCTAGTGGCTTTGGGTTCATGCCTACTTTGTCCCAACAATATAAAACCTTGGTAACTTGGTTATGATTGGTTGTGTTTCTGTTTGTGTTCATCCTTGAATCAATCAATCAATCAATCAATCAAAGCCTTAATCCCAAAAGTGGGGTCGGCTAACATGAACCAAATTTGATTATTCCGTGTAGTCATCAACATAAATCTTTCTCCTCCATCCCTTACGATCCAAAACTTCATCCTCACGTAAATCCATGCACTTCATATCCTTCCTCACTCCTTCCAACCAAGTCATCTTTGGTCTCCCTCTTCCTCGTTTAATCCCTCCATGGTCCCACTCTTCCACTCTTCGCACCGGTGCACCCTCGGGTCTCCGTCTTACATGTCCAAACCAACGCAGACGATTTTCCCTTAATTTATCTACAATGCCCGCCACACCTACTTTCTTGCGAATAACCTCATTTCTGATTCTATCTCTTAAAGTGTTTCCACACATCCACCTTAACATGCGCATTTCCGTAACCTCCATCTTTTTAATATGCTCTTTCTTAGAAGCCCAACATTCTGTACCATAGAGCAACACTGGTCTTATGGCAGTCCTGTAGAATTTTCCCTTCAACTTTAAGGGAATGCTGCGGTCGCATAGCACTCCCGTGGCCGCTCTCCATTTAAGCCACCCTGACTTAATCCTGTGGGTCACGTCTTGATCAATGTCACCATTCTTCTGGATGATCGACCCTAGGTACTTAAAACATTCACTCATGGTCAAATCCTTTCCATCCAAACTCACCACTTCATTGCTTGTCCCCCTCTGAGTGCCAAAACGACATACCAAATATTCAGTCTTACTCCGACTTAGCTTAAACCCTCTAGATTCCAACCTTTGCCTCCATTGCTCCAACTTGACATTAACCCCATCCTTAGTCTCATCCACCAAAACGATATCATCTGCGAACAGCATACACCATGGAACCTCATCTTGAATTGGTCTAGTTAATTCGTCTAGAACCGTTGCAAAAAGAAAAGGGCTTAATGCAGACCCTTGATGCAATCCGATTGTAATAGGGAAATCTTTTGTCAACCCTCCGCATGTCCTCACATTTGTTGACACATCCCGATACATATCCTTAACTAGGTCTACATACCTTCGTGGGATACCTTTCTTCAACATTGCCCACCAAAGTATCTCTCTTGGCACCTTGTCATATGCCTTCTCTAAATCAATAAAGACCATATGAAGATCTTTCTTCTTTACCCTATAAAACTCCATCATTTGTCTTATCAAATGGATTGCCTCCATAGTAGATCTCCCAGGCATAAAACCAAATTGGTTATCTGAAATGCTTGTGCATGCCCTCAACCTTTGTTCAATCACCCTTTCCCACAACTTCATAGTATGGCTCATAAGCTTAATTCCTCGATAGTTAGAACAATCTTGAGCGTCTCCTTTGTTTTTATAAACCGGGACCAAGGTGCTCTTCCTCCAATCTTGTGGGATCCTTGTAGCCGTCCATATCTTGTTGAAAAGGTTTGTTAACCAATCAATACCAATCTTACCCAAACACCTCCACACCTCTATCGGTACCCCATCAGGGCCAACCGCCTTCTTAGGTTTCATCTTCCTCAGTGCAATCTCCACCTCTACTCTCCTAATCCTTCGCACATACTCCATGTTGATTTCTTCATCACTCATAGAGGTATCTCCTATCACAACTCCATTACTTCCATTAAATAATTCATCGAAGTACCCCTTCCACCTGTCCTTGTGTTCATCCTTGAGTTATTACTATTTGCACTTGGTGGCTTGGTGCCTTCATTTGTCTATAATTCTATCCTTATTCTCAACTTGAGGAACTTTGATTTTCCATTTATCAGGTGGTGCAGTTCCAGCCTTGGCTCAGCTTGGGTCTTTATCATATAATGCCGCAAGTTATTTTCATCACATTCTTCTCAGGGTGACTAGACACAATTCTAGGACATCCTCAACTTATTAATGTACAGCTGGTTGATAAAGTGGTGTAAGTTTGATGTTATTGCCAATTGGGGACTGAACACGTCATTGTGTACCAAGACTTCACGATCTTGCTTGAGTCAAATTTTGAGGTTATGCTCATTTTAGTAGGGTTCTCTATCATGCTCCATTGCAGTACTTTTAAGTCACTTTCCTTACCATATGTATACGGCTATACGCATGTTTGATATTTTGAGGGCCTAATTCCATAAAGAGGCCTGCTATTCCTCTATTTATTTTCTTTGGCACAAAAATTCCTTCACTTTGTGCCCTCTCTTCCCATTGCTCAGTGTCACAATTCCATTCTTCTTTAAGTCTTTTGCCGTTGTTTGGTGATAACCGTCACCAGCTTGGAAGTTAGGCATAATTTTTTTCTATTTCCTTAGTTACCAATCTACACACTCTCTGCTTTACATTTAGAGTGGCTGCAGGAAATAGAGAGTAAGGTTGCCATCATGGTTTGTCTTGGAGAAAGTCCTTGTACAAGTTTTGATTTGATATTATACATAATTTGTGCAAAACTTTCATGGAAGGTGGAAACACTAGGGAAGGGAAGACCTAAATGCTTAAAAGAAAGACAAAGTGGACATGTAGAGATACCTTTGATTGATCATAGAAAAAAAATGTAAATTCCTGTATTTGGTTCGAGTAGTGCGCCAAAGCAATTGAGCCTGTGTATCAGAAATTCATTGCCATTGAACTCAAATTCACATGTGATCTTGACAATACATGCTTGTCACTTGGCTAGGTCTTCTGTGTGTATTAGGACTTGGGTGTGATACTGAATTAAACCAACTTGTTTTTGATTTTTAATTTTAAAGGTATTTGATTCAATGAACAGTGTAATTAATCCAGTCATTAGCATGCAGCCAGCTTAAATGCTTGACAAATATAGTAGTCTACTACGATATATTGGAGAGGCTTATTCACTCTTCCGCTGAGTCTTATTTCTACCTCTTCCTGGATGAAAAGCGGACAAGTTGAACAGCAGCACATAATAGCTGCTTCGCATTACTTGGAAATAAAACACTCAGTAATGTAGATGTATGCTCAGACTCAATATTGTAGCAGCTGATAAGCCACACTTTGTCTTGTTTTGTTGACAGGAGAAGTGTATTGAGAAATAATTACCAAGTTCTTTGACCCATGTCAATCGATTTTAGTTTTGTAAGCATAAGAAAATTCTGAGATTGAATGGTTATTCACCTTCAGTGCTAATATATAACCACAAAATCTAGCTAGCTTAGGGGTGGCGAAAATTTAAAGACTTGCAAAATTCTTAAAAGTTTTAAACTACTATTTTTTCTGGGTGTAGAAATATCTTACATACCTCTGAGGTTGCTTGATGAAGGCAGCGATATACTGTGCCTATTAAGAGCGTACGTCATCAAGTTTAGACTCCATTTACAGCCAACATTACTATGCATATGTTGAACATAAGCACTTTGTCACTAGCAAAATCTGGAAAATTTGTGTTTTATAGCTCTGATTTAATTCTCTCAGAATCGCAGCATCCAAATGATGCGTCCTATCTGCAGTAATCAGTTAATCATATATGTAGGATTTTCTTTCCTTCTGATCTTGACCTGTAGATTGATACTGTTAGTAGGGACTTGTATGGTCAATGATATTGTCATTTAGCACTAATGTTGAGATTAAGATGTTTATTAGCCATTATGCCAGTATCGACGATCACCATCTGATATGACAAGTTGGTTAGTAGGAAAGTGTCAAGAACATCAGCTAGGAACTGCCTGTTACATGGATTTGAGAGGACATTTCATGGCTACGGTCTCTTTCCCGAGTGTCTTAGTAGTGTTGGACCTGTTGGTATCTACTATCTAGTGTATATGGCAGTAAAATTTTTCGTAGAGCGATTAAATTGCTATTCTAGCTATAATCTTTTTGACTTGAGTAAAACTAGATTGCAGAAATTTAAGTTGGGGTTATCAATCAGAACAAAGGATGTAAATTTGTGTTCTGATGATGATCTCCATACCTTTATCTTTTCATAAAAAAGTATTCTGACATATTGTAATATCTGCTCCTGATATACAGGATTTAACTTCTATCATTATCTATGGTGTTATCAGTTTATAAAATTGAAACAGATCTATGTCCCTTATACATCAGTTTATTGCAGCAACTGGATTTTATGCTCCATGCCATTACTGCGTTCTTAGTGTTTGATAGATAGCCTATGTTATTCGATAGTTTTCAGAGATAACGATCAAATGTTAGTGTGATACTACAGATCTAGGAGCAGCTTCTGCTTTTGCTGCAAATTGGAGTTCCCAAATATCAAAATGTATACCAGGTTTCTAAAGGTTAGCTTGGCCTATCTTCTTCATGCTTGAAATCTGAATTTTTTGTGTCAGATCAGTTTCAGGAAAAAGTGGGTTTCAGAACTGTTTGAACTTCTCTTAACAGGATTAAGTATAAGGACTAAAACTTTTGAACCTTTTAACGAGTTGAAAAATGAAACTAACAACTTGGATGACAACTATCTTAGTTGATTGAATTGAAAAGTGGACAAAAATAAGGTATGTCTACATTATTGTCCTTTGCGGCTCTTTAGCTGATTCCCTAGACACCCAAAGAATGATAATCAACAACTTTGGTCCTCTAATTTTAAAAATGCTCATGTTCTTGCGTGCAATAGCATGAAGATTGCTTTTGAACAACACATTTTGCATACATTACATATGTCCCCATGAATTTCATTAAGTCATTTGTTAGTGAAGTTGACTTTTATGTGAATTGAATTACTAGGTTGTATGCAAGTTTTTGGATCCATTCAACTTAATTGAATTTCTCTTACTGTTGTAGGAAGACAAGATTAACAAGATCAACACACAAATCCACATCCCAAGTCCTCATTGAACCATATACAAACAGCTAATGGCTCTAAGAATGGTTAGTCTCATTCCTTATTGCATTGAGTCACACTGATTTCTCAAGTAAGATCACTTTTTTTTTTTTTTTTTTTTTTTTTTTTTTTTTTTTTTTGACATTTTGACCATTACAAAAATTCAAGATCACATAAAACACGAGTTATAAATTATGAATTACTCTGTATTATCAACACAATATAATTATACGTACAAATTCATATATTCCTCTGTCTCACATTTTTCTTTACCCTTTGACTTTAATGTCAAAGACTACTCCGTTTCATATATTCCTTTACACATTGACTTTAATGTCAAAGACAAGTTTGACTATTACCTACGTACTATAAGAAAATACGTTTACATACGAGATCTTAATAGATTTGTAATTCTCTCAGTAAGTGCAATTGAATTATTAATAAATTTTAATAATAATAATTCAAACATACAAGTACATAATAATGGCCAAATAAATGTAGGGCCAAAATGATTTGAGGATTCTTTTGGTGATTAATTAGTTCACAATCTCTCCAGCAAAGCAGCAGTGATACTGAAATTAAAATAATTGCTTAATATCATCCTAAAGAAAGAAAAAAAACAAGTAAATTTTATGCCTAAATTTGTGTACCCTCAACTATTTACTTGACCATTAAATAAGCGTACTAACTCCAGCAATATGGGGGATACATCTTTCGTAAACATCTTCATCACTAGTTGTAAAATTGAAGAAGATGATAACAGTTGGAACAAGTATTACTCTCTTTAATTCTTTGGACAACTATTAGCTAGTTGCCCATATGGTCTTAATACGTCCAACCTGTACCCATAAAATCATATGCCCCCACCAAACGAGTAAAACCTCTATGTGATGTAACAGGGGGATGAATCCCGAAATTCCGAATTATCGACAAGATAGGTTACAATCAAATTTGAATTACTCTGTAGTCTGTACTTTAGACGAAGTATCTTTTACCGATTATGTTTATTTAGTTACAATGATTTGATTTTTACTTTATTCAAGCTTCTGTATAAAATAAGCTCAAAACTCGATCATGTTAATATGTTAGGAAATTTTTTTTTTTGAGATGTGTTCAATTCATTTGAATTATACTAATTTGAACTTATTTGGTTTGGGATGGACTAACTTGAACATACCCTAGTAATTGAGCTTTTTTAGCCCTTGTTAACCTCTATTAAAACTTATTTTTCTTAAATTTAACACATTTGAATTTATCTAAATTTATTACTCCATAGTTTTTATTTGGAACTTATTTTTCCTTGAAACTGGTGAAAGTAAGTAAAGAGAATAGAGCCTTAGAGAGAAGATATTTTTACAAAAAAAACCTAGTCATTTTCGAGAGATAAATGTGCCTATGTGACATTTCTAATAGGTTAATCCAACATGTGTCGCAGTTGTTGTAATAAAATCCGTTAAAAGTAAAAGCTCGAGAAAAAACAAAAAAAACGCGATTTGTTAGTAGCTTAGGAAGACCCTAGTGTGAACTCAATAATGTTAAAAAGGTCAAGACACACAAGAGTGTACAAATTGATTCATCACTAAGACGTGTTGTAAATTAAATTTGGCAGTCAAAAAATAATGGCTCAATCATCATAAATTATGCAATTGGAGAAAATAAAAATAAACTTTGTATACTATATTAATTGCATAAAACCTGCCATTTCCCTGCTGAACGCCTACCCAAATTAAATTAAATTGTTTGTTACATAATTTCCCATCTCATGCCATAAACCAAAGAATTATTCAAAGGCGCGCATTCAATTAAAAGTTCGTTGGGGTAGTTGGTATAGTTGTACCATCAATCTTAATAACCTCATCTCTTCTCTTTTTTCCCACGTTATATTCTCTTGTTCGTTGGTCTACTTTGTATCTTCTTACATACTTTCTTTTCCCTATAAATTACCTTACTCTTTTGCCTCTTTCCCTCCATCCCAAATTTTTTGGAAACTTTCATTTTTTTTTTTTACATAAGTTCTCTCCAAAAATGCCACAAGAAATGAGTCGAAACACGGAAGCCAATGGTGCTAGGGGTGACAACAAGATGAGTGGTAACGATAATAATAATAATAGTAACAATTATAAGCTTCCGAACTTCAATCAATCGGTCCGATTGAAGTACGTTAAGCTAGGGTATCATTATTTAATATCGAATTTTTTGTATCTAATGTTAGTCCCTTTGATGCTTACGGTCTTAAGTAGTGTACATGTTTCAGTACATTCGCTCCAAGGGTTGGTTCAGTTGTCACTAGACCTTGTTAAGTATAATATGGTCACGGTGTTTATGTGCACGGCCTTGTTGGTCTTTCTTGGTACTCTATACTTCATGAGTCGGCCTAGAAAGATATACTTGGTTAACTTTGCGTGTTACAAGCCCGATCCATCTAGGAAAGTTAGTAGGGAAATTTTCATGGATCGAACCTATAGAGTCGGGGCTTTCACACAAGAAAACATAGATTTTCAAAAGAAGATCTTAGAAAGGTCGGGTTTAGGTCAAGATACGTACTTCCCCGACGCTTTGATCAACGTTCCACACAACCCGTGCATGGACTTGGCTCGAAAGGAAGCCGAATTGGTGATGTTTGGAGCCATCGATGAATTGTTGGCTAAGACTAAGGTGAAGGCTAAAGATATAGGGATTTTGGTTGTGAATTGTAGCTTGTTCAACCCGACACCGTCTTTGTCCGCTATGATTGTTAACCACTACAAGCTTAGAGGCAACATTTTGAGCTACAATCTTGGTGGTATGGGTTGCAGTGCTGGTCTCATTTCCATTGATCTTGCCAAGGAACTTCTCCAGGTATTTATTTATATAATTTTTAATACTACCTCCGTTAAATATTAGTTGTAACTTTGAAATATTTTATATCTCACAAATAATACCATAAAATTACAACTAATACTTAAAAGAGGTGGTATATGATCACATCATTTACATAATAACATGCTTAATGAATCTAAATCAAAATTTAAAATTATAATTTTCTTGATATATAGGAATATAACACAACACTTGATTTTGTTGGTGGGAGTCATTAAGAATTGTAGAATAATGTAGCTCAAATTTGGGCAGTTTCTTGTGGAGTGATTAGGATTCCCTTAAAAGTGAGGAATAAAATTGCTCACTTTTTTTGTTGTCCTTTTAAAAAATGTCCCCTATTTCGTAAGCCTTTCTAACTTTCTACATATGTCAAAAGCTACTCAAAAATTTTATAAGACAGACCAAAAGATGAACCACAATGTTACTCTTTTTATCATTTCTTTTACCTCGTGTAAATAATGGTAAAATGGATGTTTATGTACACTCAAAGTAATAAATAGTGTTGTCAAAAAAAAAAAAAAAAAAAAAAAGTAATAAATAGAGGAATTACACATGTTTGACTTTTAGGGACATTTTTGGAATTTTGAATTATATAATATGGAGTAGCATAATTTAGATTCTAAGATCCACTCTCTGAGATTTGTACAATTTCCGCTTTAAATTTACGCATAGTGATAACTTGTTAGTTGTTACACTCTGGATAAAGAAATGTTTATAGTAAGATCATTAAATTAAGTGTTCAGCTAGTTAATATTGATAACAAGAAAGCATAAAGGGTAGGTCAGTTAGGTCAAGTACAACAACAACTACTACTATATCTTATTCTTTAATTAATATTTTAATTTAATTCCATTGTTCTTATTGGATGTACGTACACATACGTATGTCCAATTGTCCATGAATAAGATTATAATTGTCCTTAAATCTTATGTTGCTTATGATTTCCCTAAGAAAGTTGTTAAATTAATTATTTTTATAGTGATATTCATTGCATAATTGTTTTTTTTTTTCTTAGAAGATTTAATAATTAATTACTCTTTGTACGCAAATGTAGGTACATGGCAACACCTATGCTCTGGTAGTGAGCACGGAGAACATCACACAAAATTGGTACAAGGGAAATGATCGATCGATGTTGCTATCAAATTGCCTCTTCCGTAAGGGAGGCGCTGCCATCCTTCTCTCGAATCGACCAACTGATCGACGTCGTTCTAAGTACCAACTTGTACACACGGTTCGTACCCACAAGGGTGCGGATGACAAAAGTTACTCTTGTGTATACCAAAAAGAAGACGAAGATATGAAAATCGGAGTTTCTCTCTCAAAAGACCTAATGGCCGTAGCTGGGGAAGCCCTAAAGGCTAACATTACAACCCTAGGGCCATTAGTCCTTCCCGTGTCTGAACAACTATTATTTTTTGTCACACTAGTCGCGAGAAAAGCATTCAAAATGAAAATTAAGCCGTACATTCCCGATTTTAAGTTGGCAATTGAGCATTTTTGCATCCATGCTGGTGGAAGGGCGGTGTTAGACGAGTTAGAGAAGAACCTCGATCTCTCATCGTGGCACATGGAGCCGTCTAGGATGACACTTTATAGGTTCGGTAACACGTCTAGTAGCTCATTGTGGTACGAATTGGCTTACGCCGAAGCTAAGGGAAGGATCAAGAAAGGCCATAGGACATGGCAAATTGCATTCGGGTCAGGATTTAAGTGTAATAGCGCGGTTTGGGAAGCATTGAAGACCATTAATCCAGCAAAGGAGCAAAACCCTTGGATTGATGAGATTGATAATTTCCCAGTTCATGTTCCAAGATTATCTCCTGTTAATAGTTCCTAATTATTCTTATTATTATTCTTAATTTATCGCTTTCTTTTCTAGTAAATGTGAAATATAAGTATTAGTTCATCTTATATTTTACAAGAAACTTGAACAGATATCATTTATTTCATCTATATTATGTAGTTTGATTGTTGTAGTTCACAGAAAAAAGAGCTTTGGACGAGATTAAATTTGTTATATTTTTTGTTGATTCTTTTGTTACAAATGCGAGCTAATGATAATCAAAGTGTGATTTTATTAATCTTGTATCCACCAATTCTTATCATTGTCCTTATGTTTTATTTAATCTATAAATTAAAGATAAGCACAAAGAGTACTGATGTAGACTATAAAAACGTGTTCCCAAGTAGCGAGAACTTGCAACTCGAATTTTCTTTACAACTAAGTTGTAGGGCCTGTTTTGATTTACTTAACTGAAATGAAATGAATATTTTATGAGAAAAAGAAATTAGGAATTGAAATGAACTGAACTGATTGGAGTTGAACTGAACTGAAATTAAACTGAAAAGAACAGGCCCGTACTCTTGTACATATATTCGAACTCTGCGTAGTGGTGTGCGTCGTAGCAAGCATATGAGGCACACTCCTATGTCTTTCGGTGTACGATCAAAGTTGTGCAATAGATCCAACCAAAGACAATTTATTGACAACCTAATCACAAATAATTCATTAAATACACACGTCAATTAAACTTTGATCTTCACATCTTATGTTAAATTATAGTAACGACGTGTTGAGTAATCACAAAACCCCTTTATGAACTATTATAATTAATGTTAAAGAGAGTGAGGGATAGCTCAAGTGGTTAGAGCTTCCCTCCCGATTCCAGGGGATCCTGAGATCGATTCTCACCCCCGCCCTTGTGGCTCTCTAAACACCAAAAAAATAATTAATGTTAAAAGACGTTGTAACCACTAGGTTGGTGTGACAACAAAAAAATACATTGTCTTTTTTTCTCTGTTTTACCGCTCTTCCATGTAAAGGATATTCAAATCATTATTAATTATTGTGTTAATCGTGTAATTCCTCTATTTACTCTTTAGGTTGATAGTCAAAGATTTCCCTAACTCTTAGCTAATATACCTAGTCTACTTTTATTGCTTACTCATGTAGTATATATATACTCTTATACTCATCAATATAATTTAAGTTTTTCAACATTCTCTTTCTCATAACTCTATCACCAAATACAAAACCTATACTCTTCCACGCATAACCAAAACCACCCTAGTTTCTTGACCGAGCTTGATTAAACTGTCAAAAGAGCAACTCATCAACCAAAAGTTTAAGCTGGTAGAAGTCTAAAATTGGTTTATATACGCTATCATGCCCTCTTACATGAGAGTCCATTGGACTTGAATGTGGATGCTATTATGCAACTTGGGCGTCCTCATACCCAGTGCGATATACTCCATTTGAAAGGAAGCAAGGGCAGATCCAAAAATTTTTTATAGACCGGGCTGAAGTTATAAAGAGGGATATGAGTATAAGAAGCCAACAAGGGAAAAAAAATATGCAAACAAGGGAAATTGATCTCTTGACCTTCCAAATCTATGCAACAAGTAAATAACCAACTAAGCCAACCATAAAACTTAAATATTTGTACAAGGTTTTTTTTATTTATACAATATCAAAAATCTGGGCATTGGGGGGGGGGGGGGGGGGGGGGCAAGGCCCGAATAGGCCCCCCCTTGGATCCACCTATGAAAGAAAGGGTAGATGAGATTTGAACCTGTAACCTTCTAGTCATATTGGCTCTTAATATCATGTTAATAGATCAATTCAACAAAAAAATTAAGCCGATAGCTAAAGTCCAGGATCGATTATAAAGTCTATCATCATTTACCGCCATTTGCAACACCTCTAGACCAGCTCTTCCCCTCGACAAAGAGGTCGACGAGCTAGAATTCAACACTCCTTTAATTTACTCCCCCACTTAGAATCGCCGTCCTTCTATAAAATGAGTGTAGCAGCAAATTTAATATGAGAGGTTTCCCATCAAATTCTAAAATTTTATCCATAGCCCGTTAAAATGCCCGTACAACAAATGAAGGATTGAAATGTCAAAATTTGATAAGCGTAACCTAACAAAACCAGTACTATGTAGAAGGGCAAGTAAGGGTCGGATCCCAAGACACTATGATTCAACTAATTAAACAGACTCAACTAAATACTAAGCAAGTAACCAAAGTAATAGTGAGAATTAATAACTAAAAATAATTAAAACGATTACCTAAAACAATTGACTTGTATAGTATACCGGCTAGTAATTGAAGTCTTCGACCATGCATCTTAATGGATGTATCATCTTATCTTAACTATTACGAAATGAGTCTCATTTGTTGGTTCTTAGAATTTGGATGACGTGTCTCGAATATTGGGCACCAAGTCTCAACTTTTAAATCTCATATTTAAAGCTCCTTGATTTTAAATTTGGCATTATAAAGTACGAAATATAAACGCATGGTAAACCTTTTTCACCCAATACTTTTACTTCACGTTAATTCATTGTTATTACATAAGGAAAAAGTTAAAATTAGCTTCAAAATCTAAAGCAACTTTAGCTGAGTATACTTCAACAATGCTTAATATAATACAATCACAAGGATTTTTAAGTAGTTTTGGTTTTTTTTGAAAGAAATTTACAAGTAATTAGAGGTTAGAAATAGAAAACGACATTTATTGGTAAGGTGTGGGTCGTACTAAAATGCTCAAAAGTAGCCAGAAGCTGATGAATATACCACGAAATAATGCTGACGCTCAAGGACCCATGTAACATTTGGAATAATTAGTACACAACTGCACACACTATCGACTAGACCCTTGGAATTTATTATCGATTTCGAACTAGTATTGGTGGAGATTCGACACCTGCTTATAGACTAATAGTAGAGAAGCAATAATTGGAGCTCTAATCTCCGAGTAGAATGAAGAACAAAGCGAGGAAATCATGCATCAAATGTTGTAATATCAACTGTTTATATTGTATTACGCCCCCTCACATGAGAGCCCTTTAGGATTGAAATGTAGATGCAACATGAACCCTCCGCATACCCTACGTGAAATATTCCACTTGAAAATAGGGTGGATGAGATTTGAACCCGTGATTTATGTGTCACAAAGGCTTTGATACCATGTTAAAGGGTCAATACAACCAAAAATTTAAACTGCTAGTTGAAACCCAGGAATATGCTTTATACAATATCAAAAAATCCAAACCTAAACTATTTAAGGGTGGTGTGATTAACTTTTAACATTAAAAGTTATATTTAAGGGGTAAATTTTTTGTAAAGAGAATAACCTTATCATTGGTTGATTTACACTATGTTTGGATAACAACAGTGAATGGGACATGGGCAAAGCCAGGATTTTTCAAGTCTTGGGGGTCGGACTATTAATAGATAAGATAATTGAAAAAATTAAAATGTACTAATATTTTATTGTTACTAAAAAAAAGAGTTAAATTTTACTCTATGATTTTTCATAATAGCAAAATCATCAGATCAATAAAGATTCAACACTAAAATTTACCGCAATCTCTTATTAACTTTTGTATTTAAAAACAAATCTAGTGTTTTTGATTTCATGATATCAATACAAAAACAATAATTATCAATTTAACTAGCATATAACCCTAAAAGTTTGATATTTCATATTAAATGTAAGCAATTAGTCTAAAGTTCCACTCAATTGACAAAAAATTAGCCAAATTTATTAAATAATATAAATATATTAATCTTTATTAAAAAAACCCATGCCCAAGTAGAATAAACAAAGCCTTAATAATAAAAAAATAAATAAAAAATTGTTTGGGATAGGATTCGATCCCAACTCCCTCTTGAAAAACACCACTCCTTAACCAACATTACAAGCCTTGTTTACTAAAATTTATATCTCTTTAAAAGTATATGTATGTAATAATTTTAAGGGGGCCATAGCATTGAAAACATGGACTGCAAACCTAGGTCGGGGAGGCCAGGCCTCCACCAGCACCCCCTTCCCTTCGTCCCTGGAAGGGAAAGGGAGGGAAAGGAAAAAGAGGGAAAGGAAAGGGAGGTGAGGGGAGGGAGAAAGAGACCTTTTATTTTCCTTCCAAATCTCTCCAACAATGGAGGGATTTGATTTATTAAAAGTGGAAGGAAAATGGATCCCTCCAATCCCCTCCCCTTTCCCTCCTTACATTAGATATCTAAACAAAAGAGGATGCATCCCTCCATTTCTCCTCTTTTCCTCCATTTCTCTCTATCCAAACATAGCGTTAATTTTATATTCGAGTAACTTTTAATTTTATTTAAAGTAATTTTATACTCAAATTATACTCCGTACCCCCTCCGTCCCCAAAACTTTGACCTTTTTGGATTGATTTCGCGGTTATTAAGAAACTTAAATAAAAAGAAATAAAAACATATTGAAAAGATAAATTAACATGGGGTTTAAAAAAAGTAGAGAGATAAAGTATTAAAAATAAATGAAAAAACAAAATTTTATATGGGGAAGCTAATTTTGCACAAATATTGTTGTAAATTAGTGGGTATTTTAGTATAAATGGATTGGTCATTTTGGGACTAAAATTAGGCCAAAAGGGTCGAAGTTTTGAAGACGGAGGAAATAATTTTTATTGTAAACCTGTCCTATTTAAGCTACTACTCTGTATGATTTGACGTGGCCACTAAATTCTTTTTTAGAGGATTTGATGTGGCCACTGTTATTAATTGCACACGTCTTTGTGTACAATTGACTGCCAAACAGTTGGCTCTGAATAATTAAGTCATCAATTATCCGTAACAATTAGCAAATATTAGCTTGATAAGGTATGACTAGTTAAATTTAGACGACAATCACCCGTGCAAGTTTCTTATTTATACGAAAAAGTCCACTTCAATTGTTCTAGATGCCAAAAGAAGACTGTATAAAATGTAATATGAATATAGGGAAATTACCCTTTTTTATTTTTATATATATTTTTTTAATAAGAGTGTCAATTTACTAAACTACCTTTTTATAATAATAGTTGGGTCATTTTCAATATTTACTCACTTAAATAAACATATTAATAACTGAATTCATAAATTATGAGAAAATCGGTGTAATAAATATAATAAATGTTTATTAAGTTGGAAATTTATCGACAATTCACGAGAAAATCGGTGTAATAAATGTTTATTTATTGTCAATTTTTTCTATTTTTAACTCCTTATATGCAGCCCTAATTTTAAATATAATAAGAAATATTTTATTTTGCAGATAAATTAGTTTTCTATCGTGCGTGATTATGAATTTTGGATGAGTTTTACTCATAAATAAGTCACTTTTTTTTCGGTTGAAAAGAAAATTACATCAATTGAAATGCAACCTTTTCGTGAGTCACGTCTCCCTAACCATGTCTACTATGCACTTTTGACTATGATTTTTATTTTTATTTTTTTTTAAGTTTAAAATAGAAAATTACTTTTAGTATATCGTGTAAGAATGGTAGAACTCAAAGTATATTAACCATTAAGGTTTTTGGTCCTTCCATTAAATTAGCTCCATGCTAAACAAATTAAAAATTTTAAAATACAACAAACAGTTTAAAGTAATTTTGATTGAGTTGATCATTTAATTTAACAGACATTGTTAATTTTTCCATGTGCCACCTCTCCATAACAATTGCTTTTCATTATTCTATAAAATAACCTTTCATTCTACAATAACTACTGTTTTTCCAATCCTACTACGCTGAAACAAGTGAAGAAAGCTAGACATTTTCTTCATAGTTTTCTTTGTTTCTTAGAAATTAAACTCACTTGTAGAGCTTTATTTACTTATTCTTGCTTAATTTAATTTTATTGAACTTTATTTAATCTTGCTTATTTTTGCTAAAACTTACGAAAAAATTAGCTGTGTAGACCAAATAGTTTAATTAAATCAATCTAAATTATGAGTGTGTAGTGTTGAATGTTCTTGTCATCATGGTTTTTATTTATATATTTATTTTATGGAGGCCATCTCATGACTCAAATTTTAAGTAATGATTTGTGGAATTTAACAAATAACAATTGTTTTCAACCATTAAAAAAGAATAGATTATATCCTGTGTTGACTCTAACTATACCCTATATGATGACGACCTAATATAATATTATTTAGTAGAGCAATCTCACTATGAAGCATGATGACACATGAACATGAACATAAACTTGTGAGAGATTAGGCGGTCTATTGACTTGCAATCGAACACAAAAGTTAATTGTTGATAAATGAAAAACACGTAGAATAATTGGAGATGGAGTGCAAGTTAGTAGCCCTAGGCCCTAACCGTGCGTTGTAGAGGTAGTTCTAATGCAAAAAATAACGTTGGTTATTTGTGTTTGGTAGTTGAGCTAATGTTTCTAATTGCTCATGGATTAGAATTAGCGTGCCGACTAGCGAGCGATGGCGACTATTGAAGTATTTTAGTGCTATAGTTTTTGTTCCTTCACACTTCACAAATTAGTTAATTATTAATTTTAATGAGATTGTGAGAAATGAAAAAGTATTATTGAGTCACACTTTTTGATCAAACCTAGGGAGGAATTAAACAAGGAGGTCAACGTTTCACATCTTTATCAAACGATGTTTAACTTGTATGTAATATAGCAATATACTAATAAATTAAATAGATCTTATCCTAATCATTAGGGGGGACTGTAACCTAATCACTTAGAATTGAGCCATGAATCCAATTAGCCCAAAAGGTGAAACAGGTGGAAAACTGGGAACACCAAAAAGAAAAGAAAAATAAAAAATCAATACTCCATATAATTTTTATAAGTATTTAGAGGACTACATGAGTATTTTCACCAAAATGACTATGGTTATTTTTTATTAATGAATTTTTTTTCTTCAATTCAACCAAAAGTTTAACCTGATGGTTAGATTGATCTATATACTTCGGCCTATCACATCCCCTTACGTAACATTTGTGTCACATTGTCTATTGATACCATAATGGACTAACTTAACCAAAACTTTAAGCTGATGGTTGAATCTTAGGATCAATTTATATACCCGATTAAAAATATACCAATATACTAAAAGGCAATGATCTGAAGACAAAATATAGACGAGATTAATATATTTTACTCCATGCTTCATTATCATTTTAAAAAAAAAATTGATCAAGCTAAATGACAAGAATGGTTGATGTACTTGTATTAGGATTTAGGGGGATGTGGGTGATAAAGTCTTAAAGAATGTACGTGAAGGTCTTGTACTATTTTACCTATTAAATTGATATAAATATAGGGCATGTTCTTATTGATTGAAATGAGCTGAATTGAACTGAACTAAACTGAACTGAACTTATTAGAGCTGGACTGAACTAAACTAAACTGAATTGAGTTGAAATGAATATTTTATGAGAGAAGAAAATTAAGAACTGAACTGAACTTATTAGAGCTGAGCTGAAGTGAACTAAAAATAATCTGATGAAAACAGAGCCATAATAAATATTGTTAGGGCCAACAAAAAATCCAAACAAGATATTTTTTTTACCAATGCATGCCTAGTATAATTCCATCATAAAATCAATGATATTATTATGGAGTATTTTGTTTGAATGTCAAAATAAACAAAAATGAAAATTTAGACATTGAACATGTATATACAATGTGTGCGAAAAGTAAATTCATACGTGGAAAACACCCCTTGTAAAAAAGTAGGGCAAAAAACAATGTCCTTAATCAATTGCTTCGTAACATGAAGTATTGATTAGCAACAACAATCACAACACTCCTAGAATTACATGGAAGTCACAATTCTCAAAGAAAATAACTAAAATCCAAAGAGTGTATGTATGCACTATGCAGTTTTACATCCATTGTTGTACTTTGAAAAAAGAAGACACATGAGGCCATGCCACTTTATGTATCATATGTGACATATGCTGTATTTCTCGCTTCAAGCTGTGAACATTCTAATTTAATAATGAAAGATTAAGGTGGATCTATAATAAATAGAAAATTATTGATTGATAAATGTTTCAATCTCATATAAATGGTCATCATCTAGTCTATTTGCACTTAATCAATGTTAATAATTCAACTAATACTAGCGAATCAAATATAATAGGGATGGAGATGAACAATCACAACTAACTACACTTGTGTAGCTTTACTATAACTAAAAGAGAAAACTATAATAAACTAGCAGGACAAAGGGAAGTAGATAATCTAATTTCCCAAAAAAAATTAATATAAACTATTTCCAGCCTGAACAATGTTTTTTTTTTTTTTTTTAGTCCTGAATATTGGCCTTAATTGACATATATTGTACATAACTTTCAATCATTAACGTTCCATTATTATTGTACATGTAGATAAGGGAAAGTAGGCGTGTAGATAAGGGACGGAGAGAGTATAGACTATATCCGATATAAACAGATTAAAAAAAAAAATTGACCTTAATTGACATATTTTACATATATTGTACTCCCTCCGTCCCCAAAATTTCGACTCTTTTGGCCTAATTTTAGTCCCAAAATGATCGACCTATTTGCATTAAAATACCCACCAATTTACAATAATATTTGTTCAAAATTAGCTTCCATATATAATTTTGTTTTTTCATGTATATTTAATACTTCATTTCTCTATTTTTTTACAAACCCCGTGTAAATTTATCTTTCCAATATGTTTTTATTTTTTTTTATTTAAGTTTTTTAATAACCGCGAAATCAACCCAAAAAGGTCGAAATTTTGGGGACGGAGGAAGTAGTACATAACTTTTAATTATTAACGTTCCGTTTATTATTGCAACGAACAATCTGACTTAAAATTGAATGCATTACACATCGCAATAAAACTAGTAAGGTATCCAGTTATCCACCATACCAAACGGTCCATAATAATATACAAAGACAATCAATGTTCATCGAATGTCAAACAAATGACTTTCGGTTCGCATTTAGCTTGTTAAAATTAGTCCAATTTATTAATTTCTAAATTAATTTTATACTCCGTATTAGTAAAGGCTTAGATTATGTTATAATCTTTCATAAACAGTTCCATTTTTCAACGTTGAATGAAAATGGGCAATGAAATTTTGAAAGGATTTTATCGTTACTGAAATCCAAGTATGTATTTGAGAATTCGCAGCATAAATAGTCGAAAGTTTTTATGGTTAGAAAAATTTTAAAAATACCACCAACAAAACAAATATACCCATTTTTTACAAAACCACCAACAGTCGTAAGACCACAATGTATTGGGTTTATCCTTCTTATTATAAGGTCTTGTTTAGTTCACCTTATTTTAGAAAAAATCAGATCAGATCAGAAAAAATAAATTCAGATCAAATCATCGTTTTATGTGCAATTTTTTATCGTTAAATATCTTTAATTTCGTGATTAAAAAAATTCTGAAAATCACATATTAATAAAATACACATTATTACGAATCTAACAAGACCCACTTTGATATATTTTTTCCGTATAGATTATCGTATATTTAAGGTCAAAGTTTGGTCAAATCTGACATTCAGATCAGATCAGATCAGACCATATCAGATAAGTTCAGATAAGCAAATATAAGACGAACTAAACGGGGCCTAAGTCCAACACCTAATACATGATGATATGTTACTTACTGTATGAAATTTTCAAAATCTTATATGAATAAAATTGTTTAGAAACTTATATAAAAATAATTGTTCAAAAATTTATATCTAAATTTCAAAACTTGAGATATTCAAATACTTATATTTTGTATCAAATGTTCAATAACTTATATTCGTCTAATGTCCGGACTTACACATAACAATACCTTTTCTTATAGAATAGAAATAAGAAATTGATTGCTCCCTAATTTGCTAAATATTTTTATTTTTCTTTTGGAAAACATGTGTAGTAATTATTGCTTAAAATGAAACATTATTTTAAGGAAAAATTGTAAATAACCGTCCCTCAAATCACCTAAAATTGCTTTTACCATCCTTTTTTTTTGTTTATTATAAGTAACCACCTTTTAAGGTAAAATTTTTTTAGAAATCACCACCCCTTAACTAAAAGTTTAATTTTTAAAATAAAAACATTGATTTTCATGTCTAAACTTGGTTTACTAAAGTTTTGGGGGTCACTTTGGTCCTATGAAATCAATTTGAAGTCAGAATTGAAAAAAATTTGGAAATACCTCGTTTTGCATGTTGAAAATTACTTCGATTTGCGTGAAACTCTCAAAATAAGGCATTTTCGATATTTTTTTTGGGTGATTTGACCTCAAATCAAGGCAATAGGGCCAAAGTGACCCCCAAAACCTAAGAAAACCAATTTCTGACTCGAAAATCAATAACTTTTAGTTAAGTGGTGGTAATTTCTAATTTCTTTTACTTTAAGGGGTGGTTATTTAAAATAAACAAAAAAAGGGATGGTAAAATCAATTTTATGTGATTTAAGGGGTGGTTATTTACAGTCTTTCCTTATTTTAAAAGTATCAAGCACCACATGTACACTTAAGGATTAGAATTAACATAGCTATTAGTAGTGATAGTAGATGTTGTGATACTCATAGACGTGATTAATTATCAACAGACAATTAGCATAATTGTGATGATAAATAATTAATTTAGGAGTGTTCGGTATAGTAACGGTTGACTAGTTAATATAAGTATATTAGCTAGCTAACCGTTTCAAAAGCTAATAGTTTTAGCTTTTAACAAAAGCTATTTCTACCACTACGTTTGCTATACACTCAATTTTTTTTACCTATTGAGTTGTAATTTAAAAGACTAAATATAAAATCTACTCAAAAATTAAATTTAGTGTCAAACACATTCTAATATATGCTCTTTGAAAAAAAAAAAAATTATTGGTTTGTTCTTCAATTTTTCATCTCTACATTCAAATAAAGTACAAGACATTAATACTTTCGTTTCTCATTTATGTATTTATTCCCTCAACATGAAGAGTTGTTAGTACTTTCTTCATTAAACATTTAAACCCAAACTAGAGTTACTGTTCAGGTATTGATTACTTCGGTGGTTTAAAAATATTAAGTTCTGTAACTGAAAAACTCATCACAACACTTTGTTAAAAAACAAGAAAAAGAAAGAACTCATCACAACACCATATACTTTCTTAGCCGCAAGGAGAACAAAAATAACAATTTCTACTATACTCAATGTGACTCATCTATCATTTTGAGCTGAATAAAATTATTGATTTATTTTTGAAAGTGTTATTTGATAAATAAATTCGTGTATTTTTTAATAAACCGGGACAAGCTCCTCATCTATGTATATTAACTATTAAGAAAACTTGGACGTATGTCCTCAAACATTTATTGTTGATACTAGTATTATCCATAAACAAAATGCATTGTAAGATTTGTAACTCTAGAAAGCGGATTGAGTTGCTTAGGCAGTTGACCTTCTTGATGTTGCAATAATATACTTCATAATATAAATGTTGCCTCTGCATGATTACAACACGTTGATACTGAGAGTGAGGGATAGCTCAAGTGGTTAAAGCTTTCCTTTCGGGTTCAAAAAATCTTGGTATTGATTCTCACCCCGTCCTTGTGGCTCTCTAAACACCAAAAAAAACAACACGTTGATACTAACTTTCAACAGTAATTCAACTCTCGGATTTTTATTTTTAAGAGAGAGCGCAATAAAGGCGATGAACTAATAGGATTTGATCCCAACTTTTGGTTACCACCTCCAAAACATACTATATAATCAATTAACATCCACACTAAGGGCCTGTTCTGATTTACTGAAAACAACTGAACTGAATTGATTGGAGCTGAATTGAACTAAAATGAACTGAACTGAATAGAACTTAAATGAATTGTTTATGAGAGAAGGAAATTAGGAACTGAACTGATTGGAGCTGAATTGAACTGAAATTAAGCTGAAGAGAACAGGCCCTAAGTGATGAGATCTTATGATTTTTGATCTTATGAATTACGGAGTACTCACGTATCTAGTAATGTATCAAACTTCATTAATCGTGTAGTAGATTATGTTGCAGTCTTGAAGTATAATATGCAAAGCCAACAAGATGTCAGCTATATTTTTTTTATAGTAAATTTACTTTTTACCATTTTTCAAACGAGGTAGGATTTAGTTTTGGGGGACGATAACCCTGACCTGAATTTAAGAACTGGTCAAAATTTTGGACTTGTTTCATTCGGGTTTAGGGTTGTTAGTTTTGATTGATACAGTCTAGGTTAATTTTGGACCGACAAACAACAATGTTGTCCATGTATAGAGATGTTCAACTAACTAATTATATTCTTTTCTATTTCACATTATCTGTCAACGAACAAATAATCCATAATTTATCATGTGTAGGTCTACAACATCAATGTACCATCGCTTATCAATTCTAAATACCAATATAACAATTTTTAAAAATTTACGTTCAACAATACAACACCGTTCACACACGTAACGAAGGGAGTGATTGATTACACCATATGAATTCAATAACTTTAATTTCAAAAGCCATTATTGATAGTTAAGTTTGAGGTATGGAATAATGGAAGAATACCACTCACAAATTAAATAAAATGTGAACATATTGATTTCTTCAATTAGTTTGGTTTCGTGATGTAATGGTTCGTGCAGGCAGGTAGGGAAGTAGACTGTAACATGGTGGTTAGTGGTCTAATAGACCACTAACCAACTTATAGCTATTTGCAACGCTAACATTTATATCGAATGAAAATTCATCGCATCTCGGATCATCTAGATTATTCTCTCTAAATTCCTTTTTTGTTTTTTAATCAATTGCTTCGAAAGGTCTGAAAGTTTAAATCAATTGCTCAAGCCTGTAAGTGACATGGTCTAAACCTCTTATAATAAATTTGATAATTTAAGTCGTGACTCTTATTTATCTAGAGCTAATCAAGCCCGGACAATGGCTTTGTTTGGTATTTAGGTGTTAGCTGATTAATAAAATTGATTGTAATTGAATTGATTAGCTAATTTTATTAGCTGATTTGACTAACTGGTTGTAAATAGTTCATTGTGTAAAAGTGTTCGGTAAATAGCTGTTTATTATTACTCGGTTTTTTTTTTTCTTCTTATAAACTCAAGTCAAATTTGCTCATTTGTCGAGATACGACTTTGACTATCAATATTTTTAATGAGATTATTAGGAAAAATTATGAAAAAAAAAATAATTTATAAAAGTAGATATTATGACAAATCCAACAACATATTATATGATCATATTTATATACGGAGTATTATATATTGGTAAAAAAAATTAAGTCAATAATGAAATATGAATAGTGGAAAATTTCAACTCTAGCTTATAAAAAAAAACGGAGGGAGTAGCTATTTCAGTGTATTTAATACTCAAAAAGTTAATTTTTTAATAAGCTAATTTCAAAAGACTCTTATAAAAAGTTTTTTCTAAAAGTGTTTTTTAATTCTAAAAAGCTCTTTAATAAGCTATTTACCAAACACCCTAATTATTTTTTTTTTAAATGATCAAACCTTTAATAGTGCTCAATAAGTTAAAAACTTTCCACAAAAAAACTATTTACCAAACAAGAGCAATGTCACTTAAAGTTACTATCAAGTTCAAATAGGGCTACTAGAGGCATAGAGCAACCCTCAGATTTGTGTCACCTTTAGATTGGACAAGCCTGGAGTACGGATAAAATAAAATCAAGTTAGCCTATAATATGGGTAGGGTGTTTTCAATTAAAAAAAAAAAAAAAAAAAAAGAAAAAAGAAAAAAAAGGGTAGGTATATTCGATTGAATGAGTTTTGAGTTCAGATAAAATTGTTTGATGTTATTATTTTAGGATTTAGTTCTAGCACATTTTTTCATGTTTGACAACACATAATTTTTATAAATATTTATAAGGGTAATTATATATATATATATATATATATATATATATATATATATATATATATATATATATATATATATATATATATATATATATATATATATATATATATATATATATATATCCCCTAGGTTATGTATAAGCATTAAATATACTTTCTAAACTGAAATTAAATTGGGAATTCATGACAAAATCAAACATAAATCGGTGTGAATAAGTAAATTTATCCTTAATATTTCCTTTTTCAGCTCCTTATACATAGCTCTAAGGGCTATATTTATCATTTTCCTATTTATAATTAGAGTAAATAATAAATTACACACAATTTATATACATTATACAGGATCAAGTTCTATCCTTCTGTTCATTTAGATTTATTTAGGTTAGATTAGCAACAGGTTAGATTGAATTATGTTTGGACAAAATCGGGTTAGATTATTTTAAGTTCGGGTATTAACGATACAGTTGAATTTTGGATTTGGGTAGAGATGTAGAGTTATTTCAGGTCTAGAATAGCGTGTGTCGAATAGAAATCTTAATTTTATTAATTAATAGTTTATTTATAATTAGGGATGGAAAATCAATTCGAGTTCGATTCGAATCGATCCGATCCAAATCCGTTTAAAATTAGTCTGAATCCGAATAGGAGGCGGATCGGACTTGGACCTTATGCAAAGTCCGACCGAGTCTGATTTGACTCCGAGTCCGAGAATATGAGTATATGCTTTATAACTTGGGATAATTGCTTCTTTGTTTTCACCAAAAATTTATTATGTAACTTAGTTCATAATTTAAATATGTTATGTTTATACTTTACTCGGTATGACTATACAAACAATTATAAGTATATCACACATTACAAAAAAAAAAAAAAAAAAAAAAAAAAAACAAAAAAGATCATTTCGGAGGACCGAATAAACGGACAGGATTCGAACTCGGATTCGGATCCGAGTCTAGGGTCCATTTACTGAACAAATCGGATTCGGATTTAGCCGCATCCGACCCATTGCCATTCCTATTTATAATCAATTGTTATGATTTATACTTATTAATAATTAAAGATATTACTGATCTAATTTCTAAGTTGACATACGTGTTCATTTAAAATAGAACACTTACATACAAGCAAAAGGAGTATAATCGGATCAAGCTTCTTCAATAAAAAAATAAACGAAGTATATATATCAGATCAATCCATTTTTTTAAAGCTCTTAAGTGTGTGTCTCTCTCTCTCTCTCTCTCTCTCTCTATATATATATATATATATATATATATATATATATATATATATATATATATATATATATATATATATATATATATATATATATATATATATATATATATATATAGAGAGAGAGAGAGAGAGAGAGAGAGAGAGAGAGAGACTCATGTAAGAACCCTCCTCTATATAAGAAACCAATCTTCTCCTCTATATAAGAACCCAATCTTATATAAGAACCAATCTCAACCCTTTATTAGTTTTGATCTAACCATCTAAAATGAATCTTTAGTAATGACATTTCTGTAATTTTGAGGAATTCATATTTAGAACATAGGAAAAAATTTAGAACATAAGAAAAATAATTTAGAACATAAGTTGCAAAAATAATTTATAGTTGAAAAATAAATTTATAGCATAGGAAATAAATTTATAACATAAGCTGAAAAAATAATTTAGAATATAGGAAAAAATTTAGAACATAATCTCAAAAAATAATTTGGAACATAGGAACAAATTTAGAACATAAGCTAAAAAAAAAATTAGAACATAGAAAATAATTTGGAACCTAAGTAGAAATAATTTATAATATAGGGAAAAAGTTTAGAACATAAGCTGAAAAAATAATTTAGAACATAGGAACAAATTTAGAATATAAGCTAATAAAAAATGGAACATAGGAAATAATTTGGAACATAAGTAGAAAAAATTTAGAATATGGGAAAAACTTTAGAAAATAAGCAGAAAAAAATTTAGAACATAGGAAAAAGTTTAGAACATAAGGTGTTCTTACATAAGAAAGATTTCTTATATAAGGAGGGATTCTTATCGGATCCCTCTATATATATATATATATATATATATATATATTGAGGAAGTGTGGTATATAACTATATATCGTGCTCTATGTTATAGTGTTTTACACAAAAAGAGCCCATAAAAGTTTCAGAAAGTACCCCCAGGCCTGTTTAATTCTTGGTCCAACTCATTATGAAATTTCTAGTCCTATTAGGCTGCTGCTCTTGTAGTCCAACGATTAGACATTTTTTCTCTCTATTTTATGTCAAATCATTGTAAATAATATAAAGCGGAGATAGTATATTTTATGACAACGGTCAAAAAGAAGACTAGCTCCCAACAAACTCAAGACTAAAACAAGAAAATTTAAACCTCTTAACCAAACTAATACAAGAACTAAAAAGGAGATTGGGGTTACACTATGAACTGCTTGGCAATAAAAATAAGGGGGTTGAGGATATCCATCGCCAAAATTAGCCCTAAACTGTTCCAAACTTGTTCCCTTGCATTTCTTGATCCTGCAATACCTTATACCTTTCTTGTTCTTCACCCTTGACCTAATTGGCCTTCCATTTTTTCTTGACGTGGATGAAAACATGAAGGTAGTGAGTGATGGAGAGAACATATAATATCACGCATTTCATTTTTATGCAAATCATCATATATAAAAGGTAATTTTGTTAGCGAAAACAAAAGATAACTGAAAAAAGGAACATGTTTCTGATATGAACAAGCACTTTACAAAAAGGTTAGGGAACAATCGAGATAATTTATTAAATTCTATTATAAATCATTGGAGGTACCAACACCACATGTTCAAGCCAACATCACAATATGTCTGAGTAATTACAAGCCCAATGTGTGTAGATATACACATCTATTCACATGTATGCGTGAGTAATCCAATTCAAGGTCATTGCACGATTGAACTCGAACATTACTACCCCTTCCAACTATCATATTCGGGTTCCTGATGCACTCGAATACGGACCACTCTTGATCTTGCCTTCTGACCCACCCAAGACATTCAGATCTTCAAAGAGACGATAAGACGGAATATAAGGCTTCTGCCCTGAAGAAGGGATACCAACAGAGCCATTATTCGACACCGTAGTGTTTCCATTCATACCTAACCCATTGCCTACCTTTGCAGGAAAAGAGTTGACATGCTGAAATGGTCGAGCTCCTTGCATAGGTAATGAGGAAGAATTATTAGCCACTTGTGAATTTGTGTATGGGTTGTTCATAGATGGGGGATTTTGGAAGGAATTGGCATGCTGAAGTGAACGGATGCCTGGCATTGGAGCGGAGTTGCCAGCAGCTTGAGGATTGGAATACATTGGCTGATTTCCGTATTGTGAATATGCATTCTGTGATGACCAACCTCCTTGCATAGACATGGAATAATTGTTCATATTTCCTTGAGAAGTTGGGTATTGGTATGGATTAGACCCCGGAATGTGGCCATTGCCATAACCGGAGGTTGCCTCCCATGGAGGTGGGGGATACACAGAAGAAAATTGTGAGTAACCCAGTGGAGATTGTATTGGCATCTGAGATTGCATCGACTGGTAATGTGTTTGTAATTGAGGTGAAGACTGTGTCATTTGCTGGGGCTGAGGCTGTGGTTGAGGCTGCGCCCATGGCACAACATAACTGTTGAGAGATGCCTATCAAAAAGCAACAATGTGCATGGTCAATCCTAATATCATGCTATTTTTGAAAAGAAGAGGCACCAATAAGATGAAAACCTAAATCATCAGAAAAATAAAGATACTACTTACAAGTATAATGATAATTCAGTCAACTAAACAAAGATTAACTGTGTACCTCAAATGTGTCTTGTGCAGGAGCTGAGGTTGGAGCTTGCGAGGTTTCAGAAGAAGTTGAACTTGTAGTCAGAACAAGGCTCAAAAGATCAATAATGTCCTGCTCTTTTGAACTAGTTGTCGTCGTAGTTGCAGTTGCAGGTGAAGGTGCATCAAATAATACTAGTGCATTATTGCTACCACTAGAGGAGGCTGCATCTTCTGTAGAAACTGTCCCAGCACTATGTGAAGGTGCAGCTTGTGCCTTTGAGTGCCTGCAATAAGATCATGTTAAACCAAATAATAATAATTTTAAAAAGAAAGAGACTAAATTGAAGATTTGAAGTACAAAAAAAATTGAGCTCCAGAATCAGATGTAACTATTGTGATATACAGACAAAGCAGATATTAAAACATGCAACTGCTAGGTTGACTTGTAGTTGACAAGTTTTCATAGATGTACATACTTTGTAGCCAAGTTGGCCCAAGTATTTTTGGGCCATTCATAATTTATAGCCAAGTTGGCCCAAGTATTCATAGGCAAGCATGATTTTGTAGCCTGAGCGTCATGTCATTCATGGTGGTGATTTTGATTGACAGATCTCGACTGACCTCATATTTTGTCTAGAAAGTGCGAAACACAAAGAAAGCTACCAGCATAAAGTAATAAAGGAGCTACTCAAACTGCTAGGAATTTTTAAAAAAAATAGATTTAAACAAGTGGATAATAAATCATTTTAAAAGAGTAACCTTCGAGCAAGCATCGCAAACTCATCCTCCTCTTCCTCCTCTTCAGCTAGAGCCTTTGAACCAGGCGTCTCAGATGCTGGAGAATTGCTGCCCTCTACAGGAGATTTGTCTCTTGCCTCAGTAACTTTGGCATTGGATTCTTCAACTGATTCCTTCGGTTGAACACTGATATCCCTCTTATGATTTGGTAGGGGAGCGCCGGAGGCTATTCCATCATGCCTTGCAATCGCACTTTGCAAGGAATCATTCATCTCAAGACCCTGAGCAAGAAGTTCCTCATCCCTGCCAACCAACCAAAATAAGATTGCAAAATGAGCAGGCCACTAAGATGAGTCAAAAACTAGCAAATTGACCAACTCCTGGTCACACATGAAAAATTATACAAAAAGTAACAAAAAAGCTCATTCCAGCAAATACTAACGTAGTAGTAGTGATCATTTGCATCAACTTCTTCTGATTTGTACGACAACACTCAACAAGATCTACAATTACTTCATCTTTCACAGACTACAAAAAAAATAAAAATAAAAATAAAAATGAAGCATGAGATGCTTTGTTTTACCCTTTCCTTAAAAGCAATAATCCATGACATTTAATACTATCATATAGATGTTTCCATAGAATCCATACCATGCGATCATTAGGATTGACTGCTTGGAGCATGTCATCCAGGAGCTCAAACGCATTCTGCATAGATTCCAAAGCCGAATTGCTGGCCAAAACACAGCTAACAGGTTATGGATAATATTCGGGCAAAATAATTGCATATTTGCATGACAAATCTTAGTCGTCATATACACTACTGAACAAGAGCACGTTATCATATTCGTGATAGTACCTTAAGCTCTCAACCTCGGAACTCATGGCTTCATCCAACCTCCGCGAAGAATTGGCAGGCATGCCGAAGCCAACTTGAGTAACTCTTGATGGGTGGGTGACTGGTGGTGTAATCACTGGGGCTGAGCGAGGAGAGCGCTGGGGAAAATGGACGCCAGAACGCTGCCATGATCAAATATAGCAATTAGCATGTCGATATAGCAATGTATCCAGATGACTAGTTGACTACAGACACCATAGTCATACAAACTACAGAAAACATACCAAGAAAATAAAATTATTTGTGATACTCTTAAATCTTTCTATGTTGTAGATTTATCCCTTCTCCAAATCAAATCAACTCTAGAAAAAGAAATTTTTTATTAACATGCATAATCCAAACTGTAATGATGTTCTTCATAAAATCCCATCATATATAGCATCAAAATAATTCCAGCTTCAGTGGGGATCACATCCTGAGAACAGCCCCATTTAAATAGAGACTTATACAACTAAAAGAAACCTACATCGCCTACCACGAATCCAAAGGTAATAACTGTCAACCCAGTATCTTCATACAAGTTCCACCACATTTCCCTTTCAAATAAGTCAACAATGGTCTCTTTTCAACAACCGACAACCTTGGTAACAAAGTAGCCAGAACAAGAAGTTTTGCCAGCTTATGCATAATAGTCATCTTTATCGCTGAAAATATCCTTCCCCTATCAATGGCATCATATAACTGCATCACCTACCATCGGTCATCTTTCTCTCTCTATCCAATTAGCAGCACTGCAGCAGTATTATAAGTCAAATTACTACTACTTAAACTGCTCCTCCTCAGTGATAGATCAACGGCAGAGACTGGTTATTGACCACCTCCTTCAAAGCTCCTAATACTCCTACTCCAACTACTTAATTAAATCTGACATCCCTTTTTTTTTTTATTTGAGCGGGCGGGGTCATCCTGTTCTAGATGAAGTAAAGGAAGATGGAGATAGCCCTAAATTTTGTACGAGATGTGCTTTGAGCAAAAAAAGGGCTTCTCATGTACAGTACTATAGTGCATATGATGTGTGAAAGCTTTACTCTCTTGGTACTCATGACAGAATGTAAGATCAAGAAAGCCCTCCTTTAGTTTATCTTGCATGTCATGTATTTTGAGCAAAAAAGGGTGGCTCTTGATATGTGATGTACAGTGCATACAATGCAATTACGCCTTCCACATAGGAGTTCTCGTGCAAATACAGGTTAATGAGTACAGAGCAACTAGGTTATCAGAATATGATCATCGAAGATGAGATTGATGAAGATGATCCAAAGATTAGACTAATCTTAAAAATTACTAAAAATTCATATAATTCACATCATTTTCCCTTCAAGTTTTCTACAGAAATGCATCTATCTATGATTTTTTTTTTTTCTTTTCATTCTTGCTAAGAAATGGTGACATTAACCTGTAAAGGATACTTGACTATGTATGAAAATTGAAGTAAAATGTGCCAAAATGTATCTATACAAGAAAAGTGGATAAAGAGATCAAATTACACACACACACACACCCTCCTCCTTTTGCAACTTGTAATGGATTGAAGAAGCATGGACAGCATAGCAGTAGTAAATGAAACTTAAACAAATTGCCAACAAGTTTTTTAATGCCCAGTGGAGGATTGTTGACATTTAAAGCCATTCAGAGTGCTATTCCATAGAGGGCATAAGATACAGGACATTAGGCCCATAGAACTTGTGACGAGGATATCCAACCATTCAATCACAGCCAGGCTGCAGACTAAAGCTCCAGAATCTGAATTTAAAAAGCGCTCCATATAGGCAAGGAGGATAGGTATAAAGGAGCTTAATAGTCAAATCACACGCTTTGCAAATTGTACTCATTAAGGACTACAACACAATTCTGACATGAGTCCCATAGCTACCTAAATGGGAGTTTATAATATCTACGGGTGCCCAAGCACTCAAAAACATAAGTTGAATGTGCTTACCCTCAGTTCATCACAAGCCCAGTAATACTGAGAATATTTTCCACCAGGACCACCAAATGCTTCTTGCCATGAATCCAGAAGTACCAAAATTTTCTCTCTCACATGCATGTCAGCCTGAAAATCATTTTTAAAATCCAGATGTTAGGTTAAAAAAAATTTAATAATAATAAAATAATAAAAAACTAAAAAATAAAAAAATTACATATTTAACATGAACGTTAAGAAGATAGAAACAGAGAGCATTGCAATACTACAGAATTTGAAAAGGCATGTTTTAAGCAGACAATAAAAGCAGCTCAGATATATTTGACCTTCTTCATGAGGTAACACAGCCACTAAAGATCTCCTCAAAAATCCATTTGCCAGTTTGATATAATTAAAACCAGGAAGACAAAGCACATGTGTCTCTAAATATACACGATATACCTATCTGAGTGTAATACAAGGATATCAAATTACCTTCAAAAATTCTAGACAACAAAGAGTTAAGCTTTATGTTGCCAGCTATTGATACAATCACCAGTAATTTTATTCAAACACAGCACCAAACGCATAAGTAAGTAGTGCCCAGATACTCCAGAAGCTTTTTTTTTTTTAATTAAGAAAAGGGGCGAGGTCACATGGTCTGTTAGCTAATAGGCAAAACAAATGGGGAGAAAAGGGCAAAAAAAAAAAAAAAAAAACCTTCAAACATTTTGTTGTAGAGGTCGAAGAGGAGAAATAATTGAGAGCATATGCTTCCAAAGCTTCCAAAACGAAAAAGGAAGGGAGAAGATTAGAAGAATGAATTTTGTGACAATAGGGGAAATGAAGACAGAGAATAAGAGAAGAGAATTGAAGAGCGAATTGACATGGAATAGCATGACCGGCGACAAATCACTGACAAATAAATAATCTATGTCAACCTGTAAGTCAAAGACCACTATTGCTAACCAATTTGATAATTGGGGGTTTTCATCAAATAGTCCCTCCATTGTTATTCAAGTGTTACACTTACCAAATATCCAAATGAGGCTTTTTTTTTGTAAAGTTTACACTTACAAATTTTGGCAAAAAGCAACATTTTAATACTATTTCTCTCTCCTCTCATGATCACCACCCAAACCCACTACTACTTTTTCATTACTTATTTCCCTCTCACATCCCTTACTTTTCAGTAAAATATTAACTCCACTATCTTATTCTATAATTTTTTAACACACAAACTTCCTCACTTACTCCATTTTATATTAAAGTCAAATATATTTCTTAAAAACTATGTACCGATCAAAGTGTGATACAAAAAACGGAGGGTATAGGGAATTTTGATTTACAATTGAAATTGAAGATAGATCATGTATTCGATAGGGCCTTTGTTTGAATTGCAATTTGAAACTAAAAGCCTAGGTAAGATTTATTTGATGAAATTTTCCATATTTTCATTGAATTCTATTCAGATTACTATTCACACTCATCTCTAAAAAAGGGTAACCCAGGCAGATTGCAAAGCTAAAATGACAGCCTACGTTAGTCGGACACGGCGTCTATTTTGTGAAAAATTTCTATGATTTTGAACTAAAATGAAGTGTCCAAGTAAAATACCCATGTGTCTTGGGTCCGACACGTGTACTTGTGGTAAACCGAAGAGTCTGAGTAACATAGCTGACATCCAAGTATAGCAAAGCTCACTAATTTCCTACCGGTTCTTTCAAAAGTTGATTTAGAGCTATCCGCCTAAGAAAAGGGGGTTTTGAACTAGAAAACAAGCTGACATGGCATTAAATAATATAAAATTACGAAGATATATACTCATTGAATGACTACTTAGCCTAGGCTTAGATTTGGTTGCCGTATCCGACAAGGTGTCGAATCCTTCACCACGCCAGATTTTATAAAATTTCATACAAGGCCACTATTTGGACTTCGTATCTTGTCAAAGTGTCAAAGGATCCGACACGTGACACTTGTTCTGCAGCAGGGTGTTGGAGTATGATTCATCTTAACACTCTCTATGACTTTCTTAGGAAGAGGAATCATATAGAGCAAAGGATGGTATTTCACTCATTAATTTTTCATAACATAATGAACCATAAAATTGAACATCACAATCAAAAGTAATGCATGATACTATAAGCTGACCTTTCCATATTTGCATGATAATGTACATGAAAATCAAAGCTATTTCATGATACTATTGGTTGATTTTGCCAATTTTCCAGTGATAACCGCAAAATATGGTATTCCATTCATTAATTTTCGTAACATAATGAGCCATAAAATTGAACATCACTATCGAAAGTATTGCATGATACTATAAGTTGATCTGGCCATTTTTGCATGATATCATACATGAAAATCAAAAGTATTTCATGATACCATTGGTTGATTTTGCCAATTTTCCGGTGATAACAGCAAAATGTGGTATCTCATTCATTAATTTTCATAACATATTGAACATTTGAACCATAAAATTGATTACAATCAAAAGTATTGCACGTATGCATGAGACGGAGTACTATAAGTTAATCTTGTCATATTTGCATGATATTATACATGACTATCAAAGGTATTTCATGATACGATTAGTTGATTTTGCCAATTTTGCATGATATAGTACACGAAAAACAAAAGTATTTTGCGATTTCCTCATAAATCATACCTTCTTCTTTACGAGTTTGATCATCTCATCCAAAATCTTTCGCTCCGCAATGTGGTAGTGTATATACTCGCCACAATTCTTAACCATAGTCTCTAACAGCTGCAACACACCACTTTATAAATCAGTACAATTATAATCAATAAAACATGTAAAAAGGAAGAACAAAAAGTAACAAATTATACCGTTAAAGTAAGCAATTGAACTTTAGGATTCTTGTTCAACAATCTCCTTTTCACTTCTTTCACCACGTCTTTCGCCAACCTAATTATTCAACAAGCAAAAACATCAGTCTTCTTCTTCAATTACACTTTTAACCCTAAAATTCTTCCAAAATATCCAAAAATTAGAAACAGAGTACTAAAAAAAATTAAACAAATTTTTTTATATATTTATTTTATTATTTTACAGACAATTAAATTCAAAAAAAAAAATTAAAAATAATTTTAAAAATCTCTGATAATCAACCACTAAATTAAAATTTAACCTTTTTTAATTGACAAAATTCTACAAACAATTTACAATACATTAAAATAAACTCAATACCTAAAAAAAAACAACTCCGAACAGCAATAATTTCAGAAAAATTAAACAAAAGTGGTAGAAAAAATATAAATTGAACAAACATACTGAGAATCATAATTGAAAATCAAAAAAATCACCAGAAAATCGCTCAAAATACTAAAAATACTTAAAAAAAAAAAATATCAAAAAGTCAAACAACAACAAAAAATAAAAAAAAATTACCAGTGATTAGAATTACAAAAATCACAAATATCAATATTCAAAGTCCAATCAGGACCAACAAGAAGCTCGCTGGTAGCCTTATCAACTCGACTCGTAGCTGAAGAGGACGACGAAGACGATAACGATAACGACGGCAACATCCTTCTTCTTCTTCTTCAAATTAATTTTTTTTTTTTTTTTTTTTTTTTTGCAGAGTAATAATTAATTTCAGAGAAAATAAATTAATAGATAAATAAATAAAAATATAATGAAAATTCAAGGAAAAGAAGGGTTTTTGTAGAGTGTGAAGATAGAGAGAGAAAGTTGAAGAGAATTTTGAGGGAAAAATTAAGAAACCCTTGAAAAGAGGAGAGAGAATTTTGTTGAAGAAGAAGACTTGTTTTATTTTTATTTTATTAATTTTATTTATTTTATTTCATGTTTGTGTGGTTACTTAATTTTTATTTATGCGGAAATTACGTTATTTCTTGTTGCATTTTTTTTTATTTTTTTATTTTTTTTTCAATGTGAATCAAAGTTGGCGTTCGAGTAGCGAGAGACTAGTCTTACAACTCGACACGTGTAAAAAACATGGAAGAGTATCCGAAGCTATAGTAATTATGATATCAACTATGGAAGTTGTTACTTGTCATTGATTAGGAGTAACTTTTGGTAAAATTAAGGACGTATAGCAAATTAGCAATATTCTATATTCGGAATTATACATGTGGGTGTATCTATAAAACGGTGTTATTAAAGGTGTGTGTATAAAACGGTGTTATTAAAGGTGTGTGTATAGAAATAAACACATAATGTTACTCTAAATGCAATCGGGAGTATGATATGGCATTTGATATTTTGATTGTAGTAATTCGAGCTAAGATAATAATTATTTCTAAGATTATTGCCCAAATTGACAAAATCTATGATTTGAGAGGGATTAGAACTGATATGTTTCAATAATAAGTTATTTATTGATTATAAAATCTACTATATAGAGTTTCAATGTATATTAAAAATATGATTTGATAAAATTTTGATCCTCAATTATATTCCATTTACTTTATATCACGAAGTATTGAGAATTGAGAACCAAGGCTATTTTCCATGCCTGCCGCTCTGATGGATGCGCTTGAATTCTTAGTCGAGTAAGCCTACGTGGTGCTGGGTTACAGATTAAAAAATTCGACTTCCTTCGGTCGAGCCATTTTAGAAATCCAGTCTAGTAGGGAGGAGGTGAATCAGAGAGAAAGGGCAGCCCTCGCTCTGCGGGCTCGTCACCAGTGGGATTGGGGGCTATGAGTTGCTCGACCGAAGGAAGAGACAGTGCAGAAAGCCAGTCTAGTTCAATAACTACCCGAATTTCGAACTACTTCGTAGAAAGTCGCGACTTCGGTTGCCGGTTCTATAGGTAAGAGTCCATTATGGCAGGATCAGTCACCTGGGCAAACCAACCTTCCTCCAAGAAGCTTCTTCCTTCGTTTTCTTTGCTTAGTCTGTTTTGGGTTTTCCCTATCAGTTTTTAACTTGGATTATGATATTTCTTTATTTGAAACACAATATATTAATATGATGATACTCTTATAAGAAAAATATCACATATGTGATATTATATTGACATATATATATAGGAGTCTATTAAAGTAAGGGTCTGTTCACATTTACTGAACTAAGCTGAATGAACTGAACTGATTAGAGCTGAACTGAACTGAACTGATTGGAGCTGAACTGAACTAAACTAAACTGAGTTGAAATAGATATTTTATGAGAGAGGGAAATTAGGAGCTGACTGAACTGATTGAAGCTGAAGTGAACTGAACTGAAATTAAGTAAATCTGAACAGGTCCTAAGTACCCTTTCAATAATATCAATTTTCCGTACCAAAAAAAAAAAAAAAAAAAATTCCATCTATATATACGTATAATCTTATACTGGCGAAATATTTCAAAAGCTAATTTTGTTAATTTTTGTGAAATATTTGTATCATTAGGTAGCCAAATTAAATACTACTGGTATTATTCAGAACACTAAAAGTTAAATCTAAAAATTAAAACACTAACGACAATTTGATAACTGGTTATAAATAAATTTAAGTATAATTTGACATAGTAACATCCAAATGACTATAGTAGTATCTCAATTCAAATTCATCTTCAAGCCTATGTTTTATTTAGTAATAAATTAATTAGTTATCTAATGTCCGAGAATGCTCGTTAGCAAGATCTTTACATTATAGTTAGAGACGGAGCTACAAATGCTAATATTAAAGGACATAAATTCAATTTTTTTTAAGGAAAAGTATGTTACTAAATTAAAAAGGTGGGCCCTTTTACAGTAGTTTCACTTAGAGGCCTTATGCAGTCTACTATCCTGCACATGCTCAGAACCACCCCTTGTTATGATTATAAACAATTTCATTTCTCCGACCTATGTGCTAAAAACCTACTGGCCTTATTACGCCAAAAACTATTGTTGAACACCTCCTCCTTAGATAGAAGCCTAAACTCTATTTTTTTTTTTTTTTTGGTTGGTAAGGAGAATGGCCCTACCGGGTCGGAACCTCTCACAGGTCCTCCCGACCCGAGTTAGCGGACTACACACTTTAAAAGTGAGGGGGGAAGGGTAAGGGAATCCCCACCCCCAAAGCGTCTCTAGTGGTGTTTGATCGCACAACCTCTTGTTTGTTAGATACAAATTTGACCACTAGACCAAGCTATGCTTATGACAAAGCTTAGGCAAAGTGTGTGAAGGCAAGTGTACTGTAGCGGCTCCTTGAGTTTTGTGACTGTTTTTTGTATCCTCCCAAAATCAAAATCATCAATAAGATCAAATGGATAATTTAATTTAGTGTTGAAGTTGATTAAAATTCTAATAAAAGCACGAGGAAGAAGTTATAAAATCAAAGAAGTCTAATATAATGTCTCTTTCAAGCGGCCGACTTTGTCATATTTATGTACAAGTTGTGTCATTTAGCAACTTTATTTTACTCTTCAGTCATTTCACGTTTAGACCAAATTAAAGAAAGTAAAAACTGTGTATATATTACGATTTAAGATAATGATAGGATTAGACTTTATGATTATAATTTAGTTGTTTAATTTGTGATTAAAAAGGGAACGTCATTTGGCCCAAACATTTGTCATATGTGTCAGTTATGAAAGAACACAACGTTGGTGGTTAACATGCAAGCTCCAACTAGGAAGATGTGTGATTGTATATGTATATCCTATTTATTTCTAACAAGTTTGAGTTTTGGTTGTCATTGTCTTATTTCTCTTTAATGATAGTTGCTTGGGCCCGTGATGGACCCATTCAATTTACTATTTGAATTGACTAAAATGCCCTTAAAATATTGAGTATAGATAAGACTGTAAACCTTGTTAAGATAATCGATAGTTACTAATGGTAAAGTTTTGGGTGAGACGGACTCACGTGAGTCCACTATCATGTTTTTGGTGTTGCGGGCCTCGCGATCGGGTTTAGTTAGCCCGCGCCTTTTTATTGGACTTTTGTTATTGAGCCCGGTCTCACGTGAGTCCGGTCTCACACAAAACCTTTTGGTTACTAATACTTAAAGTTATTAATTTTACCAAACCGTGTTTCTATATAAGAAGTCCTACGTCAAAAGTATAATATTTGTTAAAACTAATAGTTGTGTGTTTATTAATTAATCATACTCTATTAGTAACTTCATCTCACTCCGTACAATATAACATACCTGTCAATGCACACAATTGACTATAAATATAAATGATCATTTGTTAATAAAAACTATTCCGTATCAATTAATTAAAAAAACTAATAACTTATTTGCCATCTATATTTTAATACATTGTATATATCAGGTATGTGTCACAAGTTTAACCTATACTAATATGTTTTTTGTTGTTGAATACAAGTAGAAGTTGAATATGTGTAGTTTTTGTTCATGAACAAAGAATTAAGAGATGTTTAATTAAGCATACTCAAATTAAATATTGTTGTTGAATTCACTTAAATATATTGCAAATCTATAAAACTCTTTTATAGATTTGCAATAAATTTGTTGTTGAATTCACTTAAATTTATTGCAAATCTATAAAACTCTTTTATAGATTTGCAATAAATTTGTTGTTGAATTCACTTAAATTTATTGCAAATCTATTAAAAAAAAAAAAAAAAAAAAAAAACTGTTTTAGGGAAAGAAATAGGAAGAATTAATCACTCTTCACTTCTCTTATTTTCTTAATTTTTTTTTTATTTGATTGTTTCCCCTTCTCTTACTATTCTTAATCATGATTTATGCATTTTGTTATGATCTTTAATTGGCTTTCATGAAATGATTAGTACAATCATTATGTCCTTAAACACTCTTCTTGATTTCATCCTGGATGCTTTGTTCTATGTAAAGAAGCCTAGCACGATCATGCTATATCTACTGTTTAGGGTCTTGCCTAGAGCCCATTAGGAAATGCGATGTTAGACCATCTCCAATGGTGAAACTCAACTTTGAGTTTTGAAATACAAAATGAGTTGTTTTTTTTTTACCTCCAATGGTAATACCCAACCCACTTCTCAATTTAACAACTCATGTAAAGTCTAATTTCCCAATGGTGAGAATTTCTAAAGTATACTAATGTTACTTTCGATTTATGGCCCATCAAATCATATTATAAGGTTTTTTTAGAAAAAAAATAAAATTAAATTAAAACTTAAATAAATTACAAAACATATTATAATATTGATAAGGACCCATACTTTTTGTCAAATGAGACTCAAATTTGAGTATTTAAACTTAGCAACTTTCTTTTGGAGTTGCTAAGTTTAGATACCAACTTATTAGTATCCTTTGCAAAAAATACTCTCTCTCTCTCCTAAATAATTTCCCTCAAGTCTCACCATTGGAGATGGTCTTATAAATACTTAATAAGCTAATAATTGAGTGACTCAATATCTAAACTTGAGCCTCAAGCTAGGCTCGTTACATTTTCAATCAAACTCGGGTCGAATCACGAGCTTCGTCCGCCATAAAAATTCAAGTTCAAATTAGCACAAAATTACTCAATTTAATTTTGAAAATTAAATCTTATTCTATATTATGTTATAATTATGTTTGGCTTTTCTTTTTTCATTTCTCGCTTGTGTTGTCTAATTTATGCTTAATCAAAGTTACATAAAAGCATGTCATAATCTATGTTTGCACACCAACTTTTATATGTGGCTGGCATACCATATGGTCAATCATCATGACCTCATAGAGATTATTTCGTTAATATTATATGGGTTACTTAGTTAGTATTATAAAGTTACTTTGCTCTTTAACAAGCGACCACATATTGTAACAAACCGCACACAAAACACGCTGCATATGAGTTGGGTAATTACGCTTGCGTTATTCAGGTTGGTCAATCTAATTTTGTCCTATTCATGTATAACTGCAAAGAAACTCCTGAAAGGAAAATTAAAAATCCTTTGAACTCGTCAATAGCGGATCTATCTCACTACTCCAACCTCTTTCAACTTATATAATTAATATTCTCTATGTTTTTCTTATATAGTCCCCCATAATTAATCATTAATTAAATGATTTATTAATATTAATCCATCAATGAACCAATGTAACCTACCTCCTAATTGGCACACAACTAATTAATATAACAAAAGTCAACGGTCCAATATGGCAATTACTTGTTCTTTTTAGTCACAAAAGTCAACATTCCAAAAATTTGTGATGTTTGTTGCAAATTTCTCTTCTTCCCATGTTTGACCACACCAAACAAAAAAAACCAAACAAAAATGTCACAATTTCATAAACTCAAGTTTACATTTTTCTATGTTGTATTGAATTTATGTCTTAGTAATACAGTTGCATCAAAGTGTAAAAGTACATGTAATTTAGCCTTAGTTTCATATTATGTATTACCAGGTACATCACTTACACAAATATCTAGCTACTTCAACAATCATACAACCATGGAAACCATTGATGATATTGTTAGCTACAACCCTACACAAATTCAAAACAAAGATGTTCTTAGTCCGAATACTCGAATTCGTGTACCAATCCCATGTGGGTGTGTAGATGATACATTTCTTGGTCACATATTTAGTTACATGTTTCAAAAGGGTGATACATATTATAAAGTTGCAAAATATAATTATTCCAATGTTACAACATGGGATTGGATTGAGCAGTTTAATAGTTATAACAGGTTTAATGTTCCTGATGGTGCAATGATTAATGTACCTGTTAATTGTTCTTGTGGTAATAGCAGAGTTTCTAAGGATTATGGGTTGTTCATTACCTATCCACTTCAATTTGGTGAAAGTTTGAGGTCTATTTCTCAGGAATTCAATTTGAGTGAGAGTTTGTTGCAGGGTTATAATCCTGGTGTGAATTTCAGTGCTGGAACTGGTCTTGTGTTTATTCCTGGAAGAGGTAATCTTTCTTGATCACATCTCGTCTATATTATTTGCCCTTAGGTGGTCTCGCAATACATTTATTTATTCTTCGTGTGTGGAGATAGCATTCTTAGCAAAGGGTAGTTCAGATAAGTTGGTTCAGGTTATAATCCGGTCATAAGTTGTTTGGTTATGTTTTTGGTCGGATTTGGTCTATTGTCAATTAGCATATTATCTAATTTTTGTGTCATGTTAGGTCATTATGGTTTGATTCATGTAATTTTGGGTTTTGGGTAGTTTGATTCGAGTAATGCCAAAAGGGTCAGTTTTGCTTGGTCTAGTGTAATTAGTGCAAGATCAAATGTTAGTCAATTTCACTGGTTGACAAATGTAGAAATGATTGTTTTGTTTCTTGGTCAATTGGTGGTGCTGAAACCTGAAGCTAACAAACTGATTAGAACGGTAGTTTTGTAAACTCGGTCAAAGGTATTGAATAAGTAATGTTAAAAAATTGGTAAAAATCACAACTTTTGATAGCATTGGCAGGATTTTATTTTTATTAATCTTATTTTCAATTTTCATGTCAAATTTTGGTAAGTTGTGATTCTACTAAAAGGGGTTAACTTGTCTGGGGTTGCATTGTTGTGTTACAGTGAAATTATATCTATCTTTGCTTAGGCAATGTGACAAATTTTGAAGAATTATTTTTTTTTCTTAGCCTCGAGACTCAAGTACAAGCAGTGTGTTTAATTGTACATTAGTAATCTAATGTTAATGCTTTCATTAAGGTTGCTACTCCATTTGTCTGTCTGCTATCAACTTCTTTGCAATCTGTTTCAATTGCTGTTATATTCTTGATGACTAATATTGTTTCTGTTTTCATCTTGCAGACAAAAATGGAAACTACCCACCCTTGGTTATAAGGTATATTCTTGTTCCTATAATTGCACCAGCCATTTAATTGACTTGTATTTTCTTACTATTAATTTTTGTACATATTTGACAATTTTATTCTTTTTCCGTGTTGTTCTGATTACAGCAGAAGTGCTTCAGGTAATCGGAGTTTTCCCTTCTGTCTTTATTCTTTTCTTTGTTTTAGACCTCGAATGTCTGTCGTTGTAGACTTGTAGTAAGCTGTACTTCTCAGGTCGTATTACATAATCTTGTTCCTTTTGCTCCAGGGCTTGCTGCTGGAGCTATTGCCGGTATATGTTTAGCAGCAGTTGGGCTAATTGCTCTGTCAGTTTGGTTTTATTATTTAAGATACAAGAGAGGTAAAGATTTGAAAAAGGCTTCGCGATCTGAGAAACCTGGATACCAGTTAACACATTCAAGTAATGCTCTCTCCTCTTGGAAATACACTTTCCCATTATGTAGGATGATTCTGATTTTTGATAATCATAATTTATTTTATAGTGATGCAAGCTATAATAGTTTGTTCCTCGTTACATCTTGCTGAACATGCAGGTTCCATCTAAAATGGCACGGTACCTTTAGTTATTAGCATATGCTGGTTTAGGCCAATTTTTGTAAGGATTTGCCCCTATAACTTCCCATTTTGATGCAGATTCCTTCAGTCAAGGTGGAGATACAGCTGATGATTCAGACGTGTATAGCAATTCTGTGGAGTACTCTTACAAAGAGCTTGCAAAAGCGACAGAGAATTTCAGCAGTAGTTATGTGATTGGTTCAGGTGGATTTGGAGAAGTCTACTTAGGAGAGCTCAGAGGCGAGGTTTGTAGTTTAAACTTGCAATTTTTGTGAATATGAGTCATGAACTTGTGATGGAAAGGGCTATAACTAGTTGAGGTTTGTAAAATAGTGTTGACAAACATATTTTGCATAGGCAGTAACTACACTATTACGTACCATTAGACATTGCTGCGCTTCTTCTGCTTTTATACATCTTTGGGAATTCTACATCGAAGTAAAAACAGATTATCCTAAATTTTGTAAACAGTCCGCTTCTGCTTTATAATGCTTTGTTATGTCATTTCTTAGTTGTACATTTACCTGACCTCATTTAATTTTCACTGAATCATAAATCAACTTCAGAAAGCTGCAATAAAAAAGATGGATATGCAAGCCTCAAAAGAGTTTTTTGCCGAGTTGCAGGTCTTAACTCGTGTTCATCATTTACATCTGGTATGCTTCCTGGTTTGACTTCATTAAATTGTACTCTGTAGATCAATATTATCTTCTTTATCTAGACTATTTTTTGGTACATGGAGATTTTCTTTAACCAGAATATGCTACCACTGGTTGACAAGGTTGAGGACTCTGCCTGCTAAATTCAGGAATTATACGGAATTAATCCCTGAATTTAGCAGGCAATATCCTGACCTTTATCAGATCAACTACTATAACTAGAATTACTAAAATATAGATCTAGAAGCAGGAAAGACTGAAGATCCTAGAGGACAATATCAAAACCGTCTACTACGTGTCCTTGAGTGTTTAAAAATTGACACTCTTTTGAACCGGAAAATATTGTGATCTATACAAAGCAGTGACAAGTTATTCATCACTGTATTGCGCCAACTTAAAGATTGTGATTGTGCGGCTGAAGCATATAAATATGATGAAAGATTTATCTTCTGCATCCCTTCAGAATCTTGACTGTTTCATACTTTCATCATTAATTATAATTTCTCTTTAGTGCAGGTCCGCTTACTTGGGTATTGTGTGGAAGGTTCACTTTTTCTGGTGTACGAGTTCATTGATAATGGGAACTTAAGCCAACATTTGCGTGGCTCAGGTGCTTGAATATTAACTTGTGGAGTAATTAATAGCAGTAAATAAGCCGGTGCTGATGATTGATTAAATCCCTTCTTTAGGAAAAGATCCATTGACATGGTCCACCAGAGTACAAATTGCCCTTGATTCAGCAAGAGGTCTTGAGTATATCCATGAACACACTAATCCTGTGTACATTCACCGTGATATCAAATCAGCAAACATATTGATAAACAAGAACTTCCGAGCCAAGGTATTGCGAAGCTTTGCCTGAATTGCCTCTGACTTGTTGGCCATTCTATAGTTATGTTCACTCACAATAATGACTTTTTTGTAGGTTGCAGATTTTGGATTGGCGAAGCTAGCTGAATTTGAAAACTCAACTTTGCCAACTCGCCTTGTTGGAACATTTGGATACATGCCACCAGAGTAAGTCATGCACAATCTTATAAAGATGGATGGTGTATGCAGTGGCCTTAAGTTGTAACCATGACTTTCTTATATTGCTTTGTTAAGGTACGCTCAATTTGGTGAAGTGACTCCGAAGGTAGATGTTTTTGCATTTGGGGTTGTACTTTATGAACTCGTATCAGCAAAACCAGCTATCGTCAGGGAAAACAATTCGGTTGCTGAATCAAGGGGTCTTGTTACTCTGGTATGCCCGCTTTATGCATCTACCCTACATTTCTGAACTTCTAAAGGCATGATTAGTTGCATTGGACTTTGTAAGTGATTGATTACAATTGATCTAGTAGTGTGTTTATCAAAAGAATGTGAGCTTGAAAATCGACTCTACAATAAGCAAATCGACTACAGACCTGAATATGACCTCAGACTCAAACTAATCCGAAAGACTTATCATTTGAATTTGCTCCCAAGGATACCTGATTCAAACAGCCTTTTTCCCTTTTTACCTGCAAGGCTGCAAATAATAACCAACCTTGAATTACGATACTATGTATTTTGCATTGCAGTTTGAAGATGTTGTGAATCTTCCTGATCCAAATGAGATCTGCAAGCTGATTGATCCTAATCTGGGTGATGATTACCCGCTAGACTCTGTCCGTCAGGTGAGATGCCTACACATTCAACTATCACATTGTACTCCCAGTCCACCATCTGTTAACGATACTCATGCTGTTAGTGTAATTTGAACTACTAGCGTGACAACCAAATCTGGATGCTTAGTCAGAGCCTTATTCTGAAAACATTTCTTGTGTTTATGTATTAGGTGGCTGAGCTTGCAAAAGCCTGTACTCATGAGAACCCTGAGTTACGTCCTTCAATGAAATCAGTGGTGGTTGCTTTAATGACTCTTTCATCAGCAACCGAAAACTGGGATATAGATTTTTTTCACAGAAACATTGGCCTTTTAAATCAGGTGTCAGGAAGATAGGGAAAAAATGCAGTATTGACAGACTAAACTGTCTACGCCCCTCTGCTCATATACGAAGTCTGAAGAAACGCTGCACAAGCTATATGATGTAAAAACTAACACTACTAGCGTTACAGCTCTAGTACATTAATTTGAATCACTGCCATAGAATCTAAGAGATAGTGTAAAAGCTTTGTCCTCTAATTTTATTTATTTATTTGTGTATACGTGTTATGAAGAGGAAATTTGTTCTTTTGACATCAAGAAATACTGTATAACTCTATTTGTTATAGAGTAATAGAAGTTAAACGAAATTTTGTTCCTTTGTTGTAAATTGTTTATGATATTTGTTATTGATGGCTTGATGTTGTTGAAGGTTATTGTATACCTTATATAGCCAAAGAACAGTGATAATCATGATTACATAATGCAGATTCCACATTACTATAACGAATGCCAAAAATTAAACAAAATGGACAAGACAAGAAACAAATTTTTTATGGAATATGGAGATATATTGATTTCATAATTAGGCAAGGTTAGAATCTATAGAGTTTTTGTAGTAATCTCAAATCAGAAATTGATTCAAGGCGCACTTTAACACATACTTTCGATACCATGCAAAATTTTCTTAACTAGCTATCTAGCCAACAATGTCCTCGGCTCAAAATTACTTTGTAGAATCTTACACGAGCAACTTTTTTTTTTTTCCTTTCTTCTAAGAAAGCACATGAACAACATTTTGCTCTCATATTTGGGAATTTCTACCAATTAATAGTTTTCAAAAAGTTAACAGAAATTTACAGTAAGTTTTTATTTTTTTAACCTGCATTTAATTTCTTAGGTTGAAATAAAAAACCAATTTTTTTGTAGTAAGTTAGCCAAATAAACAATATCAATATGTCAAAATTATGGCCGTTGCTCATTTCTTGCTCTTGCTGTTGCTCACATGGTGCTAAAATCTTCTTCGCAAAAAGTCCCAAATTTATTTCTGAGAAGAAGAAGAAAATGGATTCGTTCTCCTTACAAAACAAGATGGCATTACATTTTCAATCAACAACAAGCACTTCAAACCCTAAAAAAATCATGTCTTTCTTCAACCCCAGATTCAAATTTTCATCATACCACCCAAAACCCTCCTAAAACCCCTTCTAATCTTCTCAATTGTCTCATAAATTCTTTCGATTCTTACCAATGTGACCCAACACCAAGTGCTTATAATTTTGTTATCAAAACCCTAATTCAAAAATCCCAATTCAATGAGCTTAATCATGTTCTTTTATATCTTCAAAATGTTGAGGAATCTGAAACCCCAGAAAGGGTTTTTGTTGATTTGATTAGGGTTTATGGAGAAAAGGGTATGATTAAGGAGGCAATTGATTTGTTCTTCAGGATTCCTAAATTCAGGTGTGTTCCGACTGTACTTTCACTCAATTCTCTGCTTTTTGTTCTTTGTAGAAATAGAGAATGTTGGAGAATTGTTCCACAATTGTTGTTAAAGAGTAGTGTTATGAATATTCGAATGGAGGGTTCGAGTTTTTCGATATTGATCAATGCCCTTTGTAGGATTGGGAAGGTTGGTTTTGCTATTAAGTTGCTAAATTACATGATTTATGATGAGTTTGATCCTGATGGGAAATTGTATTCCTTGATTTTGGGATCATTGTGTAGGCAAAAGAATGTAAATGTGACTAGTCTGGAGGTAATGGGTGTTTGGGAAGACATGAAACGAGTCGGGTTTTGCCCCGGTAGAGAGGATTATTGCAATGTGATTAAGTTCTTGGGGAGACAAGAAAAGGGTAAAGAGGCATTTGATGTTTTATGTGAAATGAAAAAGGATGGAATTAAGCCTGATATCATGTCCTATACAATGGCTCTCAATGGTCTTGTTGAAGCAGAAGAGTTTTCTAGAGTAGAAGAGTTGTTTGACGAAATTCTCATTTTCGGTCTAGCTCCTGATGTGCTTACTTATAATGTGTACCTAAAGGGCTTAGGTAAACAGAAGAAAGCCGAGGATGCGTATAAGATGATTGGCTGCATGGTGGAACTGGGTTGCCAACCTGATTTGAATACTTATAATACTGTATTGGAAGCTTTTTGCAAGGTTGAGAACTTGAGTAGAGCAAGGGAGTTGTGGAGTGAGATGAATAAGAAAGGTATAGAATTGAATGATCAATCATATAAGTTGATGATTGATGCATTGGTTACTGGGGGTGAAGTTACGGAAGCTTGCAATATGTTGGGGCAGATGCTTTCCAAGAGTTTCCTGCCAATGCTCTCCACTTATGACAAGATTATATGTAGATTGTGCCATGAGGAACTTATACCAGAGGCGTTGCAAACTCTTGATATAGTTTCTGACCATGGTGTTTTACCAGGTTCTATGTCATGGGAAGCACTTCTTCTGGGTTTAAAAATTAACCATGATCCTGTAGGTGATGTGTTGCCCAGTTTGGTAAACTTGCATAAAATTGAAGGGTAGGTTTTTTCAATGGGTGAAAATGAATTTCATGTCAACAGTGAAGTTGATGAGCTTGTTATTTGGATAAGTGCTGGAATGGAGATCTTCCAAGCATAGATACCATGAGAAATCTCTGTGAAACCTGATATAAGAAAATTCTGGTTGGTCCTGAATACATATTTGAGGTGAAGCACTTTGAATTAATTTACTAATATCAATTGTAAAGTAGATGCTATTCTCAATATTTGTCATGCCCAAAATATTAACAAAGGCTTGAACCCTCCTCTTCAGCTCTGCCAAGAATTTTTAAGAACATCACCGTTACTTCTGGTACCTGAATCAGTTCGAAGAGATATTGATCCTGATAAGTAAAATGAAATGTCTTTTGAAAAATGCATAATAATTGCGTGTAAAAATAATAGTTTGCTTCTTGTGATGTGGTGAACTCTGGAGCCTTCATGGGTTTGCTGTGTGCATTGCTGTGAGCTGACTTAGCTGGCCTATAGATTGTGCAAGCGCCAGAAAGCTAGAATATGCATTGGAAGTGAATGCGATCAAGGATAATTTTCAATATTTCTTGTTCATTGCTTTATGAGATTGATATGTGGGTTACATGCTGCCAGCGCTAGTATATGCATTGGAAATTTGGAAGTGAATTCGATCAAGATTTTTTTTTATTTTTTTATTTTTTAACATAGTATATATAAAAGTACAGTAATATACTAAAAAAAAAATGTGTTGTAGCTACCAAGTAATAGCCTATCCTTAATTCGTTTTGTTCGAGTCTCCAGCTTGTTGATATCTCAGTAACTAATCATAATCTTCAGGTTTTAATGTTTTATTAACTTTTATTTTCTTGCTTATTTAGCTGCTTCTCCTCCCCCAGTTCGAGTATTAATTCCCTTGGTCATTATGTCATTAGTCCATTCAATGTACAGACATGCCCTGTTCCATAAGACATGAACCTTGCCAGGAATGAATCTTCTTCTACTACTAAGCTTTCGTCATGGTATTGGGAGCACCACACCTGCATTTTCTGGTTGTCAAATTGCTTAAAAATCACTTAATAAATTGTAAGAAAAATGTCTCCCCAGTTTAAACTCCAACATTATATGCCTACTGGAACTAAATTCCAAATGTGAGCAGGAATGATTATAAGGAAAATTCTCATATATTATATCTATTATTCTATTCCCATTTGCATTTGGAATCCTAGACATCAACAGCAGTCTGAAAAACAGATGAGCAATCCTGCTTCAACAATACACGAACTGGATTATTTAACAAAATAACAAGATAGTTCAATCAGAAATTTATTTATATGTCAAAAACGAACAAAATTATATCTACATCAGAAGCATTATTGTATTTGGCCAACAAATATACGGCTAAGGAGACCTAATCGCAAAAGAATTGCTTAGGATTATGACTGCCTCCGTCACTTATATAGTTATATGAGAAGCATTTACAGTGGCATTAGCCTTTTGTATCTGAAAAACCATAAAAATGAACCAAATATCACGAGCCCAGTCGTTCCAGTGATGAGGAGAGTCCATTTAAACGCATCAGGGTAATTAAATAATTCAATTTCGAAATTCATTCCAAAAATCCCCGCTACCACTCCGAATATGGCAACAACAAATGTTGCAGTAGTTAGCAGCAATTCAAACTGAATCAGTTGGTTTCGAACATTATCCTGTAGGAAAATAGTTTAAATGGAATTAGAAACACTTTTAGGTAAACCAATGCAGTAAATTTGTCTTTTGGACTCCAAAAAATCCACTTTAGAAACTAGCCCGGTTTCTTTGGTAAATGTATCCTTCTGCTAAATTTAAAACACCCATCAAACAGATGAGGAAATTCCTCAAATTTGGCTCAGTCAAAGTGCCTAATGGCTCAGTTAATGCTCAATCTCATATTCTCATTCCCTTTATTTTCCCCTTCCCTCTTCAAGTTTATGCTCAATCTCATATTCTCATTCTTCTATTTATATAGACGTAACCAAACCTACCAGCTGAATGTTAATGAAATCTTCTGTGTCCTCAATGTACTCCTTCAGCTGCAATTAATGAAGGAATGAAACATGTAAATAAAAGTTCCAGTGTGATGGAAAAAAAAACAAGATGTGATAACAACGTACTGAAGTAAGCTTGTTAAGGGTGCTGTCAATGACCACAAAGTACGCTTCCAAAAGCATCTCCAGCTCTTCTATACTCTCTGTAGCACTATCTGTACTTTTCATGCTTCCATGCCGGCTTCTTGAGATACTAAAAGTTTTCTCTAATTTTCGTGAATCCAAGGCAGAGGAGACGGGAGAAACAGGAGCCGAGATGGACACTGCACCATCATTTGATCTCAACCCTAAGATTGATTGATCACCATACAATGACATTTCCATTCGTGACTTCTTCTCTGTAAGATACATTTCTGCCATATCCCCATCATCATCCATTAGTTGCTCTATCTCATCCCTAACCTATAAGAAAGATGAAAATTTATATAGATCCAAGGTTTACATCAGGTTCACAGTTTGCCACAATAACTAACCCAGGTTTATATCTTTTCTGGGGTTAAGGGTTTACAGAAACCAATCATCAAAAGCTACAATAACTAACCCAGGTTTATATCTTTTCTGGGGTTAAGGGTTTACAGAAACCAATCATCGAAAGCTATTGAGTTCCACAAATGCCTTTCCCAGAAATTAACCATAAATTTTACAATAGAATATTAGCCATAATACTGCACAGTACCTTCTGCACTCTTCGAGTCAAGGCAACAAGTCTGCTTTTCAGTCGGCGCACACGTTCCAAATTTAAAGTACTGATCTTTGATGTTAATTCATCAAGCAATGGATATGCTTCAATTTCTAATTCAGAAGCCTGGCCAATACAGATACTTTAGGTAAAATCATCAACAGACAAATTTAGAACAACATAATCCAACAAGTCAAAGCAACACAGTCTGCCTTTTCAGTCGGCACACGTTCCAAATTTAAAGTATTGATCTTTGGTGTTGATTCATCAAGCAATGGACATGATTCAATTTCTAATTGAGAAGCCTGGACAATTCAGAAACTTTAGGTAAAATAATCAACAAATAAACAACACAATCCAACAGCACTTTCCACTTCCTACAACTTTACAAACAACAAAATTGTGTGACTCATTAAAGCCTGACGGCCTCAGTTCATAAAATCCATGCACAAATGACATATTCACTCAACTATTACCTAAAGTATTATAGCAATTTGAGCAAAATAGGCCCTGAGCAAAAACATCAGGTGACAATTTAAAATTAAGAACATACAACAGTCCACGTCACCAGAAGCCTTGTAGTGATTTTACCTAAACAATTTTACAAAACTGTCTTTTCAAGCTTCCAATGGCTACACCATAGCAGCCATAGCACCACAACACAATAAAATGGTGTCTCCAAAAGAGCATATCGGGATGTTTAATAGTGCAATGATCTACCACCCAAATTTTAAAAGAAATAAAAAAAGCCTTGGAAGCAACATTTTACAGAAGGTTGTTTTACACTAATATAATAATGCAGGTAGAATAGTTTTCCTTGGCATAAAGAATACAATGGGTAAAATAATGGCCATCGGAACCCTTTCATTCATGATTCATCTGAAAATACTGACATTGCCACATGTGCATGTGCACGAAGTACATTTAAAAAAAAAAAAAGAAGCCAATTACTAATCTCCAAAGAAATGTACCACCTCCAAACCTTTTTAGCAGTTACAATTACTATTTCCACTCCACAAAGATCAAGAATAGGATATAGCAAGTGGCTATGCGTAAGATAAAGTAGAAGATTGTGGAGTTTGTGTTAAAATAAATAGGGAAAAGAGTGGTGTAAGTGGGGATTGTGTACAACTACATTTTGTGGCATTAATGATGCTTTCCAACATTAATTTGGTTAATAAGACAGCTTGAAGCTAACCCCTTAATTAACAAATGAAATGACTGAGCTACCCTCATTTAATATTCACACCCAATACAAAGACACTTCCTCTCTAAATACTCATTTCTTGCTAGACCATTCAATTTCTCAAGTTCAATTTGTTTTGTACACAATTATTTGGCTTTATTAATGATGTACTGTGATAATAATGTAGTTTAAAGGGACTCCATTGATTTGAATTTTTTAAAACAGCAAAGAAACGAAAAAAAAAAAAAAAAGCTATAGCAAGCTTCACAATATGTAACGTTTTAGTTAAATAAGACTGTAATATTGAAGGGAAAGCAATAAAGATGAATTCTTTAGGGAAGAAGGCAGCTATTTCATTGAAATAAAAAGGGCAAAACTCAAACACACAGGGAGGCTTGAGGCCACCACTCTCTCACTAGTACCTTGAGGGCACAAATCTCTACACTCTAGTGTTTACAAATTAGCACACTCCTACCCCCCCCCCCCCCCCCCCCCCCCTCTTTACTTATATATACACAATCAGCCAAAATAGAAAGGTGACAAAAGTTGCAGCTGTCACAATGTGAGGGCCTGCTGCCAGCCTTCATTCACAGCAGTCCTTGGCTGCTCTGATTTGGTGGCAGCTCCTCTACCTCATTCCCTGACTGTCCTTGCTGCTGTCCTCTCTTCTTCCTTCTCTCATACGTGATCCACCCCTTATCCTTGTTGGTCAAGGAATTCGTTACATCTCCTTCCCCTACGAGCGACACCTTGTCCTCAAGGTGGAAGGATGGGAACCTCTCTTGGATTGTAGCTGCTTCTTCCCAGGTGGCCTCTATCGCAGGCAGCCCTTGCCACTGAATTAATACCTCCGGAACAGCAGGTGTGCTCTTGGAAGTCCTGATATCCAACACGCTTTCAGGTTCAACTTTGAGTTCCAACACTTCAGTCAGTCGGGTGGGAATCGTGGGGTGAACCACTTGATCCCCTAGTGCCCTTTTGAGCTGGGACACATGGAAAACTGGATGAACACGGCATGTCTCCGGCAGTTCCAGCTTATAGGCTACCTGACCGATGCGCTGTACCACCTTAAAAGGCCCATAAAAGCGGGGAGCCAGCTTCTCATTCGGTCGTTTTGCAAGGGATTTCTGCCTATAAGGCTGGAGTTTCAAATAAACCCAGTCCCCTGTCTGAAATTCCTCTTCCCTCCTCTTCATGTCAGCGTTATGTTTCATCCTTTGCTGGGCTCGAACCAAGTTCATGTGCAGCTCGTCTAATACCCAATCCCTCTCTTGTAACCATTCGTCTAGTCTATCTACTGGTGTTTGCCCACTGCCCACCTTGATTAGTTTTGGATGGTCTCTCCCATACACCACCCTAAAAGGGGTGAACCCAGTAGAGGCGTGGTACGAAGTGTTATATGCATATTCCGCCCAATGTAACCATTTTCCCCAAGACTTGGGTTTGCCATTGACAAAGCAGCGCAAGTAGGTCTCCAAGGTTTTGTTGACAATCTCCGTTTGTCCATCGGTTTGGGGATGGTAAGCGGTGCTTCGCTTGAGGTCCGTTCCTTGTAGCCTAAATAATTCCTTCCAAAACACACTCATAAAGACGCGATCCCTATCCGACACAATAGAGGTAGGAACTCCGTGCAACCTCACAATTTCCTTAACGAATAATTCAGCCACTGTTAATGCGCTAAATGGGTGTTTTAATCCCAGGAAATGCACATATTTGGACAGTCTGTCTACTACCACTAACACCGAGTCCATACCTTTCAATTGTGGGAGGCCTTCTATGAAGTCCATGGAAATGTCTTCCCATATAGCTTCGGGAATAGGCAGGGGCTGTAACAAGCCTGCTGGCTGCAGTTGAAAGTGCTTAGCTTGTTGGCACGTCGCACAGTGCTTAACATGGATGCCTATGTCTTTTCGCATCCCACTCCAATACCACTCCGAGGCGATCCTTAGATAGGTTTTGGTTTCACCTTGATGACCCCCCACCGGACTATCATGGTACTCCTTAAGAAGTTTAGGAATCAACCTCGAGGATTTAGGAATCACTACTCGTCCTTTGAATAGCAGCCTGCCATCTTCGATGTAGAACCCAACATGAGCCCCTTGCTTTGCTGCCACCTCTGCTATGATATTACTCTAGTCCTTGTCGGACTTCACCTCTTCCCAATTAATTCCAGAAATTGAGACTAAGGCTGCCAATTCCCCAGCAATCTCTCCTCTTCGGGATAGGGCATCAGCAACCCTATTGCTAGCTCTGGGTTTAAATTGGATTTCGAAATTGAATCCTAGCAGTTTGCAAACCCACTTTTGATAATCTCCACTCACTTCCCGTTGCTCCATGATATACTTAAGACTTTGTTGATCCGTTCGAACAATGAAGTGTCGTCCAAGCAAATAATGACGCCACTTGACCACAGCCAAGCATATTGCCATTAGTTCCTTCTCGTATATGGCCTTTGCTTGTGACCTTGGGCCTAACACCTTGTTGTAAAAGGCTACGGGCCTTGCTTCCTGCATCAGCACAGCACAGCACGCAACCCGAACCCTGAGGCATCCGCCTCGATGACAAACTGCTAACAAAAATCTGGCATAACTAGTACGGGTGCTGAACTCATTGCTGATTTCAATTGCTCAAATGCCTTTGTTGCATTGGCAGACCATCCAAAATTATCCTTCTGTAATTGCTCCGTCAAGAGCCTTGCAATTTGTGCGTATCCCTTGATAAACTTCCGATAATAGCCGGTAAGTTCCAAAAATCCACGCAATTCTTTCAAACTTCGGGGTGTCAGCCACTCCACCATGGCTCGAATTTTGTCCAAATCCATGGCCACCCCTTCTCGGGACACTACATGACCCAAGTATGCTACCCTTGTCTGACCAAACTCACACTTCTTGAAATTGGCCACCAAACTATGTTCCTTGAGCTTGGACAGCACCACCTTCATGTGTTCCATGTGACTTTTCTTGTCAGGGCTATAGATTAGAACATCGTCGAAGAATACTAGCACAAATTTTCTTAGATATGGCCGAAACACCTCATTCATGAGAGCTTGAAATGTGGCTGGGGCGTTTTTGAGCCCAAAAGGCATCACTAGGAACTCGTAGTGGCCCTCATGGGTACGGAAGGCGGTTTTATGGCTATCTTCTTCCCTTATCAAAATTTGATGATAACCCGACTTAAGATCGAGTTTTAAAAACACAGCAGCCCCATGAAGTTCATCTAATAGCTCGTCAATTATAGGAATTGGGTACTTCTCAGGGATTGTCTCGCGATTCAAGGCCCGATAGTCCACGTAGAATCGCCACGAGCCATCTTTTTTCTTCACCAACAATACGGGGCTTGAGAAAGGACTCACAGACGGTTTGATTATCCTTGCCTCCAACATTTCCTTGATCAATCATTCTATTTCATCCTTCTAAAATTACGGATACCGATAAGGCCTGAAGCTCACCGGATTGCTGCCTTCCTTCAACACGATAGCATGTTCATGTCCTCGCTTCGGCGGGTAATCCCTTTGGAGAAGAAAACACCTCCTGGAATTGCTGCATCACTTCGTCCAACCACTCTAAAATGGCTCTGGCTCCCTCACTCTCCACCGTGGCCTCCATCCGATTAATCTCCAACCAAAGCCTACCCCCTTCATGGCGCAAGTCCGTATCATAGCCTTGAGCGATAATTGGGTCCGCTCCAAGGCCGAGTTCCCTTCCAAAATGACCTTCCTGTCACCCACCATGAAGCTCATAATATGGGTCTTCCAGTTGTGGACGACTAGCCCCAGCTTCTCTAACCACTCAATGCCCAATATGAGGTCGGCATTTCCCAATCGGAGTGGCAGGAAGTTGTCCACCACCACATACCCACCATTGATAAGTACTCTCACTCCTTTACATCTCCCCCTTCCCCAAATTTTATCGCCGTTCCCTAGGGAGACGCCAAACTCGTGAGTGCGCACCATCAGCACCCCCACCGTCACCAGAACGTCGAAAATAAAATTGTGGGTGGCCCCCAGATCTACCAAGATTACCATCGACTTGGGTCCGACCTTCCCCTCTAATTTCATGGTTCGAGCATTGGAAAGTCCCACCATGAAACAGAGGGAGACCTCCGGCGTCACCTCTTCTTCCTCGCTGGAATCGGGTGGGTTGGATGGCCCAGCTTCGGCGTCCTCTGCGCTTCCCAGAAGAAGAACACTCATCTCTTTGTTCTTACAATGGTGCCCAACCCCCCAACGTTCATCACATCGGAAGCAGAGTCCCTTAGCCTTTCGCTCTTGGTGTTCGGCGTCCGTCAGACGACGAGGTTCGCCGGATTTTACAGAGGAACTAGTGGTCGCTTTGGTGAAGACCCCTGTGATTCTGTTGGGGCTTTAGGCCATCCTTTAAAGGATGAAGCCTGTTGGGTCGGGGTTCCATATGTGCTAACAAGGCCCAGATGAAACCTTGGACCCACTTCCACTTGCTACAGATTTACCCGACCCGAAATAGTTGGGTCCCTTCTTTAATCCACCTACCCGGTTTCTCTCCTAAACCCGACCCGCAATCTCCATGGCTTGCTCTAGGTTAAACGGGCTCATTAGTCTGACGTCAGCCTTAATATCCTCCTTGAGCCCATTAATAAAATGGCCCATCATGATTTTTTCGGGTATGTCTTCCAAGGGTGCTGATTACTCGATGAATTTCTTCCTGTACTCCGAAACGGTAGTCTCTTGACTCGCCGCCAACCACTGTTCATGGAGGGTTCCGGCGTGCGTTGGACGGAATTGGCGCAAGACTCTAACTTTCATGCTTTCCCAGTTCGGTATTGGCCTTCTACAATTTTCCCATTGGAACCACCGCAAGGCGTCACCTTCCATGGCAACCACGGCGGCTTGTAGCTTCTGCTCTTCCGTCAGTTGGTAGTGTTGGAAGTATTTCTCCCCCCTGAGTATCGGCCATCGGGGTCCGTACCCTCGAAGATTGGCATATCCAGTTTTCTCAGTTTCCAACGGTGGCCTCCTCCACCACCCGGGTCCTGCCAGCCTCGCATTCCATTGTTGAATGGTTACGCTTGCTCTTGTTCGTGGTTCCTCCAGTTGACTAGAGTACGGAGTTCTTCAAAGAACTGGGTTTGAGTTGTGGTGTCCACCGTCATCTGCGCTTCCTGTTGCTACCGGAACAACTCGAACCGGCCATCGAGTCTCTGAAAGGCGTCATCCATGGATTTCTTAAGGGATTCCTCATGGGCCTTCATGGTTGCCTCACCTCTGGGTTGTTGAAGTGACCATTTTTTTTTTGAAACAAACAGAAGTTTGTGGTGGTTTTCGGCACCGGCAGTCGTAGGATCGCCGCTCTGATACCACTTGTAACGTTTTAGTTGAATAAGACTCTAATATTGAAGGGAAAGCAATAAAGATGAATTCTTTAGGGAAGAAGGCAGTTATTTCATTGAAATAAAAAGGGCAAAACTCAAACACACAGGGAAGCTTGAGGCCACCACTCTTTCACTAGTACCTTGAGGGCACAAATCTCTACACTCTAGTGTTTAAAATTACCAGCTACCTAGCACACTCCTACCGCCCCCCCCCCCCCCCCTCTTTACTTATATATACACAATCAGCCAAAATAGAAAGGTGACAAAAGTTGCAGCTGTCACAATGTGAGGGCCTGCTGCCAGCCTTCATTCACAGCAGTCCTTGGCTGCTCCTCTACCTCATTCCCTAACTGTCCTTGCTGCTGTCCTCTCTTCTTCCTTCTCTCATACGTGATCCACCCCTTGTCCTTGTTGGTCAAGGCATTTGTTACACAATATTCTGAAAACTTCACAGATTCCTCTAAGCCAGCGCTCCACAGCGGATGACATCTTTCATGGACACGATAACTTCCATGTACTGCAATTGAGCAACTTTCCTGGATTTTTGAAGGTATTTAATATTTTCTAGATTATTTGTTGGGTAAAATCAAGGGATTTTAGTCTTTGCACAAGCTATAATCTCTCTTGTAATTGCTATCTATACAACAGTAAAACTTTCGAAACAAAAAGTAGGAGTAAATGGTCTCCTATCCTTGAACAAAGACAGCCCAATACCCGAAATTTATGTGATAGGTTACTCAAAATCTATGGTAAAATTAAGATATCAATGTATCCATCCCTTGCTATGAATCAATTATCCAGTTAGCAATAGGTTACACATCCTACATTTGCTTCCCTTACACCAATGTATTCTACCATGAAAGCATCATACTTTAAAATAAAACAACCAACCTAAAGCACTTCAATCAAGATCTTATGAACATTAGTGATCAAACAAAAATCCATAATCCCTCATCTTAGACAAAAATCCTTTATACCCACCTTTTTGAGTAAACCAAAATAAAAAGCCTATTTTTGTTTAAAGGTTGTACTTTTTAACAATGTTGCCCTCATTTTGATGAGTTGTCATATTTTTTCTTTTTCTTTTGTGTATTAATAATGTTTTTTGACATCAATTCCCAACACTCTCTCTCCCTCTCTTCAATAATTCGCAACTACTTATTCTTTCTCTCTCTCTCTAACCCCACATGCATATATGTACTCTCAATCATTAGTTTTAACTTTTAAGGAATCTACAACCTTCTTAATTCCCATGAAAAAAACTCAAATATGTGAGAAGTTAATTTTCCAATGTATAATCTTAGGCTAAAGAGAAAATAAGCAAAAACTATAAATAGAAATACTAAAAACTAAATAATTTAGAAGGCGTAGAATTCACTTAGTTATCCACCTCTCTTAATTTAGAATTGTAATTCACTATATATATTGTGATGTTATATAATTTCAATAATATAAGAAAGAAAAAGTGTATTTATTTAGTTGTAGGTGCTACAACTCTACTAATTATTTCCCATATAATCTATACAAATATATTAAAAAGCGTTCCTAATACAAGATAAGTGTCATATGGCAGTATGGCACCCTTCACATGTATTAGAAGTATGCCACATCACCGTAATATGCCACATCATCCATTTTACTATAAACATGTTTCAATGGAAATAAAAATGTCTATCACAAGGTTCGAACATAGGACCAATAAGAAACAAATTAATGTTCTTACCGACTTTACCATCTTTTAATTATATTTCATATTCAATTAAAATACACTAAATACTTTGTACAAAGCATCAATATGAGAACGTTTTTTTCGTTTTGTTAGTTATCATTGTTCACTTATTTTTTCTTTTAATTATATAGTTTATGATTTTATAGCTCAAATAATATTTATTGATATTCAAAGTAAGACCCGGTGCATTGCCAAGGCCACACACTAGTTTTCTATATATTTCTCACTAATTTGATCTTATTACCCATTATACTCCTGTTGTCTCCAACAAAATAGGCTTTGTAACATGAGATGGAGGGAATATTGTTTTAATTATTTAGTGAAGTTCAAAGAACATGTAAGACATTCAATCACAAACGCAATCTTGTAATTAAATGCCTTAGTCAATATATGCTTAAGGAATCATTTGGTTAGTTAAAACTAGAATGGATTAGTATAGAATCTAATACTAGTGAAGTTGTGAATCTTATGAGGTGAGGTGGGTATGGAATTCTAAAGGGATGGGGTAGATCTAGAAACATCTTAGTATGAGGTTCAATAACTAAAAAGTCTAACTAAACAATAAAATAGATGGAATGGATTCCAACTCTATTCCAACCCCTTCCAAAAGTTTCAACCACACGGCCCCTAAGTAACCACAACACAATTGTAAAAACAATTCATGTCTAAGTTTCAATAACACTACTCCATTTCTAAAAGTGTTTGACCGTCTTGTTTTCATCTATTTTAGAAAGTTTAAAACTTTCACTTTATTCCATTTTAAGCAAACCCCTTTTACTACCTTAACCCTCTAACCCTCACAATATATACACCTTCCCACTCACTCTTTTCTTATAATCCCTCAAATTTTACAATCACTCTATCCATTAACACTGCCACTCCAATTGCCTTAATTTTTGTGTAAACGTTAAATGTTAGAAACTTTTGATATAAAGGTAATATAAACTATCCCATAAGCTATTAGATACACATAAACATTAATATACTTTACCTCAAAAGCATTGATAATTAATACCCCACCTTTCGCAAAGCACTTTAACAAAAGTCTTATAAACATTAGTTACTAACCTAGTATGCTAAGTTCCACACCTTTCCCACTTTTGTGATGAAAGAAAAATTTGTACTTTGACCCACATCCATTAACATCAGTCTAACAAGTAACAAGGCCTCTCAAACCAAGTGCTACGCATAGAAATCTACTCCGATGTGTGATTCATCAAACAATAATGATTCTCCTTACAAAGATTTAAGAAAAGGGGTAACTTTATTGTAGCATCCTAAATATTAGCAAACCCACTTGAGCTTACACAAGTAGCACTTTTACACTTTAATTCTTTGATCATTACACAAGGTTAGTAATTTGCCAATTTTAGAGTTATATTTTGTCCATCATGAGCTTAAAAGTCACTCATAAGCAAACCCACTTCAGCACCCCATTTAAATTTCAATCCACCACCCTTGTCCCAGTGCAAAGTTCACGTAAAGTTAAAAAATATTAAGGGTTTAGATCTACTAACCATACTAGCAAAGTAGCAACCATAACCCATACTATGTTTCTACAAAACCTAAACAAATTTTGACTTCAAATTGAAACCCCCTTCCCCTCCCCTTCCTCTCTCTCCAAAAAAAAGTGAAACAACAGGAAAATGGGTTCCGCTTGGAATGACCCCAAATAATCATCCTAAATTGTAGTTTAACTCTTAGAGTATTACACAGGGCACTAACAAACTTATCAATCTTATGGATAGCCAAAAACTGTTTTAAGGTGTTTACCCGAAATTATCAATATTCTTCTTAACACACACCTATTTTGTTTAACAAATATCTAGTTTCCCATAAGCCAAATCCACTCTACCACTCAATTAGACATTCAACCTCTACTACCCTCGTGACCTTATTCCAAAATTTTTGGATGAACTATCAAAATTTAAAGGTTTTAGAACTGCTGACCACTTTAACCCCAATATCCCATATAAGTTCAAAAAACAACTTAAGAAAACCTCAACTTCCATGGAAATCAAAAGTTACAGGAAAATCTTGGTTTCAATTGACCAAAAAATGAAAGTAAAAACTGCACGAAAATAAATTCCATTAGAAATTGACTCAAAACCAACCTAAGTTGAACCCAAAACATAACACCTAACCAATCTCTTTGACTAGAGTACTCTAGAGATCATGTTCACCCCTTTAGTGCACCTTTGCTTTATCTTTCTTAACATACTATTCCCACCTTTCCTAAATGTTAATCCCATTTGAAATCTAGACACAATTCATAGCCTAAGAGAACCTTCTAAATTCTTTCCACTACATAAGAAAAAACATAGTCAAGTGGGGTTTTATTTGATTCATCTTGATGTATACTTACGGAGGAAGTACAGCTTTATCTCCATTAGGCTCCCCAACTAAACTTTTATTAAATTTAAATAAAATAAAATAAAAATTAACCATATTCCAGACAGTAGCACTCTGCACTTTAATTGTCTGTTATTTTAAAACGCCCAATGGCACTCACTAGCTTACCAAACTTATGAATGACCAAAACTATGCTTGCTTGAGCATCTCAATGTTTTTCTTCCCTCCACACCTTCAAATTTCATCGACAAACATCTACTTCTTCCTAAACCAAACTCACTTCAGCAATCCATTGGTCATTATCATCCTTATCCCCAAAAATTTGGATACAATGTCCACATAAATTTCAAAATATAAAGGGTTGTGACCAACTTAATCCTATATAACCCATATTAAGTTATTCACTAGAGCGGGCATGTACGCGCACACACACACACACAAAAACTAGAAAATATAAATAAAAGAAATAAAATATAAACGTCCGTGTAGAAGTTTTGACTTGAATGAAAGAACCAGGTAAAACCAACATGAAAATGAATTGAAGCCAAAAACTACCAAATTTTTCCTCAATCAAAGGAACCAATGATTTTGTGAAAGGAATGAAAAAGTTTTCCAGTCAATTTTGACAGGACAGAGAGGGAGAGAATAACAGGACGTTGGATTGAACCAAAAAAACAATTAAACCTAACCAAACAAGACCTCAATTAGATTTCCTAACTCAACTCACATTGGCACTTTCTAATTTCCAAACAGTTGTATGCCTATTACTTAAACATCTCAATAATTTTATTAGATCCACATCAATTTTCTTTGATAAACACCTAGTTCTAAACAATCAAACTCACTTCAGCCACCTATTGGACAATTGATCTACCACCCTTGTCCCAAAAATTTGGATGCAACGTCCAAATAATTACAAAATTTTAAGGGTCTAGATCTATATATCACTTTATCCTCCTGTAACTCATACCAAAGTTGAAATGCTTAGCACAAAATCCAAGTTTACAGCCACATTCCGCCTTCTCTGACAAAAGTGAGCTAAGAATGCACTAAGGAGAGTTCCCCAAATCACCATCACAGAAGAACTAATAAAGCCTTTCATACAAGCTGTAAGCACAAGTGCCCAAAACACACCAGAAACTTCTTATCTCGCTCTTATTTGATCACCATAAAGTCGCACCCACCAACAAACTATCAGGCAAACAATCACCCCCATTTATTTTGAGAGATTAGACTAACTTTTGGGAGCATTTATACAACTCGGTTCAAAAAATGTAGTGGCAGGAAAAAAGCGAAAAATTGAAATTAAAAAAAAAAAAAAGGCTGAACTGCTTTTAGTCTTTTACCATACCCTACCCTTTCAGCACTTAATAGCTTTCCAGATAATATTTCTTTTATCCAGACTATGTATTTCAGCAACTTCTCAAACCTGAACTACTCTTAACTATAAATCGGGAAAAGCACATCATGATGCTATACTGCTAATATTTTTTTCGTCTTGTTGAAATCCCAATCAGCCCAAACCTCAACCCAACACCCCCACCCCAGCAAAAATTTTATTAACAAAATCCCATCACTATAGCAGAGAAAAAAGTTTTGTTTATTAAGCATATAAAGTAAGGTGCATGTATAACAAAAAGTGTTATTTACATACATGTGTGTGTTTCTGTGTGGATTCCTTGGTTAGACTATTGCACATACATATGACCGGGGAAGGGGCAGAGAGACCATCATTTGCATGGCTACATTTACATGTTTTTTTAAAGGAGGGTGAGTATAAACCTGAGAATCAAGAAATGAGCAAGCAGCCTCTAAAGCAACTTCCAGTGCTTTGAACTCAAAAGGCAAATAGTCAGGTGATGAGGTGTCAAAGTTTCTATTGCCTCTCATTCGAGTCATAGCATCTTCCGACTGCCAAGCCTCACCAGCACCGGCATTCCTCAATCGTCTCTGAAGCTCTACAACATACTGTAATACGTAGCTATCAAGGGAATTCAGAAGAAGAACCTCATCAGCTGTGATAATACAACGAATCTGCTCCAGATTTACAACTATGGCCTTCTCTCGACCAAGGATAGTGGATGGATACACAAAAAGCGGATCAAGCAGTCGTAAGTCACGGGCAGGGAGGTCACAGCGGCGCATCATTGTGAATTTGTCAACTTCTATAACCCCTGAATTCCCAGAAGTATCAACCCGAATCCATGAGCGACTGCTCTGTCCTCTCTTCTTCAAGCCCGAAACATCCATCCCTTGAAAGGGTGGGCGCCCAGACCCAGAGGGGTGATATGATATCTCTCTAAGGTTTGCAGCTGAGGCAGGTTTCCTTGAAAGGAGGGGCTCCTTTAGCTCTGCCATCAGCGGAAAGCTTTAAAGCCTGCCACATTAAAGATCATATTGACAAAATAATTAAATAATTTAGCATGTAATCTTAATCATACTCTTGATCACATTCCTACCATGCAACAAAACAATATTTTTTGCTCGTTAAATATTGACACAACACTCAAACAAAATAACAGAAACTTCTAAGTGTGCTAACTACTCCAAGCAAAGTGAAACTAAGGGCGAGTTCAGAGATATTGGAGACAAGGGCAAAATATTTATGGAAGCCTAAAGTACCAATTCTGTATTCCAATAGAAAAAAATTATAAGTCACATAATAATTCATAATTCGTACTACAAGTATAATATTGACATATCCTGCCATTTCACTGCCATATGGGCATATACTTGCATCTGAGCCAAGAAGCTCAATCGAATGAAAGAACTACATGACAAAAAAATAATAATAAAAATAGAATAAAGAAAAATGAAATGAGAAAAATAAAGCCTTTCAAAAGATTAATCATTGTAATTTGATTCAATTATCAAATTAGGCTGGAAAATTCACATAATCTTGAGTCGAAAAGTCCAATTTCATAATACCATCCTAACAATTAAAGGCAAATTTGATTCATTTATCAAATTAAGCTCGAAAAATCACATAATATTGTTCTGTAGCAGCAAAATCACTGGTTATGATCTTTCATCACTTTAGTAATTCTAAGTTCTAACCAATAGTTTAATGATCAAGTTCAGAAGAACCCTAAATTGAGTATGCTGAAAATTAAATTAACGATAAACCCTAAATTGTGAAATTAAAATTCAATGATTACAAAAAGAATGAACATACCTCAGAAGCTGCTTCAATGGAAGATAGAAATTCGCATCAATTGGAAACTGAAAGATAATAATTCAGGAAACCTCATAATCAAATTGGCTGATTTCCAACTAAAACCACAAAAATAAATTTAAAATTGCCAAAATTTTACAATAATTGTACTAATTAATTGACTAATTAATACCCAATTAAAACTCCATAAAATTCAAATCAAAATACCATAAACAACGATTATAATAAGAAATTGAAATAAATTAGAAATCGTAAGATTATGAAATTGAGAGAGAAAATACAAACCTGGGCAGTAGAAAATGTAAAATGCTAAAGTACAGTACAAGTACTACTGAACTGCATCGTTTTCTTTGCCATTGCCCTTCAATTTTGTGGATGCCAAAAGATGTTTACCTTAAATCTTTTAAAACAAATACAATAATATAATAATAATACTCAATTTTATGAAAAAAAAATATATATTTGTTCAAAAAAAATAAAAAAAAATAAAAAATTGGGCATTAAAGTTGGAGTTTATTTGTTATCATAGCCACTCTTGTGTGTAATAACAAAGTAACCTCTCTAAGACTAATCAATTATACCTGTAATAATGATCGAGTATTCTCAGTAACACTGTTTGAGTAACCTTATAACACTGACAAAGAAACTCATTTGACATTGATCAAATAACTCCTATTACACTAACGAAATAACCCCTATGATGGCTTATCACACCGTCTGGTCAGCCACATATAAAAATTTGTGTTGTTATCACCATGATTTTTTTTTCAAAATCATACTCCCTTTTTTTAAAGGGAAATTCCATATTTCTCATATTGAGAAACGAAACTTGTTTCTCAAGGGGGCATTTTCATGAATAAATCAACAACTTTTCATTATTGTGGGCTCCACAATTGAATAAAATTGTTGGTTTATTTACCAAAATGTCATATGAGAAACAAATTTTCATTATTGTGAGCTTCACAATTGAATAAAGTTGTTGGTTTATTTTGTTTCTCATTTGAGAACTGGGGCATCCCCTTTTTTTAACTAGAGTTGGATTTGAACATTTGATGAGACATAACTTTGACCATCCTTATCAAAAAAAAAAAAAAAAAAAAAAAAAAAAAAAAAAAAAAAAAAAAAACTACTTTGATCATCAATATATTTAATTAAAGGTTCGTAAAAATAATGAAAAATTTAATTTATTAAGGTGTAGACATTATGACAAACCCAACAACATATTATATGATCATATTTGTATATTATATATTGGTTAAAAAAAAATGAAGCCACATATAAATAGTGGAAAATTTCAACTCTAACTTAAAAAAAAAAATTAAAATAATAAAATAATAATGAAAAAAAAACAGCGAGAGGGATTATCATATATGTCACAATGAATCAAAATTTGGTCAAAATTATTAAAGTTATGATCATTTTAAAAAGATGACAGCAGAAAACGTGAAAAATACGTTTTTCTTCTTGTTACCTATTTTTGCCTTTTGGTTTTCAAAAAAATTAAAAAACTTTAAACTAATATTGATGCAAAAAAAGCAATTAATCTGGTTTCAAAAAAAAAAAAAAAAAAAAAAAAAGCAATTAATCTCCGGGAGTGAGTATTTGTATAATTATAAATATGTAACCTAAGTCTATATCTAATATCTGTGAGACTATGACAAATAAGAAAATTTGCAAGACCAATAAAATGTCATGTGTGTATTTCGTAATTATAACATTATATTAAATTTGTATTTCTTTAAGAAAAATACTCCGTGATTCATTTGCCTTTTCCTTTCATGTTGTACTAGGTTAGCAGTTTAGCACTCATGCGATGCACGAGTTTTACATTAATTTATCTTTTGATTTTTCTAAATTTTGTTTTCATATTTTTTTTAAGCTAAGTTCAAAATGTTCCAAAGTTTACATAAATTGACCTCAACTATGCTAACAACTTCTATAAGGAATCCAACAACCTAATATCAACATAAATTACCAAAATAATAGGTATCTATTTTAAATCAATTACCTAAATAATAGCCATTACCTATTTAAAATTAATTAACATTTTGTTTAAAAAAAATTAGCATTTAAGAGGGAAATCAATACTGATATACTAAAGTAATCCCCAGCCCTATCCCCAAAGTACACGTGTCGCGTTTGTATTAAAAAAATTTCGGCTAAAAACCTTTTTTTTTCCTTTTTTTGTTCATGAAAATTAATAACATTTTTTTTCTCTTTTTTGTTCATGAAAAAAAAGTGCAACCTAAAAAATAGAGCAACAATAACAACTTAAATAAATAAAATATTTTTTTGTATATTCTCTTGAATCTTTAATCGTTAGTATATAAAATGTATTGTTCGTTTTCTACTCTAAAAAAGGATTTTAACTCAATTTTTAATTCATAAGATATCAGGAAACTAAAATTAGAAATAAGTACTCTACATTACTGTATCTGATTGTATAATAATTTGATAACATAAATAGATACTTCTCAAACTTATAGTAATTTATAAAAATAATTTGTTTTCTTGTGAATATCCGAGTGTTGCTCGGGCAAAAAACTAGTCTTTTCATGAGATAGCGCTACGTGAACAACTTTTAAAAAAGACGACACCAATGATTACTACTTTAGTATTAGTTATAGATTATTCCCTTTTTCATCTTTAACTTTTTTTTTTTTTTTTTTTAAAAAAACATCTTTAACTTCTACTTAGCTTCCCAGTGATAATGATTTTGAGAGCCATAGATGGCATTGATTGAATCAATATTACTTTATTGAAGACTTTTGTTTGAACTATTATAATTTGATGTAATGTTAGCCTATTACTCCGTTTTATTACAATTTAAATTTATATAATTTTGGTTTATATGCGCTTAAAATTTTGAATCTAAATGTTATTATGGGTCCAGTATAAACCAATGTTAGATACGGGTTAGGTATTATGCATGGGACAGCGGAGGCAATTCAATCTACTACAGTAGTATTAGAGCATCTCCAATGGCAAATCTACAATGCTTTGTAGCTTGCTTTTTTACATCAAATTTTAAGCTACAACACTTTTTAGCAACAAAGTGTTTCAATGGTAAGCTACAACATCTTGTAGTTTGAAAAAAATAAAATTTAAAAAAATTAATAAATAATTATACACATGTTACAATATAAGTGAAATTTATTTTAATCAAGCATGTAGTTTGTTTGAGCTACAATTGCTTGCATGTTGCTCAATTTTCTGTTCTCCAATGGTAAGCATGTAGCTAGAAACTTTAATTTATTTATATTGCAAGCAAATCCTTACAATTGAACCATTGGAGATGCTCTTAATTAGTGCAATCAGTTATTGATTTTTACAGCAATGACTTCACTAAATACACTCTAATGACGTTACAATTAAAAAAAAAAAGATAATTATGAATAAAATATTTAGAATGGAACACTTCATTTAATGACTTTTTTTTTTTTTATAAATTTTTTAGTACATCAAATGGTGAGAAAAAAAAAACTTTTGAGCTTCTAGACAGAGCAGAACATAGTAGATTTCAACAGAGCGGATTTTAGGAGAGTAAAGCAGATTTTAGCAGAGCAGATTATTATTAACCAAATTCTCCAAAAAGGCGGGTGTACGTTAATTTATTGTAAAACGAGTTAAAGTTACCCTTTATACTACATAAGTTATTATTGTTCTAATAATTAATTTTATTTACAAAAAACTTATTATGTATTAGATTAATTATATTAGTCTTTATAGTATGTAATAATGAATCTATAAGAAATTACACATTAAAATAAAATTCAAACCAACTACAAATTAAAAGTTAACCTTTAAGGGGTTAAAGTTACTATAAAAATAGTTAAAGTTACTCTCAAACTGATCGTGTTACAATAAAATTAATGTACACCCGTCTTACACAAGTCTTATTGTCGTTGTTGTTATTATTATTATGATTATTATTATTATTATTATTAATTATTTTTACTATTATTAATTTTTATTTTTATTATATTATTTATTTATTATCAATTTTATAATTACTAATTAATTATTATTATTATTATTATTATTATTATTATTATTATTATAAAGCAAAGCAGGGCAGCGCTATGCAGAGGAAGTATGTTGTTATTCCATAGATAGTTTTAATGTGTTTTAAAATATATTTTTATTAATACGTCAAACTTATGCACTTGCATGTTTTAGTTAAATTGTTGGGAGCATTCAAGAATAACGTAGCAAGATTTAAAACCAACACACTTTGCCAAACTTTATGTAAAAAAAATAATTAGTTGACATAGAACTTTATTGGTTATAAGTAGGAATGGCAACAGATCGAATTCGGGTCGGATGTGGCTAAATCCGAATCCGATTCATTTAGTAAACGGACCCTGGACTCGGATTCGAATCCGAGTCCGAATCCGAAAACCGAATTCCAATCCAATCCGACTTGTAATTTTCGGATCCGAATCCGATCCGTTTATACGGACCTCTGGAATAATCCGAATGTTTTTTTTATTATTTTTTTTTGTAATGTCATATACCTATAATTGCTTACATTGTCATACCAAGTAAAGTTTAAACATAACATATTTAAATTATGAACTAAGTTACATAACAAAATTTTGCTACAAAACAAGCAAACAATTGTCCCAAGTTATAAAGCATATGCTCATACTCTCGGATTCGGACTCGGATCGAACTCCGTAGAACTTTGCGTAGGGTCCAAGTTCGATCCGTTTCCTATTCGGATTCGGATCTATATTATTGGATTCGAATTCGGACTAATTTTAAACAGATTCGGATCGGATTTTTTTTTCTTCGGGTCGAATCGGATGCGAATCGAACTCGAATTAAATTGCCATCCCTAGGTAGAAGAGGCTACTTTTCTTACAAAAAATTGATTCTGTTTTGGATTGGTGTAAGTTTTCATCTAGCATCCTTGTCAATTTTGTTTTCTTGCTAATAGTTTATTGGGCTCGTCTAACTTTAAAATTCAATTTTACTAGATTCTACAACACTCTTTTTAAGTCTTATAAACGAAGAAATCGACTAATTTTCACCACAACAATTACTTTCTCACCATGGCCATACAACTTTCCTAAAACTTGAAATTATTGAGTTTCATTGTTAGAACTTAGAAGTACACAAATGAGGAAGTATGTAAAAACCCCACATAGCGTGTGGAGAGATGAATCCATGCCTACATTGTAATTAAAAATATACATGATTAAACAATATATATATATATGTAACTGATAGATATTATATGTATGATAATATTTGTCGCAGATTAGGATAGATTTAATGTATATTTTGTATCCTTATCGTACTAGGTTTCCTAACGTGATTAGGCCTAACATTGTAAACTCTATATATTGAATCAATGGTATACACTCCAGATCGAGGAGTTTTCCTGAAATCCAACATGGTATCATAGCTTAGGTTTTGAATCTCAATATTTTCTTTTTCCAAATTCTTTTGGTTTTTTATTTTTTGGGTCCTTTCTCACGTCTGCTTCAAGCTTCCGCAACGTCATCTTTGTTTTCTTTGATTTCGGCTCCTCTCCATGGAAAAGGACGATGAAACACCGCCCCACCACCTCCATCCTCCACGGAATATCATCCAGCTTTATCCGTAAACAACATCAAGAATGCGATTCCTTTGATTTTTGATCGGGAAAAGGTTCAATACTCCAATTGGGTCGAATTATTTGAAGTTCATTGCCATGCCTTTAGTGTTCTTGATCATATCGACCCTAAAACTCCGCGACCAACGGATGTTTCCTCTTCTTTGTGGCTTCGGTTAGACTCCATTGTTAAGCAATGGATCTACGGCTCAATCTCTATTGATCTTCTTCAAACCATCCTCACTCCAGGCACAACCGCTCAACAGGTTTGGGACAAATTGAAAGCACTTTTTCAAGATAATAAGAATACGAGGGCGGTCTACCTCGAAAACCAATTCAATTCTCTCCATCTGTTGAATTTCTCGGATGTATCCTCCAACTGTCAGCAACTTAAGAATCTTCAAGACCAACTGGCGGCCGTCGACCAGCCAGTGACAGAACAGAAGATGGTAATTAGGCTCATTTTTGGCCTCATCAATACCGATTATGACACCGTAGCCACAATTATACAACAATCAGACCCCATTCCCTCATTCGAAACAGCGCGCTCCCGGTTTCTCCTTGAAGAAACTCGTCGGTTTAGTGACTAGGGAACTCAATTAGCCTCGTTTGTTGCTCAAGGCACCACCGCGCAAAACTCCACTTTAGCAGCCCTGTCTTCTCAGGCTCAACGACCCACTGGAAACACTGCTAACAAGGGTGGGGGGCGTGGCCGAGGTTGCGGCGACACCGGAAAGGGAAGAGGAAGGGGTCGTGGTCGGGATTCCGGCCAGCAGCAACAACCACCTAATGGTCAGCAGCAGTAATCTTCGAATGGGGAGCAAGCTATTGAATGGAATGCTGCTCCTGCTTAGTCTCCGCAATGGGCCACACCCCTTTTCCTTACCCGCAGGCCCAATATCAAGCAAGGCCTCCTACTCCACCACAGTGGGTTGCCTATGTAGCCTAACATTCTCAGCAGTTTCAGGCACAGTATCCGGCTTATCAAGCATCTCCTTATGGGCCCCTTATGACTCCAATCGAGTTGTGTAACTCGTTTGCTACTATGTCTCTTCCATAAGATAACTCTTGGTACGTGGATTCCAGTGCGACATCACACATGACCAATAACTCAGGTACACTCATGCCCTTGTTTAATTTGAGCACAAACAATCATATTCTTGTTGGTAATGGTCATCGTATTCCGGTTACAAGTTATGGTCATACTTCTTTGCCCTACCCTAACCCTCCCCTAGCCCTTCGTGATGTCTTATTAGCTCCCCAAATTGTTAAAAATCTTATCTCTGTGCGTACATTTACTTCTAATAACTCTATGTCAATTTAATTTGATCCTTTTGGTTTTTCTGTGAAGGATCTACTTACGGGGAGAGTAATAACGAGATGAAATAGTTCTAGGGACCTATATCCTATCACCACCACCACCATCACTCCTTCCAGTTGTCTTGCTACCACACTCACTGCTGCCTCTTCACACAATTGGCATGATCGTCTTGGCCATCCAGGAAATCCAGCTTTAAGTGTTCTTAGGTCTAGAAATTTAATACCTTGTAACAAGGAGCATGACTCCATCTTTTGTGTTTCTTGTCAATTAGGAAAGCACACTCGTTTGCCGTTTCATAATTCTAATAATACTACTTCTACTGTGTTTGAGATTATTCATGCTGACTTATGGACTTCTCCTATTCGTAGTAAATATGGTCACAAATATTATTTAGTTTTATTAGATGATTTTACCCACTTTGTGTGGACTATTCCATTAAAATTCAAGTCTCAAGCTTTTCAGTCCTTCTTGACTTTAGAGCTTATGTTCAGACACAATTTGAATGACCAATTAAATCCTTTCAAAGTGATCACGGTCGTGAATTTGATAATGACCCCTTTAAACTATTCCGTGTCACAAATGGCTTGGTTTTTCGTTTTTCTTGTCCACACACCTCATCTCAAAATAGGAAGGCTGAACGCATGATTGAACCTTGAACAATATCTCTCGAACCCTTTTATTTCATGCTTCAATCCCACCTTCCTATTGGGTAGACTCTCTAGAAATGGAAATGCACCTTCTTAATAATATACCCACTAAAACTCTTGCTAATGACACTCCTGCTTTTGCTTTATTTAGCAAAACACCCTCATACGATCATATAAGAGTTTTCGGGTGCTTATGTTTTCCTAATTTGTCGGCCACGACCCCACACAAACTAGCTCCTAGGTCTGCCCCATGTGTTTTTTTGGGATATCCTATAAATCATCGGGGTTATAAGTGTCTAGATCTCTCTACTAAATCATACTTTCACGACATGTCATATTTGACGAGTCTACTTTTCCTTTTAGAGATCTTAGCAAATTCCAAGCTTCGGACTATTCCTTTTTGGATGACACACCCCCTAGTCCTCTTTTATCTCCCTTATGGAAGCAGCAGCGCCCAACCCAAACCCCACAAACTCAACCGGCCGAGCACAGTAGCCTAACACCGCAAGCCCATCAGGCGCTGCACATTCAGCGGCCGAACCAGTGAGTACATACTCACCTTCCAGCCCACCCCACACTACGACAAGTAGTGTGCAGACTAACCCACGGCACACTTACGACCCAATGACCCCATCCACGGCCCACCTGCAATCTCCCCCACCTAGCCCACAAACCTCATCCTATGGTTTGTACTCCCCACCTCACACACGTCTCTCATCTCCAACCCAGCCAACTCGGCCTCCCCCACCTTCACCACGTGTTACTCGTAGTCAACACGGAATACACAAGCCTAATCCCAAATACTTCCAAGCTAATATGACCATTATTTCTCATAAATCACTGCTCCCAAAGACATATAAAAATGCTCTTAGTGACCCTAATTGGAATGCGGCGATGCAAGATGAATATGATGCTCTTATCAAAACAAGGACTTGGGATTTGGTACCTAGGCCTACGGGGGTGAATACTGTTAATTGTATGTGGCTGTTTAAACATAAATACAAGTCTAACGGTGACCTTGCAAGGCACAAAGCTCGTCTTGTGCTTGATGACAGGTTGCAGGAATTTGGTGTGGACTACGATGAGACTTTTAGTCCGGTAGTTAAACCAGCCACTATTCGTACTGTTCTCAGCTTAGCTTTGGCTAAAAATTGGTTGATTCATCAATTATATGTCAAAAATGCCTTTTTACATGGTGATTTTCAGGAAACAGTATATATGCATCAACCCTCGGGTTTTGTTGATCACAGATCACCCTCTTACGTATGTCGACTTTGTAAGGCTCTATATGGGTTGAAGCAAGATCTCTGAGCTTGGTACCAGCGCTTTGCAAATTTTTTGGTCAGATTGGGATTTGTCATTGCTAAGAGTGACAACTCTCTTTTTACTTTTCGACAGGGTGATGATATGGCATATTTGCTTCTTTATGTTGATGATAATATATTAGCTACCTCCTCTGACAGGTTGCGTGAAGGGATCATATCCCAGTTGAAAACTAAGTTTCCTATGTCTGATTTGGGCACTTTGAGCTATTTCTTAGGGATTGTGGTGACCTGTACTCCCTCTTATTTACTACTTTCACAAGAAAAGTATGCACTGGAGATCTTAGAGCGTGTAGGTATGGGCTCTTGTAAACCTGCAGCTACTCCAGTTGACACTAAGTCCAAACTTAGTGCAGATGCAGGACCACCTTTTCGGGATCCTACTTTGTATCGAAGTTTAGCAGATGTTATCAGTATCTCACTTTCATAGGCCAGATATTTCCTATGTGATAGGAGTGGTGTCCTTCGAACAAGTGTATTATTCCGATAGAGGGTTCAGAATTATTAGAAAGCTAATTATTCAATGAGGTCAAGTGATCGGAATGCCTAGGTGGAGGCCGCTTCCGATCAGTAATATTAATGAGTAATTAATATTACAGCTTAATCTTGACTAAACCCTTTGGGTCACACCCAAGCAACTAACGATCTGACGCGACGAATTAATCCGAAAGGAATTAATAAGTCACTCGAGTATAATGAACAAAGATGTCGGATTCCGAGCTTAGAGCGTCGGAACCGAATCTTAAAAGTCGAGCCAAAATTTAGGAATTGGCGAGACGGGAAAATGCTTCAAGTAACAAGTAAAAACCCTAGCCACGCAAAGGCTAGGGAAGCGCGCCACGTGGCAGCGTACATGGCAGCATGCCATGTGGCAACACACGTGGCAGCCACTAAGTGGCGGCGTGCCACGTGGCAACGGGCGTGGACCCGGGTGACGGGTCATGGACGCGGGCCAAAAAGTGGCGGCCCAACCGAACCCAACTTAGGGCTTAGGGTTGGGTGGCACATAGTTAGCTCACAATGCATGTGAGTTGCCTTGGGGAGCAAGTGAGGAAGTGGTCCTCAACTAACCATGTGACACTTGTTACTTTGTTATTCCTTGGTTTATTTAACTAAGGATTGAATTCAACATTATTTCTATGTGGGATCTTTTTGTGAAAAAGTCCCACATTGAAAGATGAGTGGAATTCACAAGGAAGCACTCCTTATAAATAGCGAAGGCATACCTTGGGATTGTTCACTTGAGTAAGGTGTTAGAAAAGGCACCTCCATTGAGAAAACCTTTAAACACATATGATTACTCGAGTATTTTGGTCAAGCTTAGCTAACCTCTAAGCAATAGACCTAGTCGAGGTCGAGTTGCGGGTGGATACCGTTGGAGGTTTTTGCCTGTGCGAGACTTAAAGCTTTCTCAAGTAAGAGCTCGGGATACGAGCAAAGCATGCGTCAAAGGTAATTAATCTTTCCTTAATTCTTATTAATCAAGTTAACTATTTCTTTTGATTATATTAATTGTGAGTGTGATCTTAGCTCGGGTTTTCTTCCGCGATGAGTCGAACTCATCAAAACCCAACAGCGGTATCGGAGCCTTGCTCATTTATTTTTATAATCATAATTTTCAAGGTGTTTATGGCTTTATTTTTCTGGTTTATGTTGCTAATTAAATTAGTAGCTCGGTTATATTAATTTTAAGCCCGTTATAGAGCTGATTATGGCCCCGAACCTAGATTTTCGCCCAAAAATAGTGAATTTTGGGTGGAAAAGGTGTTCTGGAAATGATTTTACCCTTTTAGAACTGTGTTTTAGGCCAAAATCTGACCAGAAATGCCTTTTTCGAGGGATTTTTCATTTTGACGAAAAAATTTGAAGTCTTTCTAACTTGAATCTTAATGGCATATTTATGGTGATTATGTATGTAGTTCTTTCCTTAATGTTTCTGCAATTTTGAACCTCTTTAAGCATGGTTACTTGGTAGTAATTAGTGCTTGAACGATTGGTTTATATTTCCACATAATTGCAAATCCATTGCATTAAGTGTGAAAAATTTGTTCTTTGAGGCTTCTAAGTACTAAAGATTCAATCTTTAATTATTTTAAGTGATTGAAACTTTGAGTTACTAAATTCCATGAATTTTTGGTTGAACTTTTGATTTAATCATGTATTAAGTTGATTGGAATCATAAAGTTTGAATCTTGTGATAGAATTTTCATTTATCTGGAAGATATAATTTTTCAAGGATTCACAAGTTAAAGTTGGAATATTTATTTGAATATTTGTGTTCATAATTCCAACTCCCCTTTATTTTGTCAAAATCTCATGATTAATTTAAATTAATTAAATTAATAGTGAGTTATTACCCTTGTTCATTTTGTTGCACCAAGTTAAACTAATTTTATTAAAGAATGGTTCTTGGAAATAATTTTGGTTATGTGCACCTTGATGAATTTCTATTTAAGTTGGACTTGTAATAATTTTTCATTTTTGGCTCATTTTATTAATTCTAAAATTAATTTGGAATTAATTATTTAGTCACGCAAACTTTGGGTTAAAAACCCGGGGATATGGCACGAAAATCGAGGGCAAAGTGTCCCTTGGCGAGGCATGTGGCTGCCAGGGGCTGCCTCGAGGTGATGCAACCCTTGCATGGTTGTTTCTCGCGGCCAGCAGCATGGTGCGCCAGCCAAACAGCAGCAGCGCCAGCCATGCGTGTTGATGTGCGTGGCTCGGCTGCCCGTGGCTTGTTTGCGCGTGCTCGAGCCTTGTGGTGTGGGACATGCTATATATGTATGCATGTTGGTGCTTGATAGGGGTTAGTGTGCGTAGACATTGCTTGCGAATCAATGTGGTGCAATGAGTTTGCGCGACATGGCCATCATGGGTCACGATTTGGTGTGTGAAAGTTCGCTGATGTGGTCAGTGTAACGCGCAAGCGACATCGTAAGTCATTCCCACGTTCATTGAGCATCAATCGGTTGTGCGAGTAGTGAGCACTCTAACTCTTGGTGCTAGGCACTTAGACATTTTGGACTACGCAATTTTGAATTCTTTTGCCGTTTTAATTATTTTGGTTTTAATTATTTTAATTAAATTTTGAGGCTAGGCCTCGGTTTTGAGTGACATTGGCAAAATTTTATTTTGGCACAATTTTGGGTTTAACGACTTAATTAATTGGATTAATTAAGATGGATGCGGAATTTAGTGGGAGCTTCAATTTTTAATTGCGCTAAATTACATAATCGGTTAAACAACTTTGACTAGTTTTAATTAGGCGTGTTAATTGGATTAACGACCTAAATTAGTTACTAGTTTACGCGTGTTTATGCATTGTTATTTGTATATTGTAGTAAAATGCATGGGCCATTCACAAATAGTGAATGGATGAATGGAATGTATATTCTCCCGCAGGTTTTATAAAAATGGCAACTAGTGGGGCCCGATTAGGATAGTAAATACGGACTGTGTTCTGTGATGAATTTTTGTAAATCTAAATACGGTCTGCGAACCGTTGAGCATTTTTGTACCTTAATATTTTAGATTAGTCCTGATCGTAGATACTAGTATTTGCATGATTATGGTCATGTCTTGAAGACGGAGGTTCTTGGAAGACGAAGCCATAAAGTTGCAAAAGACGTCTCTTGAAGACTTGAAGACTCAAGGGGTCATGCTAGTTGCCAAATGCATCTTTATTTATGTTTTTGATATATATTTATGATTATATATATGAATTATATGTTAGATGCATGTTTAGGATTTCGAATGTTGTGATGATTAATTAAGTTCACTTAAATCAATCAACATAGAAATCCTAGGTCCCTAAAATATTGAGTTAAATTGTCATTCCAAAACAACACTTATCGACCTATTGAGAGTAGTGATGGGCTACGCCAAAGCGAGGCATCACTATTACTTCCTAGGATACGTAAGGCATACCGGGTATGCGAGTTGGTTTTGGCTATACTCAACGATATGAGTGATGGAGTCCTAACATGTCGTGGCAAAGTGGATAAGTTGTTGAGAGAGCATTAGATGCGACGATTTATCCAACCAAGAGTGGCTTGGAGCCATTAGCAAAAAGTTGCTTACCTTAGAAGATTGAGTGTTAAGACAAGCCAATGCATGCTTAACCACTCATTGTTTCTTTGGATCTTGGAATCGCCTTATTCTCGCTAAATGGGGGCAAATTTAATGCGTGGATAAGACGCTTAATAAGATTGAAACTTTGCATGAATGCTTTTAAATTTCAAACTTATTATGTTATTTTCTTGATAAATAGTTATACTTTGCACTTATAGTTGTAGAATTCCAAATCAAACTATATTGTTTTCCGTGATTGGTAAAGGAAATCTTCTGAGAATAGTTATCAAAGAAAGGAAAGACATTTCTAAATACAATTCTCATAAATGACTTTTATAAGTCCAAAAGGACGGTTGGACATCATGTATTCAAAATACTAGGTAGTTTTGATAAACATGAAGTATTGAGTTGGAAACTCAAAATTATCAATGCTTGACAACCAACATATCTTTTCGCTTTATACGCTGGTGAGCACAACTCATTGATGTATTAATTCAAGTATGAATTAAAGGAAAATATGGAACTTTGTTATACGGCGCACTAGATGCTTAGTCACGCCTAACAAAGTATAAAAGTAAAAGACTCTTAAAGAAATGGTTCTTAAAAATTATGAGATGAAGTATGATAAGAAATATAGGAAACAAGGAACAAAGAAAATGAATTAGATTCTATTTCTACTAAAGAGTTCATGTTAACTTAGCAAGTCATTATCTTCACAAGTATCAGATACTTCTTGAGTGTTACACTTTGAAGGTGACCTCAAATTATTGAAGATAAGCTAAGTTATTGACTTACAAGCTTAGAATGAAGCAAGAAGAGCTACATCAGTTGTAAGGTCGTATGCTTTGTTTAAAGACCTTTTAAGCTAAGCTTGGAACAAATAAATGGTTATTGTGTTCCATAATCAGCAAACAATCCGTTAACACACGGAAAGACTCACATTCAAAGTAAAGAGCAATTGTTTCAAATTTATTTGAATGGCATGGTTGTCTAAACCATGAGTCAAGAATGCTTGATTATAAACAAACATTTCCCTAACATGAAAACTCACAAAGTTCAAATCATAGGCATGAATTGTGTTCCGAACATCTTTAGCAATGTCACATCAACAAGAACGTACTCAAGGCTATATAGGCTCTTGACAGTTAATCAATTCGGAATCGTTCTAAGACAAGCAAGTCTTACTTGTTAAAAACCGACAAAGTAAAGAGCTATTGTTCTTGGTATAGACAATTGACTCCGAAAGCTAAAGAGGATTCAATTACTTCAATGTTTCACGAAGAATTTGAAAGAATATGGCTATATTCATCAAATGTGAACAAACTTGACCTTGAATAGCTCAAGAGTTCAATGAAGTACATAATCAACTTGGCAAGATATCAAAACGTCTAGATTAGATCAAGCGATATTTGCTTGAGCCAAGCGTGACCATCACAAAGTTATGAAATTGAAATTTTCATAAATATCTCCACAAAGAACATAGTGTGTCTTCACGGAGACCTCGATGCCATTTAAAAATGACTCGAACAATGATGGATCACATCCCTTCCTATAAAGTTCTTAAAGATTTGCACAAATGCCTAATGTTACACTAAACAAAATGTCGGAGCTAAGAAAGGACACCATATTCAATTATGGATAGAATTAACTTCTAAACGTTTTTTCAAGTATATGTCTAAAACTCTTAGCCTCATTGGGAGCTCACTAGCTCAGAGGGAGCTAAGTGACTCAGTGGGAGCTCACCAGCTTAGCAAGAGCTTGGTGGCTCAATGGGAGCTTAATGGCTCATTAAAGGCTAAGATAGCTCAAGTAGGAGCTAACTGTTTGTTTCACAACAAACTTTTACCCAAAGACAATATACATGTCTCTTTGTAAGCATTCAAGTGAGACTACGGGCATTTCCTCTACAACCTAAATGAGAACATAATGTTTGTTGCTCTAAGTGGTGTCTTTCTGGAAAGTAACACATTTCCAAAACCACAAGTGGGAGGAAAATGAACTTGATGACTATCGAGCTTAGCAACAAACTAGAATTGAGAATCTCAGAAGACTAAAAAAGGCTTCATGAGAATGATTGATCAAGAATACTCAAAAGGACTTTACAAGTGCCTTAAAAGAGAATTCATTACTCACAAAACTACTGATAAGTTGGAGTAAGATCAACATAATGAAAGGGCTTTGGAAGCGCCTTGAAACTCAGTGTTTGATGCAATAACCCCGTATAGGTATAGAATTCACCAAAGTTTTGGATTGAATCCTATAAATTTTCCATTAAGTTAGAAATAAACCTAAGACTTACAAGCATACTATTTACTATTAGATAGTAAGGGAATAATGCCTTGTAAGATAGTTACGACAAATCCAAATTCCGAATAATGGTTAGAGGCCATAAAATTCGAAATAGACTCCATGTTTGAAAATCATGTTTAAAACTTGATTAATTTGCATGAAGGGTGAAAGACCCATCGATCGCAAATAAGTTTTCAAGGAGAAAACTAACAAATGTGGAAATGTATATGCATACATAGCTAGATTGGTTGAAAAGGGGACGGAGTTGATTTTAATAAAAACCTATTCACCAATCGGAATGCTTAAGTCTTTTCGTGGTTATTCTAGCAAAATTGCACAAATGAAATATGGCAAAATAGATACCAAAACCGCCTTCCTGAAATAGGATTTTGGAAGTGACTATGAAAATAGTCTACGGGTTTTGAAACTCTAAATAATGCTAGATGTGAAAGCAAGCTCAAGAAATCCATTATGGGATTGAAGGAAGCATTGCATAAAGGAATTGGAACGTGTTTTCTCATAAAGTTAATAAAAGGATTGGCTTATGAAAAAACATAGAAATTCTTATGAACAAGAAGTTTAGTGGGAGCAAGAGTCAATCTTGTAAGGTCCAACAAGAAGTTTACGAACTCTGTTGTAAATTAACTATCAAATGCTAAATGCTTATATTTGAAAGTATTTTCGACAATGGACCAAGCTAATGACGATACTTAGTACATATTGGGAATTAAGATCTATTGTATAGACTTAATAAAATGTTTAAACGAGTAAAGGAATTTACCGTGTTAAACATGAATTGAAGGACTTTGAAAGGCTTTCGACCTGTATGTATAAAACTAAGTAATTGTTTGAACTAAGTATGAGCTAGGCTAAATACTAATTCAAACAAGAAAAACTCTAGTAGAGACTTTCAAACGTATCACATAGCCAACAGTTTAGCAAGACTCAGTGAAATTGGATGAGCTAAAATGTAACGTGGATGGAAAAAGATTAAGAATCATTCTACAATTAAATCCATCATGTACGCTACGATATGGAATCGTCACATGACTTACTTGCTTAGAGCATGTGAAATATGTATATAGTACCAATCAACCTGAATCTATGTAATAGATCGTTAGATTATGGCCAAGAACATCCAAAGTACTTAGATAAGTATGAGGATGAGTTCTTGATGCATGGAAACAAATATGATTTGAGTATTGATGTTGCAAGCACAAACCTTAACAAGGATCAGATCCTTAACAAGGATACCATTTGTAAGCACAAGCTAAGAAGCGTCGTGGCTTGAGAATGGTAACATGGATGTGCATCCATGTGTAATGTGCGGAAATTTAAGGTGAATTTCCACGATCACAAGTGATTAGGGTATCCCAAAATCATTGTGAGCCGCTTGAAGTGAAACCCAAGCAAAGCATCATCGGGAAGTCTACTAATATATATGTTGAGAATAAGGTTGCCTTAAAGGCATTAATAAGGAAGATGGTCTATGAAAAGTTCGTTATTGAACATTAATGATTGTAGGTTGTCAAGTTGAAGATCTCAATCATGAAAATGAGTGGGAGCCATCACTTGGACAATAAATCCTAAATCACATATAATCCATGACACTCTCAAATTTTATCATCTTATTATGAAAGTGATTAGTAATGAAGATGTTAAGATTAGCAAAGTAATTATAACTAAACCTATGTGTAGACACCCATTTGTGTCTCCCCAAAACCAAACCCAGTGATGAATACCTGTCACGTCAAAACATAATCGAATGAGGTAAAAGTGTGAAAAGTCAAGTGTTGCGGTTAGTTTTTATTAAAATCTCTTTTTCTGTTTTCGAAAACCATTTCTATTTTATAAAAACGTCCAATTCAGTTTATTTTGGTCCATGATAAGGGTCCAATAATGGTGTAGTTGGATGGGGCTTGAAAAGACCTTTCCAACGATATATTATAAGCCCAATTCCGATGAATAATGAGGAAGTTATGGCCAAAATACTAAACTGGGCCCAAACCGGATTTTACCTACGACCCAATGATCATGAGGAGGGTCCAAAGGTTTAATCCTATTCCTAAACTAATTAGGATTGATTAGAATCTTCTATAAGTTTCTAAAATATCTTAATTATCCTTTTTTGAAAAGATAAGATCATAGAATTTGATTTGAATATAAACTTTCCTTTTTTAAAACTTTCCTAATTCTATTCGGATTTAAAGATGTTCAAAGATAGTCAGATATTATTTTCGTGCCTCATATTTTTTATCCAAATTTTATATGGTTGGATAGATCTTGAAATTATCTTTCCAATGATATATTATAATAGTAAATCCGAGCTATAACGAAAAAGATATTAAAGATATACGAAACTCTATCCAAAACTGACACCCTTTTACTATTTCGTCCATATCTTTTTATCTACAAAATATTTTAATCTGATTCTAATTGCATTAGAAAGTAGACTTCAAGAGCTTTCCAACGACATATTATATGACTTATTTGGACTTCTAGATCAAAAGATATGATTAAAACAAAATCCGCAAAAAACTGTCTTGTCGCGAAACGACAGTTTTGTCGCCTCGCGACAGACTCTGTCGCCTAGCGACAAGATAAATCTTTGGCGACAAGGTCGGTTTGATTAGCGACAGCGTGGAGTTTTATTCCTTATCAAATTCTATGATTTTCCGGACTGTTTTCTTATAAATAGGGTCCGAACCTCTGTTTTTATTCATCAACTTTCATCAACAATCAATTCACAATCATCAATTCTCATCAACTTTCATTAATTCTCTCTATTTTCTCTCTTAAGCAATATATGCTTTCTCTCTCTCTCTTTTTCTAAACTACCTTTTTACAAACAATATTCCGCATACATTAGACTTAGAGTCTCTTAGCCAAGTTCGAAGTTGCCTTCGCCCTAGACGTGAAAGGTTTGATATTTCTGAGGGTTTGGTCCAAAACTAGTCTAAACTTTATTTAATTTGATTTTAATTTAATTCTTTAATTATTCTCTATTATTTTCATTGAAGTTTACTAACTTGTGTATTTTGTTATTAGAAAGAGGTACGAGGCTTCAAAGTATGTAATCTTATTACTCTCTTTCAATGTAGAAAGCATGTTTATTAATGTTTATGATTCCTAGTATCATGTTAGGATGCTTTTAATGCTTCCTAGTATCATGTTAGGATGTTTTTTATGCTTTCTAGAATCATGTTTAGGGTGCCTTTATTCTTTCTAATATTATCATGTTAGTACCATGTTAGGTGAAAGCTTTGATCTTTATTGTTTAGTGACATGCTAGGGTTTGTTATTAATCTTGTTAGTATCATGCCTAGGATCTTGCTATTATTATTAAGCTTTATTATGCCTTATCATGCTATTATCATCGTTATTATTATCATCGTTATTATTTATTCTTTATTATTATGTTGCTTGATATTATTGTTATTGCTTGATCACGCCTTTTATGCAGGTTTAAAGGGAATTTGTACTTGAAATCACGCTTAATAAGATAATTATTAATTTGGTTTAGGCTAATGTGATTTTAACTCAAGTGATCGCCAATAATAGTATTATTTGTGCATTAATATTCAACCAACATAGATAAACAGGGTAGGATTAATATAATGTTTGTATGTTATTCGAAAAGCGCGCATGAATACGAGCAGAACAAAGTAGAGGCCTATTTTTATAGGGCGGGTCCTTTCTTTCGTAGATTGGATTCGTACCCTCATCCCCGGACCCTGTTTGGTTCAAGACCTTATGGAGTAGTTGACGGTCCTTTGGATTGTCTTTTGGGTACAAGTTCCTTAAAACTTGTTGGCGACTCTTTTTGCTCTTTGTCTTTCCCTTTGGAACGCCACCGTACTTTAGTGTATGATCACAGTGGGGTTCAAGTTTGGGGTTATCATGATGCTTGAAATATTCCCTACAGTTTTTGGCGACTCCATTGGGGAGGATTTCTATTTATATTCCTGAAATTTATTAAATTTTGGCAATTATTTAGAATGAGCGGATGAGACTCGAAAAATTCTAAGTATTTCATGTGCGTGATTTGATTAACATTATTGTCATATGCATTAAAAGGTCCTCATGGGAGCACCCCATGAGTCAATCCATAGGAATTTTACACGTAGGAAATTTGGGAAATATCTTTCATGACTAGAATCGAAAAGATGATGCGAAATCTGGAAAATTCGAAGAACACAGAAACTTGCCAAGGCATGTAGGAACTAGCGTCTAGAAAACAGGGCTTGTCGCCCGTAAAAAGTTTCTGTCGCCCGGCGACAGTTCTGTCGCTTGGCGACAGGGACTTTTTTGCGGCGACAGTCCCTGTAGTCTGGCGCCAAGTTCTTCCAATACTGAGCCAGGGTTCTGTCTTCTTGCTTTGACCTTTTCTAGTGTTATTGGCTCGATTTTGCTTATTGATTGAATCGTTTTCTCACTTTTCTGAAACCCATATGTGTTCTACATATGGATATAACCCTCTGGGGGTTCCTTGCTTCACCTGCCCAATGGAGTATCCCACTATTTTGTGCAAAGCTCAGATTTGGGGACGTGTATGTCTTGGAATCTATCCAACCATGGCGTCGAGTCCGGTCTCCCACCGCACTCGCGGAATCTTGTCCATTCGCTCCAACCCTCTTGGCAGGCTTGTGTGCAATGCATGTGGATTCTTAACCATGGACCTTTTTGACTTAACCCATATCCTTGAACTTTAGAGAACTAGAGCCATGGTTAGGTTGCAAACTCATCTTGTGACTATGTGAACTACTTGTGCACCCTTGCTTGTATTTATTATATGTGCTAACCGTTTGTTTGACTTGTGTTAAAGACTAAATAAATTGACTAATGACTAAAAGGACTTTGTTTAATTAATTAATTAATTAATTAATTTGAACTAATGAACAAGCCTAAAATCGAGTCATAGTTCCTTTAAGTCAACACGGATTTTTATTCCCGTATACTGCACATGCGTCAACTTGTTTTGGTCATAGCTGGAGTTCTAGGAAGAACCACGAGTCGTATAACCTATGGATCTGTAGCCCTGAGTTTTATCTTTAATTTGGCGTTGGTTTCGTCCCAATCAGAGTCACAGATTAAAAGTTATGACTAAAATACCACAGCCTATCCAGTTTAATGCACATACGTGAAGTCTTAATTTAGTCTTTGCTTAAGTCTAGTCACATAGTCTAGCCACATGGTCATGACACAAGTCTTAACATGTCACCTACACTCATTAGTCCTAGCACACACATAACATGTTTGTCACACTATGACCATGTCTTAGGTTCATGCATGAGTCGTTTTTCCGTCATTTGAGTGGGGGTCCATTCTATTCCTATTTCTTCAATATTTCTTCATCTACATCTTCTTCCTATTCTCCACATACTTTCTTCCATATTTCTTCATCTACATCATCTTCCTACTCTCTACATACTTTCTCCACATATATCACTCCCTTCATTCTTTCATGATCTCTTCCCATCTATGCATGTTGAATCGAGTTCGAGTCATGTGATTGACAATAATAATAATAAAGAAAGGAGTAATGATGAGACAAAACACAAGGCAAGCTTCTCACTAAGATTTCATGCTTTCTTCTTCTTTTTTCAAACCTTTCCCCAATAAGTCTAGCATAGGCACCCTTTGTCTACCTTAGATTTTTTACATAGGTTTTTTTATTTTGTTCCCCTTTAATAAAATGAGCATTTTAATTTCTTGCATATGATCATTGCATTATTAAAAAAAAAAAAAAAAAAAAAAAAAAAAAAAAAAAAAAAAACGCCGAATTAAGCACAAGGTATACCAATGATTTGAGGCACCCCTTGTAGCCATATCATATCTTCACCCTTTAAATATATAATCCTTTTTTTGATAAACCACTTTGAGCCTCGTCTAACGATAGACCTTTCATTTTTCAACCCACATCTACTTAACCTTGGGATGGGATGGTGTGTAACTTATGCAATTTACAAATATGAAAGCTTGAGTGATCTCAAAATAAAAAAAATGATGATACAAAAAAAATATATAAAAATAAATAAAAGTGTACAAAAGGGCAAGTGTTCCAATGTCTTGGATATAAAAATATCTTTGATAAGAACATGTCTCAGATTGCGTTTCTTATCGAGTGCTCGGTACCGTGCCTGAGAAACATGAATGCCAAGTGAGTGATAGACCGCATGATCGGGATTGCCCACACTTATAAAAATAAAAATGCAAAAGCAAAAAAAAGAAAAGAGCAAAATAAAAAAAATAAAAAAGAGCTCAAAAATGAGAAACCTCAAGCATAAAAAATACAAAGATTCAAATTAAAAGCAAAGTTGCACACCTTAGGGGCTTATTTAGGGTCTTGAGCCTTTATCCCTTTCTTCTCTAACCTTTAGCCTAACCACGTTACAACCCTTAAAAAGACCTTTTTGAGGTATACACACACTTGTGCGAGGTTCGGCTAGAGCTACGTTCGGCCTGATTCCTAACGGATACGTAGGCAACCTCATATTGAGGTGCGGCCATAATAAAAATGCATTCATTTTCACATTCACACACTCACACCATGATCATATCAAGGGATTTCCAATGCTCATCCCTATTTACTTAGAGCTAGACTTGGGGGCTTGATCCTTACATCATTAGCCTACCTAGCCTAAGAGTCATCATTATTTGACTCTTATCAAATAATATTTTTCCACACCATTAGCCTTTGCAGCTTAACTTTAGTGTCACATCCACACACATCACAGATACATGACCAAATAGACTTCCAATTAGGAACCCTTTGTCATGAAGTCTTAGCATAACATTGAAGCATGCTTTGTCATATCACACATCACTCATCACTTATAATCATCATTGTATCAAAGTATGAAGTACTTAGCCTCCGCGCCTAAGTTACCTAAATACTTTCATAATTGAGTCAACTAAGATAGTTTAGGATGAATTAATCCTTGCACCTTGAGGGATAGTATCAAATGCATATACTTGACTAAGCTCATTCAACATGCACCATCAAACACTTCGATTCTTTTTCGCGTCTTTCTTTTTCGGGAGAAAGTCGGTACCCTCCACAAAAATGACGGAAAATTTTTCTTTTTTGCATTTTCGAGTCGCACGCCACACACGAGTCATGTACATTGAGTCATGTCGTGTCAATTCACCTTGGGTCAACCTCAAGTCAGTCAGTCACATTGAGTCAACCTCAAGTCAATCATTCACCTTAGGTCAACCCTAAGAAACACATCAAGCCTTAGGTCAACCCTAAGAACAACACAAGCAAAGTCTTTTGGCAATTCTTTTGATTTTTACAGGATACAACCATTCAGCAAAGCTCCTGTTCGCAGCCAACCGAACGATCGCAACAAACATTCAAGTATCAAGCTCTTTTGTTCAGAGACGCGTGGACATATTATCAAAGCTCTTTTGTTCAGAGACGCGTGGACATATCATCAAAGCTCTTTTGTTCAGAGACGCGTGAACATATCATCAAAGCTCTTTTGTTCAGAGACGCGTGGACATATCATCAAGCTCTATTGTTCAGAGACGCGTGGACATATCATCAAAGCTCTTTTGTTCAGAGACGCGTGGACATATCATCAAAGCTCTTTTGTTCAGAGACGCGTGAACATATCATCAAGCTCTTTTGTTCAGAGACGCGTGGACATATCATCAAGCTCTATTGTTCAGAGACGCGTGGACATATCATCAAGCTCTATTGTTCAGAGACGAGTGAACATTCCTCAAGAAAGCTCCATTGTTCAGAGACGAGTGAACAATCCTCAAAAATGACTCCATTGTTCAGAGACAAGTGAACATCAATAACAGCAAGATGGCGTTCTCTAGCTTGTAGAAGGTCGTCAAAATACAACAAAATGGTTACGCTCAGAGACGTGTGCTCGACGGTGCAAGATACGCGTTTCTTAACTCTTTTATCTGTTTAACTAATGATTGTTTTGCAGGTATCGGCGTTATAAGAATGATTTAGAATCGCAGAACGTTTTGGATCATTCTCCGTCCCTATCGCTACTTTGACTTTTGTTTTCGAAACATAAGTTTCTCCAAACTCAGTCAAAGTGGGGGCTTCTGTAGACACCCATTTGTGTCTCCCCAAAACCAAACCCAGTGATGAATACCTGTCACGTCAAAACATAATCGAATGAGGTAAAAGTGTGAAAAGTCAAGTGTTGCGGTTAGTTTTTATTAAAATCTCTTTTTCTGTTTTCGAAAACCATTTCTATTTTATAAAAACGTCCAATTCAGTTTATTTTGGTCCATGATAAGGGTCCAATAATGGTGTAGTTGGATGGGGCTTGAAAAGACCTTTCCAACGATATATTATAAGCCCAATTCCGATGAATAATGAGGAAGTTATGGCCAAAATACTAAACTGGGCCCAAACCGGATTTTACCTACGACCCAATGATCATGAGGAGGGTCCAAAGGTTTAATCCTATTCCTAAACTAATTAGGATTGATTAGAATCTTCTATAAGTTTCTAAAATATCTTAATTATCCTTTTTTGAAAAGATAAGATCATAGAATTTGATTTGAATATAAACTTTCCTTTTTTAAAACTTTCCTAATTCTATTCGGATTTAAAGATGTTCAAAGATAGTCAGATATTATTTTCGTGCCTCATATTTTTTATCCAAATTTTATATGGTTGGATAGATCTTGAAATTATCTTTCCAATGATATATTATAATAGTAAATCCGAGCTATAACGAAAAAGATATTAAAGATATACGAAACTCTATCCAAAACTGACACCCTTTTACTATTTCGTCCATATCTTTTTATCTACAAAATATTTTAATCTGATTCTAATTGCATTAGAAAGTAGACTTCAAGAGCTTTCCAACGACATATTATATGACTTATTTGGACTTCTAGATCAAAAGATATGATTAAAACAAAATCCGCAAAAAACTGTCTTGTCGCGAAACGACAGTTTTGTCGCCTCGCGACAGACTCTGTCGCCTAGCGACAAGATAAATCTTTGGCGACAAGGTCGGTTTGATTAGCGACAGCGTGGAGTTTTATTCCTTATCAAATTCTATGATTTTCCGGACTGTTTTCTTATAAATAGGGTCCGAACCTCTGTTTTTATTCATCAACTTTCATCAACAATCAATTCACAATCATCAATTCTCATCAACTTTCATTAATTCTCTCTATTTTCTCTCTTAAGCAATATATGCTTTCTCTCTCTCTCTTTTTCTAAACTACCTTTTTACAAACAATATTCCGCATACATTAGACTTAGAGTCTCTTAGCCAAGTTCGAAGTTGCCTTCGCCCTAGACGTGAAAGGTTTGATATTTCTGAGGGTTTGGTCCAAAACTAGTCTAAACTTTATTTAATTTGATTTTAATTTAATTCTTTAATTATTCTCTATTATTTTCATTGAAGTTTACTAACTTGTGTATTTTGTTATTAGAAAGAGGTACGAGGCTTCAAAGTATGTAATCTTATTACTCTCTTTCAATGTAGAAAGCATGTTTATTAATGTTTATGATTCCTAGTATCATGTTAGGATGCTTTTAATGCTTCCTAGTATCATGTTAGGATGTTTTTTATGCTTTCTAGAATCATGTTTAGGGTGCCTTTATTCTTTCTAATATTATCATGTTAGTACCATGTTAGGTGAAAGCTTTGATCTTTATTGTTTAGTGACATGCTAGGGTTTGTTATTAATCTTGTTAGTATCATGCCTAGGATCTTGCTATTATTATTAAGCTTTATTATGCCTTATCATGCTATTATCATCGTTATTATTATCATCGTTATTATTTATTCTTTATTATTAGGTTGCTTGATATTATTGTTATTGCTTGATCACGCCTTTTATGCAGGTTTAAAGGGAATTTGTACTTGAAATCACGCTTAATAAGATAATTATTAATTTGGTTTAGGCTAATGTGATTTTAACTCAAGTGATCGCCAATAATAGTATTATTTGTGCATTAATATTCAACCAACATAGATAAACAGGGTAGGATTAATATAATGTTTGTATGTTATTCGAAAAGCGCGCATGAATACGAGCAGAACAAAGTAGAGGCCTATTTTTATAGGGCGGGTCCTTTCTTTTGTAGATTGGATTCGTACCCTCATCCCCGGACCCTGTTTGGTTCAAGACCTTATGGAGTAGTTGACGGTCCTTTGGATTGTCTTTTGGGTACAAGTTCCTTAAAACTTGTTGGCGACTCTTTTTGCTCTTTGTCTTTCCCTTTGGAACGCCACCGTACTTTAGTGTATGATCACAGTGGGGTTCAAGTTTGGGGTTATCATGATGCTTGAAATATTCCCTACACTATGTAATAAGTGAACGACAACATTCACAATTGCACGAAAGAAATCAAGCATATTAGATATGGGTGTGATTTCTATAAATGCTTTATAAAGAGTGTTACTCTTAAAACATTCGAAAAAACCATTTATCATAAGATGAACCATTCAGGTTTTGGAGTAATTTAAATTTCATGCAATTTTATCACTCAGTTTGCTATTTAATTATGGTTTAGGATTAAATAATAAGTCCATTCGATTATGAGAATATTCAAAATAGGGAATCAAGACCAGTCTTGATAAGGAAACACCTATTAAGTGAATATTGAATATTATAATCGAAAATTATCCCTAATCGAGGTCATTTGAACAATGGACGATTAATGACCACTTGAGATTAGTGTGTAGTTTGATTTATAGCACCGTTTCTTGTGCTACAAGGACATGATTGTCATAAATCATTTGCACAGGTATTAGTTTAGAACCATACTGGATCGACCTATGAGAATACTTTAAGAGATTTAAAAATTGTCATAAGTATACTTCTCATTATGGCTATCGGAACTTATTTCCTCGACCATGAGTATTGTGAGATCTCTTATTTGAGTACTATTCCGTTTTGATGTTAGTCAAACGTCTGCCATAAAAGGGGATTATAACGGCAACACTCGGGCGACTAGGTCCTCTTAGTAAGAGAAGCTACATTACAAGACTGGGAATGTCCCCCTACTAAAAATAGGGAAGATGTCTTTGTTGTTTACAAGGCCTCTCGAAGAGCGAGATTGTGAAAATGCATGGCCATGCTCGGATGGATTTTAGAAACCATCTGTTTATTGACAGTCGAACTCGGATATCGAGAAACACTTCTGAACGTAATAAGGATGATGAATAAATCTTACCTTATAGTTCATGATGAAGAGAAATTAAGTAACTTAGGAAAAAGGCTATACACTAAAAGCACACTTGTCCGGAAGGGCAAGTGGGAGATTGATAGGAATGGTGTCCTTCGAACAAGTGTATTATTCCAATAGAGGGTTCAGAATTATTAGAAATCTAATTATTCGTGAGGTCAAGTGATCGGAATGCCTAGGTGGAGGCCGCTTCCGATTAGTAATATTAATGAGTAATTAATATTACAGCTTAATCTTGACTGAACCCTTCGGGTCACACCCAGCAACTAACGATCCGACGCAAATTAATCCGAAAGGAATTAATAAGTCCCTCGAGTATTGTGAACAAAGATATCGGATTCCGAGCTTAGAGCGTCGAAACTGAATCTTAAAAGTCGAGCCAAAATTTAGGAATTGGCGAGACGGGAAAATGTTTCAAGTAACAAGTAAAAACCTTTAGCCACGCGAAGGCTAGGGAAGCGCGCCACGTGGCAACGCGCCAAGGTGGTGGTGTGCCACGTGGCAGTGTGCCACGTTGGCAATGCCATGTGGCAACGGGCATGGACCCAGGTGACGGGTCATGGACGCGGGCCAAAAAGTGGTGGCCCAACCGAACCCAACTTGGGGCTCAAGGTTTGGTGGCACATAGTTAGCTCACAGAGTTGCCTTGGGGAGCAAGTGAGGAAGTGGTCCTCACCTAACCATGTGACACTTGTAACTTTGTTATTTCTTGGTTTATTTAACTAAGGATTGAATTCAACATTATTTCTACGTGGGATCTTTTTGTGAAAAAGTCCCACATTGAAAGATGAGTGGAATTCACAAGGAAGCACTCTTTATAAATAGCCAAGGCATACTTTGGGATTGTTCACGTGAGTAAGGTGTTAGAAAAGGCATCTCCATTGAGAAAACCTTTAAACACATATAATTACTCGAGTATTTTGGTCGGGCTTAGCTAACCTCTAAGAAATAGACCTAGTCGGAGTCGAGTTGCGGGTGGATACCGTTGGAGGTTTTTGCCCGTGTGAGACTTAAAGCTTTCTCAAGTAAGAGCTCCGGATACGAGAGAAGCATGCGTCAAAGGAAATTAATCTTTCCTTAATTCTTGTTAATTATGTCTTTTGATTATATTAATTGTGAGTGTGATCTTGGTTCAAGTTTTCTTCTACGATGAGTCGGACTCATCAAAACCCAACACTATGTGGTATAACAGGTGTGTCTTTTTATGCATGATCCCCGGGAACCTCATTATGAGGCATTGAAACGCATTCTGTGTTATGTTCAGGGTACCATTGATCACGACTTACATTTATATCCATCTGCTTCTCATCGACTAATTACATACACTGACTGGGGAGGTTGTCCCGATACCCGACGATCCATTTCGGGCTATTGTTGTTTCCTTGGGGAAAACCTCGTGTCTTGGTCATCTAAGCGTCAACATACTTTGTCTAATTCGAGTGTAGAAGCATAATATCGAGGCATCGCGAATGTTGTCTCTGAGGCGTGTTGACTTTGTAATCTTTTACTTGAATTACATTGTCCTCTACGGCAGGCTACTATTGTTTATTGTGATAATGTCAACACTATCTACCTTTCTGGCAACCCGGTACATCACCAACGCACCAAACATGTGGAGATGGATATTCATTTTGTTCGAGAAAATGTTGCTTTGGGGCAAGTTCGGGTTCTCCATGTTCCTTGTAGATATCAGCTTGCAGACATTTTCACTAAAGGCCTACCACGAGAATTATTTCTAGAATTTAGATCTAGTCTTAGCGTACGACCTCCTCCCGCTACGACTGCGGGGGTGTGATCGATATTATATTTATGATAATATTTGTCGCAGATTAGGATAGATTTAATGTATATTTTGTATCCTTATCGTACTAGTTTTCCTAGAGTTATTAGGCCTAGCATTGTAAACTCTATATATTGAATCAATGGTGCACACTCCAGATCGAGGAGTTTTCCCGAAATCCAACAATAACGCACATTCCCCAAATTATAATATGAAGTACAACAAATCTTGTATGCAACTTATAACAAGGAATTAATTAAGCTAACTCATATTTCATTATCGTTACCTTAAATCACATGAAATCACTCCTTTGTAAATTTGACTTTTTATTTAGGTGTCAATTAAAGACTTTGATGCACTTTAATTTTCACGTGAATATATCGCCTTGCACACAAATGACAAATTAGTCTATGCGTACGTGCGTTCTTGCACGCACCAAGATGTATGGCTTGAACTAATGAACTAGATCCAGCGCTAAATATTTCACTTGTAAGGTATCGGTGAATGAGATTAATGTGACCTTTGTGTCACACTGACATATCACGTGGAATAGAGGAATTCTCCTTGATGTGCATTTACTATTCACCGAGTGAATATAATCTATATACCCTGTTAACTAGGGTTTACAAAGATACAATCATTTTAAAATGTACAAATAATATTTACATATTATAATTCCTAACAAAGACTACAAACTTATGTTGCATCAGCACTAATGCAAAGTTACTCGTTTAATCAATTACAATATGGTCATTTACCTTACTATTTGCGTGTAAAGATTTCGTAGGAGAGTTAAAAAATAAATAAATAAAGGAATTCCCTAGCTCCTTTGAAGTTACTTCCAAAGCAAACACCCAAAAAATGAACAATTTTTAGGGTCCTATACAAAGCTAATAGTGGTTAAAAAATCGTTGTCAATATTACTTGAAGAAGAGGGAGCAACTAAATCAGGAAACGATATAGTTGTACTATGCTTAATACTCCTGCCCCCTTGGCTCATGGCAACCATGACAATGTCCAATTTATAGAATTTATTCATTTTCTTTCATGCAATGATTTTAGTAGTAACACTTTATACAAGTAGAAGGAAATTAATACGGAGTATGAAAAGAGTTTTTGAATATGAGAGCGAGGAAAACTAGTAATTGGCCAATTACTAGAATCAAATTTTCTCTGATTTTGATTCAAATGGTCCCAAATCAAAGTTACGTGAATAATATTTTTACATGATTTGATTTTGACACTTCAATCGATAAATACTAGTAATATTGTTTGATATTCATTTAAATAAAGTATCATTTGTCTTTTGAATATATATGATTGAAGTATTGAACCCAAATTGATCACGACTTAAGATGAACTGAATGCGCAATAGCTTGAATATGATAGATATGACTCGAGCCAATATAACTAGCTAGTATCTGATTTGACAATCCCTTTGCTACCACTAACAGGAATACTAAATTTTCTTGTCCTATAAAATGAAGAAAGCGTATCGGATTGATTGAATTGTTGAAGCTAAGGTTGTGGAAAAACTGGTAAAACTCAACTCATATGGAGAGCAACATCGATTTTGTCATATGTATATATGGATTGTATGCATGTCACAAAATTGATTGTTGACGCAAGTCACTTGAATATGTCATTTCAACAAGCAATTGTTGTAGATAAGTTTTTGGAATTTCAAATCCTGTTTGAGTACTGCTTCTTATTCATATTCACACATCATAAACTATGAAGGTTCATGTAGCTTAGAGCAAATAACCTAAGAATTTTCTTTTGATATTGCCACTGTTGTTGTTGCTGTCACCATCCACAATATATCGTTCAAATAATCAAACTTTATTGATTGAAAAAGAGATAATATTGCTAATTATTTTGTACACAGTTGAAAAACAGAAAGAGTTTGACAATAAAATTTGTCTTATATGTAATTGCCATGCACAGATGCACTATTTAGAGCATATTCATTTATTAAGAATTTAATTATATTAATAGAACTAGGTTAAGTCCCGTACCATGCACAGTCATAATTAAATTTTACAACAAATAAACAATAAATAGTGGTGTTAATTCAACGATAATTTATCCAAAAAAATTATTTGTAACAAAATAACTTGAATTTTAATTAGTTTATACCAATACTAAATACGTAAAGGTTATTGAATTGGATTGTTTAAATAAATAAATATAGTAATAGAAACTTAGAAGCTATAAGGTTTTATATAAGAAATTTAAAATATTAGCTTAGGTTAGTACCCATATACGAACTCATATACATTTGTCCTTAAATTGTTTACACACTTTGATCGACATAATACGAAATTTTAGTTGAGTTCATTTTACTTTAGGATAATTAGTATTCAATAATCAACTTTTTAAATATATCTTTAGTGAGTAGTAGGGGTTTTTATTTTTTAAATAATCACATAAATGTTTAGAATAATTAAATAATTTTCCAATATATGTTGTGTACAAAGTATACTATAACAAACTTATTTTGTTCTTATAAATGTTACGTATAATTTTAAGATTGATACAAAGTATGCTACCAAAATGATTTTTCTTTTTTTAATTAAAATAAATTTTATTATCAAATGATCAAAGTTGGAGAAAAAAAAATTGATATTGATAATATTATAACAATTTTGGAAAAGAATATATTCCAATACATTATTTTTAATCAATTTTAGTATTTTTGTAACTAAAAGTTTCCTAGTATATAGAATATATGTAAAAAATTTAATTGAATATAATTGGATTAAATTAAATATGTTGTCAAAAAACTAAAAAGGAAAGGAAAAAAAGGCGGGAAAATTTTTAACCAGGAAATGACAAGTGTCATTCCTGATTTCGTCTTTAGTATAGGTTTATTGATTGATATTTGCATACTAGGTTAGTTCCCGTGCCATGCACAATAATTTTCAAATTATTATTGGTGTAACACTATAATTATATTTATCGTTAGTGCTTGTAACATAATAATTCGTATTTAATAACAAAAATAAAATTCTCAAAAAGTAATATAAATCACATGAAAAATTTAACTACGATATATTTATTTTCTTATTATTTCTAATATTTAATAAATAAAACACGAAAAATCAAACGAAGTATAAAGAGCTTATTAACAAAATGAGTTTTGTAAAAATACTCCTTTGACTATGAGTGTTTTAAAATTCACAATAAAGTGATGCTCCGTACTATTTTTCTTTTTGACAAACAAATAATAATTTTATAAATATGTATATAGCTAGCCTTTCATCTACATTATCTTTATATACAGTTTTTTTTTTTTTCCTCTCTCCATATAAAATTGACCACTTTTAAAATTTGAAAATATAATTTAAAAAAGGTCATATTATCGCATAGATAATATCACAATAGGATTTACAGTAGTAATAATTTGGGCATGTGGTGTAACATAAAACCCGTGGTGAATTGATACAAAAATATTATATAAAAAATATAACTTTTAACCCATATAATTCCTATTTTAAATACTTAAAAAGTTATGATAATATGTTTAAAATAGGATTTACAGTAGTAATAATTTGGGCATGTTCACTTTAGCTTAATTTTAGTTCAGTTCAGCTCCTAATTTCCTTCTCTCATAAAATATTCATTTCAGTTCTATTCAGTTCAGATCCAATCAGTTCAGTTCAGCTCTAATTAGTTCAGCTCAGTTCAGTAAATGTGAACAGACCCTTAATCTATGTAGTATGTAATTATTAGATAAAGATAGGAAACCAAAATTATAAATATATAAAATAATTAAAGATACTTAACATATCAAATAATGAAATAATTAATATTTGAGTATAATATATAAGGAAGAAACATAATGATTATTTTGGAAGGAAAAAGTATTTTATTTTTGTAAGAAAGGAATGAAAATATTATACTTTGTATTACGTATATTAAATATTCTCTAAGAAGATTTTTTGACAAAAAACAAAAAAGCAAAAAACAAAAACACTTTTGGCGGGAAAATTTTTAACCAAAAGATGACACGAGTCATCTTTGGTTTCGCCTTTAGTATATAGTTATAGATTACATCAAACGAAGTAACAGATTTATTAGGTGAATTGAATTGATCTTGGTTACTTAAGTAAGATATTACAAAGGTAAATACACACTTATATATATATATATATATATATATATATATATATATATATATATATATATATATATATATATATATATATATATATATATATATATATATATATATATATATATATTTCATCCATTTTTTTAATTGCAACAGTTTGACTAGACAAGCTTGCTGATATACAACTTTTATTATTAAATATCTCTAATTTTGTATTAGTATAAATTATTTATATGGTGAAACATACATGTGAGGTATTGTGAATAGATTTAGGAGAGTTAAGATAATTAGGAATATTATGGTTAAATACTCCTATTGTCTATATATATTGTAATATTCCTAAATACATTACAATATATATCAGCCAATACATAAAACATATCAGCCAACAAGTAAGAGTTAAGCATAAGAGAAGGACTTCACTTTTTGATTTTTTCACCTTTAAGGACCTCCCACTTTTTTTTCACCTTCGAGGACTTGTGGTTAACTTTCCGGCAACTTAACTCACCGGAGCAAATTATTTTATTAAAAAAAAAAAAAACTTAAGTCCTTACTATACACACACACACACACACACACACACACACACACACACATATATATACATATATATATAACTTAGGTCCTTACCAAATTCTTTATATTAATTCTTTATACATTACGAAGTTCATATCATAATTAATTCATTATCAGCATAAATGATGGTTCCTTAATCAGAATTATTTCTTTCTCATTCTTAGACAATTACTCCACCGTAACCACATCGGTGGACTTGCTGGCCGACGTTCTAAGCTAGTCAGTTCGCACTGAATGATATATATATATATATATATATATATATATATCATCACGAAACCCCCACCTTCCTCAATTTGTTTGGCGTATGAATGAAAGAAACTCCAAAACCCCAACTTGTTTCCTCTAATTTTCTCTAGCTCTCCCCTTGTTTGTATGACGGAAAAGCCACAACAACCATTGTCCTCGTGAGTGTTGACGGACTTAAAAAATTATTGTTTGTTCGATTATAATGCCGAGCTGCTGCGATTTTTTGGTTGATCGGTTTTTTATGGTGTATTATTTGATAAGGTTGATGGTATTTGATTGTTTTGGGGTTTATGTGGTTTTAGATTTAATGAAGGTTTTATTTACTATTTTGTTTCTTATTATTTGCAATAAAAGGGTTATTATTTGTGAAATATATATATTAAAAAAAATCCATTTGTTATAAATAATAAGAAACCGAAGTAGTATTTTTTTTTCATTTTTTTATTTTATTATTGTACAAAGAGACTTGATGAAAGTTTGATAATTTGTGGCATCTGCTTCAATAATTATCCGAGTTAGTTTTGGATTTTGGTCTTCAATAGAAAATGTTGCAATGGAGGAAGATAAATTGTTCACATTTAAATTTTAAATTGAAGTCCTTAAAGTGAAGAATAAAAAAGGTTAGAGGTCCTTAAAGGTGAAAAATATGAAATGTTAGGTCCTAGAGTTTTGTTTACTTACTTATTAGTGATGTCAGAACTTAATGCTTAACTCACCTTGAGTTAACTTAACTCTATTTTGACCGGAAATCAAAACTTAGGTCCTCAAAGGTGAAAAAAAAAGTGAAAGGTCTTTAAAGGTGAAAAAATCAAAAAGTGACTTCCATTATACTTAACTCAACAAGTAAATATAGCAGCCAAGCCAGCTGCACCAAATTTGTGTGCGGTCGTCCGCAGCCAATACCTTCTCTAGAATAAAATGTACATAAGGTTAATCATCGAAATTTACAATTAGTTACATATTAGTTTATTACACTAGTTATCTTAAATTTGTTACATTATCAATCAATACACCGTATAATAGTATGTACTTAAGTAATTAATGTACGTAACTATGATTTAATTTATGATGGTTAAATAGGGTTGGACAAACACAAGATTATAATAGTATGTACTTAAGTACATCAAAAGTCTCATAAGCCATTCTTAAGAATCATAACTAGTAAATAACTACATAAGGTTAATCATCGAAATTTACAATTAGTTACATATTAGTTTATTACACTAGTTATCTTAAATTTGTTACATTATCAATCAATACACCGTATAATAGTATGTACTTAAGTAATTAATGTACGTAACTATGATTTAATTTATGATGGTTAAATAGGGTTGGACAAACACAAGATTATAATAGTATGTACTTAAGTACATCAAAAGTCTCATAAGCCATTCTTAAGAATCATAACTAGTAAATAACTATATACTAAAAGATACATCAGTGTTGACACGTGTAATCTCCTGGGTATTGTATTAAAGAAACAAATTTTATACAAAAATAACTCCATAATCTTATACAATATAATTACTTAAAATAAAAAAGATTTAGCATATCTTTAACTCAAATATACTATTGACATACTTTTGATCATTTTCTACATCATTTTATATCTAACATATCTTTCGTAACCCTTTATTTTGATCAAAATTGTCAACTATATTTTTCATATCTTTTTTCTTCATAAAAAACTAATTATAATGATAGTTAATAATTATTAAAATTACCGTGCATGACACGGGAACTAACCTAGTTACAAATAAACATGTATGAATATGAAAGAACGTCAATTTAAAAATAGGGGACATATCTATGATGACAAAGTACAAATCAAATATACCAGTATATATATATATATATATATATATATATATATATATATATATATATATATATATATATATATATATATATATTGGTGAAGATATATCAGTATATTATAAAAGGAATTTGACAATTAATTGAATGCATTTATAAACAATGAAATTAATTTCAAATATCCAAATAACTTTAAATAAGCAAGTAATACCGAGTAATAGATGTTGAACATTTTAGGTCTAGCTAGAGAATAGAAAATGGGGTCATCTTAAAAAAGTAAATGCAAACCCAAGAAATTGTCAAAAACTAAAAACACCACAAATTTTTTTGGTGTGGCTTAATAGTAAACCAAACCATGCCAAGTAAGGTAAAGCCTGTTTTGCGTCAATTTGTCCAAAGATATCAAAATATCGTACATGTTTTGTGTGTAGCAGTGTAGGACACACATATATATTCAAGTTTTATTTGTACCACAAGCGTCGGTGTACGCACCATGTCCATTACCGGTATGACAATTGAATGGTATATACTTGTACTAGTGTGTGTGTATATATATATATATTAAAATAAGTAATTATACTATATTACTTATCAAATAATCATACACAAATTTTTGTATGTGGCTGGCCACACGGTGTGGCCAGCCACAATTATTATTTTTTTTTTTTTTAAAAATACCACAAGTTTTCTCTCTCCTCTTTTCTTAGTTTCTTCTCCAAGCCAAATTACACGTCACCAATAACTATATCTTTACTCCACCCATTTTCTCTTTACTCTTTTCTTAGCTTCTTCTCCAAGCTAAACTACACATCACCAACAACCATATCTCTACTCCACCCATTTTCTCTCTCCTCTTTGCCAAATTGCTGCAATTAAAGGTCGAAATTGTAGAAATTAGGTGCCAAATTGCTGTGGAAAATTGCGATTAATTAACCTTAAGATCATCAACAACATTTGAATTAGTGAATCGATGAGAACCGGAGAAATGTGAGCTCGTTTTTATTTCTGGAATCTTCGATCGAACATTCTTCGTCAAAATTTCAGCAACAGAAACAACAATAGTAATATGAATTGTAGATTATTTGTAGGGTGCGACTGGTTTGGTCAGGGGTAACTTGTAGGGTGTTACTGGTTTTGGTCAGGGGTTACCTATAGGGTGTTACTGGTTTGGTATAGGGCCTACAAGGTACCCTTGAATAAGGAACTCATACAAGTAACCCTTGAATAAGTAACTCATACAAGCAACTCCTGAAGTAACGGATACAAGTAACCCCTGAATAAGTAACTCATACAAGTGACTCTTGAGTAAGTAACTCATACAAGTAACCCTTGATAACCCATACAAATAACCCCTGAATAAGTAATCCATACAAGTAACCCTTGAAAACAAATACAAGTAACCCCTGAATAAGTAATCCATACAAGTAACCCCTGAAAAAAAAATATCAAGTAACCCCTGAAAAATACAAGTAACCCCTGAAAAAAAAATACAAATAACCCCTGAAAAATACAAGTAACCTTGACAAAACTAGTAACCCCGTTATACGCGCGTCAGGGTCCGTTATTTTTGCTGACTTGGCAGCAGGCCATACCGTGTGGCCTGCTGCACCAAAAAGGCTCAAAGATTCAATGTACGGTAGCATATAAATTTTGGGGTTTTTTTTACAAACTATCTAATAAAACCTAAATTTTGTGAAAAATTACCTAATATAAAAAATATTATAAGAAATTACCTAATAAAAGGTAAAATATTGTAAGATACTACCTTTGATCGAATTTCCATCGTTAACCTAATTTTACGGTGTTGACCACCTCAAAACCACCGCGGTGGTTGGTTTTTAAGGTGTTAAGGTTATTTTTGAGTTGGTTGGAGGATATTCTGAGTTGATGAGGTTATTTTCATGCTTTGAAATAGTTGTTTTTGGGGTTAGAAGTGGTGGTTTTGGGGTTAGAGGGTCGTTCGGCGTGGTGGAGGCTATTTCAAGTAGGTTATGTGGGTTTGGGGATGAAACAATCTGGACCCTCACTCCTTTGGCTATATCAAAACGAATCCTAACTAGACGTATGTTGCTGTTCGAGCCCCGATATCCTGAGCCTGAGTGAACTTCTGCGCCCGTTAATGCATTTATTATTATTAGTGTCATTATTATTATTATCTTATTACACCTAATAGGAAACAGAAATGGAAGAAGTTAGTGTATTTATTATTATTAGTATCACTTAGTTATTCTCATTTCCATTTTTTCATTGAATCAGATATGTCCATCAATTATAATAAATACAAAACACTAGATAACCAATAAATATTTCATCCTTGATCGATTGATCAACAAAACTTCACTTTTTTCACCACATCATATAAAACATTAAACTATATGTACCCATATACTTTTATTATTCACCTCTAATCAACAAAACCAAACTCTTTTTCACCACATAATTAATAATATAACATTAAACTATACCCACTTTATAATTCATTTTTAATCAACAATATTACACTTTCTTTCACCACATAATAAACTATTTTATAAATCAACTAACTATACCTTTTAACTTAAAAAAAAAAAAAATTAATTTTACTAACCTTTAACCAAGAAAAACTTAAATTAATTTCTCTTCTAATATATCTATATCCACTGTTGAATATTTGTTATATAAAATATATATATTAAAAAACAATGAATGTCATAATATTTAATCTTAATATATATAGGTGTACTGTGTTACAATGGAGTATTACGCTTATCTCCACAAACTTACAAATATTACTATATATTTTGAGCATAAAATTACACAAGAAAAGATGAAAAAGATAAAGATGAAAGAGGCAAATTTAATTAGCAGAATATAAAAAAAATTATAAATGTAAGTACTATTCTTCTATATGACTTGATTTCCTAAAAATTGAAATGGTTGCCAAGTTATACCTTATTCATACAGATATATAGAATGAAGGAGGGGAAAGGAATCTTCGGTTGAAACAATTACTTTTTATTGTATTTGAAGCAGAAAGTGACCCAACAATGTTGCTTTTTCAAAATTATTAAAATTCACATGCTCAAAAATTAGATATATATCCACCAAGTTTATTTCACGCCATCATGTTGTAATTATTACTATAGTGATTAAAGTTATAAGGCAAATGTCATTTCTGATTAGGAAAATGGTATTTCATGTAATGACTTGATTAGTTGAATGCATGTGATATCAATATAATTTAGCATTAATGTATAATACTTGAGAAAAAAAAAAAAAAAAGAGGTAGATAAGATATAGATAAACAAACCTGAAACTTAATAAATAATGAACCTTGAGAAGATCAAGCGCTTGCATTATCTCCAATTTGAGATAAGATTGATTGAGGAATTGAAGTAGGACGAGCAAACTAGGTCAGGTGGGCATGATGGGGAAGATGGGCACATGAAAGGACCAACTCACTTCGACTAATTATAAGTTGATTAATCGAACTTTTGAAGAAAGATTTCTCTTGTTCTATAAAATGTGACACTTATATTTGTATGTATCTATATTTGTATCTATATCGACATATTGATACATATACGCATACAAGCATATATGTATCAAACCGCATGAGTTAGTAATGCACGTGCCCTGCTTCTCCATCTTGCTCAACACCATGACCTTTTTCTTTAAACCTTTCATCACCATACCATGTAAAGTCTTCCATATTTGATTAAGAGAAAGAAGAGAGTAGAGAGAAAAGTGAAGGAAGCTAAGAGAAAAATCAAAGAGAAGAGAAACTAAATATTGAGACACTAATTTGTTGTTTTGATGTGTTAGTGACCCAATTTATAGCAAAAGAAAGAGGAAAAAAGTGAAGGAATTTGTGTATTTTTAGGGTGAATAGACAAATATAGGGAAATTTTAAAAAGGTGATGGAAGTGCATACTTTGGTGATGAAGTGGGGTAATATAATATGTGAAATAAATAGCATCCCCCACAATTTTGGGTATTTAAAAAAAATAAAAAAAATTCCACCCCACCAAACATCTTGTTACAACTCAATTTTCACAACTAGAAAGGTCCCATCTAAAAACTAGATCGATCAATAACATATAGAAGTCTCCATATACATGCTTGATGTTTCTATAATTTATTGTTGGTTGTAAAGAACCCCACTTAAATAGTATATTGCAATTGTATATTTGAGTTACCTAACATATATTTGTAAGGTGGCTTTGATTGATTGTGAAGGTAATGTGAAATTTGCAAAATAGCCTTTACCCAAGTACATGTGTAAGAGGAGGAAATGAAAGTAAAAAAGAAGGGAGCTCTATAACTCAAGGCAATAATCTATATTCAATAAGAGATAGAGATTAACATATGTCTTAAGATAATTGAGATTTGATTTAATGACTATAGGCCATGCAATTAGATGCAAAAGATAGGTAATTAATTAAGATTGATTGTGGTTAGGTTAATTCTCTTTAGTTCGTATTTGGATGATTAGTCGTTATTATATCCAATAACTTTAAGTTTATTGAATTTATGTCGATTTATATATAAGTATTTTAAATCATTGAAAAGTGAAATTTTATTCGGTTTGTTGCTAAAATTTCAAAAGAATCTATAAGAATAAATGGCTCAACAAAGAGACATAAACAATATATGGATCCAGTATTAAACAAATTTGATTATCTCTTCTTATCACACTATATCATACAGTGCTGAATTAATCACCTATATAATTGTCTCCCTATTTTAAATTTAATATTATAAAGACACACATTTAAATACTGACAACACAATTATCAACTTATACTGTTCTACCAAAAATGAATGTTTCATAGACTTGTCTTTGTATGTTTGACCAATTTTATTGCTTCCTACTTAAGTCAACTTTGACAATGATTTTCATGTTTTAAGCCCACAAACTTTGTAGAGTTGTTACCAATGCAAACACATTATATATATATATATATATATATATATATATATATATATATATATATATATATATAGCCCTTCATCAAAATCTCTATCTCCCACCAATATTGAATAGCTGCAAAGCATTTTTTTTTTTTTTTTTAATGTTCAACTCTAAGAATGTTAATTGGATTTAGGGTGCACTTTATACTATTTCTAATATGATATGATTAATTTGAAGATAAGTGTATACTATGTACTTTTGAATAATTTACTTAGTGTTCAATCAAAAGTTGAGAGATTCTAGGATCTACATTTTTTTTTTTTTTTGGGGGGGGGGGGGGGACGATTTAGGAGATTAAAATTTCATTGCATTTTTCCCATTTATAAACCTAAAGAGAATTCAAAAGAAATTACTAATGAAAAGAAAAAAACAAAAGTTGAAAAAATAATTTTTTTTCAATATTAAATGAATAAAAGACTTGATATGGTACAAAACTAGTTCTGCAGTTTAAACCATTATTTAGGTTTTTTGTTGAGTTGGTGTTTTGACATGTTATCAAGAGCCAAATTGAGTGTGAAACCGATCTTAGCTTTTGGTTGTATTATTTATTTGCAATTTTTTGGGTTTAAAACCAAGACTAATCAATCATAAATTCATAACATATAAGTTTTGTTGTCTAAAACCTTTTGATCCAACTATATAATTTGTTTTACAATATCGATGAAACATCCAATGCAATATAACTTTGTAGCATCGCAATCAATAATAATAATGCCAAATATCATTTACTTTATGCATACACTACAAAAGCTAACGAACGCCCCGGGGGTGTTGGATAAGCTAGCTAAAAGTAGAAAGATTAAATTAAAACGAACATTAATTACATCAATCGGCGCGTGATTTTATCATACTTTCCCAAATTAATACCATTTTAGGAAATATTGTAAATGTTTATCCAACGCCCCACGGACGTTCGTTTGCAAGATCCATTTAATTAATATGCCATCGAAACTTTAATTTATCTAAACTAACTTTGTACCACATGTAAATTTTTTTTAAACGAAACACGAGAGTGCTCTTTAGGGTGACTTGGAGATATTCTTTTTCAATACATTGCATGTTTATATTTGATTAAAATTGGATCAAATCTGTTCATCATTTGAATTGCCTATAGATGCATATCCTATAACGAAATGTCACTTACATTATTTGAAGAATGAAGATTAATTGATGAGGTAGTAGTCAAATTTGAATTAATAGGGGAAAGCTATTTGTGTTTCTACATCATCCACTTATTAAAAAATATAGTAGGGTAGGAGAAATTTTTCATTATTATTACTACGTATTATTATTATTATTATATATATATTTTTTTTCTGTTATTGTTTTTCTTTGCTGTCAAGGTCACATATTTACTAAGTTGATGTCCTGACATCAGCAACTTGGAGTGCAATTTTTAGAATGCAATCCATCACTTAAGTAGAAATGATTGTGTTTAATCAACCCAATTAATTAAGATTTGTTGAAACTTAAAGGTTTTGATGATGATGAATACAAATTAGCAAACTTCAACTAATAAGAGTTCTCTAAGTGTTGTGATTAGAACAGGTGAAGTTGACTTTGGAAGTGGAAGAGTAACCTAGCTTTGGAGACTCATAGAGATCTCAAGGAAAGTTAAAGAACATAGGAGAAGAGTTCCCTCATAGGAATTAACTGAGTTCCCTAACGGGAACATGAAGACAGCAAGTTGAGAAGTACAATTTGGCCTGCGTTGAAGACAGCAAGTTTCACAAGAACTTGGTCTGCGAAGTTCTTGTTGAGAACTGGAAATGAAGTGACAGCAGGAACTTAGTCCTGGACTGCGTGAAGCCTAAGTATCCTGGAATGCAATACAATTGACGAAGGCAATTTAGTTTTGTTAAGTTTTATCTTTTAGATTTCCTGTAAATATGATTGTTAGGTTTACGCGTGAGACCTATTAGAAACATGACAAAAGAAGCTTGGCAAGCTTAAATTAGGAAAGTTTAAAAGATAAGTTTTTGGGAAAAGATTTATTCCTTAAAAACAGATTATCAAAGAGATATTATTCTTTTGATGATTTATCTTTGCTAAGTTTTCTAAAGAAAAGATTTTCTTCTAAAAGATTTACATAAAACCGTGTTTTGAGATTTTGGTAAAATAATATATTTATCCTTTGAAAATCCTACTTTCTATACGAGCAAGTCTTGTATAAATTGTAGAAATCTCATTTCATAATTTTCTGTGAGTTTATGCATGAAGAATTCGAAGTGTGCTTAACTGTATAAGTTTGCCAAGTCCATACTTTGTCATATTAGTTTCGGGTTTCATGTGTAGCTTACCTTCCATATACCAGAGTCAATTTATTATTGGTTGGGTTACTGGGTGTGTGTATGTGTGATTTATCTTTACATACAGTATTGTAGGCTTCAAGGTTGAAGCTGAGAGTTAGAGTGTTCAGGGAGTACGAGTGAATCTAAGTCAGGGACTTAGGTTGGGTAGGATAGGGTCCTACTGGGTAGCAAGTTCAGTCTGGAACTTCTGAGTAAAGATCTGAGTATAATAGGTTGTAACTTGTGTGTTTGCCCTATTATAGTGGATTGATTTGGTTTTGGAAATCCCTTAGAGGGTCGAGGTTTTACTTCCAGTTGGGCCCTGGAAGGTTTCCTTGTAAAATATTGTGCGCATTACTAGTTCCTTTACATTCTGTTTTTATATTTTGCAAAAGTAGCCTATAGGAACTCACTACAATTCACCCCCCACTACTACAAAAAACCCGTAATAAGTCGGACTTTTAGAGTCACCTGTACATAAGGTGCGACTTATAAACCTATCGAGTCGCCTCATACTTATTCGGCGATGTAATACCCCGTATTTTCATACGTATTTTCTAATTAATTAATTAGGAATTATTTTATAAAAAGGGTATTTTAGTAAATTTATTATTTGGAGCCAAAATGATAGTTGAATTTTGGCGCCAAAAGTATTTTGAAATCTAATTATTATTTTGGATAAGATTTATTATCCATTTATCTTATTTTAAAAACCGGATTATTTATATATTTCGGATATTTTAATTAAAGCAAAATTATATTTTATTAATTATGTTAGATGGCCGAAAATTCCCATTATTTAGCTAGGGATTTCGGATTTTCTATGTATAGAAAATCTGATTTTTCTTAGTTTTTTATTGGTGAATAATTGGTATTTAATTAATTAATTATTTAATTAATTATTCTATATTAATTACACAATTATTTTTATTCCTAAAAAACCGAGCAAAATCTTCCTGAATACTACTAGAGAAGTCCGAAAATCTGAGCTATGGAAAGCTCAAGATTTTCGGCCCTCTTGTATTATTTTGGGGGAAATTATTTTGGTAAATTGTATTTTTAATTATCTCCCAAAAATCTATTATTTTCCTTAATTCTATTTTTCCATCTTCTTAATAGTTGATCATCATATTTTCCTACCTTTTATTCCTCTTGATTATTCCCCAAGTAATCTTCCTTGCCATATTATTTTTTATGACAAAGATACCTTCCATATTTTACTATGCACAATCACCTTAATATCAAAACTTTCCATATTTCTTTCATTCTCTTCTCCAAGTAATTCCATAAACCCTACTTGCCATAATTCTTCCCACATTCTCTTGCCATAATTCTTGCATGAGCTAGCCTATAAATACCCATTCATACCTCTCACATTCTTCACACCAATTCTCTTCTTCTCTTACTCTTCTTCTCCTCTTTTCTAAAGAAAATCAGCCCGTACATCTTTGGAGCCAATTTTCGGGCACTTCTGTTCAGTTTTGGGGTTTTGCTATTTCACAGAAAATTGTTCCTCTCAAAAAGTACTAGAGGTTAGGCTCAAGAATCACCCAATTCGGAGTTATATCAAAGGATTTACAGCCTCTGCAAGTTCTGCATGTTCTTTCCAATGCAAATCCAATTCTTCTTTTTTCCTTGGTTTTCTACCTTTTCTTCTTCTCTTTTCTTATTTAATTAATTATAATTATTATGAGGGATTTATAAAAATTATTGTAACTAGCCTTAATTAAATAAAATCAGACTTTTAATGATGTTTATGAGAAATTAATTTAAAAGGTACATGTACATATAGTTGGGGGTTTTTAATTTAATTATTGTGATTATTTGTTAACCTTATATTAATTAAGGTTATATTTATTTGTAGGGTGTGTTCGATCAAGATTCTTGAGGTTCCTTTTGTGTGATTTTATTAAGCAAGGATATCCAATTCTTCTTTTTTCCTTGGTTTTCTACCTTTTCTTCTTCTCTTTTCTTATTTAATTAATTATAATTATTATGAGGGATTTATAAAAATTATTGTAACTAGCCTTAATTAAATAAAATCAGACTTTTAATGATGTTTATGAGAAATTAATTTAAAAGGTACATGTACATATAGTTGGGGGTTTTTAATTTAATTATTGTGATTATTTGTTAACCTTATATTAATTAAGGTTATATTTATTTGTAGGGTGTGTTCGATCAAGATTCTTGAGGTTCCTTTTGTGTGATTTTATTAAGCAAGGATCAAGGTAAGTTAGGTGGCTAGATACCTTGAAAGTGATTGGTTTGAATGAGCATGTTGAATGATTTTATGATAATTGAATTAAAGTAAATTGAATTATGATTTATGAAATAAAAGCATGTTTAAATAAATTGGTTTTGATAAATAAATTGGAGTATTGATTTTATATCACGTTTTAAATAATTAAAATTATTATTCATGTTTAAAAGGTTAGATTCTGAAAGCATGTGAAATTAAATAAAAAGGAGTTTGGATTATTATTATTATTAAAAGTTGGAATTATTGGATTTAAAGAGGATTTATTGAATTATTATTATTAATGCTTTACAAGCATATTGGTAATCCCACTATGCGGATTTGGTTTATTGATAAGGCCTTGGACTTTGTATGACCAGGTCTTTCCTCAAGAATAGCCTTGTAACATAAGGAGACTAGCTTGGGGGGTGTACACACTTGGGTGAGGAATTGGTTTTAAAGGAATTGGATTTTAAAGAGAAATAGGTTTATTGAATTGACTATTGATATTGATTATTGAAATTGGTTTTGGAATTTTGAGTTGGAATTATTGGTTAAATTATTGGAAAGGATGGAATTGATTTCAAAAGCATGTTTGCTAATAAATTGAATTTAATTATCTTGCACTTATCGTACTTAGCATATTTTGCTAATCCGTATTTCTTATTTTGTTTTGGATCGCCCTATGGTAAGCAGTGTTGACTAATTTCAGGTGGAATCAATAATTGAGCATATGGAATCTCGGGAATGGTTTCACCTAGATTAGGAAATGTTGGTTTTTGTGTTTATTTTTGAGTACTCATGACAACGGTTACTATTTATAGTCTATTATTAATAAGAGAAGAGTATTGAAGTTTTCTACTGCAAAGTATCGGTTTTGTTTAGTAAGTTTGAGTAGCCTTGCGTAATCACGCGGCGGTAATACGCCTAAGTTTATCTCTACGATATAATTATACATATTATACTAGTATTTTCGTAGAGGGAGATTTGGGGGTCTTACAGGCAACTTGTTAAGTTGGGGTTAAAATCAACAAAGCACCTAACGAGTCGCCTAATATATATGAAGTGACTTGATAGGCTAACAAGTCGCCCCATATATGCATGCGACTCTATAACTTGACTTATTTGGTGGTTAAAATTAGATTTTCAAAGTCACCTGTACATAAGGTGCAACTCGAAAACCTGTCAAGTCGCCTTAAACATATTAGGCGACTCAATAGGTGAGTTTTGTTAGCTATGACTCTCACCTGATGAGTCGCCTAATATGTATAAGGCAACTTAATAGGTTAATGAGTCGCACCTTATATGCAGGTGACTTTGAAAATCTAATTTAAGCAACCGAATAAGTCAGGTTGTAGAGATGCGACTTGTAAACCTATCAAGTCACCTCATGTATATTAGGTGACTCGTTAGGTGCTTTGTTGATTTTAACTCCAACTTAACAAGTCTCCTAAGTAGTATGAGGCGACTCAATATGTTTACAAGTCTCACCTTATATACAGGCGACACTAAAAGTCCGACTTGTTAGGTGCTTTATTATATGACCATTACCTAATAAGTCCCCTAATACGTAAGACGCGACTTAATAGGTTGATTCTTACAATATATTTAAAATAGTTACAATATCATACATACATATATATACATACATACATACATATACAAACATACATACATATACATACATACATACATATACATACATACATACATATACATACATATATATATATACATACATATATATATATATATATATATATATATATATATATATATATATATATATATATATATATATATATATATATATATATATATACATGTAGAAAGTAAATTTGGCACAATGGCAAGAACTTCAACCTTCCAGGCAAAGAACTAGAAATCAAGCATGCTAAGTAGCATAAACATTGACATTATATGAGCTAACAAAAGTAGTTGGAAAAAAATATTGATTTTTTTACATGTCGCCTCTTTCAACATAAGCGACACCATAAATTAACCTATTGAGTCGCCTCTGTCAACACAAGTGACACAATAGGTTAACCTATAGAGTGGCCTAACAACTAATAGGCAACTTATATAAAAGCTATCGAGTCGCCTCTGAGGCGACTCCTAAAGTTGGAAGCTATTGGGTCGGTGGCTGTAGAGTCGCCTTTGAGGCGACTCATTAGGTCATTTACATGCGACTCGATAGGGTTTTTTTGTAGTAGTGCCCCCTCTTGTAGTGTTCGTCTCAACTAACAAGATTTCACTTTTTATTTTTTATTTTTATTATTTTATATATAAGGAAAGGTAAACAAGAAGTAGTCTTTAAAAAAAAAGGTTAACAAGAAGTTAGGATAGTCTTCTCTCAAGACTATACCCTAACTTATTTGGATAAATAATAATAATAATAATAATAATAATAATAATAATAATAATAATAATTTATTATTATCTATGAACAAATCGATATCTTGATGAACTCGTATAACATGGCTCAAAGAAGCAACATAGACTGCTGCTAACCCTCTCTATAAATATGGTGCGAATCAACATAGGTGAAATTTTGAAGCAACTCCGTAACGTCTTTCATCAATAGCTGAATTTTTCAGGGGCACTGAGCTTTTCCATGCAATATATTAATAATAAGTAAATCATCCCCTTCAATGAATACTAAAAACCTTTAGTTATTATGTTTTATATATCACCTCCAAATCGTCATCATATTTTTATAACTAAAAACATTTATTTTATACTAGCTTGATCTCCAACATGAGGGCTCCCATAGGTTTTGTTTGGAGTATTTAGTAGGGTATGGTCTCTTCCTTAGAGGAGGGGCCAAAAGAACCTACGATTAAGGGTACCGAGTTATTTGTGAAAGTAACTCAGCTTGTGTTGCTAAGCGGCCTTGGTCATTGATCTTACTATTTATGTCTTTTTGAGCTCACGGTAATGTATACCAACAATCGGGTGTTATTTGCTCTTCTATTCTTTCGCCAAGCTCAATGTAAATCATGGTATCTTCTACAACATGTTTGAGGGCAAATTCATGATCAATTATCAAGCAGCATTTTATTGTAAGGGTGTTGTACTTATATAATACTTCGTATATGATAATACTCCATACTAAACTTATAAATACTACATGCATTAATTACTCTGGATTTAATATAATACTTCGTATATGGTACTGTATTACTAATCTATCGGTGTACATATAATTACAGTACAATAGTATCATATCGGTAACAACATTAACTACTCTGGATTTGTTTCATTCAATTATTTTGTAAAAATATTTCCGAAACCTCGTGCACTCGTACAACAATATTGCTCGTACGAATAAATATTGACCAGTGAGTAAGTGATATTCAAACCAAGAGTGTAATCGTACTAATAGATCCCCACTTTTTGGAATTTACACATATATACATAAGAAAATGTGTGCTTTACTAATTTCTTGTTTCTATTGTGTGGGCATCACTACAAGTAAAATCCTTATTATTAGTGACCTAACTTTGTACGTGATAGAGAATGAGAGATAGACTTATAGGTTGTGGACCGACCTGAGTTAGTAGAAAAAGACTTGATAGAAATTTGAGTTTCAAAAAATTTCATGGTAATTAATTAAAATACCAGATGTACTCTATATGTACGTGTTATAATACTTGTCTTTTATCCCCTATATTGGTGGGCTTATTTTTTATTTATTTTTTTTTTAATTTAAATAGTAGAAAAGAATGAATTTTTTTACAAATTAGGAAAGAAAATAGAGAAACAAGTATTCTAAGTTATTAAATGTATTCTTCCTTTCCTCAAAAAAAAATGTATTCTTCCTATCTCTAGATAATACGGAGTATGTCACATTTGATTAGGGCTTATGATCTTCATAATTACTATTGTGTAATGTATCAATCTTGTATTTTGCAACGCTCCTTTTGTGACATGACACCCCTTCTCTCAAAGTTACAGGGTAATTTTGTTGAGATCTTTACAGAGTTGTCTTGCACCCCTACGTATTTTCTACCTATACCTACCTGTGTTAGCTTTGAATACATGTATCCATTCGTTGTACGTACATAGTTGAAGATCGTTCGAGCTTTTCCCGTCAGTATTGCATGGGTAATGTGGTACTCGAACATTGGCTCGAGGCATTTTCTCTACTTGAAATGCTATCATAATCATATTCAATGCCACTTAATTTAATTTAAGTAGCAATTTTTATAAGTAGTAATTGTAACTTATAATACTTTATTCATCAATACAATATTCAATGCCACTTAATATTGATAAATCCAAAAGTATTTAGGGCTTGTTCTAATTTATTGAATTGAGCTAAACTGAATTAAAGTGAACTGAAATTAAGCTGAAGAGAACATGTTCTAGTGTACATGAAGATAAAGTTATGGTCTTTTAGTCCACTATGTACTACGGAGTATATTCAAGGGAAAATCAAAGGAACAAACTTAATAATAACGAACATTAGCTACTAAACTTGAATTTCATCAAAAAGTAAAACTAAGATTTTTCTGTTGTAATTTTTTGTTAAGAGAAAAATAAAATTAGGGGTGAAAGGGATGTTACAATTAGCTCCCTGCTAGCCCGCAGCTGCATGCCACAGAACATGCATAAATTACATTATTATAAATTTATAATGTCATAATCAATCTAGGTTTTTTCCTATTGCCATATCTTATTATGCTTTTAATTTTATACATTGCGTTGCATATATTGATTTGGACAACTCTTCTGAATGTTTCATGCTCAATGATTTTCATACAATTATACACCCTATGATCATTATTGCATGGTATATAAGTATATATTTACTCTGTTTCTTTTTAGTCACGTATACCAATGCACGATTTCAACCGTTAATATCTTTAATTATCGACTAGTTTGGTGTCCCGTGCAATGCCCGGATTGTTTATTAATTTTAAGATAATTTTTTTTTAATCTATGTACCAAGTTTTTAAAATAATGTATCATTGATACAAAATTCGTAAGGAATTGATGTTGTTTTATAACAATTTTTGACCCGTGCCCTGAAGTGATTCGACTCAAAATAACCCATGACTCGACCCGATTGACAGATTTACATACAATAATAAAATCATATTAGATTGTGAAGTATTTTATTTCAATCGATTAGAGTATATTGTAAATGAATGTTGCACGTTTTGAACCACTTCCTTTGCTCCAAAAAAAAAAAAATTATGATATAAAAATATATTTATATGATAAAGTATTTAATTATTGTGTACGTGACGCGATATTGGTGAAAAGTTGAAACGTTAAGTGTCACTGTCTTGTGGTTTAGCTAAACTTATAATTTATTTTGTACTTGTGAAATATTGATATTTTATCGGAAATAAAACTCTAAATCAACAATTTTATCTTATAAATCTATCCAAATTTTATTGAAAATAAATCTTTAAACTAAGTTTTTTTTTGTCCTACAAAATTTGTCCTAGTTTTAATCCTTAAAATAAAAAGTAACGTTTTTATTCATGAAAAATATATCCAAATAAATCCTACGTGTCATACTACTCCCTCCGTCCCTTTATTACATGCCTATTTCTCATTTTGCACGGAAATTAAGAAAGTTAAAGATTCCTTAAAACTAATAATTGGGAGTATAAATATGCATGTGGGTTTAGAGAGAGATAGAGAGAAAGAAAAAGTGGTTGGGAATTAGGAGAGAGAAAGTATTGGGAATTGTTATTAAAGTACAAAAAAGAAAAAGGAAAAGGGTGACAAATCATCAAAAAGAGAATAATATTGTAAAAAAGTACAATCTATAAATAGAAACAAACACTTAATTTTGGTTAACCCAAAAAGGAATACAGGCATGTAATAAAGGGACGGATGGAGTACTATTTAATTGTTGCCTACGTAGCGTGACACTTGGCGAAAAGTTGAAATGTCAAATGTCGCTGTCTCATGATTTGGCTAAAAGTTTAGCTTTATATATTAGTTATATGATAAGTAAAAATTATAAAAAAAATTGATATTTTGAAAATATATACCGTGACGAATCTAGCAAGATCCCCCGTGATTATATTTTCCATCACGTATAAATTACAAAACATGGTCAAAGAATAATGTTTGAATAGTGCTAAAATCAAAACGTGTCAACTAATAAAAAAACGAAGGTAGTATATGTCTACGTGTTTTTAGAAGTTTGAGTATTGAAACGTTGATATCAAGTTAGAACTCTTCCCCGATATTTTCAATGCGATTTTTGTCTATGCTTTGCCTCCAAGCAGATAGATAGACTAATTAAGCGTACAGGTGAGTATGATTGCATATAATTAAGTTCACATAGTTTCTATTCTAACTTCTAAGATCGATTGACAACAATCGAGTAGCTTTAAAATTTGTACGCTATGTCATCCTCTTGTTTATATACAACAAATTATCTTCAAATATAACAAAATTGAATGAGTATACATGTACTCATATAGTTAATAATAACAATCAAGCATACTTGGTGGAGATAGTGGGGATTTCTCTTTGTGACTTGAAGGTCACAAGTTCAAGCCCTGGCCCACTAACTATAAAATGCTTTGGGAGTGGGGGGATTTCCATACCTCCCTCCTCTACTCTCAAGCGTTGATCTGCTGAGCTGGCTAAACCTGTGAGAGATGTCGGTTTAGTAGAGTCCAACTGAATGACTAATTATTGCTCGTAAATCAATCCTAATTTCACCTCTACCTTTCTCATTGAGCTATGTCTCTCAATTCAAATCAATGCCATTGATATAGAATACATGAAATTAACTTAGTTAATCAAAAAAAAATAATCTCACTTCCAAAACTTTGTTTAAAGCCCATACACACATGTAGGATTTAAGGGGGAACATAGAACATTCAAGATTGTACCTTACTAATTGTCATTTTTGTGGATCCACATATCATCTATCAAATGGACTCCAGTCCCTTTCATGCTCCACTAATTAAATTGTCTTTGTGTGGATGTCACATTGATACTCCTCAAGTCCTCATGTCTTATTAAACAATATAATATGTACTGTAATATTTTTGTGATTGAAATTAATTTCTCCATTTGTTTTTGCTAGAAATTATCTATAGCAAGATCACCCATTTGCTCCCCACCAATTTAGACAATATAATATGGATTAGTAAATTAAACATGAATTTGTCCTAGTAAGCACACTAATTAACAAATTTGTCTTTAATTAAGCATCTATCATTCTCAACATGGAACACAATTAATCAATTAAAATGGTAATACAATTGATTAATGATTGAAACGGGTAATTAGTTGTTTTTGTAGCAAGGTTTTGGGAGATGGGGTTAATTGTGGGTTGTAGATGGAGCCATGACATTAAGAGATGGCTACTCTTGAACAACTTTTTTTTTTTTTTTTTTTTTTTTTTTTTTTCTGAGTAGACTTCAACATTGTCCTTTCAAAGATTGTGAGAATCTGTTCCAACCTATCAAAAATGAAAGCAAAACACTTCAATTCCATCTCAAAAAATCTTATAGAGTTTACGATATTTTATCAATATACTCCGTATTTGGTACTAATGAAAAAATTATTCTGCTTCTAATTACTCCCTACATTCTAAAATGATCTTTTCGTCAAATTTTACAGGAATTAAGCAATAAGAGCACCAAGTACATAAAATACATTAAAAAGAGAGAAAAGTACCACAAATGTAAGTGGCTTTGGCATTTCTTATTGCTTAATTTATTTTTGTACCAGGCTCCTCCCCTCTTCAGCATAAAAAAATGTGAGTGAGTGACAAATAATAAGTACTTGTATATATATTAAAAAGAAAATGTACATACAAGAAAATGAGAGGAAATATAAGGGTATTTAAGGTAGTTGAGCGAATATAAAAAATAAAATAAAGATAATTTGGTCTTTTTAAAGTGTCTAATTAAAAAGTGGAAAAATGTAAAATGAAACAACATTTTAGGTTGAGAGTAAAGGATTAGCTCAAGTGGTTAGAACTGCCCTTTCAATTTCAAGAGATGTGAGATCGATTCTCAATTTCTCATCCCTATCGGTTTAAGGGAATGGAAAAATCATTTAAGAATGAAAGAAATATATTTATAAGCGTAAGTGAAATTGCTGTGGTTTAAAACAATAATAAAGTTCGGTAAAAAAAAAAAAAAAAAAAAAAAAATACGGAGCAGTAGGTTTCTTTATTTGGTGGATACAATATGGGAAAGCTCTTTTGGTATTGTTTTCCTTGGGTTATGTGAATATTTGTCTTACTTAGTTAGCTTGATGCCCTACTGGAGGCTGGAGCCCTCGACCTGGTACAATACGGAGTATGTCAATATACGAGACAAATTTAATTGCCTAATAGATAACCATTTGAGATATACCAAAAAATAAATAAAAAAATTAAAAAAAATAAAAAAACTATTTTTTAACGAGAAAATTGTTTAGACGACACATTTCATTTAAGCACGTTTGTCAATATATACTTTTTACTGCAAATATTATTGATTACGTATTAGCAAAAATCATGTAAATAGTGTATAAAGTTAAACTATGGGCCTGTTCTGATTTACTGAAGTGAGCTGAATTGCACTAAACTGATTGGAGCTGAATTGAATTAAACTGGATATTTTATGAGAGAAGGAAATTAGAAACTGAATTGAATTGAACTGAACGATTGGACCTGAACTGAACTGAAAATAAGCTGTACAACATAGGCCCTATGTCATCTAATTTGAAACGGATGGAGTATATCTTTTTTTAATTTGATTTGCAATAATATACCAATAAAAACAATTTAAAAGAATGTAAGTCATGTAACTCAGATATCTTAAGATAATGTTATCAAGATTATTTTAGAGACCGATAACCCGACAAGTCATACCCCTAAGGGCTAAGACATCCTTAATCTTTCACAATAGGGTGTCAATTGGATTTGGCCATTTACTTGTTTGTATTTTTATTTATATTAGGGCAGCTAACGCGCGCGATGCGCGCGTCATAGCTAGCCATATCTTGAAGGTTTTTTTGGTTTGGCTTTTAAATCATAAAATTAGTTAAATTAATAATAAGAGAAATTTTTCCTTAAAAAAAACAATAAGAGAAAATATGTAATCAACTATATTTAGGTGGTATAAATGTTCAAGACAACTAACATTTATGAAAGTATAAAAGTACATAAATATTTTAGAGGGTATAGTTGTCTAAACACTATTCATTAAAATAGCATCTACATATTAATGAGGGTATATATGTAAATACACATTTTGAAGGGTATAATTGGCATTACACTATTCATAAGAGTATGTTTCTACTTTTTATAATAAAATAATAAAAAAATAGCATCTACATATTAATGAGAGTATGTATGTAAATACACATTTTGAAGGGTATAATTGGCATTACACTATTCATAAGAGTATGTTTCTACTTTTTATAAGGTAGGGAATCACACCAATTTTTAATTTTTAATTTTTTTTTTTTTATGTATATATAGCCATATAGGAATAACATAGAGTAATATATGCAGACGGATCTATTAAAGGTCTTTGGTACCAAGAACTATAACACATAAACCTTAACCAATTTTACTATTCGATCGACAAACTGACATGCAAGCCAATAAGATATTGTTAATAATATTTACAAGATGTATGTATGGGTTTCATTGTTTCATGCCACTTTGTATAGCATGCTATGTTAAATAATTTGCTTATTTGCACAACTAAGATTGACTATATAATGCTCCACTTAATTAAGAGCTGTCACATCAAAGGAATGAAGCAAAAGCATGTTCTCTTTTGTACTCCTACTTCGTATATAAATTAAACCCACAATTTAAGCATAAATTTGGCTTGTATCGCATTTTATACACTTTTTCTCTATTGAAAAAATCTAATTAGACCTTAATTCGTAGACTTTGCTGGCATTCCACTGAAAGAGATATGAGTAGGATCCAATAATAATAAAAACATGAATTAAATTAACATGGACTAATTAAAGTCCTTAAGCATGTTCATAATATTTCATAAAATTAGAAGAATGTCGGCTTTTATACTATAAAATATTAATGTTGACATCACCGGCTACACGTTAAGGAATTGTGTATTAATTGCTTATTAATTAAGATGATAATTACTTATTAATTGAGGTGATGGTGAAGTGAGTAACTAATTCATGTATTGGTTTAGTGAGCTGTTTAATTGTGAGTTTTGTGACCTAATCAAGATTATGTTTAATAATATGATGAGTATTTTATTGTACTTTGTAGAAGATAACGGAACAAGAAGACATCAAACATCAGATTGACAAGCATGCCTAGCAATTGTACAGGGTTAGGCCCTGTTCACTTTAAATCCTGAACATTAATTACCCTATTCATATATTGTGTATTGTGATTCATATACTGTGTATTATGATACATAATTACATATGTGATACATATGTGATAAACACATAATCGTAGTCTTTTTGGATCTTGTTATTTTCCTTTCGTTACATACATTCTTTCAAAATATTAATTTATTTTTAAATCTATTAGTAGTGGTTCAAATTGTATGCCCCAGGTGAGGACAGAACCACTTTAGTAAGGTTCAATGGTGATTTAAGATGCATTATTCCCCCATTTCTATTGAATTGCTCGATAAGCAACTTTAGTGATCTCCTTTCTCAAATCTGTTAGTTGGAATCACCTTCTTTTTATGACATGCGAATATCCTGAGTCTTTCTAAGACTCTTTTCACTTCACCTTACAAAAAATAATATTCTGTAAAATTAATTTCAGTTATGTAAAAATAATTTCAGTTCAACAAAAATAATTTCAGTTTAACAAAAATAATTTCAGCTCAATAAAAATAAGTTCAGTTCAGTAAAAATCAGTAACTTTAAAGAAGAAATATAATAGAAAATCAGTAAAAATAATTTCAGTACAACAAAATAATTTTAATTCAATAAAATTAATTTCAGTTCAGTAAAAATAATTTAAGTTCGGCAAAATTAATTTCAGTTTAGTAAAATTAATTTCAGTTTAGCAAAAATAAGGTGAAGTGAACGGAGCCTAAATTGATACCCCCTCCTTTTTTTTTATTGAGAAGGTATTGTGTCAGCCCTTAATTGATATCCTTAATTAACTGGATGATATCCTTAATTAACTGGATGATATCCTTAATTAGCGGGATGATAATCTTTATTGGCTGGATGATATCCTCTACTAAATGGATGATATCCTTTATTAGCTATATGATATCCTTTATTGACTGGATGATATTTCTATTGGTTGGATGATATCCTCTACTAATTTAACTGCATGATATCCTTTATTGGCTATATAATATCCTTTATTGGCTGGACGATATTTCTACTGGCTGGATGATATCCTGTATTGACTATATGATATCCTTTATTGGCTGAATGATATTTCTATTGACTGGATGATATCCTCTATTGGATATATGATATGGTATTGTAGCTGGATGATATCATATAGCCAATAGAGGATATCATCCAGCCAATAAAGGATATCATAGAGACAATCATAAATGATATCATATAGCCAATAGAGGATATCATCCATGATATCATATAGCCAATAAAGGATATCATCAAACCAATTGAGGATATGTATAACTTGTTTGAGAATATGTATAATTTGTTTGATGATATGTATAACAATGGCAGAACCTCCATTGAAGATCTCGTACTCAAGGTCATGGATATAACATAACTTGCTCATTTTCCAACCAAAATACATGCATATGTTATCAAAATGTTCACAATTCAACATACAATCATATGGAACAATCAATTTCAACAATTATACATCACATAAGAAAGCCCAATTCGATTTTTTGGGCATTTTTCGAAAAATCCGAGAATCTCAAGCAATTAAACTTTCTCTCTCTTCCACCATGGATGACCTTGCTCTTCTCTTCGCCGTAACCACCACCAACTTCTTATTGGGTGGAAACTTGTTCTTCATTGTCGCAAGAAGATGACGATGATACTTCTCAATTGATGAAACATTGTCGCACCCAATACTTTGTGTTTTTTATTTGCATCATTATTTTATGGTTTTTTTTTTTTTTTTTTTTTTTTTTTTTTTTTTTTTTTTTTTTTTTTTTTTTTTTTGCATTACTTCTATATATGGTAACTTAATATTGTATTTCATTATTTCTCTTTCTTACTTTAAACCCTATTCAGATAAATTTATCATTTCTCTCCCTCATGGTCCCCACTACTTTCTTTTATATACTTTCACTTTTATGGTCCCTACATTGCTTTTATTGATGTACACATTCTATACCATATTTTACCCTCGATTTATAGCTATTTTCGTATGATTTCTAAGCTCTACGGAGCTATTTCTCGCTAATATCCTCCTCTCTAGTGTGGCTTGGTCTATTTGATTGATTTTGTAGGCATATGAAGATTTTCGGATGATTTGGACGCGTTTTGGATAGCCACGAGAGCTTAGTAGGATGGAAGAGATTTTTCCCGTGTCCGCCCTGGAGGGCAACATTGCCCTGGCAGCCAAGGCGAAGAAGAAAAGAAGTGAAAAGTTCAGCCCCCGTCCGCCCGGACCGGGCGGCATTGCCCTGGCAGACCGGGCGAACAGGGTATCATGCGAAGAGCCAAGTTGTTTGTCGCGCCCGACCGGGCGGCTTTGCCCGGTCTGACAGGGCGGAGTTTCGCGAAGTGTATTTTCACTATTTTCGGGTTTTTTTATTTTAAGGGTTATAAATACCCCTTTGTAAAGCCCGACTAAGGGACGGAATGATTATCTTAGCAGTTTTAAACACTATTAGAACCCTAATATTCTCTCTAGATCTAGATTACATTCCACTTTCAAGTTTTAATCTTTATTCATCAACAATTGATACTCTTCTTCATTCAAGCAATTGGTATTCATCTTTATTTCTTCTTTTACTTTTAATTGCTTATTAATCATGTTTTCTTCATTGAATATTGTTTTTGCTTTCGTTAATATGTGTAAGTAGTTTCTTTATTCCAAGATCTAGCGGATCCCGAATATGATTAATGCATGATTTAACTCTTTAAATTCTCTAATAATAATTGTAATTGATATGCTTAATTGATTATGCTTATGCCAATACTAGATTAGGGATAATTGGTATTGTTATTAATCCTTTGTTTTAATCGCAATTGGAGTTGGGTTTTAACGGATTTGAATAAATCAATTAAGGGTTTGAAGTTCATCACGGGAGTAGTTGAATGGATGATTAGGAAGTTAGGGTAATGTGCTTAAGGTCTTTAATTTACATGAATCCACGGAAGTAGACTTAATTGTGATTAGAGAAGCCATTGATAACTCGGGAGAGACCATTGGTATTATTGATGGATTACTTTTCCTCTTTAATCAATTAAATTATATGTTAGGAGTAGAACGACTATTGCATTAATTTTATTCGTGGTGAAGCTTGATCTTGGATGTTTTTAGCATTGAATTGTCATTTTATTAGATTTTATCGTTTTAGTTGGTTCTTTAGGTATTGATTCCCATTTATTTGATTTGGTTACTTGCTTGGTAATTGTTTGAGTCTATTTAATTGGTTGAATCATAGTCTCTTGGGATCCGACCCTTGCTTGCCCGTCTACATAGTAGTGGTCTAGTTAGGTTTATTTTTGTTAGGTACGCGACACGCCTATCAAATTTTGGCGCTGTTGCTGGGGACTAACGGTTCTATACTAGTTATTTGTGATTCATTTTTACTAAGCTTTATCTGTTGCTTCGGCTATTGTCTCTTGTGTTCTTGATTTCTTTGCTTTTAGTTCTTTGTTGCATGCAAACTCGACGTTCAGGGTCAGACGATTTAATTTCACTTGATTCTGAAATTGAAGCAACTGCAAGGAGACGAGGCGGTAGAAGAAGAAGGAGAAATCAACACCTTAGAAACATGGTCGATCCAGGCACAAAGTCTCTTTTGGAATATGGCATTCCCGATACCACAACGGGACTCCTCTCTAGCGTTGTCAGACCACCCGTTACTGCTCAGAACTTTGAATTGAAGCCACAGTTCATTCAATTCATCTCTAATGATTTATTTGCAGGCACACCTCACGAATGCCCTGTCAGTCATATTGATAGTTTCTTGGAAAAGTGCGATACCATGAAACTAAATGGTGTTACAGATGATGCTATTAGACTTCGCCTATTCCCTTTCTCATTATGGGATAGAGCGAAGGAATGGTCGAGAGATGAAGGTACTGGCTCTTTTGTTACATGGGACAAACTGGTGAAAGCTTTTCTAGTCAAGTTCTTGGGACAAGAAAAGACCGCGAGGTTGAGAAATGAGCTATCTACTTTCGGGCAGTCAGATGATGAGTCCTTATATGAAGCATGGAGGAGGTTCAAGCGATTGCAGAGACAATGCCCTCATCATGGTACTCCTGAATGGATGTTGATCCAAACCTTTTATAATGGCTTGAATCATGAGTTCCGAATCTATATTGATGATGCATCTGCGGGTTCTCTTCTTACTAAGAACCCAACTGAGGCAAAGGAGCTAATTGAGAAGATGGCGGAAAATGATAATTACCATCCAGGAGGACGACGTAATGTTAAAAAGGGAGGTATGCATGATGTTGATGCTCTGACCCTTTTAACTAGCTCTATGCAGGCATTGACAAGCAAGTTTGACAAATTCCAAGCAACATCTTCTGGCTCATCTGCTGAAACTTGTCAAATGTGTAATGTACAAGGTCACATTGCCCCTGATTGCCCACAAAATTCACAGGAGATGTCGATTGAGGAAGCCAATGCATTTTACACTTCAAATCCCAAAAGGCCATATGATCCTCACTCAAACACATACAATGAAGGTTGGAAACATCATCCAAATTTCTCTTACAAGAATACCCAAGCTCAACAAAATCCACCTCCACCACCACCTCGAAACAATAATTATAATGCTCCACCCGGTTTTCAAGCAAGGCCACCTCTAGTCCAACAACCTATGCAACCACCTCCACAAAAATCCAACCTTGAGCTAATTCTTGAGAACTTCGTTACCACAACGAACAACAACATCCAACAACTACAAGCTCAGAACAAGCTCATGGAAAATCAAATAAGTCAACTTGCTCATCAAGTTGGCCAATCTTTGAAGACTCCGGGTGCTTTTCCGGGTCAAACAGAGCAACCACTGAAAGGGCATATGAATGCTGTGACTTTGAGGAGTGGAAAGCAGTTGGAAGATCCTCCCATGAGAGAGCCATCCAAGGAGGTTGTTGATGAGGTAGTCCCAAAGGAGAAGGTGGTCGATGGTGCTGCGAATGATGAAGAGCCAAAGGCATCAACTCCACCACCACTTGTTCCATATGTGCCAACAGTTCCTTTCTCGCAAAGGTTGGCTCAAGCTAAGTTAGAGAAGAAGTATGGAAAATTTCTCGATATTTTGAAGAAGCTTCACATCAACATTCCATTCTTAGATGCAATATCCGAGATGCCATCTTATGCCAAATTTTTGAAGGATATGCTCTCTAACAAGAAGAAGCTAGAGGAGAATGCTACTGTTGCGTTGAATGCAGAGTGTAGTGCTATTTTGCAAAATACACTTCCTAAGAAATTAGGTGATCCGGGTAGCTACTCAATTCCAGTGAAGCTTGGGGATATTGAGATCAACAAAGCATTATGTGATCTTGGTGCAAGTGTGAGTCTCATGCCGCTCTCTATTTGCAAGAAACTTCAAATGGGTGAACTAAAGCCTACACGCATGTCTCTACAACTTGCAGATAGGTCGGTTAAATTCCCCTTGGGTATACTTGAAGATGTTCCTCTTCGTGTGGGAAAATTCTTTATCCCATGTGACTTTGTTGTGATGGAGATGGAAGAGGATGCACATGTCCCTATTATACTTGGTAGACCATTCTTAGCCACTGCAGGTGCAATCATTGATATGAAGAATGGAAAAATCACTTTTGAGGTGGGAGACGAGAAAATGGAGTATTCACTCTTAAATGCTATGGAAACTCCTTCCATGGGAGAAACTATCTACCAAGTAGATGTCCTTGATGATTTAGAACGTGAGCAACTTCCCTTAATCAAGACAGACGATGCATTGGAAACGGTGTTGGTAGGAAGCACCAGTGAGGAAGATTGGAAAACAAGGGAGTACGCGCGGCTACTTGAGGAAGGAAAAGAAAATCCAACCACCGCTCTAGTGAAGGAAGTCCTTAGTGTATCAAGTGTTGGGGAGAGTACTACGCATCCCGAGGTAGAGTCGAAACCCCTTCTCTCTACTCTTAAATATGCATATCTTGGTCCTAATAACACATATCCTGTTATTGTTAATGCTGAGCTTAATGACACAAAATTAGAGCGACTGCTCATTGTTTTGAGAAAATACAAAAGTGTTGTTGGGTACACCATTGATGATATTAAGGGTATAATTCCCTCATTCTGCATGCATAAAATAATTCTTGAGGACGATCATACCTCCTCCATAGAACCTCAAAGACGACTTAATCCAAACATGATGGAGGTAGTTAAAAAAGAGGTTCTTAAATTACTTGCTGCGGGAATAATTTACCCTATCTCAGATAGTAAGCGGGTTAGTCCTGTACAAGTAGTTCCAAAGAAAGGAGGTATGACCGTTGTTAAGAATGACAAGGGTGAGCCAATCGCCACTAGAACTGTTACAGGTTGGCGAATGTGTATTGATTACAGGAGGTTGAACAAGGCTACCCGGAAGGATCATTTTCCCCTTCCATTTATTGATCAGATGCTTGAACGTTTGGCTAAGCATTCCTTTTTCTGTTACTTGGACGGATACTCTGGTTTCTTTCAAATTCCCATCCGTCCATGCGATCAGGAAAAGACTACTTTCACATGTCCCTATGGCACCTTCGCCTATCGAAGAATGCCATTTGGATTATGTAATGCTCCAGCCACGTTTCAACGTTGTATGATGGAAATTTTCTCAGGTCTTATTGAACATTCCATGGAAGTTTTTATGGATGACTTCTCCGTCTATGGAACATCTTTTGATGTATGTCTTGAAAATTTGGAAAAGGTGCTCCATAGATGTAAAGAAGTCAATTTAATTTTAAACTGGGAAAATGCCATTTCATGGTACAACAAGGAGTTGTTCTAGGCCATGTGGTGTCAAATAAGGGTATTGAGGTTGATAAAGCAAAGATAGAGGTCATTGAGTGACTACCCCCTCCTAATTCTGTAAAAGGAATTCGGAGTTTTTTTGGTCATGCAGGATTTTATAGGCGCTTTATTAAAGATTTTTCGAAAATCGCTAGACCTCTAACTGAGCTTTTGGCCAAAGATGCCCCATTTGTATTTATTGATGCTTGTCTTGAGGCTTTTAACAGGTTGAAGGAAGCATTGATCTCCGCTCCCGTTATGCAACCCCCGGATTGGACCCTACCATTTGAAATTATGTGTGATGCTAGTGACTATGCAATAGGGGCCGTCTTGGGGCAACGGAAGGATAGAAAACTTCACGCCATTTATTACTCTAGTAAAACTCTTGATTTTGCCCAAATGAATTATGCCACGACTGAAAAAGAGATGCTAGCAGTAATTTATGCAATAGAGAAGTTTTACTCATACCTTGTTGGTTCGAAGGTGATAATTCACACAGATCACGCCGCATTGAAATATTTGATGACTAAGAGTCACGCCAAGCCGCGGTTGATTCGTTGGGTCCTTCTGTTGCAAGATTATGACATCGAGATACGGGATACAAAAGGGACTGAGAATGTCGTTGCAGACCATCTTTCTCGCCTCCTTCTCGATAAGGGGGATGGAGATGACCTCCCCATTGATGACTCTTTCCCTGATGAACACTTATTAGCACTTTCTCAAATTGAATCACCTTGGTATGCTGATTTAGCTAATTTCTTGTCCACAGGTACATTGCCTCATGGCTACTCATCTCAACAAAAGAAGAAGTTCTTTTACGAGGCAAGGAGACATTTTTGGGAGGATCCATTCCTATACAAATTATGCGCGGATGCAATGATCCGAAGATATGTCCCGGAAGGTGAGGTAAATCATATTATTTCTCATTGCCATGACTTACCATGTGGTGGACATGCAGGTCCTACAAAAACGGCCGCGAAGATTTTACAATGTGGTTTCTATTGGCCGACCTTGTTCAAGGATGTCCATGCATATGTTAAGGCATGTGACCGTTGTCAGCGGACTAGTACTATTTCAAGGAAGCACGAATTGCCACTCAATAACATACTCGAGGTCGAGTTGTTTGATGTGTGGGGGATAGATTTCATGGGACCATTCCCTTCCTCCTATGGTAATTGTAGGGAATATTTCAAGCATTACGATAACCCCAAACTTGAACCCCACTGTGATCATACACTAAAGTACGGTGGCGTTCCAAAGGGAAAGAAAAAAGAGCAAAAAGAGTCGCCAACAAGTTTTAGGAACTTGTAAACCCAAAAGACAATCCAAAAGGACCATCAACTACTCCATAAGGTCTTGAACCAAATAGGGTCCGGGGATGAGGGTACGAATCCAATCTACAAAAGAAAGGACCCGCCCTATAAAATAGGCCTCTACTTTGTTCTACTCGTATTCATGTGCGCTTTTCGAATAACATACAAACATTATATTAAACCTACCCTGTTTAATCTATGTTGGTTGAATATTAATGCACAAATAAAACTATTATTGGCGATCACTTGAGTTAAAATCATATTAGCCTAAACCAAATTATTAATTATCTTATTAAGCGTGATTTCAAGTACAAATTCCCTTTAACAATCATAAAAGGTGTGATCAAGCAACAACAAAATATAATCAAGCAACATAAATAATAATCAATATTAAATAATAACAATGATAATAGCATGATAAGGCATAATAAAGCTCAATAATAATAGCAAAATCCTAGGCATGATACTAACAAGATTAATAACAAACCCTAACATGTCACTAAACAATAAAGATCAAAGCTTTAACCTAACATGGTACTAACATGATATTAGAAAGAATAAAGGCACCCTAAACATGATACTAGAAAGCATTAAAAACATCCTAACATGATACTAGGAATCATAAAACAATAATAAGCATGCTTTCTACATTGTTAATAAAATAGGGAGTAAGCTAATCTACTTACTTTGAAGCCTTGTACCTCTTTCTAATAACAAAATACACAAGTTAGTAAACTTCAATGAAAATAATAAAGAATTATTAAAGAATCAAATTGAAATCAAATTAAATAAAGTTTTGACTAGTTTTGGACCAAACCCTCAGAAATTATCAAACCTTGCACGTCTAGGGCGAAGGCAACTTCGAACTTGGCTAAGTGATTCTAAGTCTTGTGAATGCGGAATTGTATTTGAAAAGCTAGTTTAGAAATAGAGAGAAAAATAAGAATTAAGTAATTCTTGATGAGAGAATAGAGAGAATTAAGGATGATAGTTGATAGAGAGAATTGATCATGAATAAAAACGGAGGTTTGAGACCCTATTTATAAGGAAAAAGTCCGGAAAATCATAGAATTTGATAAGGAATAAAACTCCACTCTGTCGCTAACAAACCGACCTTGTCGCCAGAAATTTATCCTGTCGCCAGGCGACAGAGTCTGTCGCGAGGCGACAAGCCTGTCGTTTGGCGACAGAGACAGTTTTTGCGGATTTTGTTTTTATCATATCTTTTGATCTAGAAGTCCAAATAAGTCATATAATATATCGTTGGAAAGCTCTTGAAGTCTACTTTTTAATGCAATTAGAATAAGATTAAAATCTTTTGTAGATAAAAAGATATGGCCGAAATAGTGAAAGGGTGTCAGTTTTGGATAGAGTTTCGTATATCTTTAATATCTTTTTCGTTATAGCTCGGATTTAATATTATAATATATCATTGGAAAGATAATTTCAAGATCTATCCAACCATATTAAATTTGGATAAAAAATATGAGGCACGAAAATAATATCTGACTATCTTTGAACATGTTCAAATCCGAATAGAATTAGGAAAGTTTTAAAGATGGAAAGTTTATATTTAAATCAAATTCCATAATCTTATCTTTTCAAAAAAAGGATAATTAATATATTTTAGAAACTTATAGAAGATTCTAATCAATCATAATTAGTTTAGGAATAGGATTAAACCTTTGGACCCTCCTCATGATCATTGGGTCGTAGGTAAAATCCGGTTTGGGCCCAGTTTAGTATTTTGGCCATAACTTCCTCATTATTCATCGGAATTGGGCTTATAATATATCGTTGGAAAGGTCTTTTAAATACCCATCCAACTACACCATTATTGGACCCTTATCATGGACCAAAATAAACTGAAATGGACGTTTTTATAAAATAGAGTGGGTTTTCAAAAACAGAAAGAAGGATTTTAATAAAAACTAACCGCAACACTTGACTTTTCCACACTTTCACCTTATTCGATTATGGTTCGACGTGAAAAGCATTCATCACTGGGTTTGGTTTTGGGGAGACACAATTTGGTGTCTACAGTAATCGATATATTCTAGTATTCGTTGATTATGTCTCAAAGTGGGTTGAATCAATAGCAACTCCGACCAATGATGCTCGTGTGGTAAGTAAGTTCTTTAAGAAAGTTATTTTTCCTCGATTTGGTTTACCACGTGTGTTAATCAGTGACAGGGGAACACATTTCTTGGAGAATCGGTTTGAAGCAATGCTGAAAAAGTATGGAGTGCAACACAGGGTTGGAATTGGCTATCACCCACAAATTAGTGGTCAAGTTGAGGTGTCCAACCGAGAAATAAAGTCTATTTTGGAGAAAACAGTCGCTAGAACAAGGAAGGATTGGTCGGTTAAGATCGATGATACGTTATGGGCATACCGAACGGCATTCAAAACGCCTATTGGTACCACTATATATAGGTTGGTGTATGGAAAGGCATGTCACTTACCCGTCGAACTAGAACACCGAGCATTTTGGGCCATCAAGAGTTTAAATTTTGATGCCCAAGCAGCGGGTGAAAAGAGATTGTTACAGTTAAATGAGCTAGATGAGCTTTGCCTTGAAGCTTATGAGAGTTCAAGGTTGTACAAGGAAAGAACAAAAAGGTGGCATGACAAGGGTCTCGTGAGAAGAGTCAAGTCCTTTTATTCAACTCAAGATTGAAGCTATTCTCTTGTAAGCTTCGTTCTAGGTGGTCGGGCCTATTCAAGATTTGTAAAGTCTACCCCTATGGCACTATTATGGAACAAAAATGGTGACACTTTTAAGGTGAATGGCCAAAGATTAAAACACTACCGAGTTGGTGATCCAATCGATGAGAGAGTAAACATCACGCTCTCTAATCTGGCAAAAGAAAGTTGAGCAAAAAGGTGGTCGAGCTTATGACCATATAAACAAGCGCTTACGGGAGGCAACCCGTCCTTAATTTATTTTTATTTTTATTTTTTTTTATTTATTTTCATTTTCTTTCCTTAGTTTTCCTTTTCTAAGAGAATGTCAAGAGAATTACAGTGCCATACTCATTGTTAAAAAATTGTTATGTAGGTGAAGAGTTAAGGAAATGGCGCGATAACGAATAAAACTCTCATTGCCCGGTCAGCCCGGGCAAAGTTGCCCTACCGGGCGCGAGAAGCAGCAAGAGAAAAGGAGGAGAGAAAATTCGGACCCCCCTTCGCCCGGTCAGCCTGAGCAAAGCTGCCCTACCGGGCGCGAGAAGCACCGAAGAAAAAAAAAAGAGAGAAGAAGAAGAATGGAGAGGAAGGCGAACCCCCTCCGCCCGGTCTGCCCGGGCAAACCAGCCCTACCGGGCGCGAGCCGCACCCTCCGACGAAAAAAAGGAAAAAAAAAATTCGAAAAAACCGGACCCCCCCTTCTTCTTCTTCCCCCTTTACTTCTTTTCTCATATTCCTCTTGCACTCTCTCTCTCCTCTAAAAAAAAATCCCCAATTTCCAAACCCTAACCCCAAATTCCACTCATCAACTACTACCAAATTCTCTCCAAATTTCACATCTTTACCCATCATCTACTTCCTCTTCATCATTCTTTGCATCTTTCTCCATCAATTTTCTACCATTCCCATATTTTTTTTCTAGAGAGATAAAGCTTAAGCATTCAACAATGGCCACAAGGAAGAGGAGTAGGATTGCAAGTCAAGAACCGGCCTTAGACCTTGAAAGTGTGCCGGAATTCCCACATATCAAGTTCGTGCGGCAATTTCCAAACCAAAAGGTTAGATTTTTGGAGCTTATGCATCGAAAGGTAATTCCTACCCGTTTTATTGATCATGCTTTTCTTGCTAAGTTAGGAATTCATGATGAATGTAAGCTTTTATTCTCAAAACTTGGTATGACTCAATTATTCAATATGGTTCATAACACTTATGAAGATCTAACCCTTGAATTTTTGAGCTCTTTTGGAATTGAAAAGGGGAGGAATGAGTTGGTAACATATGTTTCCTATAGGTTGTTAAACAAAAACCATAGACTCACTTTGGATGGGTTTGCTAGAAAATTTGGGTTGCCATCACATGGTCTACAATCTCAACCAGACCATTTAATTTTGGGGGATCTTTTGCTAGCTTTAACAGGTGAACAAATAGACTCTTGGAAACATGCTTTCGCTAACAAAATTCACCAACCCGCCCCTTCGGTTTTGGACCCGTACTACGGGGTGGACCATTTTCGGGAGGATAGAGCCCCATAATGGGAGAGTTGATGAGGCGGCAATTTTGGGTAGTCACTTGAGAACACAACCCGCCGAACCTCACTAGGATCCACCCTAACCAACCTTCCTATCTCTTGGAGACCCCGGGCAGCCAATACCTCCCCTTGCCCCAGTCATGACCACCTTGACTTACTCTAGGCGATCGGATACGGGAGCTTCTTCTTCTTCTGCCCCCCCGATCATGATGCCATCCTGGCCGGTATCCGTGGTCTTGAGTTGTCCCAGCAGGGCCTCTCCTCTCGTCTTCAGACCGTGGAGACCGACCTTCGCCTATGTATGTATCCTATTTATGACTTTTTCTGCAGGCAAGGTCACATTCCCAAGGATGGTCAGCACCCGTCTTGGTATGTCCTTCCGATGATGGGAACTCTGCTGGTGGAAATGGAGCAGCTGATGATGATGTTAGCGATGATGAGAACCTTCCCTAAGGTTCTCGAGTAGTGCACTACCTACCCCTTGTTGCAATGAGGTCATTGCCGAGTGTAGCTTGGGGGAGGATGTATATAGCTTCTGTTTTGGTATGTTCTTTTTTTTATGTTCTTTTTTTCTTTGCCTTGCTAGATAGATTTAATTGCTTTGGGTAGTTTAGTTTATCGCTTTAAAAAAAAAAAAAAAAAAAAAAGTGAATCATGATGATGAACAGCTAGTAAACAACTTCCCTATGCCCCTATCCTTGATGATTAAAAGGTTTTTGGCTTGATTTTGATTGAAAGACTTGCAATGCGGATTAAATGATCATGATCTGATTTTGGATTGTCTTGGCCTAATGGAAGTGAACTTTGTTCAACTGTGTATGAATCTGGAGCTTGACTGTGTTAACTGTGAGGCTTGAACCTTCATTATTTATTCATGTGTGTTAGTTCTTGGTGTGACATTGATCTTAGTTTTTTCTTGAGACTCTTAGTAGTGTGTCACAATATATTGCACGTGCACGATGAGGAGGACGAAGGCCATTTTTGTTAGGCAGCCTCCAGAAGAATTTAGAAACGTTGGTTCCCTTCTTGCTTACCCATATTGTAGCCTTGCCCATACTCTTCATCTAAGTCACAAAAATTAACCTATCGGCCCCAATTAATAGCTTATCCCAAGTCTAGCTTGGGGGAGCCATTTATCCTGGTATTCTCTCATGGTTTGTGATGACATTTTGGAGAAAAATAATTTGAAGCTTGAAGGTTTTTGAATCTTTGCTATATGATCTATTTTTGAAGCCCTTATAGTTTGTTAAAAAAATAAAAAAATAGTTTCTTGAAGGATAAATAAATGAGCTTCAAAAATATGAGTAGTACGATGAATTGTTATGTAGGCTGAATAAGGTGGTAGTTGCTCTCAATTCAAGTTATGATTGGAGTGTGTACTCTTGTGGATTAGTTCGATGGGATTTTGATTTATATTGTTCATTTTCGATGGCTTCCCTAAGGGACTATATTTGCCTACATTTCCCAAAATTTTCCTACCCATTTTCACCCGGCCTACATTACAAGCTTGAAAAGACCTTCTGACCTTCGTGCATAGTATTGTGTTCATGTGAAATGAGTCTTTTGTCAAAATACTGGAGTATGTGTCACATTTCGAGTCGACTTTTGACTAGGTTGAGCGGCATTATTACCCTCTAAACACACGAGTGTTGTGAGAATGGGGGGTTATTATTATTAGTGGGGATGGAGAGAGATCGAGCTCATTTTTAGCCCGCCACATAAAATTGTGCGGAGTGACCACTAAGTGAGATATTCTAGTCATCGATTCCTTATGTGTACATGGTTGACTCTGTTTGATGGCTATTCAGGTTGAATTGATAGTCTAAATAAGGTGATTGGTTGGCTAAGATGCTTGTGTGTCTGATCTCGATTTCGAGTATGATTTTTCAAATTTATTATGGGGTGAAGTATGTTTATTTGGTTGTTGATAATCATTTATTGTCTTGCTTGAGGGCAAGCAAGAAGCTAGCTTGGGGGAATTTGATGTACACATTCTATACCATATTTTACCCTCGATTTATAGCTATTTTCGTATGATTTCTAAGCTCTACGGAGCTATTTCTCGCTAATATCCTCCTCCCTAGTGTGGCTTGGTCTATTTGATTGATTTTATAGGCATATGAAGATTTTCGGATGATTTGGACGCGTTTTGGATAGCCACGAGAGCTTAGTAGGATGGAAGAGATTTTTCCCGTGTCCGCCCTGGAGGGCAACATTGCCCTGGCAGCCAAGGCGAAGAAGAAAAGAAGTGAAAAGTTCAGCCCCCGTCCGCCCGGACCGGGCGGCATTGCCCTGGCAGACTGGGCGAACAGGGTATCATGCGAAGAGCCAAGTTGTTTGTCGCGCCCGACCGGGCGGCTTTGCCCGGTCTGACCGGGCGGAGTTTCGCGAAGTGTATTTTCACTATTTTCGGGTTTTTTATTTTAAGGGTTATAAATACCCCTTTGTAAAGCCCGACTAAGGGACGGAATGATTATCTTAGCAGTTTTAAACACTATTAGAACCCTAATATTCTCTCTAGATCTAGATTACATTCCACTTTCAAGTTTTAATCTTTATTCATCAACAATTGATACTCTTCTTCATTCAAGCAATTGGTATTCATCTTTATTTCTTCTTTTACTTTTAATTGCTTATTAATCATGTTTTCTTCATTGAATATTGTTTTTGCTTTCGTTAATATGTATGAGTAGTTTCTTTATTCCAAGATCTAGCGGATCCCAAATATGATTAATGCATGATTTAATTCTTTAAATTCTCTAATAATAATTGTAATTGATATGCTTAATTGATTATGCTTATGCTAATACTAGATTAGGGATAATTGGTATTGTTATTAATCCTTTGTTTTAATCGCAATTGGAGTTGGGTTTTAACGGATTTGAATAAATCAATTAAGGGTTTGAAGTTCATCACGGGAGTAGTTGAATGGATGATTAGGAAGTTAGGGTAATGTGCTTAAGGTCTTTAATTTACATAAATCCACGGAAGTAGGCTTAATTGTGATTAGAGAAGCCATTGATAACTCGGGAGAGACCATTGGTATTATTCATGGATTACTTTTCCTCTTTAATCAATTAAATTATGTGTTAGGGGTAGAACGACTATTGCATTAATTGTATTCATGCTGAAGCTTGATCTTGGATGTTTTTAGCATTGAATTGTCATTTTATTAGATTTTATCGTTTTAGTTGGTTCTTTAGATATTGATTCCCATTTATTTGATTTGGTTACTTGCTTGGTAATTGTTTGAGTCTATTTAATTGGTTGAACCATAGTCTCTTGGGATCCGACCCTTGCTTGCCCGTCTACATAGTAGTGGTCTAGTTAGGTTTATTTTTGTTAGGTACGCGACATACCTATCATTTATCATAATAAATTATTTATCCAATAACATTATCATATTATACCAAATTCATTTTTCTAATACTCCGCGTATTTGCAAGTGATGCAAATAAAAAAGGAGGGATGGAGAAAAAAAGATAAATTTCTCCCGCGAAACATTTAGATAACGTCCTCTCTAGTCTCTATTCGACCATGTCCGCTCCCCTTCGAGAAAAAAATGGGATTTTTGGCCTAAATTTTTTTGACAACAAAATTCAAAATTTTGTAGTGGCACAAAAGAAATAAAATGGCAAAGCAACATAAGTCCTTCTCTGAAAATCATAATTCCCTCATTTATAAATTGTAATTTATTAGAAACGAAGGAACTACATCACATTAAATTGTTCACAAATTGAACCAATAGACCTATTGGGTATCGGTGGATACTAAGATACCTTAACAGTTAACACTAATAGAAATTTGGATTTTTTTTGGGGAAGGGGGTTTAAGGGAATCCTGGCCTATTCAATTCCGATCCCTACCCCATAGTGGGGTTTGATCCTACCTTCCTTGAAATTCTTGAATTTTTGGTATTAGGACCCTGTTCACTTCACATTAAAAAAATAATATTTAGTAAAATTAATTTCAATTCAGTAAAAATAATTTTATTTCATTAAAAATAAGTTCAGTTCAGCATTTCAGTTTAGTAAAAATAATTTCAATTCAGTAAAATTCATAAAAAGAAGAAATATAATAGAGATTTAGTAAAAATAATTTTAGTTCAACAAAAATAATTTCAGTTCAATAAAATTAATTTCAGTACAGCAAAAATAATTTCATTTCAGCAAAAATAAAGTGAAGTGCACGGGACCTAAGTTCTAATTTTTGTGAATTTAAATTTTGAAATTTGAATATTATGGAGCATTTTTTCTAAAATTTCAATCTCCCTTTTTCCAATCAGAGAATTCAAATATGCAAAATTCTGAATAATGTAATAAAAGTAGCTATATTATCGGTGGGAAATAATGCAAAATAATAGTCATCAATATTGATTAAGAAAACAAAGAAATTTATTATCCATAGTGATTGCCTAATTATAATGTCTACCAATCATAGCCCATTAATCTTTGATTGCCTCCACTACTTGTTTCAATTAGTCATACAGCAAGTATCATTAATTCAATGGACTAGGAAGTTTTATTATGGAGTAGATAACAACGAAGTCAAATCAAGATTAATTAGCTTGATTTTGCTAGTCCAAGGTGAATAAATGACCTATTGAATAAAGTTTCGATCTGTTGAAAGCTCCGATCAAAAGACATTTGTCATTGAATTTTAATCTTTCTGACTAGCTAAAGGGCCACTTAAAAAATCATCAATTAAAGAAATCCTAAAATGCAAGCTAGGGGTGTGCAAAAACACCGTTTACCGTAACCGTTAATCGGTGTAACCGGCTCATTTAAACGGTTAATTTACCGAACCGTTTAAATTAAACGGTTACGGTTAACCGTACCGCTAAATATAGCGGTTAACAGTTACGGTTACAAGTTTTAGTAAACGGTTAACCATTGGTTAACCGTTAAAATAATAAATATATTTATTTAAAAAAAATTATAGGAAAAATATATAATGGTAACCCAGTCTTAGAGTTGTGATCTTCAAGCTTGCTGCCAGTCTGCTGCCATGGTCTTATTTTGAAGAGGATCACTTAATATTTGAGTTATTACTATGCTTTTAAAAAAAACTTAGTACTAATTAAAACTTTGTAATGTATTTGGTTTGTGGATTTGTAATCTTAATTAGAACATGAATTTTATTGTTTATTACTTTATTTTTAAGTTTATATTAGAGTTGGACGTTTGGAACTATTGGAAGTAATGCAAGGTTTAAAATTTATTAAACGGTTAATGGTTAACCTGTAACCGTACCGTTAAGGAACGGTTAACCGCTAGCGGTTAACCGTTCCTTAATGGTACGGTTACAGTTCGAAATTTTAAGTAACCGACATAACGGTTAACCGTACCGTTAAGGCCTAACGGTACGGTTAACCTATTGTGCACAGCCCTAATGATAATGGTGCCTAAAAACGAAAATAAATATAAAAAAAAAAGAACAAATTTCATTTCATTCTGAACCTGATTTGAACCTAATAACTAATTAGAGACATTCGAATCCAACCCAAATCAAGTCGAAATAATCCAATTTAATTTATTTTAACTTTATAAATAATTTTTTTATAATGAATATAAGTTTCACATCATTTTATGTAGTTCTTTTTAACAACTTAACCGAACCTGACTCATTAATTCGAATTGTCATAATCCTTTGTTTTAATGGAAAGCAAACATGTCAAAATAATTGCAAAACCAAGATGTACCATCAACTATAGCAACGTGATCGCGAGGGGGTTTTGTGGAAGGCAATACCAATCCAAATATCTCTAAGATAGTCGGACTTCCTAGCGGTTTCAAATCCAAAATTTGCCAACATTAGTGGCTTAAATTTGGGGGACAAGTTTTCTTCATTTTTAAGTTGTCAACACCCCCTTCTCAAATTTAGTTTAAAAATAAATAAATAAATAAATTATTTAGGTTAGTTCTATTTTATCAACTCATCACCATTACGAAATGTCTATGTCAGCAACAACGATCGTTGGTATGTAATAGAGATTTTGTGACACTTTTGTAGATTTGATAATGAGTACCATTTACACTAGGTGAAACATGACAAATAAAGCATGATCATCGCTTATTATTTTATTAAAACAATTTATACTACATGATACCTTTTCATCACTAGATTTTGCCGTAGCCAATTGGCAAGTGTTGTACACTGGTACATGACCTACCTAAGATTTTTTTTTATTTTTTTGAAGATCATTATTATTATTATTATTATTATTATTATTATTATTTAAGGCTCGCTTAACGTTTTGTTTTGGTAGTAAAATGAACATATTGATTTTAGCTTAAGATACCCACAGGCCCAATGAGTATAAAGGCCTCAAAAGGTCAAAAGAGGTCAAATACACTACTAGGGTCCCAGATTCCTAACATATGAGTACATGGTGACTATATATACGAATACGAAAGTATATCCCTTAGAGGTCGAGATAAAGGATGGATCCTCTTATATACGAATACGAGTATATCCCTTTCTTCCTCCCTTAAAAACTCTCAAATCATACATAATATAGGCACTAACTTGGGCGCTGGAGGTTCGCCTTCGGACTTAAATTAGGGCTCTTTTTGTAGGTTTCTAAGCGATTCAAAATTGAGACCCACAGACGCTCACATTATATTTGATCAAAACTTCCATTTAACCTGAACTTTTGTATTTCATCCAAAATAGCACCAAAAATAATCAATGCATATTATAAAATAAGGGAAAAGGGAGAATATTAGAGAGAGATGTAGATAGGTAATTGTGTTGTCTCTATTCATCTATTTCATGGGCCATCTATATATATACATGATGTGAATAATGTAACCTATATGGACAATGAAGAGTCCATTCATAAAGAGTTACAATGTGAACTAAAGGCATATGGAGGTTACAAAGGAGGTTACAAAGGAGGTTACAAAGACACTTAAGATAGTCATATTAAAGAGATAGTTACAAGCTAAGCTATAATGGACATACATTATTATTTGTAACACTCCCCCTTGGATGCGCATTATCTAATAGAGATTTAATGCGCTTATATGCTGCCTCATAAAAAACCTTTCTAGGAAAAACCTTGTGGGAAAAAACCATGGATAAGGGAAAAAGAGTGCAGTGCGCAATTATTCCCCTTCATTATTATATCACTGAAGATCTTTGAGACGACGCAATCCAATACAATAAACTAACTTTTTAAATGTTGCAGTCGGAAGAGCCTTAGTGAATAAGTCTGCTAAATTCTCACTTGAACGAATCTGCAATACATTTATATCTCCATTCTTCTGAAGATCATGAGTGAAGAAAAATTTGGGTAAGATGTGCTTTGTTCTGTCACCTTTGATGTATCCTTCTTTAAGTTGAGAAATACAAGCTGCATTATCCTCATATAGAGTTGTCGGTGCCTCTTTCTAAGATGATAAACCACAAACTTCTTTTATATGTTGAATTACAGATCTTAACCTCACACATTCACGACTAGCTTCGTGATCTCAGAATGATTGGAAGAAGTAGCTACAACGGTTTGTTTCATGGAACGCCAAGAAATGGCAGTACCACCATATGTGAACACATATCCAGTTTGTGACTGACCATTATGAGGATCAGATAAATAACCTGCATCTGCAAAACCAATAAAATTTTCTTTGGACAACTTTGGGAAAAATAAACCCATATCCTTCGTACCTTGAAGATAACAAAGTAAATGTTTAATCCCATTCCAATGCCTTCGGGTTGGACATGAACTAAACCTTGCTAATAAATTAACCGAAAATGATATGTCGGGTTGTGTATGACTTGTAAGGTACATTAGTGCTCCAATTGCACTAAGATATGGTACTTCATGACCAAGAATTTCTTCATCATTTTCCCGAGGTCGGAACGGATCTTTCTCTACATCAAGTGATCTTACAACCATAGGGCTGCTCAATGGATGTGCTGTATCCATAGAAAATCTTTTAAGAACTTTTCCTATGTATGTTGATTGATGCACAAGGATTCCATTCTCTAAGTGCTCTATTTGTAACCCCAAGCAAAATTTTGTCTTTTTAAGAGCTTTCATTTCAAAATCTTTCTTTAAATAATTGACAGTCACTGAAATCTCTTCAGGAGTTCCAATGATATTCAAATCATCAACATACACCGCAATTATAACAAATTCTAATCCAAATTTCTTTATAAAAATACATGGGCTAATAGGATCATTCTTATAACCTTCTTACCCGCTTAGACGGTTATACCACATAAGCTCAGATTGTTTCAATCCATAAAGAGATTTGTTCAATTTAATACAGAAATGTTCTCAAGAACCAGACTTTGCTGCTTCTGGCAGCTTAAATCCTTATGGGAGTTTCATATAAATATCATTATCCAGTGGGCCATATAAATAAGCTGTGACTACATCCATCAAGCGTAAGTCAAGTATTTCACTTATTTCCAGACTAATCAAAAATCTAAAAGTAGTTGCATCCACCACAGGAGAATACGTCTCCTCAAAATCAATACCGGGTCTTTGTGAGAATCCTTGTGCAACTAATTGTGCCTTATATCTTAAAACTTCACCCTTTTCATTTCTCTTTCACACAAAGACCCATTTATATCCCACTGGCTTTACACCTTCAGTTGTACGGACTACAGGTCCGAATACTTCTCTTTTTTCAAGAGATTTTAATTCTGCTTCAATTGCTTCTTTTCATTTCGGCCAATCATTTCTTTGTCTACATTCTTCAATGGATTTTGGTTCATGATCCTCATTATTATCCATAACATCTAATGCTACATTGCATGCAAAAACATCATCGACGTCGATTTGATTTCGGTTCCATGTAATTCCAGACATGATATAATTTGTTGAAATTTTTTCATTATCAGGGACCTGAATTTCTTCTTGTATCATGTCTAAATTCTCTTCTGGAGATCCTTCGAAAATTGTTTCTTCAATTTGACCATCATCAATCAATGCTCCTTTTCTTTTCTGAGCATTCTTATCTTTGGAACCTATTGGTCTTCCACGTTTCTGACGTGGTTTAGACTCATTAGCAAATTTATTTTGTCCTTTCGGACATCTATTTTAAACGGAGCATTTACAGCTGGAATATATGACTTGGTCACTCTTTTTGGGTCAACAAACGAGTCTGGCAATTGATTCGCTAAACTTTGTAAATGAATTAACTTTTGAACTTCCACTTCACATTGTTTAGTTCGAGGATCAAGATAATGATAATTCATTCCATTTAATTTCCTTTTCCAGCTCTCTTTTTTCTCCCCCTAATGTTGGGAAAAGTGACTCGTTAATATGACTATCTGCAAAACAAACCGTAAATAAATCCCCTGTTGTAGGCTCAAGATATTTAATTATTGACGGGGATTCAAACCCAACATATATTCCCAATCTCCTTTGAGGACCCATCTTAGAGCGTTGTGGTGGAGCTATTGGAACATAAACCGCACATCCAAAAATTCTTAAATGGGAAATATTTGGTTCCTGACCATAAACCAATTATAATGGGGAGAACTTGTGATAACTTGTTGTCCTGATGCGAATTAGTGTTGCTGCATGTAATATAGCATGTCCCCAAGCAGAAATTAGGAGATTGGATTTCATAAGCAATGGTCTAGCAATTAACTGAAGACGTTTAATTAATGACTCTGCCAGACCATTTTTGTATGAACATGTGCTACAGGATGTTCAAAATTTATCCTAATGGACATGCAATAATCATTAAAAGCTTGAGATGTAAATTCACCAGCATTATCAAGCCGGATAGTCTTAATAGAAGTATCTGGAAAATGTGCCCATAACTTAATCAATTGAGCAAGTAATCTCGCAAATGCCAGGTTACGAGTTGATAACAAGGACACATGTGACCATCTAGTTGGTGCATCAATTAAAACCATAAAATATCTAAATGGTCCACATGGAGGGTGTATGGGCCCACAAACATCTCCTTGTATGCGTTCCAGAAAACTAATTGATTCAAAATTAATTTTAGCTGGTGATGGGCGAATTATCAACTTGCCTTCTGAGCAAGCAACACATGAAAAATTATTATGAAGAATCTGCTCGCTCTTCAAAGAATGTCCACATGAATTCGTAATTATTTTTCGAATCATTATTGAACTGGATGGCCTAACCGGTCATGCCAAACAACAAAATTATCAGTAAACTTCCGGTTTACTATAGCATGAGTTTCAATAGTATTGATTTTTGTGTATTACAAACCACTAGAGAATGTAGGGAGTTTCTGCAAAACATGTTTTGTGCCTTAAGTTATATTCGTGATTTGAAGGAATTCGTTATTTTCTTCATTGATTGTCTCAATATGATAACCATTGTTGCGAATATCAATAAAACTTAATAAATTTCTTTGAGACAATGGGGAGTATAAAGCATCAATTATTTTAATTTCAGTTCCCCAAGGCAATTTTATGTTGGCTCTTTCGGATCCTTCAATGATATTTGTACTACCTGATATGGTACTCACATTAATCCTTTTCATCATCAAATGAGAGAAATATTTTTTATTTTTAAGTATTGTATGAGTAGTTGCACTGTCAGCAAGACATAATTCTTCACCATTCCTAGCAAATTGAACTTCAGTAATATCCATGTTCTTCATGAAATAAAATATATGTCAAAATATTAAGCATAAAAAAACAAATAATGATGATAAAATAATAAATCAATAAAAACACCCAAATAGTTTATAAATTCCTAAAACAAAAGTCCTTATTACAACCATAGAAAATAACTTAAGTAAATCACTAGAATAAGCAAACATAAGTCAGTTTAATACTTAAAAATGACACAAAACAATATAATTTTAATTATTCCCTTATGGGGCAGTGAAGAAATCAGCAACTTCTAAATGAGTTGTACTGCCAAAATCAAAATTATTCCCTTCTGGGGAAGTAAAGAAATCAGCAACAACGAATTGATTTGCATTGCCAAAATCAAAATCACCTTTACCATCTTCAAGAACAAGGTTTGCCTCAACTTTCTTTCCTTTCTTCAATGATTCTTGGTAAAGTTCAACAAGATGCTTTGGAGTTCTACAAATCCGAGACCAATGGCCTTTTCCTCTACAACTGTAACATATATTGGCCTCACTTTTCTCTTTATCATCCCTACGTTCCCACTTCTGGTGGGAATGTGAATTTGTGAAATGACCTCCACGACCTCTACCATATCCACGTCCAAAACCTCGGCCGCGCCATTGGCCACAACCGCGACCTCTACCTCGACCACTACTGCTGGAATGGTCTTTGTTTTTAATTTCTTTCTCATTATGGGTTGTCACATTCGCTCCAGGGAATGGAGTAGAGCCAGTAGGACGTGATTGATGATTTTTCATTAACAACTCGTTATTTTGCTCAGCCACAAGAAGACAAAATATTAATTCAGAATATTTTTGAAAACCTTTTTCTCTATATTGTGTCTGTAGGACAATATTATTAGCATGGAAAGTAGAGTATGTCTTTTCAAGCATTTCTGCATCAGTAATATTTTCTCCGCATAATTTTAATTGAGAAGTTATTTTAAACATAGCTGAGTTATATTCACTAACAGATTTAAAATCTTGCAATCTCAAATTCAAACATTCATAACGAGCTCTAGGGAGTATCACTGTTTTTTGGTGGTCATACCTTTCCTTTAGATTACTCCAAAGGATTTGTGGGTTTTTCACAGTTAAATATTCATTTTTTAGCCCTTCATGGAGGTGATGGCGAAGGAATATCATAGCCTTTGCCTTATCTTGAGGTGTTTCTTTATTAGCCTCTTTGATTGTTTCACCAAGCCCTTTAGCATCTAGATGTATTTCAGCATCTAACACCCATGATAAATAATTCTTTCCGTAATATTAAGGGCCACAAATTCAAGCTTGGCAAGGTTCGACGTTTTCACTCAATGGGACAAAAACTATTGTGTACGTGCAACAAACTAGCTAGCAATAATGTTTCCTCCGATTCCCGATAACTAAAGCGATGGTGCTAATAACGTATTATAAAATAAGGGGAAAGGGAGAATATTAGAGAGAGATGTAAATAGGTAATTGTGTTGTCTCTATTCATCCATTTCATGGGCCATCTATATATATACATGATGTGAACAATGTAACCTATATGGACAATGAAGAGTCCATTCATGAAGAGTTATAATGTGAACTAAAGGCATATGGAGGTTACAAAGGAAGTTACAAAGACACTTAAGATAGTCATATTAAAGAGATAGTTACAATGCACTATTATTTTTTTGGTGTAAAGAGCATTATGTCGATGAAATTTGACCTCAAGTTTTGAATATCATTTTTCAAAACACTATGATAGTTGGCATCTACATATTTCATTGGTTGTATTGTGCATAATTAGTTCAATACATACGATAAAGGAATAAGAACCACTATTTATTATACCAAAAGTAATACATTAATAAGTGATTAATTTGATAAACTAACGACTAGCTATAGAAATAATCATCAATGCAACTATACACAGTTTAAGCATGATAGTTTACACACTCTATACACCTTGGAGGAAGCTTTTGAACAGTACGCAGGAGCAAGAAAGTCAAATGCATATTTTAATTGTTTGATATGCTATTATGTTTAATTTTGATTGTTGTGTTAAAAAAAATAAATGTCTAATTTTGACTGTACTTGTCTCAAGAACTACTAACATGAGAAGAATAATTCCAGCCATGAAGATCCTGACGACAAGATTGTATAATACTCCGTAATATAGATAAGGTTTTATGTTGGACCGTTTAGTTATTTATATTGAAGGAAAATTTCTAAGACTTTTAGTACAAACTACAAAGTCAATAATTGATGACTATATAATTTTTATTTATTTATTTTTAATTTTTTTTTTTTTTTTTTTTTTTTTTTTTTTTTTTTTTTGAAAGAATGACAATCTTTACATTTAACTTTTTGCTAAAGAATGAGCCCATGACACTAGTATTTTTCATTTCTTTTGACAATTTTTTTTTTTAATTAATTTGTATATATACTTTGGTGAATGGTGTTTGCGGGGTGAGATGAGAGGGATGCAGGGTTACTCACTTAGTAGTATAGGGGTTACCTTATTAGGATTATAGGGTTATTTAGTTATTAATATAGGAGTTACTATGTTAGTTGTAAGAGTTACTCTATTTGATTAATTATAAGGGTTGCTTTGTTAGTGTTACAGGGGTTACATTATTATTTAAGAGTTAGCCAATAAGTATAATAAGGGGTTACTTTGTCAGTATAGTAGGGGTTAAACTGTATGTCAATGCTTTAGAGTTTTTTTTTTTTTTTTTATAAGTAGTGAACATATGGTGTGGTCAGCGGCATAAAAATACTTTGATCCTTATGAGACATCTTTTTTGAAATGATCTTTTTATCAAGGTTTGGGGCCATACGGTTAAAAATGACATCTACAAACTAACAATTAATAATGAACTATCAATGCATGCAACAATTATTGCTTACCCTTAGGGTGTTTATTTGTTTAATTTGCACGCGAGTGTGCAATGTGCGATGAAATTATTGATGAACGAGATTCAATTTCATTGGTGCATCCTGAAAATTCACTTTGATATTAGATGAATCTTCTGATATTCTCTAATACTATATAAAATCAACTACGTTGCCAACTTCAAAAGGTTTCTCGTTTGTGGGTTACTCCTGCTTATTGGTTGGTTGGTTGTGCTAGGCATTGTCAATTATTGTATTTTCTGTTTTAGCTGTTTGTCGACTATTGTTGTTTTTGTTTTTCCTTTCATTTCATAGCTCTTTTGTAAAAAAAAAAACTTTAACATACAATTCGTAGACTTAAAAGGATAAGCACCTAAGCCTAGATTTTATTACTCCGGAGGGGACTACACACATTGTAGGCTAAGATTTGACGCAATGATGCGATTATATACTTACTTTAGAAATGTGGGACGATGAATTTGTGGAGAATATGATAAGAATAAATGAATGAGTTTGAAAGTTTAGCTGCCCATATGTTTTCCATTTCTATCATGCTCGATGAAAGGTTGAGTTTTTATGCTACCATTGGTGCAACTGTGCAATCCTAGCTCAAATAGGGTCAACTTTTGTCTAAGTTTGACTGCGACTTTTTTGTCAAGAAATTAAATAAGTTGATAATTTAGTCATATAAAACATCGCATCATCCATAACAATGCCCTATATTACAACAAAAGGTAGAGCCTTAGACTTATCGAAGCCTATTTATAATCTTATTTTAATTTAAGTACCACTTTTTTTCTAAAGGAAAAAAAGTCACTAAAATAATTTAGTCATCTAGGAAATCATTTCGTCCAATTATATTTCCACATGATTGAATGAATGTTGGAGCTACCATGGTATCTACTCCATATTAAAGTAAACTAAATTATTAGAAGAGTACAGTAACTTTGAAATAGAGTCATGAGATAACCTCATAAATCAAAGTTTTGCCATAAAATTTGTCAAAGATTCTGTTTGGCGAAAATAGCGGTAACAGGTAACTTTAAGCGATCGAGTAGCGGGTAGTTATTAAGGCAGCTAGTAGTTGTCAATTAGTAGTGGGTAGGGGTTAGCTGTCAATAGAGGTGGTTATTGGACAGGGTAGCCCAATCATAAAACAAACTCTCTACTCAATGCTTTATGTTTTTTCAAGCTTTTTTATAAAATTTATTTTATTATTTTAAAAATATATATAATGACATGGAAATCCTATATGACGCTCTAAAATCTTCGAGTTAGAAAGATTTGTTTATATTTTTGCTTACTTCCAAAATAGAAAGATTTTTTTTTATATTATTCTTAATTATTGGAAGACAAATTATATTGCATATTCCTATTTCTTGAATTCTCTTACCTACACTCTTTTTTTTCTTGTTACATTGGTTTAATTTGGATATGCAGACTTATAGTACGTAATTAAATGTGGTGTTGTTCATAGATTATTTTATGGATATAAAGATGTAGCGGAGCACAAATAAGATGTGAAATTAAGTAAAATAAACGCAATAGAGGCAATAAAATAGACATGGATCGGAAATGAACGCGTAAAAACCCTTGTAAAAATCTCATGAAACTGGGTTGCTTGGTTTTTTAGATACCCAAAGAAATGCCCAGGCCAACTCCTCTTTTTATAGTGCTGAATATGGTAGTCGAAGAAATAGCTAGAAGATTGTAAAACTTCTTTCATCATCGTTGACTAAAAATTTCATGAGTCATTACTTCTAATTACTTCCAAATTTCCAATATCAAGTAATATATACGAGTAGAATGTTTAAGAAGCTTGTATAATATAACCTTAATGTGTAAATAAATCTAGAGAAATAAAGTGCAAGCCCTAACGTTCTTGATTTGAAAATTTCTAAAGCACAAATAAACTACCAATATATTGGGCCGAGAAAATTTGGGCCACATATTCAACAAATACATATCTTAAAATTAAAACTATGAGAAAACAAACATTAAGGAACATAAAAAGTATTAATGTAGCAATAAGAAATGAGAAAATGAGGGAGATAATGAAAAGTAGATAGGAATCCAATAGTTAGCCACAAATTTTGTAGCTTGGTTACTGAATTCTTATGGCAAGAATGGTCATGAGAGCTAAAAAGATCTTCAACCAACAATTATTAAAATGTCACCTGACATCTTAATTGATCAATATTCCCGCATGCAATGGTGACACACAAAATCTATTACTAAAACAAAACGTTGTTGACGTCATCATTGTCCACATGTCACTCTCATAATAAAAATTTCCCCGCCTAAATGCAAGGATGATGTCATCTTTTTATTTTTTTTTTTTTTTTTTGGTGTGGAGCTAAAGATGGGCATCATGTCGTGCCAAGTTTTGGCACACCACAGCCCGGGCTGCGGACCAACCCGATATGTATATATATATATATATATATATATATATATATATATATATATATATATATATATATATATATATATATATATATATTTTAAATATATATGTATATTAAAAAAAATCAGTATATAATTTTTTTTTTTGAACAACTTAAGTTTCTATAAATAATTTTATTAATTTATGTTTATGTTTATGTTAATGTTAATATATTTTTTTTTGAACAACCTTAATTTAATTAAGTTTATATAAATAATTTATGTTTAAGTTTATATGAATAATTTTATTAATTTAGCAAAAAACAATAATGCTTTGCTATTAATAATAATAATAATAATAATAATAATAATAATAATAATAATAAATAATATGTGCCTGGCGGGCCGCATGCCGGCCGGGCCGTGTCACTTGCCGGGCTGGCGGGCCGTGCCAGCGTGCCGACCCACGGGCCGACGACCGTGTCGCCCGCCATGCCCGTGCCAATTTTCCAGAATTTTGTTCACATCACAGCCTACAGCCCACAAATGGGTCTCCGTGTTGTGCCGGAATCGTGCCGGGCCCATGCCGCCCACGTGCTGGCACGGCCCATGGTCATCTATATGTGGAGCTATCATATTTAATAATTTTGAAAGTTGAATATTAGAAGTTTGTACATTACAACTACAATCTATCAATTTATCCTTACAAAATAAAATAATTTTAAGTAGCACATTAATAAATAGACTCCTACATTGAGACCTGTATTAGGCGACATTGAGCCGGTATTATATCATAATTTTGATGAAAATCTAAATTTTAAAAGTATATATATTTTGCACAAGGTGCATTATTCTTATTTATATTTATTCATTTTTAAAAAAATGTACGACTTATAAAATTAAATTTTATATAAATCGTGCATCGCACGGGTTCTAACCTAGTAATAATATTCTATATCTATCTATAAATATTACTAAAGTAACAACCGCTGACGTCATTACTGCTTACGTGTCACTCTCTTATTTAATTTTTTTCCCGCCAAAAATGCAAGGATGATGTCTTATTGTTTTTTTTTATCCCTTTTTGAGCTACCCTATTTGACATTGTTTTGAAAATTAAATTCAAATTGAATTTTAAATTTTAGGTTTTCTACGCATAATACGCTATTTAATTATTTACAAGTAGTTGTTAAAAATAGTTAATAATATAGTTTAATTGATTTTTCCTAATTAAATATGAAAATAATGAATTTTTGGAAATTGTGTTTCCATATTTAATTAGAAAGTAATTAGGAAGACAGAGAAAGTAATTGTTTTCTCTCAACATGTGCTAAAGAGTCTATAATTCATTTTTTATTTTAAAACTGTGCATCGCACGGGGCTAACCTAGTATATACTAAAATAATAACCGCTGATGTCATCATTGCCTACGTGCCACTTTTTTATTTAATTTTTTTCCCTCCAAAATGCAAGGATGATGACATATTTTTTTCCCTTTTTAAGCTACCCTATTTAACATAACTTTGAAAATGTGTCCATTTGAATTTTTAAATTTTAAATTTTGGGTTTTCTACACATATTATGTTGTTTAGTTATTGGACCTTGCTAACGAGCGCCCCAGGGCGTTAGATAAGGAATAATTATATTGGTTGAAATGGTATTAAGTTAGGAATGCATGACAAAATCACGCGTCGTTCGGTGTAATTAATGTTAATTTTTCTCTAATATTTCCACTTTTAATTCTCTTATCTAACGTCCCGGGGGCGCTCATTAGCTTTTGCCTTAGTTATATACGAGTTGTTAACAATAGTTAATAATATAATTTAATTGAAATTTCTTAATTAAATATGAAAATTATGCACTTTCGAGAATTGTATATTCATATTTAATTAGAAATTAGTTAGGAAAAATGAGGAAGTTATTTTCTTTTAGTACGTGTTAAAAGTCTATAATTCAATTCTTATTTTAAAACCGTGTATCGCACGGGGTTAATCTAGTAAATAAATTTAAACAAAAAAAAGAGAGGATGAGTTCTTTTAGATTAAAAATTAAAAATTCACCCGCCTTAAGGGTCTGTTCTGTTTAGCTTAATTTCAATTCAATTCAGTTCAATTCAGCACCAATCAGTTCAGTTTAGTTCAATTCAGTTCAGTTTCTAATTCCCTTCTATCATAAACAATTCATTTAAGCTCTACTCAGTTCAGTTCAGTTCAATTCAATTCAGTTCAGTTCAACCCCAATCAATTCAGTTAAGTTCAGCTGTTTTTAGTAAATCGGAATAGGCCCTAAGTGCAAAATGTCTTACTAATGGTGGAATATCGATCTCCTAGAGTCATAGAAATTAAGAGGAACTTGACTTTGAAAACTTGAATCAAAATCTTCACCAACAAAGTGAATCTAATTAATGTAAATCTACCTAACATACAACCACCAATTACACATTACACAATCATACACCAAAAAATTGTAGACAATTTAATAATTACTACTGTACAAGATAGGTTAACTTTGAGTCCATATATCTTAATGAAATTGGTACCATAAATTTCAAGTTTTGAGTGTTCAATATTAGTCACAATTTTAATTTATCACTCAGTGATGATCCCAAGTCCCAACTGCCATTTTAAACGGTGCAAACTATAACATTTTTTTTTTGTTTTTCTAAAGTCAATTTTAGGAAAAATTATTAGTAGGGTCAAAGATTTTAAATTAACATTGACATTACCATAAGATTAACATGGACACGTGGACAATGGACATTATCATGACATAAGATTATCGTTACATTACTAACAAATGTTTTTCTTTCCCCCACACGAACAAATTTTATTGTAGGGTGAAAAGGGGATATATGATAGATGACAATGGGGGTTAGTTGGAAGGTATATTTCTCAAGTTCTGAAGTACTAATTGTATGTGCTACGTCAAGGAGAAACATTGTCTTTCAAGTCTACTATATATTAATTGGGTGATTTACTAGCTAGTAAATATGTCCTTGGTTGTTATGTGGTCAAACATTGTCCTTCATAGACTGCCAGACATACTCATAAGGTTACTAGCTAGTTTAACTGCAAGACAAATAGACAATCATTTTTCAACTTTTAGGGTGGAGTCGTCATGATTATCATTTTTTAAGAGATGTGTAATTGAGCATTACGTATCAGATGTAATTCAAAACTAATTTTATTTAATAACTAAGGGCATGTTCTGATTTATTGAACTATTTATAAGAGAAGAAAATTAGAAACTGAACTGAAATGAAATTAAGCAGAAAAAAACAAGTCCTAAGTGTTGACTTAGCGGTAAGGAAAGAACCTTCCAACCTTAAGGTGGAGAGTTCAATATCTACTAGAGACATTTTAAAGATGGGATAGATACCTTAATTGGCCTTATCATTCCCCTTCACTTTTAAAGTGTTTAATTAGTTTGATAATCTGGGTTGACTTAACCCGTGATTGGAGCATCTTAATTGATAAGATAGCTCTTTTTACCCACCAAATAAATAAATAATGCTTTTACTTATGTGTTCAATCATGGTGGATAGCCTAGTAAATTATGTAAAATAATTCAAAAAATTATTATTCAAAATTAAAAATCACAACCTCCATTATCCCCACACACACATAACACTAGACCATTTCCTCAACCAATTTGTATTTACCATAGTAGACCCATTTCTTGTATGTACCTTGTTTTTCTTTGGTGATTCAATGCACACACTGTTGAGCCGTTTTCCCAATTGATTTTTCCAACTGCCTTATTAACAGCGCCAACTAAGTCTGCTTTTCACTAATTCCAACCATTCTTCGACTATTTTAAGGACACCATTCAACTTTATAAAATGACATCAAACTAAAAAAAAACACTTAAAAATATTTTCTTTGATTTGTGCAAAACTTAGGCTAGTTGTTATGGATATTGGAAGCAATAATGGAGGGGTGCAAAAGAACAAGGAGTGGGAAACAACTCATGCCACCAAGACCGGGCGGCTCGAGCTTGTGTTAAGGGTGTTGGCCTTAATACTAACACTAGCAGCTGCCATTTTGTTAGGGTTGGACAAACAAACTAAGATTGTTCCTATTAAAATTTTTCCTAATCTTCCGGCTCTCAATTTGCCTGTCATGGCTAAATTCAGTCATGTCTCTGCTTTTGTGTAAGATTTTTCTTACCCTTTGGTTTGTGCATGCATAATTACATGAATTATAGCTTTTAATTTTCATTAAATTACCTAATTTTAAATGCTCATCAGTTTGTTGAAGTGTGTTTAAAATCAAAATATCTGATTATGGAACTTATATATAAATAGAATTCTCCGTTTTAAAAGTGCAACATTTGACTCTCACGGAAGACTAGCATTGGAGTTGAATTTGTTAAGATAATAAGACAATGGGATTTGTTGGGAAATTTAAAGTAAAAATGAATATCATAGGTAAGGGAAAATATAATAAAATAGTGCACAAAATTACTGTCACTTATATAATTATTGCATTTAAAATAACGATCGAATTTTAAAAGCGTTGCACTAAAAAAAGTTGCTATTGTTTTTATTTTTTTTATTTTTTTTATTTTTATTTTTTTAATAATGTTGTCAATGACCATATTCAAATTGTTTATATTATAAACCATAACTTATAAGGCCATATCGATGAACTTAAGGCCTATTCTCTTCAGCTTAATTTCAGTTTATTTCAGCTCCAATCAGCTCAGTTCAGTTCAGTTCCTAATTTCCTTCTCTCATAAACAATTCAATTCAGTTCAATTTATCTCATTTCACTAAATCAGAACAGGCTCTTAATCTAACAGACTTCTAATCGACTCTTATTAGACATGATTGATTATTTGGTTATAAGATGAACAAGATACACCTTTTTTTTATTTTTAATTTTTTAATTTTTTCCTTTTGACGGGGAACAAGATACACCCTTAGCTATTTAAAAGTAATTAATTTTAAATGTTTATTGAATCATTTCATATGATTACTGTATTTATTTTGTTGTTTATGCATTGCGTAACTAATCATTCTAAATCATTTTTGCAAAGGGGCATATAATCTAATTATCTACCTTGGGCTTTTCTGTCATAAATATATTTAGGTGTGTTTGGCTCTTTGAACATAAATATGTTTAGGTGTGTGTGGTCCATCTCTCTTTCGGCCCATTTAATTCTTTTATCTCTCCGTTACAAGTCTTGCCTCATTAGCTGCAAAATTATGATTTTATTTTTTTTATTTTTTTTTTTATTATTTTTTTTTTAAGAAAGCTGCAAAATTATGATTAAATGATTAATCAATCAAGTACACTAGAATTATTTGGAGATATATCCAAATTCCTAAAACACACATCAATAAAAGTATGGGGATTATGACGATCTCTATGAACGTTTTTTTATAAAATAAATTAAAATACAACACGCTTTAATGTCCAATAATACAAAAACGTAACGTTTAACATACAACATACTTCATAAATCATAAATAAGTAGTTGTAAACAAATTTTGTTTTGTTTTGTTTTGTGTTTTATTTTTTTTTATATACTCGTGATAGTTCAAATAAATGATCTTCAAGACATGCTCTTCACAACAGGTACTCTGTGGTGGCAAACTCTATCGCCAGTGTATTCGCGGCGGTATCACTAGCTCTTACATTAGGAAGTGGAAAAGGTGGTTCGCGCTTGATGATGATCTTGGTTGTGGATTTGATTACGGTAGCATTGTTGTTTTCAAGCATTGGAGGAACGAGTGCAATCGGAGTTATCGGTTTAAAAGGAAACACACATTTACAATGGAACAAAGTTTGTAATGTGTATGATAAGTTTTGTCACCAAGTTGCAGCTTCGGTTGTCCTCTCTTTATTAGGGGCAATAATACTTCTTTTGTTAGTAATTCTCACAGCTTCAAAGATCCAAAAGAGAGCCTAAATGTTGTACATTTAAATGCTTGTAATTTCACTAGTTTATTGTAATATTAAATAGAGTTTCAATTCCGTTTTGCACTCTATCATCAAACACATTTGTTTTGGTACAAAGGGTCATGTATTCAAACATGGATAACGACAAGATCACTGTATGGTGGAATATCTTTAAATTGTGTTAAGTTTAGATTTATAATTTTACTAGTTTTCTGCCCCGTGCGATATCCGGGTTATTTATTGAATTTTAAGATAAATTTATAATATATATGTTAAATTTTAAAATATATCATTGGTACAAAATTAGTTAGGAATTGATGTGCTTTTCTGACGATTTGTTATCTAACAGGCATGCAATGACTAATAATAATGTTGGTGAAAATATTCGATTTAATACATTAAAAAAATTAAAAAAAAAATTAGCAAAAAATAAACTAATTAAAATAAATGTTCAAAGCAAGGGTTGAACATTTGTTGACTCGTAACCTGAAGTGACCCAACTTGAGATGATTCATGACCCAACCCTAATTGACATGTCTCCACTTTATTAGATTGTGAAGTATATAATTTTAACCGATTAGTATATATTATAAATGGATGTTTTACGCTTTGAACTACTTTCGCTCCAAAAAATATTATGATATAAAAAATAAATTTATATGATAATTTTTGAGAATTATAATCTAATAATTTTTTTTGAATAAAATTATAATTCAATTTGTACATCTGAAAATATTGATATTTTATCGATAATAAGGGTTTGTTTGGCCAAGCTTCCGAAAAACATCTTCTGTTTCCCAGAAGTAGTTTTCCAGAAACTATTTCTAGGGAAACACTTGTAAGAAACAAATTTGTTTGGCCCATCAAAAATTAGAAGTGATTCTTAGATTGAGAAACTATTTTACCTTGTTTGGCCCATATCAGGTTTTTTTTTTAAAAAAAAAATTATTTGGGAGAATAAACTAGTATTAAGTTCTTGTACATTGTTGTTAATAGTAGTTTTTTTTTTTATTATTATTTTTTTAATTTTGGTTAGCAAATTGTTTATAATTGCTTGTAAGATAAAATTTTAATTTACAATTTTGAACATTTCATAAGTCTAAATACTTAGATTTTTAAATTTCATATTAATAATTCATATCCAAAAGTTTCATACGTTCATAATTACAAACATAATGTCTAATATAATTATTCCTAATAAAAGATCCAATAATGTTACAATCAACGACTCATTAGAGAAGTTGCAATATTGTAGCGAATAGACTCCATACTAAAATCATCCATTGATCCATCATGTTCTTCAAGAGTAGTTACCGGGTTGCCTCCAATATCCACATCCCCTTCAACTTCAGGTATATAATAAGGATCTGCATCACATTTATCAAATTCCAAATCTTCAAGCGCGTGTCTTCTTATATAGTTATGCATAGCCATAGTAGCTGCAACAAGTTTCTTTTGAGTTTCCAACGGAAAGCTGGGCATAATTGATAATATCCTCCATCTTTTTTTCCAGACACCAAATGTTCTCTCTATAACGTTTCTCAACGACGAATGTGAATAATTAAAGACTTCATAGAAACCATTTGGAGGTTGTGTTGAACGACGAAAATCAGGAACATGGTATCGTTCACCTTTGAAAGGAGCCAAAAATCCTTTCATATTCGGATAGCCTGCGTCAACAACATAATATTTTCCTGTACATTGTATAATATTAGATAATGACACCATAGTATATAATAATGGTAACGATTATACACATAATAATTTCATAAATATATACCTTCGGTTGGATGAGGGAAATATTTCTTAGGGTCTTCCATTGCATCCTTTAATATTCGATTATCATGAACAGATCCCGGCCATCCAGCAACAAAATATGTAAATAACATGTCAAAGTCACAAATTGCTAACACATTTTGTGTAGGGATACCTTTGCGCCCTATGTAAGGGATTTTATCCTCCTCCGAAACAACACATGGAATATGAGTTCCGTCAATGGCACCAATACAATCCTTGAAATGTGGCCAATATTTATAATTATTTCGTATCTTGGTTGGAACCTCCTTGAAGTTTGGATCAGAAGGTCTTACAATATCTTTAGAAAATCTTGTCATTGCTTCAAGAACTTCATTGAATTTTCTACTTATCGTTTCACCAGAATGTTTAAAGCGATTTTGCATATTACGATTAGATTGAAATTGTGCACATAAATATATGAATATTCCGAGTGCTTCTTCAACAGGCATGGTTCTAGTTGACTTTAATCCATATTTATCCACTAATAATTTTGCAAGACTATAAAACACATGGGGTTCCATTCTTAATATCCTATAACTTTCACCTGGTGTAGATAAAACCTCTTGCAACCATTGCCATCCAGAACATAACGAAATCCTAGTAGGTTGTTTACATAAATATTTAAGATAGTATTTGGTAAGTATCGTTACCCCTGTGGCAGCATATAACATCATTTGTTTACCCCTCAGTTGTTCTTGAAGTACTAACTCTTCATCGTCTTCTTCTTCGGAGGAGGATTCATCCATTACATCATCATAAGCACTTCCATTTGAACTAATCTGATTATAAAAAAAAACAAGGAACCAATTAAAATTGTTTACTTTAAAGTTAACCTTATATAACAAAGCAACTATAAAAAGCTAATATTACTCAAGAAAGTATAATGATAATGATATATAACAAATACTAAGAAAATCAAAATAACTGATATAAATAAGAAAGTTAGTCTGTTACAACACGGTAATTAAAGAGAGTAGCAATAAAATCATAAATACAATGTTTCATAACAAATAAAAAAAAAATTAACGTTGAGAAGCTTTTTTCTCCCTTTCCAATTCTTGCTCAAGCCAAACACTCCGTATATTTTCATCAGGAATACCAACAAACATCTCTCTATATTCTCGTTTCACAAATAAACGAGTTCCTAACATATAAAGCTCACTTCCTAATTCAACCCCTGGTGTTGTAGCAAGCAATGTTAGACACTCTCCAATGCTACAACCAGGAAGTCAGTTCTTTTTGAAGTTACAGTAGCACTAGATTGAGAAAAATTCTCCATCGCACCAACAATACGTTTTAGCTCATTTTGCATGAGCTTAGCTGTGCTAACTTTAGATTTCTTTCCTTTTTGTGTTTTTTTTTTCCTCTTTCTTCCGATGTTGTATTGACTTTGGTCTTGTCAATGCTTTCACTTTCAAGTTGTTGAGATACTGTTTCATTAATACTACCATCCATAGTTGTAGGGAATATTTCAAGCATTATGATAACCCCAAACTTGAACCCCACTGTGATCATACACTAAAGTACGGTGGCGTTCCAAAGGGAAAGACAAAGAGCAAAAAGAGTCGCCAACAAGTTTTAAGGAACTTGTACCCAAAAGACAATCCAAAGGACCGTCAACTACTCCATAAGGTCTTGAACCAAACAGGGTCCGGGGATGAGGGTACGAATCCAATCTACAAAAGAAAGGAACCGCCCTATAAAAATAGGCCTCTACTTTGTTCTGCTCGTATTCATGCGCGCTTTTCGAATAACATACAAACATTATATTAATCCTACCCTGTTTATCTATGTTGGTTGAATATTAATGCACAAATAAGACTATTATTGGCGATCACTTGAGTTAAAATCACATTAGCCTAAACCAAATTATTAATTATCTTATTAAGCGTGATTTCAAGTACAAATTCCCTTTAAACCTGCATAAAAGGCGTGATCAAGCAATAACAATAAAAATATAAATAATATCAAGCAACATAATAATAAAGAATAAATAATAACGATGATGATAACAGCATGATAAGGCATAATAAAGCTTAATAATAATAGCAAGATCCTAGGCATGATACTAACAAGATTAATAACAAACCCTAGCATGTCACTAAACAATAAAGATCAAAGCTTTCACCTAACATGGTACTAACATGATAATATTAGAAAGAATAAAGGCACCCTAAACATGATTCTAGAAAGCATAAAAAACATCCTAACATGATACTAGGAAGCATTAAAAGCATCCTAACATGATACTAGGAATCATAAACATTAATAAACATGCTTTCTACATTGAAAGAGAGTAATAAGATTACATACTTTGAAGCCTCGTACCTCTTTCTAATAACAAAATACACAAGTTAGTAAACTTCAATGAAAATAATAGAGAATAATTAAAGAATTAAATTAAAATCAAATTAAATAAAGTTTAGACTAGTTTTGGACCAAACCCTCAGAAATATCAAACCTTTCACGTCTAGGGCGAAGGCAACTTCGAACTTGGCTAAGAGACTCTAAGTCTAATGTATGCGGAATATTGTTTGTAAAAAGGTAGTTTAGAAAAAGAGAGAGAGAGAAAGCATATATTGCTTAAGAGAGAAAATAGAGAGAATTAATGAAAGTTGATGAGAATTGATGATTGTGAATTGATTGTTGATGAAAGTTGATGAATAAAAACAGAGGTTCGGACCCTATTTATAAGAAAACAGTCCGGAAAATCATAGAATTTGATAAGGAATAAAACTCCACTCTGTCGCTAATCAAACCGACCTTGTCGCCAAAGATTTATCTTGTCGCTAGGCGACAGAGTCTGTCGCGAGGCGACAAAACTGTCGTTTCGCGACAAGACAGTTTTTTGCGGATTTTGTTTTAATCATATCTTTTGATCTAGAAGTCCAAATAAGTCATATAATATGTCGTTGGAAAGCTCTTGAAGTCTACTTTCTAATGCAATTGGAATCAGATTAAAATCTTTTGTAGATAAAAAGATATGGACGAAATAGTGAAAGGGTGTCAGTTTTGGATAGAGTTTCGTATATCTTTAATATCTTTTTCGTTATAGCTCGGATTTTTATTATAATATATCATTGGAAAGATAATTTCAAGATCTATCCAACCATATAAAATTTGGATAAAAAATATGAGGCACGAAAATAATATCTGACTATCTTTGAACATCTTTAAATCCGAATAGAATTAGGAAAGTTTTAAAAAAGGAAAGTTTATATTCAAATCAAATTCCATGATCTTATCTTTTCAAAAAAGGATAATTAAGATATTTTAGAAACTTATAGAAGATTCTAATCAATCCTAATTAGTTTAGGAATAGGATTAAACCTTTGGACCCTCCTCATGATCATTGGGTCGTAGGTAAAATCCGGTTTGGGCCCAGTTTAGTATTTTGGCCATAACTTCCTCATTATTCATCGGAATTGGGCTTATAATATATCGTTGGAAAGGTCTTTTCAAGCCCCATCCAACTACACCATTATTGGACCCTTATCATGGACCAAAATAAACTGAATTGGACGTTTTTATAAAATAGAAATGGTTTTCGAAAACAGAAAAAGAGATTTTAATAAAAACTAACCGCAACACTTGACTTTTCACACTTTTACCTCATTCGATTATGTTTTGACGTGACAGGTATTCATCACTGGGTTTGGTTTTGGGGAGACACAAATGGGTGTCTACAATAGTAATATCCACTTGCTCCTCATCTTCTATTTCTTCGTTGCCTATGGTAGACGAGTCTTCTATTTCAGTATCATCTTGTGAATAAGGGTTCCATGAAGTTGTAGCAGAAACGATTATTTTAGCAAACATGATCTCTAACTCTGTTAAATTTTGGATTCCAGCTTCACGAAATTTAGCAACACCCGGACTGGCCTATACAAATAAATAAATGTAATTAGTTACAACTAACTACTTGAAAAAGGAAATGTAGAAATCAGATTATTGTTATGCTCACCTGTTCTTTGAGTGCCCACCACTGATCGGATGCAACAATTGTATTTTTCTCATGATCCCATCCTAACCCTGTCTCCTTTTTTATGAGATTCTTCCATGTAGTGTACTCCGTTTTTAATTTCTCCCACTTGTTTTTTAATTGTTTCTGGTCATACATTTTACCAGACCTTTGTTGGAACTTTATAACCACATTATTCCAACCAATTTTGCTAAAATGAGTGTGTGGTCTATTCCCTGCATGGACCTCTTCAGCACAAACCTCACAAAAAATCTTAGTTGTTTCATCGGACCAAGTTGCTTTTGACCTCTTTACTTGTTCGTTAATCTAAAGACAAACAAAGCCATGAAATGTTGTGCATTACGCATAAGCTTCACCAACCATACACACAACATAACAATGCAATCTGCCTCCCAATGTCACACTTTATAAATTCTACTAGCATTATATTGACAAACCTTACAACATACAAGCATTTATCATAAAACAATAATACATAATATGATCCTTTATAATCCGTGTATCATTATTTATCTTTGGTATAGATGTTGTATAACGAGTTATTCATTTTAAAATTTTAATTCCTGATAATTGAAAATAGTTTCAATCAAATCCAAAGATTACTGCTTTACACCATTGTAGCAAAATAACGTACCATCAACTTTTTCATGAACTTTTTTTTTTTTTTTGGCAATGATCCCTATATATCTATACTGGCCAAATTATTCCACTTCTTTATTGGTTTCTACCAAATGTGTATGTAAACATGTGTTCAAAAGTTCAACTTTTTTTTTATTTTTGTCCTCTAGCTATATATACCTTAGCTTCTATGTTCATGAAGTGTGTAAAGAATTGTAATAAAACAAAAGTGCCTAAAGAATTAGATTCTACAGAGTAGTTTATAATCTCAGTAATAAAATCTTCTTTAATTCATTTGATTTTGATAGAATCTCAACAAATTTATCATTAATCTCAGCTTTTTTAGCCTACTAATTTAAATGATTTGGAATATGATTTACTATATACAATATACTACAATCAAGACCACAAATCATGTAAATTAAATATGCTAGTGTAACTAGTATGAAATCAAAGCTAGTTGTGACAAGTCACTTAATTAGTATGTGTACACCAAAATATGTAAATTTGAAAGATAGAACACTACTTTCCCCCCCTAATCCGTTAGTTGACAAGAATAAAACTCATAAGTTGATATCAGAGTTTTGACAAAATTTGGATGATCTTAAACATTATAAAGTTTGCTCATTTCCGTCATCACGAGTCTAATCCTCCAAAGGATTATCAAGACAACACCACCGTCAATTATTAATAAAGTATTGATATGCATTTTCAATATATACTCTATCAAGATCTACAAGAAGGATAAGTTCTCATTAAACAATTGACAAGAGTAATTTATTTACGTTTACACAAACATTAATAATTAGTAGAGGTTCTAATAAGATTTAGGACTATTCTCGAGGTTATTATATGTCTATACATACTCAAGAGATAAAACAAAACATACTTACATGATTACATAGTATAAATCATACTTATTATTAAGAGTTGATCATGTCCATTGTCCAGCAGCCTTAGCTTTGTGGGGCAAAATGTGCATGTGTGGTATTAAGAGATATCTCACCAGAATTTGCCTTTTGAAATTAAGAGAATACAAACCTTACAACATACAACATACTCCTAATTAATTTATCCTCACAGAAAATGGACCCTTCAACAACAACTAGCCATAATTGGTTTGAATCAATCATCCAACAAAACCATGTCATTTGAAATTCACTACGGCACTACCCAAACACTTGTCATATTAATCCTAGTTCATCCAACTCAATTGAATCAAAATTGAAAATACAGAATTTGAAATGAAACGCCTAAATTGAATCAAAATTGAAAATTTCAATATCTAAATTTTGGACCAAATTCACTAACCTCATTGGCAGAACTTCTTGTTCGTGACATATTGGGATGATTTGGATGAGGAGAACCACTGAGATTTATATCTTTCTCCTATTTCAAAATCAATGCAAAGAAATTAGGGTTCTACCCACAAAAGAGAAGAAATTTCCATAAATAAAAAAAATTAATACCTTATTATTGCTTGGTTGTGTCCTCTTGGGTGGACGAAATGGTGGCGCCGGTGGTCTAGGAGGACCAGATTGCATGTCGTCGGTGATGATTTTTGGCCTTGAGGGTTGAGGGGTTTGTGTGTTCAGGAGAGAGAAAGAGCTGATGTTTATGAGAGAGGAGAAGAGAGAAGAGGGGTTTCTTTTTTTTAATGGGATATAAGAGGTCTTTTTGTGAAATGTTAAGGATATTTTTGTCCAACAAAAAGTTTCATTAAATGGGAAAATAGCTCCCCGAGAAACTGATGTAGAGAAGCTCAAAATTGATGCTTCTCATTTTGCCCACTCTAGAAGCTGTTTTGGGCTTCTTGAGAAAGTGTTTCTGTTTTTTAAAAAACCCTTGTTTGGCCCAATTTCTATTTCTTAGATAAAGAAACCCTTGTAGAAACTAGGCCAAACAGTTACTAAAACTTTAAGCTAACAATTTTATCCTAATATTCTATCCAAATAGAATTCTAAACTAACTTTTTTTATCGTCTATTTAAATCTATCCAATGTGGTACGACACTTGGCGAAAAGTTGGAATCCCAAGTGTCGCAATCTCGTGACCTGGCTAAAAGTTTAATTTTATATATTAGTTACTAGTTTTGTGCCCCGTGCGACGCCCGGGTTGTTTATTAAATTTGAGATAAATTTTTAATCTATATGTCAAACTTCAAAATATATCTCTAATACAAAATTAGTTAGGAATTGATGTACTTTTGTGACGATTTAAAGTATGGGCCTGTTCTCTTCAGATTATTTTCAGTTCAGGTCAGCTCCAATAAGTTCAATTCAGTTCAGTTCAGTTCAGTTCAGTTAAGCTCAATTCAGCTCAGTTCAGTCAATCAGAACAGGTAGTATGTAGTAGGCATGTAAATGATTAATAATATTATTGGTATTTTATGAGAGTTATAATCTAATATTTTTTTTGAATAAAATTATAATTTAATTTATACATATGAAATATTGATATTTTATCGAAAATAAAACTCTCAACTAACAATTTTATCGTAAAATTCTATCCAAATTTGATTGAAAATAGAATTCTAAACTAATTTTTTATCCTATGAAGTCTATCTAAATATATCCAACGTGACGCGACACCTTGACGAAAAGTTAGAATGCCAAGTGTTGCTGTCTCTTGGCCTGGCTAAAAGTTTAGCTTTATATATTAGTTATATGATATGATTGCCATGTCTCTGCCTTTGTGTAAGATTTCTCTTACCCTTTGGTTTGTGCATGCATGATTGCATAAATTTCAATTGTCATTGTTAAAGTATATAAACTCAAACACTGTGTTTAAAATTAAGGAATATTATTCAATGGCTACTAGAAAATTGTGATCACTCTATTTATTTTTAATTTTGGCACTTTATTTTTTTTAAAGATCAATCTTGTCCATTCATTTAATTGACCTTATTTTTATTTAAAATTAAAGAAATTAAAAAAAAACCATAATAATTTATAGCGAAATTGTAACTTTATTAGATCTAAACCCTTTAATTTAAAAAATAGAGAAATTTGTAAAAAATGACCTTTTAAGTGATCGATTTTTTGTAAAAGGACATTTTAAGTGAATAGTTGTGAAAAAGGACCTTTTAAATTGTATTATGTTTGTAAGGGGTACGTGGGTGAGTTTTCTTGGTGGTCAACGCCAGAGACTCGGCGTTGACTTTTAAGTGTTAGTCACATAAGTTATAAAAAAAAAATTATTTTTTTTCCACCAAATTATATTAACAAAACTCTTGTGTAAAAAAAAATACATATATGTCCAAGGATATATGATAATCATCCAAAGAGATGGGCCAACAACATGTACCAAAGATATCCCATGAAATCATGTTTGGATAATTTACTTACGTATTAATATCTTTGGTCCATTCCAAAGATGATAATTTACGAACTTGGCTCGAATAAATTATCATCCTTGGACAATGAAATTATATCATCACATTATAAAAGATCAGATTTTTTATAAACAAAACTCAGCTAACTAATACTAGTCGTAGTCTTGTCAAAAAAAAAAAAAAAAAAAAAAAAAAAAAAAAACCTACTCGTAGTCAATATAGCTTCGAAACTAAAAAGTTTCATAAAATAAGTTCACATTTTTTTGAACAAAATCTTTGGATTTTGTTTCTTAAATACTATCATATTACTACTACAAAGAAATCTGAGGTAACTTGCTGACCAACTTTAGTCTATATATATATATATATATATATATATATATATATATATATATATATATATATATATATATAAAGAGTTTTTTCCAGAGTTTTTAGAGAGTCACGTAAGATTTAATTTTTTCAGCGCGCCATATACGATAATAAATTTTAGTGCTAGCCAATTAAATAAGAGATTATTAATTTCTTTTAGAATTAAATAATTTAAATGATACGAAACAAAATTGATGAGTGAGATTTCCCAATTTAATTAAAGATAAAATATTATCTTTTAATATTAGGAATTTTATCAAAATATTTTAGCACATAAATATATATATTAAAAAAATTATTTAAAAATTCAAATAAACCGTGCATACGGGCTTCATCTAGTAATTATTTAAATGTTTAGACGTCGTAGTCCTAATACAAATAACGATCGAATAAGCTAAATAGCTAATTAATATGTAGGCAGCGGATAACAATTGTATATCAAATAGGATTTTATGTACTAATTGTTATCCAAATACGATTTTATGTACTATAAATATATACAAATATATGTGTTTTTTTTTTTTTTTTTTGAAACAATATATACAAGTAATAATTATTTCCTAACCATAGATAGATTTGACTCCTTAGAGAGTTTAAAACACTAAGCTTTTCCAAATTCCAAACAAAAATTTTGATACAGCCAAGCCAGCCATGCATCACTGCCCTATCTTTGTCGCCACTACCATGTTTTCCGACTTCGACTCTGAGACCGACTGGTCTTGCACCCGTACCGCTGCACCGACTAAGTCAAAGGTCCGCACCCGTGCCGCTGCACCCGCTAAGTCAAAGGTCCGACCTTCCAGCACCACAGCCCGGTAGACCAAGACAATACTAATAAGACGGGATGATGTTTCTCTTTTAAGTGGTGCCGGACCCTGAAAAATGAAATACAAATCAGAAAGCCGTAATAACAGTATACTTTCAACATCTCTTATAAAGGCATCAAAGTATCAAACTTGTACTGCTTTAATTTTGTCGGCTTATGGTATTTGCACTACTATACAAATCTTGTATTTTATTACTACCTCCGTTTTTAATTAGTTGACACGTTTTGACTTTATCACTATTCACACACCTTCCTTTAATCATGTTTTGTAATTTATATGTAAGAAAAAATATAGTAAAGTGGAATCTTATTAAATTCGTCACAACGTATATTTTCATAATATCAACTTTTTATAATTTTATTTATCGGTAATTAAAGATATTAATGATTTAATTTGTACAGTGGCAAACGTGACTAAAGAAACGTGTCAACTAAAAAGTAACGGAGGAAGTATTTTTTTTTTTTAATTGACATATTGTTGATAATTTGATACTCCGTGTAATATAATACTGCTTCTGGACGTACAATGTATTATTGTTGTTGTTTTAATTTAAGTCTTTTTATCGATGGAATATTCTGATCGATGATCTAGTGTGCAAGTCTATGAGGCTGCTCGTATAGTAATTTTTATCCTGCGCGTGTTTAATCCAGTGTTACTCAGCTCGATCGTTAGAATGCAATGCTTTTATTATTTATTTTTATTTTTATTTATTTATTATACTTAATTTTGGCCATTTAGATAAGTTTCACGTACAATATTGATCAATTTTTCATTTCCATAAGTTTATTCAATCTTGAGTCTATTTGGAAAGCAAATAATATTAAAAAACTCATTTTTTACACTCTCGGTCCCTTAAAAAGTTATGGAAACTATCAAGGATTTTGCTCATCTAGTTATAGCGAGGCTAAAAATAAATGCGTCCTAAAATTTGAATTATTTCAAAATAATAATCAAAAGTATGGATTATTTGAATTTTTTTTTTTACTAGATTATTTACAATAAACACAAATTTCTGTATTCAGCTGGCCACATGGTGTGACAGGGGTTACTTATAAGGTGTTATTGGTTTAGTCATGGGCAGGAATTACTTGTAGGGTGTTACTAGTTTGGTATATTTTGGTCAGGGGTTACTTGTAGGGTGTTACTAGTTTGGTATGGGGGTTTGGTCTGGGGTTACTTATAGGGGGTTACTCGTTCGGTCATGAGTTACTTGTTCGGTCAGAAGTTACTTATTCTGATGTTATTTGTTCGATCAGGGATTACTTTAGGAGGTTATTCATTTAGTCAGGGATTACTTATTCTTGGATTACTTATTCTAGGGTTATTTGTTTGGTTAGGGGTTACTTGTTTGGTCAAGGCTAAATTATAGGTAAAGGTGGGTATGGGCCGTGCCGGCACGTGGGCGGCACGGGCCCGGCACGGCACGACGACTCACTTGTGGGCCGTGCCGTGAACAAAAAAATAGAAATCCGGCCGGCACGGACACTGCACGACACGAGCACGGCGGGCGGCACGGTCGTCATCCCGTGGGTCCGCACGCCGGCACGACCCACCAGCCCGGCACGTGGCACGGCCAGGCACTGCCCGGCACGACTTGGCTTGCCAGGCACGCCAATTATTACGATTTTTAATTATCATTAATTTTTTGTATTATCGATTTATCGTACCGCATATAATAAAATAAATTCACTATTACATAAACGAGCAAATGCAATTGTGTTTAGCAACGGTCAAAGGCTAATGCAACGTTTTTAAGCAACGATATGAGCTAATGCAACGATTTTTGCAACAATCAACGATAATGCAACGGGTTTTTGCAACGGGTATGGCTAGTGCAACAGTAGGTAAAATAACCGTAGCATTAGGCCTATTTAAGAATATAAGAAAATTAAATAAGATTACTATTAAAAAAATTCAGTAACCCGCCACTCTGCTTTCTTTTGTGCGCTATTTTTTCCCCCAAATTTCAAAACCCTTATTTCTCAATTCTACTGCGCTATTTTTCCCCAATTTTCAAAACCCTTATTTCTCAAAGCTTCCAAAAAAATCAATTGTGTGAACACCTCATTATTGTCTCAAGTTCTCAACTCATCTCCATTCTCAATCATACTCATCCTCAAATAGATCTCTAAACATCAACATTTCTCCATTTTCAAAGTTAATTCTTTGGAAGAGTATTGTCAGGATGCTACTTCAGTATTATAGGTTCCCATTTTCTTCAAACCTTTATTTCGTTTGCCAATTTGCATGTACAATTCAACTAGTGTTTTTTTTTTTAATTAATTTATGTTGTTGAAGTTGATGCTCATCTAAATATCTAAATTTTATACCCTTAAATATTTTAAACAATTTAATAATCTTTTTTTTTCTAGTGGATTATACTTTAATTTGATTTGTACCCTCTTGTATTTTGTTAGAAGCTGAAGTAGTACTAGTTGGTAGAAGTTGCGTGGTTTTTTGAGCAACTTTTGCAGCTAATTGTTCTAATTAAATTAAAGATCTTAGTTAGAAACAACCAAATTTTAACTATTAAGCCCATATGAAAGAAACTCACGGCTCAATGGTATCCTAAATTTTTAATATAATCTTACAAGTATTGGAGCTTAAAGTGGTGGATTTTTATTTATTTTTGGTAAAATAATTAGTGGTGGATTTGTAATTTATTTGGTAAAATTAGTGTAGGATTTGCACTATTTCGGAGGAATCTAAATTACAATTGTTTGTATGTATGTATCCAACAAGTCTTATTGATGAGTTTGAGGAATCTAAATTACACTTTTTTCATTTTTATCTTTGAGGTCTATCAGCTATTCTCAGTTTGATCCAATTTGCAATATTTTACAACTATGATCAAAGTGAAAAGATTTGCTAGGATGAACAGAATTATATACAAATATGAGCAATTTCGTTCATAATAGTTATGGCAATTGAAAGAATGTCCCTTTAGTATTAAATTAATATGCTTTGTCAGATCCACTTCCTCGCAAGCCTCAAGCCAATTGCACCAGGTGCATGCAGGGATAATTGGGTTGTGGAAAATCTTGATAGTTGTCTAAATATCTGGAACAGACTTTATTATCTTTCTAGCAAACTTAATTTCCTTGCTGTAATTTGTTTTTTCAGGGAAGCCTACCAACTAAAATCCTCACTGCAAATGATCTCTTAGATTCCTCGTTCTAATATACATGCCAAGATCTGCTTTCATTTGCATGTGAGTTTCTGTTGTGCTGTTTTTGTGGCCTCAACATTGATTCTGTAATTCTGTTGTGCCCTTGTGGATATTGTTTCATTGTACATATAGCTATATGTGCCATAGGAGTGGTTTCATTTGCATGTGAATGGCAGAACAACTTCTTCTGTGGTGCTTTTGTGGCCTCAACATTGAATTATTTCTTAATTTTGTCTCAACATGAATCAATGTTTGAGATGATGTATGAGGGTTATTAGGCTCTTTTTAAAGAAGAAATCAAATATGTAGTTAATGTATGGGTGTGATTATAATTTACAATGATTTTCACATTAAAAATTTTCTTAACAAAGAATTTATTATGGATTTTTTTTAATGATCACGGAACTAGCTACATTAATTGATTATTTGTAGCTAAATGATTAAGAAGTTAGTGTTTGAAAATTACTCCCTCCGTCATCCCTTTTTTTCCCCATAGAGGTCAGATTAATAAGGGACAAAGTTTTAATTTCTTACATTTAGCTTGCATAATGATCATATGAGCTACTTGTGTATTAGTTGAGTGGCTTCAATCATGTACAAGACAACTCCTTTATACTTGGATTTTAGCCTCTGTACTTTCTCCTTGTTAAATTAGTTTATTGAAACCATTGTATTTGATTGGTTATTTACCCATGATTTATTTTTTTTATTTTTTTGTGTGTGTGTGTGTGTTGCATGTTACAGGTCTTATTACATAGGAAAAATTCAACTTTTCTCCCTCAAAATTCAAGAAAAGTTGTAAATTTGCACTCCTTTGATTATTCTTGCTGCAAAAGCTTTATCTTTTGAGTGTGTTAAAAATATTATTTTCCACCCCTTCGAATGTCCCTGGTGCAAACTCATCAAAAGAACAACACCTCGCAGGTTTGTGTTCCTTTATTTCTATCTCGAACAATTTATCATTGTGTTAATCATACATATTACTAATCATGATGATTACTTTTATATTAATGTGATATCTTAAGTGTGTCTCTACCTGCGACATTAACTTGTTTATCAAACTATGATCTAAACTAGTACATTAAAACAACTCAGAACTTCCATACTTACATGCTCTTACGAAATTGTTACTAGTATTCAGGTATTATTGATATGTTAGAGTGCTTAATTTTAATGTTCCCTCTTTTCCTTGATTTGTTTCTTAGTGAACCTTCTTTTTTTTTGGTCATATTTTCTAATTAGAGTAATGGATAAAAGAAATAAAAAGTGGTGGACATTTCCTAGATGGAGTGATGAATTTGAGCACGGAGTTGATGAATACATTGAAAACACTTTTGCATCGAAGTCTCAAGGAGATGAAATTTGTTGTCCATGTGAAACGTGTCTCTACCGTTATTGGCATCCTAGAAATGTTATTAAAGAACATGTAATTTGCAACGGGTTTGCTCCTAGAACAGACATACTGTCAGAAGCATGGACAGATAACGAACGAGAAAATGTGATAGTTGACAATAATGTATCTTTGGACCCGAATGATGACATGGAGGGGTTGTTGAAAGATACTTTAAGAGAGGGTCCAAATGAAGATGCAAAGAAATTTTTAAAGCTTGTTGAAGAAGGCCAGCAAGAGTTGTACACAGGCTGTAAAAAGTTTACCAAACTTGCCTTTACAATTCTTCTGTTTGTTTATAAGTACGATTTTAAGCTCACCAATGTCGCATTTAGTGCTTTGTTAGAACTATTTAAGGATGCTCTACCTGATGATGCAAAGCTGCCTTCTTCTTTTAATGAAGCAAAGAACTCTTTAAAAGTTTTAGGGCTAGACTATACTAAGATTGATGCATGCCCTAATGATTGTATGTTGTATTGGGAGGAAAATGAAAATGCAACAAGTTGTCATGTTTGTGGTACCCCAAGGTGGAAATCAAATGATATGGATAATGTGGAAGGAAAGACTCATAAAATTCCTGCAAAAATTCTAAGGTACTTTCCAATAAAAAAAAGGTTGCAGAGACTATTTATGTGCCATGAGACTGCCAAGTACATGACTTGGCATGTAAATGGACGTGAAAAAGATGGGCTTTTACAACATCCAGTGGATGGTCAAGCTTGGAAAGACTTTGACAAGTCATATCCAATGTTTTCTGAAGAGCCTCGTAATGTGAGGCTAGGGTTAGCCACTGATGGATTTAACCCATTTCACACAATGAGCATTGTACATAGTACATGGCCAGTGATTTTGATAAATTATAATTTGCCTCCATGGATGCTCATGAAGCACGAGTATTTGAAGCTAGCATTACTTATTCCTGGCCCTTTATCTCCTTGCAATGATATTGATATTTATCTACAACCATTGATAAAAGATCTTAAAGATTTGTGGGAATTTGGGCTGGAGACATATGATGCTTCAACTAATGAAAGATTTGACATGCGAGCAGCTTTAGTGTCTACCATTTCTGACTTTACTTTTACTATATGCAGCATGGAGAAGAACATGGTGATGGTAATCATTGCGAGGATGGAACATTCCTAGAGTAATCGAACATCTTTGGTGGCCTTAATATGCTATATAAAATATTATTGTGAGTGTCATATATATTTTCAATTCAAATTATTTATCCTATGTTACTTTTTTTTTCACCTTGATTGTCCATGGTTATAATGAAAATTAATTGAATCAAAAAATAATTTACAACTACTAACACAAAAAAAAAACAAAAATATATATAAGTGTACACTCTTATAATGGCGGAAAGTAATGTTTCTTACTCCATGCTTTTGTTTTATTTATGATTTGATATCTTTTTTTTTTTTTTTTTTGCTACCCTGACTACTTTTTCTCCCTTTTGGTGTACTAAAATTGTTTAGCTAGGCTCTGGGGTTACTATACCAATGATAACAATTAAATTGAAACAGAAAAATATAGTCTTTGGGTAAATTAGATAGTTCCTAATTTAAGTTACTCATGTCTGACTACGAAGCTTAGTCATATTTAAGTATGTACTTTAATTTTTCTATCATTGTTTAAAAATTAAGTACTTACTAGAATGAGTGTTGAAAGTTAAATGTTTACTGGATTTAGGGAAGGTATGATCTCTTCTCAATCATACTTTAATACATCCTTAAATTCCACTGATATTCTTTATTTGATATATTTTGCTAATTTTTTTTTCTATTTAATATCAATATATTTTCAGATATAATATTATTGAATGCTTTCTAAATATTTTGTATTTACAGGCTATAACTCAAGAACAAACAAATGGGAGCACAATATATAGATATAATTTTTTGGTGGTGGATCTTTTTGTGGTTGTTGTGATAATTATTATGTGATCCGAAAAACTAATGTAAATCGTGGTATGTAATTATCTTTTGGATTATATAAGTATTGTTGAAATACTTCATTTTGTAAATTGCCAATATATTGGACAATTATGTAAATATTTTTGAAAACTTCTAACAAAAATGAAAATTTTATTTTCATTGATATACATTCTGTGTATTATTGTTTAGGGTGCAAACATCTCATTTGAAGTAAAAAAAATTAGTTTATATATATTTATATATAACCGTTGCATTTGCTATATATATAATATATGCATGTATGCGCTAATTAAAACTATTAATATGACTTCGCGCCAATGAGAAAATGATGTTGCATTAGGCTTTTTTAACCGTTGCATTAATTCTAATGCAAGGGTTTATTAAGTCGTTGCTCTAGGCCCAAATAACCGTTGGAATAGGGTCTAATGCAACGGTCCTTTACCATATCCAATGGGCCGTTGTGCTAGGTCTTCTAAGCCGTTGCAATAACTCTAGTGTAACGGCCTCGGATGCAACGGTCATAGACCCGTTGCATTAGGCTTACAGCAACGGATATTTGTCCTATTGCAACGGTTTTTTGGGGTTGCATTTGCTTGTTTATGTAGTAGTGATTATTCATCAATTTTTATGTTATCGGCTTATCGTACTTGTAATTTTTTTTAATTATATGCATTGTTGTTTTTTGCTAAATTAATAAAATTATTTATATAAACTTAAACATAAATTATTTATATAAACTTAATTAAATTAAAGTTGTTCAAAAAAAATATATATTAACATTAACATAAACATAAATTAATAAAATTATTTATATAAACTTAAGTTGTTAAAAAAAAATATATATATATCGATTTTTTTTTATATACATATATATTTTTAAAAAAAAATTCGGGTTGGCCCGCCAGACACGTGGGTCGTGCCATGCCGTGGGCTGGGGTGTGCCAAAATTTGGCACGGCACGTCACGATGCCCATGTTTAATTATAGGGTTCTTTATTCAAGAGTTACTGTCCGTCAGGGATTACTCACACACGGGAATCGCACTAAGCGACTGAGTAATTAACCCTGAACAAGTAACCCCTACAAGTAACTCTTGAATAAGTAACGCATACAAGTAACCCATGAATAAGTAATCAATACAAGTAACTCCTGAAAAAAAATACAAGTAATCCTAATTGAATGAGTAACCCATACAACCCTTGAAAAAACCAGTAATCCCTGCCACACAATGTGGCGTGCCGAACTGAAAAACCTTGGCCAAATTAAGATTACTAAAATATATTGACCAAAAAAATTATTAGGGAAATTCTATATGGTGGCCTCCAAGAACTAAAAGTTCTACATGGAAGACAAAGTTTTTTTTGCATTCTCTTAAGTGGCACCCTACTTTTAGATAATTAAGTGTAGTGTCCTGATTTATGGCTAACTTTTATTGATTAATGGTTAACCTTATCTATATTTAACAAACTAACCCCTCTTAAAGAAAACCACCACCACCACCACCCAGCCACCACCCCTTCACAGCCAAAACCTCCTATCTCGCCACCAGCCGATGCCTAGGCCCCTCCCCCATGCCGGCAACCCTACCCCCACCCACGACACTCAACCACAAAACGACTTAGCTTAGGGTTTTAATCTAGGGTTTTGTAAAGTGGTTGTGGATGGGTTTTGAAGGGTGAATCTAGGTTTCAAGGGTGGTGGCTAGGGTTTGGAGTTTTATATGGTGGTTGGGTTAGGGTTTCGAGGGTGGTGGTTAGGGATTTGGGTTTCAAACAGTGGCTAGGAATTCGAACGATGGCTGGGTTTTGAAGGTGGCGGTGGTTAGGCTTTCGAATCTCAAAACGGTGGTTGGGGGAGGGAGGAGAGGGGTTCGTCATTGGGTTGTCGGTGGGTAGGGTTGGGTCGGGACTGGAGGCGGTGTAAGGCTAGGTCTGGGCTGGTGGTGGGGGAAGATATGGCGGAGGGGTGATGTTAGGGAGGTGGCATTGACGATGGGTGAGTGTGGAGTTGTAACACCCTAGAAATTCCTTTCTTTTAAAATACCTGTTTTGCCCTGTTTAAAACTTTAAATAGGAATATCTAAGACATTACCGCCACCGTGAAAGCGGCTAAGGCAACTATCAAAGACACACAGTGGAAGACTAATTTCAAAACCATTCAAAATAAGTAAACTTGAAAAGTCAATCAACGAAAGTAAAGTCAAACCAAAGTCAAACGAAGTAAAATAAAATCAACCTACAACTTGGAACCATTATAGGCCCTTATTAAAACCAAACCAACTTCAAAACTTTTGCGTTAGTCATGCATAATAATAATATCATAAATAATTAAAGCATTAAACACATCATATACTTATAGAAACTAGCATGATTCACTCTTCACTCATGCCCATTCATGAATATGCTTCATCACCTGAAAAGCTTCTCTCTACTTGTTTCCACTACTCTCCATTAAAAATGGGTCATCATAGGGCCAAGATAAAGATAAGACCAACAAACACACAAAACACACAATCAGCAGCAAAGTTGAGTACATAAGCGTAATTAACACACTAATATGCAATTACCTATCAACACACAACTTACCTTGTTGCACCTGTTTTTCAAGCATACAACATTCAACAAAACTTCTCACTAGACAACTACATAATTTATTTAGCGTTGATTACGCATCGAACGGGTTTCTCCACTAACCTCCCCCAATAAATTGAGGTTACTGACACGGGAGCTAACCGTGCCAGCATAAATAACCACTCGTAAGTCGTAAGTGGCGGAATTCCTGAGCATAATAATAATAATAATAATAATAATAATAATAATAATAATAATAATAATAATAATAATAATAATAATAATAATAATAATAATAATAAAAGGAATGTACAGCGTCCTGTACTACAGTAGAAGTTATGATCAAATATAAAGTCACATAACTCCCCCCATATGTTCATACTCAAGGTATATACGTTCCAAGAGTTTTGGTGCGTAATCTCTTTCACTTTACATTATTTACATATTATTAAACTTGGTGATGACTCTCAAATCATAATAATTCAATCAACAATAATTATTAAACAATCAAACATACCAATTTAATTCTTGAATAATTAGTGACCACATAATATTTAATGTTCAACCCTTTTTAATTCTACCTCGGTGCCAATGACACCTTAAACGCATAAAGCGCCACAAATCTTATTTCTCGGTGTTAAAAAAACCTCAAGTGCACTAAGGCACCAACATATAATTTATTCCTCGTGTACTTAGACACTTACATAGCTCCTTTCCCATACTTAAAGCATCAATAAAAATTATATGAACCATAATAAAATTCTCTTTTAATATTCCAACCCAAATAAAACATTTAGTTTAATTAAACATGCTCTCTAACATGCCATAAATAAAAGTGTGGTTCATAAACAATATTCCAAACTATAATTTTCCATCCATTAATCCATCACAAATAAATCATGTTTCATAATTCAATCACCAATAACATCCAAATCATAATTTCCATTCCAAATCTAGCATGATACTACTTGTAATCAATTAAACACATTTAGCATGCTACTACACAAATAAAATTATGCTAAATCGATCTTAAAATCATCATGACTAACAGAAATCACTCACTTCAAAGTCTCCTACAATTTAAAATCATAGAAGAGTATTAAAATCTTCACTACACAAATTTCCAGCAATATATACTATTATAAAACCCCTCATTATTTAATTAAAATAAGCTGAAATTATATTTAAAACATCATACTTTAATCCCAATTAATGAGTAATTGAAATTCCTTAAAGAAACTTGATTATTAATGCACTATCAAAAATTCCAGCATTATATTTTAATGAAAACTTGCTGTAATTAGGCATTAAAACACTTTAATCAAAGGTTTAAACCATTATATATCATAATCCTTCAATAATTAATAATTCAAGAACCTAGGGTTTCAAAAATTAGGGCTTTTCAATTAAAAAAAATTGAAAATTAATTTACATGATAATCATAATCAAACATCAAAATCAAATCACAAAACTCATAATTAATAATTAAATCTAGGATTAAACTATTTTTTTTGTTCGAAAAGAGGTGGCAGCCAACAGCCAGCGCCGGTGGCTGCCTGCTGCCGGCGGCCCACCGGTGGTGGTGGTGGCCGGCGGTGAGGGGAAAGCCGAAAGGGGAAGGGAAAAAAAAGAAAATAAAAAGAAAAAGAAAAATAAAGAGAAAGGGAGAGAAATTTACCTTAGGTTTTCTCCACTCTGGGCAAAGTTTGATTTGCCTCAAGTGTTAAATATTTATACCCCTTCTCTAGAAACCCTTCTTCCTAAACTTTCCTTTTTTAATCTTTCCTAATCCCTTCCCTAATAAAAATTTACTAAAATAAAACTTTCTTAAATTAAATCCCAACTTAAATAAAATAATTAATTAAATAAACTTTCCTTTTATAAAATATTTTTAAACTTATTAATAATTAAAATATTTTAAATAAAATATTTCAATTTAATTAAATACTTCTCAAAATACTTATTTTGATTAAAATACGTATAAAAATACGAGGTATCACAGGAGTGGCTGGCGGTATTGACGATGGGTGAGTGTGGAGTGGCTGGTGACATTGAGGGTGATGGGGTTGGTGACTAGTAAGGGAAATTAGTTAGTTAGTTTGTTTAGTTAAAAAGTAATGGTTAGCCCAAAAATAAAAAGTAGCTCACTATACTTAATTATGTAAATTTAGAGAGCCACTACATAGAACCCCAAAATGGTTTGTCTTCCATGTAAAAAATTTAGTTCTTGGAGGCCACCATGTAGAATTTTTCAAATATTAAAATCAATTTTTCCAAATTAATTGAATTTCTTGTTTTAATTGACAAAAAACAATATTGAGATTAACGGGTAGATCTAAATTGCAAAAAATTAAATACAACCAAATTTGACTAACAAAATTAGAAATACTCTGGCAAGCGTGAGGAAAAAAATTAATTAATATATATAATAAAATACATGTTCAAAATAAAGTGTAAAGAAAAAAAAAACATAAAATATTAGGTATGGGATTTGATCCCGCGTCAACAAGGTAAGAATGTCAGCTTTTCAACCACTGAACGTAGAGATGCACAGTGTGTGGTTCCTACAGACATGGGTAGCTTGCATCGTATCGCCATTTCGCGAAAAAAACATATTTTACAAATGTAAAGAACATATAGATATAGTGAAAATTAAAGAACACATAGCTATAGTAAAAAGAACATATACTTAAAGCAAAAAAAACATATTTGCACTAAAAAAGAGTGAAAAGAACATATGTTCATATTCTTTGATTGTCAATGTAATGTACTTTCATTTGGGATATAGTGTTTATTGCTTATTGTGAAATGTTTTTTGAATTTTGTCTTAAAATTAAGGTAGCTATATATAAATAATGTTCATTACGTAATATTTTTATGTTCTTTATTAATATAACAGATGTTCTTTAGATATTTAAAAAAAAATACATAAAATTGGATGTTCTTTACAAAACAGGTATATGTTACTTACAAAACAACTATATGTTTTTAATAGAACAACTACATGTTATTTCCGCGTTTTTTGTCTGTACCAAGCAAGGTAAAGGCTGTTGTACCTTAAAATTTTCAAGAGACGCATGTGTAGCATAATTGCTTTCATTTAATTTTTAACCTTAAACTATCCTAGGTTGCGTTCTGCCACTGGCAGTAGTTTTGTTCGAAAAAAAATTTAAATATGGACATATGGTATTGATGATCTGAATCGGAATAACAATTTCGGTGGTGCATATTCTACTATAAGCTTTGCCCATAAAGCAAAATGAGGAGGAAAGGGATCGAAGGAACATTGTAATATCATCAAGAAAGTTGCCACATTAATACGAGATCGATAAGATTGCAGATCAAATATTATAAAAGAATGTGTTTATTCTTTTAATCAATTTTGTTAAAAGTCATTTTAATCTTCAATCAACGATTTATAATAGTTAAAATAAATAAAGGGTTGAGATTTGGTCTAATACAGTGGCTACAATATTATTGTAGCCATTTGAAAACTATTACAAAATTTGGGTCATAATGTAAAATTTTAACTATTAATTGCGGTTAATCTTTAACATAAAAATTAAAAGTTGGAATTATTTTAGCTCATTTGCTTTTATAATTCCAACCTTTAATTATTATTTAATTATCCTAACTTTAGTAGAAATTTACTTTAGCACATTTGCTTTTAACAATTTTTTTTGAAGTTTAGTTGAAACATGTAAACACCTTAAATATTTTATAAAATAAATCCCTACCACCATTTCCCCTCCGCCAACTCCCCATTCCCCTTGCCCCGCCATCGAATCCCCCACCCCTTTTCTCCAGACTAAACCCTAGGATTTCGGGTTTTTGGTGCTGGCATAGGCTACATCAAAGTAGTTTAATTTCAGGATGGTTGGCTAAGGAGGGCCAGACAGTAGTTTTGGGGGATTGGGAGGTGTCGGTGATGATGGGGGCCTAGGATATGAGTTACCGCTTGCCAGAGGTGGCAGGGCTTGGTGTTAGGGTTTTTTTTTTAATGTTTTATTTGATTTAATTAATTTTATTTTTTTACTAATCATATAATGACACATGTTCAGTAACATGTTACTCGTATAATAAATTAGGTGACCGGTTAAGACCAATAAAACATTTCTAAAATTGGAATTATTTAATATTAATTCAAAGTTGAGATTAGTAAGTGAATGGATTAAAGTTGGACATAATATCAACTTATTAAGGTTAAACTAGTACATCGACATCATATGTATTTTAGTTGAGTATTTGATTTTATGGAGGGCTATATAATAGTTTATAGAATTGCTATTAATAATCGAAGTTTATGTTATTATGGTATTATAACTTCAGATAATTTTGTTAATATTAAATTCTTACTCATTTATAATTTTAGTAAAGATGTTCTTCTTTACTAAAACAATAAATTGTCCGTCAAGTTTAGACACAACATATAGCCACTGATAATGGGTATGGATCTTTTTACAATATTAAGTATCATAAACCTGCCTGATTAGTTGATATGCTCCTTAATTACATAAAAAAAATTATAATTCTTATATTAAAAAGTTACTTGGAACAAGATGGGTACAATACATTAGAAAATTAAGGACTGATTTTACAAAATTTAATAATTGCATGTGATTACTTTATTGATTAGTGAATTAATAAAAATAGATTAAATCATAAGTCCTAGAAGAACCAATTAGTAATGTCATGTTGTAAAATCTTTGTCAAATAAATATAAAATTTTTTTTGGACGAAACTAAAATATAATATTTTTAACAAAAAATCATAAAGTGAAATTATCAAAAATTCATATTTTAGTAAAGTACTTAGTTTTACGAGTACTATATAACTTTGTCAAATAATTTTTTTTTAATAAAATTATATGATTATATGAATCTTTTGACTAACATTAACAAAATTGATTGCGTTAATTTTTTTAAAAGAATTTATATAATTTGATATATAAATTATTTAATTTGTATAGAATATTGGTTTCTTTTTATTTAAGGTATAATGAAAAAAAAAAACTCAAAATTTTAACAAAATTATAATTTTTTTTATGCTTATTATTTGACTACTCATAACAAGTAGTTTGTAAAGTTGACAAAGATACTTTAATTATATTTATGAATTTTTTTATATAATTTAATTGACATTACAACATTATTATTTACATATAACACATTCCCTTTTAGAAAATAAAAAATAAAAAAAAACAAAAAAATTACACTTAATGAAATTATAATCAAATAATTTCTATTTTTTGTATTCGTGTAGTGATAAGGCCACACATGCTTTTATATTAATTGTTTAAGTATGTTGTTGATGTAAATGTTAGTTTTCAAATACTACTTCGTTTCTGAAAGTTCGACTCATTTAATATTCATGTGGTTAAAATAAAATAAGTTTGTATACAGTTTATGATTTATACAATAGAAATAAATTAGCATGTGAGATCTTATTAGATTCACCTTATTCAAAAATCCAAATATCAACTTTTTACAACTTTTATTCATACATAGCCAAAGATATTTACGATCAAGTATGTTCATAAGAGACAGCGCAAATGCAAAGTGAGTCGAACTTTCAGGAACATAGGGAGTATATGAAATTGCATTAAACAATTATTGATCACAAAATCAATAGATATATTACTATTAAAATTAAAATTACATAGTTATATTGTAATTATTTTTAGAGAAGCTATTGGGTACAACTTGCCTCAAACATAATTGCGTGCGACAAGCTTACAAACCAAAAGTCCAGTATGAAAATATAGAGTGTTGGTTACAAGCCGAATCAAAACGGGCTTTTGCGGGCCTTATAAAGATGTCTCCTAGATCTAATGATTATTCAGAGTCAAAGTTGCTTAAATCCTTTTTCGATTGCTGCCGCGCGCGAAATACCTATATTAGATTACTATTCTTATCAATGCAATTTTGAAATTTATAAAACCTTGTTCTAATTTATACTTTACATCATATTAAGTCCCGATGAAAATTAGACAATGGAATTCTTACTTAAATTGTAGATATATGTAATCAATAAATGTAAGATGATATGATTATTTACACTGAGGATATTATAAATCAAATTGAACATAAAATTTATCATATAATACATATTATCTATTTTATAATATAAATCATCTATCTTATAAAAGCATGTCCTCTATCATTATTTATAATATTAATATCATCTATTGTATAATAAATCAGAGTTAATTGAAGGATATGATCGTTTGTTGGATGATATGTATAATTTGTTGGAGGATATATATATTATTTGATAGAGGATATGTACTATGTTAGAGGATATGTATATTTTGTTGGAATAAATGTATTATTTGATATAATATATGTATAGTTTGTTGAAAGATATGTATTATTTGAAAGAGGATATAAATAATTTGTTGGAGGATATGATCCATTTAATAGAGGATATGTACAGTACAGTTTGTTGGAGGTTATGTACAATTTGTTAGAGGATATATATTATTTGATAGAGGATATGTAAAATGTATAAATTGTTGGTCAATATATATTATTTGATAGAGGATATGTACTATATTAGAGAATATGTATAGTTTAATGGAGGATATATATTAATCAATAGGGGATATGTATAGTTTGTTGAATTATATGTATTATTTGATTGAGGATGTGTACAATTTGTTAGAGGATATGCATTATTCAATTGAAGATATGTACAATTTGTCAGTGGATATGCATTATTAGATAAATGATATGTACAGTTTACTAGAGAATGTATATTATTTGATAGAGGATATACACAGTTTTTTAATAAAAGGATATTTAGTATTTGATAGAAGATATTTACAATTTATTAGAGGATATGTATTACTTGATAGAAGATATGTACAATTTATTAGAGGATATGTATTATATAATAGAGGATATGTACATTTTGTTAATTAGAGGATATGTATTATTTGGTAGAAGATATGTACAATTTGTAGGAAGATATGTATTATTTGATAGAAGATATATATAATATGTTAGGAGATATATATTATTTGATGGAAGATATGTTTCATTTGTTAGAGGATATATATATTTTGATAGAGGATATATATTATTTGATAAATGATATATATGTACAATCTTGTTAGAGGATATGCGTTATTTGATAGAGGATACGTACATTTTGTCGGAGGATATATATTATTTGGTAGAGGATACGTACAATTTGTTAGATGATATGTATTATATGATAGAGGATATGTACAGTTTGTTGGATGATATGTATTATTTGATGGGGGATATGAACAATTTGTTAGAGGATATGTACAATTTATTAGAGGATATGTATTATTTGATAGAGGATATATATTTACACTTTGTTAAATGATATCATATATATAATCAATGTAGGATATCATCTAGTCACAAGATGATATCATTCAGCTTATAGAAGATATCATAAAAACAATAGATGATACCATCGATCTTATAGATGATATAAACTAGGCAATAGAGGATATCATAGACCCAATAGATGATATCATCCAGCCCTTATATGATATCATCTAAATAATGAACGATATCATCCAACATAAAATTTAAATACTATGAGTAAACTTTTTCGAATGCTCAGCATCTATCAATTATTACAATCAAGGACATATTTAGAGCAAAAGAGGATATCGTTATTTCAATAAAGGACATATTAAAATCAAAAGAGAAAATAGATGATATATTCGACACAATAAAGGATATCATTTCTTCAATAGAGGATATATTCATAACAATAGAGGATGTAATAAGAACAATAATAAATGACATATTCTGAACAATGAAGGATATCATTATTTTAATAGAGGACATATTTTAAACAAAAGATGATATCATCATTTATTTTTAAGATATTAAACATACATAAACCAATTTATGGAGAAATAATGTATGACAACCTGTGATATCTAAAGTTTAAATTAAGCTACATGCAATTATTTGAGGTGAAGAGCACAACAAAACCCAATGTCAAACATTACCCAAAAATGCCTCCGAAATTGCGAAATCATTGTTGGTCGGCAAACTTTGTAAAGGTTCAACACAAACCTTTGATGTAATATTACTATATTACTTCCTGTGATACTACTAAAAAAAACTAATTTTTGCTCCAAATTGTTCGATTATACCATATTACAGGAACTTATACTAAAATTGATGCAATGAATAAAACTGAAGTGTGAGCAAACCGCGGAGAAATGGAGGTTGAATTGCTGAAAACTTCGTCAAGATGACGGCAAGAATACAACATATCCAGATAATTAAGTTGATCTGAGGAGAGAGAAACAATGGCGATGTTTGGCGTCGAAGTCAGGAAAATCACCATTATTGGAGGAGAAAGAAAGTAATAGAGAGGGAAGTATTGTTTGGGAGGGGTAAACATTGAAAGGTCGATATCGCCGTACAAAGTATTAGGTGAGGCTTGTCTGACCTAATACTTTGTGTTTTTTTTTTTATTATATTTTTATTGTAAATAACTTTTTTGTTGTTTAGATAGCCACAAGGACATGTGATGAAAATCAATCTTAGGATCCCTTGGAAATAGGAAGGAAAACTGAGCTGTTTTTTTTTTTTTTTTTTTTTTTTTAATGGGTACCTAAAAACTATAATTTTTTGTATTTATTTATTTATTTATTTATTTATTTATTTATTTATTTATTTTTGGTACAGAAATTTGAAAGGTTGTTACTATTTTTTTTTGGTACAAAAATATAATTTTATGTACAATCTGGATTTGCTTGTTACTTTTTTTTTGGTACAGAAATTTGCTTGTTACTTTTTTTTTTGGTACAGAAATTTGCTCGTTAGTGTGGCCAGGGTTACGCGAGTTAATCGGTCAGAGGTTACTGGAGTTACTCGGTCAGGGGTTACTTGAGGGGTTCGATCAGAGCGAGGTTACTCGATTAGGGGTTAACTAAGTCATGGGTTACTTGAGGGGTTACTCAGTCAGAGGTTACTTGAGGGGTTACTCGATTAGGCCAGGGATTACTCGATTAGGCCAAGGGTTACTTGAGGGGTTACTTGAGAGGTTACTCAATCAGGGGTTAGTTGAGGGGTTCGATCAGGGGATAGTTGAGGGGTTTGGTCAGGGGTTATTTAAGGGGTTACTTGAGGGGTACGGTCTCTCGGTCAGGAGTAACTCAAGTAACCCCTGAATGAGTAACCCCGGCCACATCGTCACATGGTAGGGCCAACCACACAGAAAAATCCCCATCATTTAATTTTATCCTTTTGAGAGGTTCGTATCTTAAAATTTTTATGATAACATTGAAAACAATTTATGATTAATGTACTAATTTGCAGAAATTAATTGTTATTTTTATATTCAATTAATTCAAGGTTTTACGCGAGATAAAAATGAATATTATTAGTAAACCGTGCATTGCACGGGTACTATACTAGTTTATCATTAAAATAATATATGGTAGTCATTGCATATTTCAAACAACCGTTGTAAAAACATCGAATACTAGTAGCTCCCACTTTGTTAGGGTTGGACAAACAAACTAAGATTGTTCCTATTAAAGTTATTCCTAATCTTCCTGATTTCAATGTGTAAATTCAGCCAAGCTTAAGTATCTGAGTGATAGGCCTGTCGCGTACCTAACAAAAATAACCTAACAAGACCACTACTATGTAGACGGGCAAGTAAGGGTCGGATCCCAAGAAACTATGGTTCAACTAATTATATAGACTCAAGCAATAACTAAGCAAGTAAACAATTCAAATAAATGAGAATCAATAACTAAAGAACTAATTAAAGCGATTAAACTAAATAATATGATAAATCAATGCTAAAAACATCCAAGATCAAGCATCACCACGAATACAATTAATGCAATAGTCGTTCTACCCCTAACATATAATTCAATTGATTAATGAGGAAAAGTAATCCCTATATAATACCAATGGTCTCTCCCGAGTTATCAATGGCTTCTCTAATCACAATCAAGCCTACTTCCGTGGAATCATGCAAATTAAAGACCTTGAGCACACTACTCTAACTTCCTAATCATCCGTTCAACTACTCCCGTGATGAACTTCAAACCCTTAATTGATTTATTCAAACCCGTCAAAACCCAACTCCCGTTGTGATTAAAACAATGGATTAATAACAATACTAATTATCCCTAATCTAATATTGGCATGAGCACAATCAATTAAGCATATCAATTGCAATTATCATTAAAGAATTTAAAGAATTAAATCATGCATTAATCATATTCGGGTTCCGCTAGATCTTGGAACAAGGAAACTACTCACACATATTAATGAAAACAATAACCATAATCAATAAAGAAAACATAATTAACAATAATAAAATAAGAGAATTGAGAGAAGAAATCAATACTTGGAATTAATTATGAAATCTTGAATCTTGAAAAGCAAAACCCTAGAAAATAATATGGAAGAACGTAATACCCAAAAGAAGTCTAAAAATAATATCTGAACAATGAATAAAAGTGATCCAATAAAATACTATCTAAAACCTATTTATATCCTAGCATAAAACTAGGTATTTTTATCTAAATAGGACTCTCAAACGCCACCAAAACGAGCTGCCACAAGTGGGTTGTGGCACGAGGAAAACCGCCACAACCAGGCTGTGGAACGGGCTGCCTTCGCCTCTCCTTTGCTCCAATATCAACGCCCACAACCAGGTTGTGGCTAAGAGATTGCACGCCACAACCGAGCTGTGGTGTAGGCTGCCAAAATGCTCCAGCGATGCTCCATTGGTGCTAGAAACGCTCCATATGAAGAACTATCTCACGCTTAAAATAAATTCCACGCAAATCGAGCCCTATTCCTATAAAAACAAAAGCAAACAAACCGAGAAGAGCAATATCGAAATAGGAAGAATAATAGCTCAAAAAGATTAGGAAAATGAAGAAAACACAATAAAATATGACTAAATATCACATATAAAATCATGTATAATATCGTGTTATCACTGAGTTTGTGTAAGATTTCTCTTACCCTTTGGTTTGTGCATGCATATATAATTGTATAAATTTCAATTGTCATTAAAGTATATAAACTCAAACGCTATGTGTTTAAAATTAAGGAATACTGTTCAATGGATACAAGAAAATTTTAGTCATTTTACTTAGTTTTAATCTTGGCCCTATATTTTTTTAATGATCAATTTTGTCTATCCATATAATTGACCTTATTTTTCTTTGAAATAAAAGAGATTAAAAAATTAAAATCATAATTAATGATTAAAAAACATGGATGACTTTTCAATGGCTAGACAAATTTTCTAACCATTGTAACTATTAGATCTAACCCTTCAATTTAAAAAAGATAATCTTGTCCATAGATTTATTTGACCAAAATTTTAGGAATAATCATTTTTTTTAAACGATCGTTTGGCATGATTCAATAGAATTTATAGGAAATCTATGAATAGTGATGGCATATTCAGGATTCCATATGAGCTAATGGGGGTTACCTTAAAAGTATATGTAGGTTACTTGAATGAGAAAAAAGGGTTACTCTCTTAAATAAGTGGAATTATTCTTTCATTTTTTAAAACAAAAGAATAGGGGTTATTCGAATGAACAAATGGATTACTTATTTGTGAATTACTTGATTTTACTTATATAATGAATTTTAATTACTTTTATGGACAACATGGCCACATGGGGTTACTCTTAGGTTACTCTTGAAGGATTTATGCCTTCGTTGTGTGCAATTACTACATATATAAATGGATCAAATTATGGAGATAATTAAGTTTGTACATTTGGGTCGTCGTTTTATCATAGCTAGAGGTACTAACGATCTTTGGGCTAGTAAAATTGCCCAAAGCCCAATTGGAGGGATCCTATAAGGTCACACAAAGGGTCTAGATCGGGCACGAGAGGACAAGGCCCATGATGGGCCTCATCCTCTAGTATGGCCGGCCACATAGAGTGGATTAAAGGGTTTTGGGCTTCCTAACCCTAGTCTAATTATAATATGATTATAAGTGTGATCAAACCCTAATTAGAAAACACGAGACCAACCCCTCTCATACTCCTCTCTATCTCACGGTTCTCTCCTCCTCCCTTGGCGCCAGTGTGGTGGTTCGTGGTGGTGGTAAATCGTGGTGGTCGGTTATTCCATTAAAGGTGGTGATCGCGGTTTTCCTCAATCACTCGACCAATCTAGTATTGATGGACGACTCGTTCAAAGCTCATGGACTAAGTAGAGGAGCAACGCTTGGGGCTCTATTCTCTCCCTGATTTGTCAATCAAATTGCTACGTGAAATTTACGCTTCAAAGGTATGATTATGTGTCTTGTGTGTTATGCATGTGTTCTTGGGATTAGGTACTTTTATGAATATGATTCATGTTTTCCGCTGCGTAGTACCTATAAACTCCTACAGTGGTATCAGTTAGCCTTTTGCATGAACGCTCTTGATCATATTAATACGATTAATTTGAAGTCCATGTTAATTTTATAATCAATTAAGAGGGAGAAATTAATTTAATTATGGTTCAATTATTATATTTAATGTGATTAAACTTTTGGAATTGATTAAATGTGATTTAATTATGCTCAAAATAGCCATGAAGAGGACCGAATTAAGCCCTAGATCATTCGAAATTTTCAAATCCTAGAACCCTAATTTTCGAATTTTCGAAAATCCTAGCCCTAAAATATGATTTTTGTGCTTGATTTTTGATTTAATTCGAATTGTTTTATGTTTCATAATTTTAATCGGATTTATTTATGCATAAAAATGTTTTGTGTAGGATCATTGATTTAATTTTAAGAGTTAGAATTAAATTGGGATTAATTTTATGATGAACCCTAATTTTAAAGTTGAATGTTGATTTAATTTTAATTTTTGGACTAATTTGATTTAATTTTGATAAATGTTATTTTAATTAAATTAAAAACAAAATTAAAAAAAAAACCGTTTTAATGCCGGCAGCCGTGGCTGGGTGGCGCAGCCACGGCAGCTGCCGACCTGGTGTTGGTCCAAGAGGGAGGGGAAGGGGAGGGCGGCGGTCCTGGTGGCTGGGGCAGCAGTTGTGCAAGCGTTGCATGCTGCTGCCGTGGCTGCCACTGCTACTGGCTGCTGCTGCCTTGTGGCAGTGGCTGCTGCAAAGCAGCCAGCCACCGTGGCTAGCTCGGGCTAGCCAACCACAGTGGCCAGCAGCCGTACAGTACGGCTTTTTCAAAAAAGAAAAAAAAATTAAATTATTTTATTTTAAAAATATTTCAAGATAAATATGATTTAATTTGGGATAAAATAAAATATTTTGAAAATATGATCTTTTATTTTGGATAAAATCTTTTATTTTAGGATAAAATCAAATCTTGCAAAAGTTGTTATATTTGATATTATCCATATTTAAAGTTGTTAAATTAGTAATTATCCATGATTAAAGTGGTTAATTTTGGATAAGTTTGATTAGGATATTCTGAGCATATTCCAAAAGGATAATAATTGATTTAAATAATGTGATTATCCCATAATTAGATTAGGATAATTGATTTTAAAATTATTTGATTGGCTAATAATTAGGATAGAATCTCCTAAAGTTGTTAGGATAATCATGAAAGATTAAATATGATTTATCTTTCTAGATTAAAATAAGATTTGATTCTATCTCATGCCTAAATTAAAATATATGATATTTTATGATTGGTCATGAATAATATATGATATTATCTAATTATGATTAAAATATAAGATATTTTAGGAAATGCTTTGCCTTAATTATGAACCATTCGATGTTGTATTTTAGAAAAGCATGTTGAGTGATTTATTATATGGCACTTTTATAATATATGATATTATGTTGCTATATATAGACTAGTATGGCCCATAGATTCTAAAATACGATCTGCGCATCGTGATGTATTTTTGTAATCTAAATATGGTCTGCGTACCGTTAAGTATTGTTGTAACTTTTATTTAAAGTAAATAGACTAGTTACTTTAATAGTGTTAGTCCAAAGAAGCCCATAAAGTGAAGGCCCAAAGGAGCAAGGTGGATGGAGATCCATGATGATTCAAGTGGGAGGTTTTCATTTCTAGTTTTCTTAGGACTAAGGGGCCATACTATGTCATGGTTTATTGCATTAGTAGATTATGCATGTTAGATTTTATTTATGTTGATTGATGATGCGCTAGAGTTCACTAAATAATCACAACATAAATGAATCTAGGTCCCAGAAATATTGAGATTGCTTTTCCAATTACATACCCAACAATCCTTCGATCGTGAGTGATGGGTCGGCCTCAGCAGAGTGTCACTTGTTATCTTGGGTAATTTGGGGTAGATCACGTTCTACATATTTAATTGGTTATGCTCAACAAGGTTACCTAAAGCGTTTAGAACCTTGAAGCAAAGGGTAATAATTAAGCATGTGATGGTTAATTATTCAACCAAGAGTTACAAGAGTTGTAATCAGTAAAGAGTTTACTCACCTTGAAAATAATGCTTGATGGTAGGGCCTCAGTCCGGTCAACTATTACACAAATAAAGGATCTTGGAATCACTTAAAATTCAATTGGGATCATTTAATTATTGAATAAAGTGCTTTAAAGTTACCTAATTAATTCGTATATGGTACTTTAATGTTAAATTAAACATAATTATTAAACTTTGCCTTATTTTGACTTAGATGGGTAGCCGTAATCACAATGACAACAACATTTACAATGTTCGACCATTCCTTGAGAAGGATAGGTTGACAGGAGAAAACTTTTTCACTTGGGAAAGAATGCTAAGACTCGTTCTGAAATCTGAAGGTAGAGAGGATGTCATTGACACCCCATTGCCAAGACCTCTGCCAGAAAATGCAACTACGGCAGAAGTCAAGAGGCACAAGGAAGCTCATGATAGTGCTGTGCCTATCACTTGCTTGATGATTGCTACCATGGAACCTAGTCTTCAAAAGTGTTTTGAGGATCAGGATGCGTACACAATCATGCAAGAACTCAAAGCCTTGTTTAAGAAACAAGCAAGAGTTGAAAGGTACAAGCTTCATCGTGAGATTCTGGATTGTAGGATGGAGAAGGGTGCCATAGTTCATGATCATGTTTTCAAAATGATCGGCCTTATTCAAAGTATGGAGAAACTGGGGCACCCATACAGTGATGAGATGGTAACAAACATCATTCTCTGTTCACTTTCAGAAATTTTAAACCAGTTTATCATGAATTTTAACATGACTGCATCTATAAAGACTATGAATCAATTGCACGCAATGCTGGTTAGTGCTGAAAAGCAAATCCCTAAGGAACCTAAGAAGGAAGTTCTTATGATTCAAAAGGGAAAGGGGTTCAAGAAAAAGGGGCAAAAGGCTAGTGTCAAGAGCAAGGGCAAGCAAGTTGCCAAGGCTCCTGAGAAGCTTAAGGCGAATCCAAAACCCAAGGCTGCAAGTGAAAGTGAATGCTTTTACTGCAAGAAGAAGGGGCATTGGAAATGCAATTGCCAGAAATACCTTGACTTCCTCAAGAAGAATGGAGCATCAACCTCAGGTATTATGTTATAAACATTTTAACTTTCACTTAGGTATGTGATACCAAGTTGCAGTGCTTAACATTATTAATGTTGTACAGAAGTTGCAAAGAAGTGAGGCTAGCAAGGAAGTGAAGCTTGAAGGTGCACTAGAAATGTTCGAGTGGCCAGAGATAGCTTCATAGTTTTAATTTCTAAATATTTATCATGATATTAGAACAATTTCCAGTTTTTGATGAGACAATTTTCAGTGTTAGTTTGAATACTGAATTGTTTTTACTTGGCTTGGACAAGTGTTGATCCATGACCAAGGTAATAAATTGTTTTCATTTTGCTAGATACGAGTTAAATTTGTTTTATGACATTGATATAAGTAGATCACAAAAGCAAAATTAGGGTAATTCAAAGTAAACTTACTTATAACAAAGTAAGATTAAGTCACATAAACCATTTGCACATCCAAAATTACAATTGGATGGACTCTTATTCTAATTTGATTATGAATCACTTGAGAATTAGAAGTCATGCTTGATAAGGTGAAATGACCAAGTTGCCTTTTAGCTGAAAGGGTAAAGGACCTAATGACCTTTTGGAATTCAAACATATGATGTGTGTGGACCATAAGTTCAAGGATTAGCAAAGAGATTTAACTATTTCATTGCTTTTACTAACGATTTAAGTAACTATATCGATAATTACTTAATGAAGTAAAGCTTGGAATCACTGAAATGTTCAAAATTCCAAAATGAAATGTAAAATCAGTTTGAGATAAGAAATTTAACACCATAATACGATTGTTGTGATAAATATTTAACTTAAAAAGTAAATGATCATCCAAAAGGGAATTGTTGAATTAGTTCACAATCCAGAAACATTACATTTAAAGTGTATGTTGAAAGAAGGAATCAAACTTTGCTAGTCATGGTTTGCTCCTAGTTTAGCTTTAAAGATTTACAAATATCGTTTTGAGGACATGAATTACAACAACAATTGCGAGTATACTAAACAGGAAACTTAACCAAAGCAGTAGAAAAGCTGTCATAAATGTTATGATTTAGAAATGTTCCAAAAGTTATCTTTTCAAAACAGGATTAAGGGTTATGAAATCAATGTAAAATGTTTTCAAAGATGAAATAATAGACCCTAAATCAACATAAACAGTTCTTCATGGGTTTTCTCATGGAAACTAAGAAGTATTATTCCTACAATCGCGTAGAAACAAAGTGTTTGTTGCTCGCGATAATGTCTTTATAGAAAGAAATCTCTTTCTACAAAGCCAAGTGGGAGTAAAATTAGATCTCGATGAGATTCGAGACGAGCAACAAATGGATGTGGATAACACCACATCAGAGACGAAGGCATATGAAATCAGTTAATTTGATAAACCATGTGTCGAAGCAAGCTAATTCCACTAGCGAGGCTTCTATCGTCCCACTTGAATGAAAGGCTTCAAAGAGTTGAAGAGAATAATTCTATTGTTGCTCATACCTATTGTAGGTTACTTGGGATCAAAACAAACAGTTTGTTGAAATTCCGAGAAAAGGTGGATTCTAAAATTTTCCTATTGGAATGGTTGGAACCCATGCCCTACAAGCAAGCTTTTGATAAGTGCCAACTCAAGAAATGGCTTAAAGCCAAGAAATACAATATGGACTCCATGTATGTAAAGATGTATTAGTCCATGATAGTCTTACAAATAGGGTCAAACCTATTAGATGCGTAAGCTTATTCGGATTATTCTAGTTATGGATATCAAAATCACCTTCTTGAAATGTTCTTGATGGAGGATATGTATATGATACAACCTAAGAATTTTGAAATCTAGAAATCCTAGAAAGTTTTGCAAACTTCAGAAATTCATTTAAGGGATTGAAGTAAGCATCAGGAGTTGAAACATTCGTTTCGATTAAGCAATCAAATAGTTTGATTTCCTCAAAGAATAAAAAGGAATCTTGTAGAGACAAGAAGTTTAGTGGGAGCAATTGGTCTTCTTGGTCATGTATGTAGATGACATACAATTCATATGAGATGACATATTAATGCTTAAATCAGTCAAGCAGTGGTTAGAGAGTTATTTCTATATGAAAGACTAAGAGATGTTGAGTACATATTGGGAATTAGGATCCATGAAGTGAATCTTTAAGAATGATTGGACAACATCGAGAGACTTATGTTGATAAGGTTCTTGACAAGTTCATGAAGCAAGACTCTAGGAGAGGATATCTTCCCATGTTTCATGGTAGTACGCTCAGTAAGACTCAGTGCCTTCAAAACCTAATAGAGTTGAGTTGTATGGATAGTGTACCTCATGCTTTTGCAAAAGGGTCCATTATATGTGCCATGATATGTACAAAGCAAAATGTTACGTATGACTAGTGCATGTGTATCAAGTTTCAAGTAAATTCAGAATAAGCATACTGAAAGTTGCAAAGAGCAAATCCTTAAGTACTTGAGAAGAACTAAAGGAATTTTTCTAGCTAATGATGTTAAAAGTGAATAAGTTGTCAAAAGGTTATATGGATGCAAGTTTCCAAACAGGCAAGATGACTTTAGATAGTGATCTAGATACATTTTGTGTCTGTATGAAGAAGGACAGTAAGCTTGAAAGAGTTCAAAGCAGAATACTGTTGCATACTCATTGTCAGAATATGTGTTTTAGCTACAATAAGAGTAGTTAAGGAGGAAGTTTGGATCAAATTGTCTTGTGACTAAAAGGACACCTTTGCCATAACAAAGGAGTCAGGGTCACATCACAAATCCAAACAAATAGATATGTGATATCACCTCGTTTATGAGATCAATGACAGGCGGAATGTCGTGATCTGCAAAGTTTTATTACGAGTGAGAAATCACTAAACCCCTTCCATAGACTAAGATATGAGAGTCATATTAAAAACTTGGATTGAAGCAAGTTATGTATTTCAAGTTGTATATGTTTTGAGAAAACATGTTACATAAGGAATGCATCAATTTGCAGGATTATGTTTAAAATAGAAATTTCATTTCTCTTATTTAATTATGGTTTTGGAAATTAAATAAAATGTCCAAAATAATTATGGATCGATGGGCTCATCAGGTTAGTTTATTTAAATGACCTGGTGAATGAAACCCCACAGGTGAACAAAATTCATATATTATTTAAGTTTCTAGTTCGAAATCATTAAAGACATAAATGATTTCAATAAATGGACTAGCATGTAAGATTGATTGGATAACGCAATTTCATGGGCTATAGGGGCATGAATGATGCATGATCGAACTATTGACCTACTTTGAAGTTCAAGCATAGAGCTTCCAGATATATTAGTGGATTCCTTTGACATGAGTGGAACATTGATTCTATTCAATGATTGATTTAACTGTGGTACACTCAAACGTCTGCCCGTAACTGGAGATTATAAAGGGTGTTTCCCGGGTATTTCAAAAGTTGAGTGGGAGCCTTGTTGCCACAAGATTGGATTGAGTCTACTTATTAAATTAGAGAATGTCTCATGGCCGCTTAAAGAGGGAGAATTCAGAAAATACGTGGCCGCGTTCAAATGCATTACTCAGTAATCATTTGGTTTTGTAATTCTAACTCAGATTTCAAGAAATGATTTGTAGATTAATATGATCTCGACATGTGATGCAATCATATTATCAAATCGACACATATTGACTTAAGGAATTTGAATATTGCACACTTGTCTCAGACAAGTGGGAGATTGAAGGATTTATGTCTTCGTCGTGTGCAATTACTAGATATATAAATGGATCAAATTATGGAGATAATTAAGTTCGTACATTTGGGTCGTCGTTTTATCATAACTAGAGGTACTAACGATCTTTGGGCTAGTAAAATAGCCCAAAGACCAATTGGACGGATCCTATAAGGTTACACAAAGGGTCTAGATCGGGTAGAGAGGACAAGGCCCATGATGGGCCTCATCCTCTAGTATGGTCGGCCACATAGAGTGGATTGAAGGGTTTTGGGCTTCCTAACCCTAATCTAATTATAATATGATTATAAGTAGACTAGGTGTCTAGGGTTTGCTAAAGTAGTATGCAATTATCTAATCAGTGTGATCAAACCCTAATTAGCAAATACGAGACCAACCCCTCTCATACTCCTCTCTATCTCACGGTTCTCTCCTCCTCCCTTGGCGCCAGTGTGGTGGTTCGTGGTGGTGGTAGATCGTGGTGGTCGGTTAGTCCATTAAAAGTGGTGATCGCGGTTTTCCTCAATCACTCGACCAATCTAGTATTGGTGGACGGCTCGTTCAAAGCTCGTGGACTAAGTAGAGGAGAAACGCTTGGGGCTCTATTCTCTCCCTGATTTGTCAATCAAATTGCTACGTGGAATTCACGCTTCAAATATATGATTATGTGTCTTGTGTGTTATGCATGTGTTCTTGGGATTAGGTATAGTACTTTTATGAATATGATTTATGTTTTCCGCTGCATAGTACCTATAAACTCCTACAACTCCGACATAAAAATAATTATTATTCTTATAAACTAATGTGGCCCATACAAGATTTATCCATTTAAATATTAAAAGCCATGTAGCCAAGTGACATATTGTTAAATTATGGGGAAAATATTTCTCTATCTTTTCTCATTGTATTTTCCCCATTTATAATATTTGGCCACATTACAATATATATAGATTATAGGAATATATAACCCTAATATTCCTAAATATCTTAATTTTCTTAAATCTATCCTAATATATGACACATTACATATATCTTTTCACAATAATATTTAATGTGATATTATTTTCATAATATCATTCACAATATACATTCATATCTCAATAACTCTGGTTGTGTATGGTCCATATCCCTTCGATCGGCCCATCTAATTCTTTTTTATACGTCCGTCACAAGTCTTGCTTCATTGGCTAAAATTTCATGAATGATTGATAGTTTGATACCGAGTGGGAAACTAGGAGTAAGTCGGTCGAGGTTATCTATATATACATATACGTGCTTCCTTATTTGAGATAATTATTTGATAGCTTCGTATAGGTTGGAATCCTGCTTTTCAAAACAAATATTCCAGTCATGGTTATTGTGAGTGGTATTGCTTACTTCATGGTCGAAAGTCTATTCGACTCCGACACCCGTCCCGCTGCACCCGCTAAGTCAAAGGTCCGCACTCGTGCCACTGCACCTGCTAAGTCAAAGGTCCGAAACTAATAAGGCGGGATACTGTTTATTTTTTAAGTGGTGCCGCAGCCTTAAAAAAGAAATACAAATTAGAATGCCGTAATAACAGTATATATACTTTCAACATCTCTTCTAAAGGCATCAAACTGATAGAGTTACGAGAAAGAGAATGTTGGAAAGCTTAAATTATAGTACATGAGTAAGCAATATAACACGACTAGATACATTAGAGTACTTGTCTAGGTACATTAGCTAAGAATAAGGAATATATTTGACTATCAACCTAAAGAGTAAATCAAGGGATCATTATCCTTTACACGCCCCCGCAAGACGGACGTCCGGAACGAGAGGCCGATCTTGATTATATATAGTTTACAAATCTTGTTTAATGCAGGAAGTGAAGTGTATGTGACGTGAGCAGGGTCGCATTGCATTGTGATTCTCCGAGAGGGTTTGGAGAGAGTGGAGCATTAGAAGGTTTTTTGTTTTTTTTTTTTTTTTTGAGATAACAATATATTTAGAAAGAAGGAGTTGCTTAATGGGTGTTTTTCACAGTTTTTAACACGTGATTCCTTCACAACTATTGAAGGCGAGATAAAAAAAAAATGTGATGGTGTTATGTTGATGGTGGCCTGGTTTAGAACGGAAAGAATGTTATGTTTCTCCATAATGATTTTGGAGAGAGAATTTCATATTTGGCAACACTTGGTAGGTAAACTACGGGATGCTAAAAAGGAATAGTTTCTCTGAAAGGGGGTTTAGAGAAAAAAAAAAGATATTTAACATCTCTTGGTATATAAAATACGGGGTACTAAAAGAGTTGATGAGCGGAAATTTGATTTGGGTTTGAAGCTTTCCGAGAGGGAAGGGAGCACGAATATGGTCACTATTATTTGTCGGCATTGGCAAAGGATTTTGATAGTGTAGCCATGGTTGTAGCGGAAGCAAGAAAAGATGGATCAAAAGCTCATGATACCATGATAGAGTTACGAGAAAGAGAATGTTGGAAAGCTTAAATTATATTGATGTAATTCCATAAGTATATATAGTACATGAGTAAGCAATATAACACGACTAGATACATTAGAGTACTTGTCTAGGTACATTAGCTAAGAATAAGGAATATATTTGACTATCAACCTAAAGAGTAAATCAAGGGATCATTATCCTTTACACAAACTTGTACTAATTTTGTCCGTTATGATATTTGCACTACTATACAAATCTTGTATAGATATTGATAATTTGATATAATATAATACAGTTTCTTGACGTACAATGTATTATTGTTGTTATTTTAGTTTTTTATCGATGGAATTTTAAGTGTATAATAACTTTTTACTATTCTGATTGATGATCTAGAGTGTAATGAGTTTATGAGGCTGCTCGTGTAATTCTTAATCTGCGCGCGTGTTTGATTCAGTGTTACTTAACTAGGCAATCTATACTAGTCTATACTAGCTAGTATTTAAAAATCTAAACCAAGATACACACGTCTCTATCTTATATTCTCTTTTCTAATTCAATGTGCCAAGTGATCAATATTCCCATTCAATGTGCCACATGCTCACTACTCCAATCTAATGTGCCATGTGTGCACTACTATCTTTTTAATTCAAAGGAAAAATAATTAATTAACTAAAAATTAAAAAAACTATAATTAAAATCTATAACTCTACGTATGTAATAATTGTATTTTATTAAAAATTTACATGTATATTACCTTTTAACCATAAATCCACCATAATCCCATGGCCTATTCATTTTCATTAGCAAAACTCATAAATCCCACACACTCTCCATCTGCCCATAATAATAATAATTTGGAAATAATTTTTTGGTATTTCACGGTTCACTCATCACTCAAATGCAATATTAACCATATATATTTAACATAGTACCTCCACCGCTGTCACATTCACATGCAAATTTGGTGAGTGACTATTGTCTTTTGCTTTTTTTTATCATACTATATTTGATGCGGGAGCAATAGACCAAAAATTCATGGAATTTTAAGAAAGCCTACACTATCTTTTAGTTATAATTAATTATTAGGATTTTTGCCTATGAGTTTTTACCTTTCATTTGAAAGGATTTTTCTATTTTTAGGCTTTAAGAGTTTTAGCCATTAGGATATTTATTTATTTAATTTTTTTATGTTAGGATAGATTTAGTAGTTGGTTAAAATATGATTAGTAGATATATTAGGATTATGATTCTTAATATTTTATCTTATTTTAGGATATAATTATTAGTTTTCTATCTTATGTTTGTACGATTTGTCACCCTATAAATATGGGTGTATATCAATAATAATTTATGAATGAGAGAGTTTGTTTTGGAAATTAATGCTTTTTGAGCGTTGCTCGTTTGATTGTTAATCAAAAACATCACTTGTTGCACCTCGTGATCATCTTCTAGTTGCGACTAGGAAGAGACCCTCTATTCTTGTGAGAATTAGACTACTATCCATTTAATTTTCGTGTAATTTCTTTAGTTCTTATTAAAATCCGAAGATCCAATGTTATTATACCTTGCGAGTCTTGTGAGAGTCTTGAGAGATCCACATCAATATTTTAGATTTTAGATTTTAAATTAATTTTCAGTAAAATTGGAATAATATATAAACATGGATGAGTTATTGTTACTTGAAACCCCCAATTAACAAAATTGGGAAATTGTTGTATGCTTTTGTAGAGAGGTTGATACAAATTGAAGGTGGTTCTTAGCAGAAAGTTTTTTGGCTAATTAATCTGTTATTTGGTTTAAACTTCAATTAATCTGATATTTGCTTCAATTAAAGGTTTGAAAATCTTTTAACATAAAAAATAATTTAGGTTCGAAATTCTTGGTTTTGATTTAGTTGAATGATTTTTTTTCTCCTCTTTTTAATTACTAAACTATAAGCTTATGTGGACTAGACTTTCAGTTTTTGGATTTGTGAAATTTGAAGGGGTTGGTGCTGCACGAAGTGCAATTGAGGTATGCCTTTTCACCATGTTGTACTTGCTGTTATGCCTTTTCTTAATGTGTTCCATCACTCCTAGCATGGCTTGAAGTTGTCTAAAATAAGTCTTCATTTTTTAATTTTACTTTTAGATTAATTTTTAGTCCGCAGACTAGCAGAACGTCACCCTTTTCTTTTCTGCATTGGAAACTTTGATAGCAAAATATCTGTAGCTTTCTTGTAAAACATATGAAATAAATATTCGAAAATTGCTTTTAAATATCAGATTAATTGAAGCAAATATCAGATTAAAGGTTAAATATATTCAGTTTTGTTGATGCATTAGCTAATCTGAATCTGGATTGTAAAAGGATACATACAAGAGCTAACAACAATGAAAGTTTATCATGTGGAACGAAAGGTAAATCACATTGAAGCCGATGGAAGCCACAACAACAAAAGACTAACAGAAGAAGTGAAGCCGGACATCACCACAAAGGCAACTACAAGCAAAAAATAGAGTCCAAAAAGAACAAACACAAAAAAACATGACGTGATTTGTGAATGCTACTATACGAAGAATGAAATCTCATTCCCCAACTATCCTATAGTAACTTAAGACATATATTCTATATAGAGTAATATTTTGCCAATTTATATTCCTAATTATCAATTGCTGAACTATTACTCCGTATTGACTTATAAACTAATTTTGGCTTAATACATAACTAATTTTGACTTATAAACACGTCTCAAAGTGACAAGTCCTATTACTTAATCTAACAAAAATCCTTAGGGAGAACAAGAAAACAACAGGTAGGTACATATGCAAAGAAAACAATATCAGCAGGAAAAATATCCTTAAAACAAGTCCGTACATTGTACGGGCCAAAAGACTAGTTGTCGTTAGAATGCTTAACCCCAACTGGGTAATTCTTAACCTGCGCACGTGTATAATTCTTTGCGTCTTTACCTCTCCAAGCAACAAGAACATCTTTAAAGTTTATCGTCGTAGGATCAAAATCAGCCAACTCAGAGCAGCCACATTCTCTCCACAAATCGCTGACAGAGTGACAGCAGGACAAGCAAACATAGCATGATGGAAGGTCTCAGGCGCATTAGGACACCAAGGACAAGTGTTCGTGTCCATCATGTGCCTGTTGAACAGCAGGGTTCTGGTAGCCAGAGAGTTGGTGCAAGCGCACCAAAGGAAATGCTTGACCTTCGGGATAGTCCCAATGTTCCAGACATCCACCCATGCTTGGTGGTAGGCGTCTAAATCGCACGTCTTCCCGAGCATATAAGCAGTTTTTACCGAATAATGACCATCCAATGAAAAAGCCCAAGTGAGGAGAGCATTTGCACTTCGAGTACACATCGGAATAGCAAGAATGCATCTCACATCCAAGTAAAGTTTATACAAAGACCTAGACTCAAACTAAATTTATAAACAAGGGATGGCAGGTCTAACAGACCTAGGTTGAGGCTGCCAAGAGCTTGAACAATCATGCCCCACCTTCTTACATTTCCTAGATCCAGGTAAAGGGAAAAAATGATATGCTGACTTGATCTTTCTTTGTCTGGAAGGATTCTACATATAACCTAATGATTTACAAATGATGTAAATCACAACACGGACTATAAACGGCAAAAGCACGAGGAATAGCTTCACCCAGAACTGCCAAAGAAATAATAAATAATGATTAGATATAATATATTGTTTTACCCAATTATTTAAAATAAAAAAATAAAACTTACCCCCAAATGATGTAGAACACAAACACCAACAAACAAACAAACCATCTTAGCCCTAAAACACAAACAAAAATAGTATATGTTGTTATCCGAGTTCACATACAACAAAGAACTTTGTTCCTGCAAGCAACATCAAAACAATACATCTTGGACATAAAAGGTAATAAAGCAAGCCCTCGTCAATGGTAACAAAAAACATATTCACCATGTTTATATAAGGCACATACAATATTTAACTACAATGAATAAGTTCCTCTAGGATTTTTCGCTCTTGGGAGGTTTTCGCTCTAAGTTTCCTAGTTTCCATCCTTTTCGAAGGTCTTTCTCGAATTTCGAGTTCTCTTTCAATGGATGATTCACAAAACAAAGAAATAGTGGCAGGTACACAGCAGGATAAGGAGGAGCAGGAAGTTGAATGGATTGATGAAGGGGAGGGTCATGAGGCTGCAAAACTTGAATTGGGGATTGTTCGTAGAGTCTGGAGTGACCGCAATGTTAATGCAAACACGTTAATCTCTCTGATGCAGAAAATTTGGAACCCAAAACATGGCATGGAAGCGAAATGTGTGGGCAAGAATATGTTCTTCCAATTTCATCACTGGAAGGACAAAGCTTTTGTGATGGACTCTCAACCATGGCACTTTGATCCTCACACGATAGCCCTTAGCAATGTGGAAGGTAACACTTGTATCTCTGATATGCAACTATTTTGGGTTCGTATTTATGATTCACCAATTCGGGGACGAACAAATGAAACTACTGCTAGAATGATTGGAGACAAAGTGGGAATAATCATGGGGATTGATAAATCTGACATTATTGGGGTTAATCAATGAGAATTAGAGTGATGATTGATGCAAGGAAGCCCTTGGTCAAGAAGGTGAGACTGAAAATGCGAGGAGGTTTTACAGAGCAAATTGATATCAAGTATGAGAAGCTCCCTGTTTTCGGTTATTTTGTGGCATGTTGGGACATGGGGAGGGGATTATGGTTTAGATAGGGTGAATGTCACACCAAAGAGGCTGTTCAGGGAGGGACTCTGTGCTTCGCCATGGAAAGCAAACAAAGGTGGGGTATTGGAGAATTCAGAGAATAAAGATGGATGTGCTTGTAGTCTTTTTGTGACAAAATCTGCTCCAAAAAATGATAAAATGGGAGAGGTGGTCTTGAATGTCTTGAAGAAGATAAAAGTCATTAATTTAACCCCAGACAAAAAATCAGATTTGCTGGAAGATCAGTCCACTAATAATACTTTGTTGACAAGTGTAGAGGAGGAGAATAGAGAAGTGGTAGCTCAAGAGGAGAATGGGGTTGTTCCTGAGAAAGCTGGTGCTGCAACCAAAAGAAGGGGAAGAACCTGGGAATGCTGTTAATAGAGGGACGAGTGGAGGAACTTGAAAAAGAAAGGCTAGGAGGGAGGGAGTGAGTGAGGAAAGAGGGGAGAGGACCAGGGAGGGAAAAAGGGAAGGCAGGAGGACGAAGAACTAGAGGAGGGAAACTCGAAAAAGATGGTTGTTGAAAAATCTTACGAAAAATGTTTGGCGGAGGTTGGGGTACCCCAAACCCGCCTAAATATTATGAGTCTTTTGTGCTTGAATTTTCGTGGGATGGGCAACTCACGGTCAGTTCGCAAACTCCGAAAATGGAGTAATAAAATTGCCCCTGACTTGATTTTCTTGTCAGAAACAAAAAATAGTAAAGCTTCTTTAGAAGGTTTGAAGGGCATAATTGGTTTCTCGAGTGCATTTGGAGTGGACAATAGGGGTTTTTCAGGGGGACTTGGACTCCGTTTGGTAGTGCGTAAAACATTTTCACTGAAAAGTGTTTTCCCATTTCACATTGTTTGGTTTGGTGTAAAACATTAAAATGTAAAATTTGGGGTGGACAATCATTTTCCACCTTATTGAAAACATTTTTCCCCCAATTTAGAAGGAAAACATTTTCCATCACAAGTGGAGGAAAAACATTTTCCCCTCACAATTGAAGTCATTTATTTTCAGTTCAACTAAACAATGAAAAATCTTAAAATAGAAAATCATTTTACATGCAACCAAACAACGAAAAACCTTCATAAAAATGAATTTTCCAAGGTAAAAGGTTTTCCAAGAAAAATTATTTTCATCTGAAAACAATTTACACCCTATCAAATGAGGCCTTGGTGTTTTGTGGAATGAAGAGAAGGTGGTTTTTTTCTTTGGTTTCCTACTCTCGTAATCATATATGCGGAGATGTGGTAAAGGAGGGTCGAAGTATGTGGCGTTTTGTAGGGATATATGGATGGCCTGAATTAGAGATTAAGCACCACACTTGTGCGACAGTACCAGTTTGTTGATTGTTCTAGGAGGTGATATTCACGAAATTTTATCCTACGATGAGAAGGAGGGGGTGTAGGAAGGAGTAGGAGGAGATGCAACCTTTTCGAGATGAGTTGGATGACTGCAACTTGAGGGCCCTTGGATACAGTAGGAAATGGTGGACTTGGGAGAAAGGAAGAACCAGTGCTACTCGGATTCGAGAGAGATTAGATCGCTTTATTGCCTCTTTGGATGGTAAAATATGTTCCCTGATGCTACAGTTGAACACATGGTCAAGTATAAATCGGACCACTCAAACCACTTCTCGATTGTACTCCGTTTAAACAATATTCAAAAAAAGAAAAAGAAGGGGAAGAAGAGCTTTACGTTCGAAACGGACTGGCTTCTAGATGACTCATGTGAAGAGGTTGTTAAGCAAGCATGGGAGAGTAGCTGCGACATTGATATTGCTGGGCGTATTAATACTGTTTCTCAAGGTCCCGTGAAGTTCAAAAAAGTTTGAGACTGTGGGAAAACAAATTGAAGACACTGAATAGGCCTTGAAACTCGCGCAAAATCAGCGTCTTTCACCAACAATTGTTGAGAAATGTAACAGGTTAGAAAGCAAGCAAGCTCAATGACTTGATCGATAAGTATGAAGCTTATTGGTACATCCATTCTCGAGTGGCTGAGGTTAGAGGTGGAGGTCGAAATACCAATTATTTTCACCATAAAGTCTCGCATAGGCACAGCAGGAACACCATAAAGGGCTTGTTTAATTGTAGTGATGAATGACGGAAAGATGAGAGGGCAATTGAGCAATCAATGGTTGCTTACTACTCTACGCTTTTTGCGTGACATGTAGAGAAGTTGATAATAGATAGTGACAATGCCACATTGATGAGACCGTTCTCAAAGGAGAAGATTTTTTTAGCCCTGCAATAGATGCATCCATGTAAAGCACACGGCCAGGCGGTATGCATGCCATCTTTTATCGGGGATGAGGTCTATAATTTTGTAAGCGATATATTAAGGGGAATTTCTTTTCCGGAGCACATTAATAGGACTAACATTGTTTTGATCCCAAAAGTAAAAGAACCAAAAACGATGTCTGAGTTTCATCCCTATTAGCCTCTGCAATGTTCTAAATAAAATAGCTTCTAAGGCTTTTGTGTTACGCCTAAAATCGATTCTTCAGAGGATAGTTCCAAAGAATCAGAGTGCGTTCGTACCAGGAACAAATCACTGATAATTCTCTCATCGCTTTGGAAGTTATTCATTCGATGAAGAAGTCAGCACGAAAGGAAGGTACGGTAGCCATGAAACTTAATATGATGAAGGCCTATGATAGAGTTGAATGGGGCTTTTTAAACAAATTGTTGCTTACTGTGGGGTTCGATGGGAGGTGGGTAAATTTGGTGATAAGATGGGTATCCTCAGTGAGTTACTCTTTTGTGGTGAATGGAAAAACCTGTGGTGAAGTGTTTCACTTTCCCCTTATTTGTTTATTTTGGTTGCCGATGCTTATTCTAAGATGTTGCTTGATAGTGTCACAAGGAAGAGCATTCATGGTTCTAGGGTGAGTAGAAAAGGCCCGGAAATTTCAAATCTCTTATTTGCAGACGATGGTAGAGCGACTAGATGCCATATGATAGTTGATATTCTCAACGGGTATGAAGCGGCATCCGGACAAAAAAATTAATTATGACAAGTCAAAAGTCTCTTTTAGTAAAGGCGTTGATGCAAATCGACAGGAAGAGTTGTCGAGGCTATTAAAAATGAAAAGAGTTGATGTTCATGAAAAATACTTGGGAATCCCAATGGTGGTCGGAAGATCAAAAAAAGCTATTTTCAGAGTTGTTCTTGACAGAGTTTGGAAAAAGTTACAAGGGTTGAAAGAAAAGTTGTTGTCGTGAGTCGGAAAAAAGGTACTCCTCAAATCAATCATACAAGCGAAACCTACTTATTTGATGGGGGTATACAAATTCCGGGTTCATGTAATTCATAATTTAGGATTGGCCATGAGTCGATTCTTTTGGAGACAGAGTGATGACCGTCGAAGAATCCATTGGAAAAGCTAGAGCGATATGTGCAACCCGAAATGTTTAAGTGGGATGGGCTTTAGAGACCTTAGAGTTTTCAATGATGCTCTTTTAGGGCAGCAAGCTTGCAGATTGTTGAATGAAGAAAACACTTTGCCGAGAAAGGTCATGAAAGCTAGATATTATCCTAATGGCCCTTTTCTTGATGCTTCTCTTGACTTGGGGGGAGTTATTCCTGGAGTAATGTATTAGTTCAAAGGCGCTTCTCAAAGAGGGTGTTTTGTGGAGAATTGGTAGAGGTACGCAAGTGAAGATATGGGATGAGCCCTGGATTGAAGGGGAAGCAGGGCTTGTTATTACTAGTCCCATGTGTGCTGAGGTACTCTTATGCGAGTGATTTGATTGATGATGAGTGTAGAGAGTAGAGGGAGGAATTAATTGCCCAAAGTTTCGATGCTCACGATCAGAGGTGCATTCTTGCCATTCCCCTAAGCTTGAGGGCTCTTAAAGACTCTTTTGAGCGTTCTCAAAGGATGGGGTGTACTCCACCAAAACAGCGTACTTACTTGGTAAGGGTTGTAATCTAGACACTTCTCACAAGGCATGGGTAGTGATATGGGGCATGGAAGTATCCCCGAAAGTATGCCATTTCCTATGGCGTTTGTGTACTGATACGCTGCCAGTCAGAGCTCTTCTTCACAGGAGACATATTGCTGATAGCCCAGTTTGTCAATGGTGTACTGACGAAGATACCTCGAGTCATGCGATCTTTTCTTGCAGCAAAGTAGAGGAGTTATGGGCTAGTATGGGTTGTAACTCTGTAATTGAGAATGTGGGCTCAATTTCCATGTGTGACTTGATCGAAAGAAGGGGATCAAAGAGGAAGCTAGCACAAAGAGCTGTGATTCTTGCTTGGTGTATTTGGGGTGAGCGAAATCGAAGGTGTTTGAAAATTCGAACACCTCAGACGGTATCCTAGCACAAGTTCACAGGCTTGTGGAAGAGCATGATAGATACTCCAAGCAGATTTATGGGCACACCCACAAACAGCAGCAACCTAGCCCCAAGCGTTGCAGATAGCAGAAATTAAACAGGCCGGATTGGGCCAAAATCAAAGGTAAACTGAAAGGGGCCGGTTGGGCCATGGGTCATTGAGCCCAGACTAGCCAACCAATTTAAACTTTATAAACAAAGTCATAAGTCTATAACATACCATTAAGCAAAAGAAAATCTAAACCCATTAGGCCATTGTTAAAGGCCTTATAGAGCCAAGAAACTATCCAATATAGCTCAAAACCAGACAACAAAACGATTTATTCCAAAAGTAAAATCCATCCAGATCTACACAAATTTCTTTTGTCATGGCACAGTTTCAACAAGCCAGTAGTATTATACCAATATATTTTTTACTACACAACAAATATCATGAGATAATAATTGTTATTTTGATGAAATAAAAAACTTACCAAGAGTCATTGCTTTCAGGAGGGGGTTGAGGATTATTTGCACCTGAAATAAAGGAAACAAGTCTTTGTGTAACGAAGATGTTAATGATGATGGTGAGCTCATTGTGTTGGTGTGAATCATGTGATCTTGTAATTGAACAGGCTCCCCCCTCCTCTTTCTCTATCTTCCTTTTAGTGCCCATGTCCTTTATCATCTCCTAAGCTAGCTCAATTCTAAAGTTCCTCTTTTCTTAGTGAAAAGCTTCACGGGTATTCCACATATATGGAATATAGGAAAGGAAGTACCCAAATTTGCTCATTTGAACTAGTTTGGTGCATGTTGGACTTTAAAACCTAGAAATATGGTCAATACAAATCTTTGGATTAAAAATGATCACATGAGAGTGGAACATAAAAATTGGCTTAAAAATATACCTCTCCTATCTCAAAAGAAGTCGGAGCCATATGATATGAAGCATGACTCGAACCTTCTGGAGTCTGGTTATTTTCCATTTTCTTCCAAACCCTGGAGATTAATCAAGAGGAAGATAGGGAATGTCACATATAATTCATTATGTTATGCACATATAATTTTTATTTTTTTGTCTTAGCATTTCCTAAACTTTAGTTTTGAAGTCAAAAATCTTATAATGTAATAGTAATATTCTAATTTCCAAAGGCTTTTTATAAGTCCTTAATAGTATCGGGAATCAGGGATCAATGTTTAAAATTCCTAATTTTAGTTCTGAAGTCAAACAGGGTTGATTAGACAAGTACGGTGCCTAGGGAAAACCTGAACCTTAATAAAGGGAGGTGTAGGATTTGCACACTGAATACAAACTTTTTAAGGAAGACTACATTATTAATATCCATAACATAAACAGCAGCTTTAAACTTTTGTATCCCTGAGTACAGTTTCCAAGCTTTCGTTCGTCTTCTGGTAAACAAATCATAAGAATAAACGTGCAAGTAACATCAATGACATTGCAGCTATATATTCAACCAATTCAACTATATGCAAAAGTAGAAGAGTGGGAATCTCAAAAACAGATAGGCGGGATTGTTTGTTCTTATGAGTAATAAACTAATGGTTAAGAAAATTGGAAAAGAGAAAAATTATAGTCACTGAACCACTTTTTTCTCTCTCGCCCTCTACTGTATGCTTGTCATAACAATGAGTCAAATTGTAATGGATCTATTATTTTCTTGTTTACTACGAGTTAAATCAAAAGGATAAGGGGAAAAAAAACCCAACTACCCTGATAATTCCAAAATTGAAAAAACTAGTTGGGTCTTTTGATCCGACTTTATTTTTCTTGTTGAAACTAAAAGTAGTTCGGTTTTAGTCTTTAGTTGATTAAGAAGGTTACCGAATGGGGTGGATCTCAATCGAACGAAGCAAGTAACCTCATACAATCTCTTAGGGGGCTAGTTGTATGGGGTAGTTCCTGCTGAACTATCTCTCACTCTTAGCCCCTCTCAACTACCATTGTGAAACCGCTGAGTCTAAAGGTCACCTAGGGTTATCATACTCTATAAATACCCACATATAGTCTTAACCTTTGGACTAACCCCTTTTTTAACTTACCAACTGTCATTTGGGTGATTTTAATCAAGTGGATAATTGTTTAGATAAGACAGTGTATAACTCCTCGGGTATTAGGGGAGTTAACCTTTTCATTGATTGGAAGATCCAAAATGATTTACATGATCTAATTTTTGGAGGGCCTAGGAATACTTGGACTAAAAAGGATGGGGAAGACACGGTTTTAGAGAGGCTAGATAAAGGGTATGCCAACTCTAAATGGCTTACCCTCTTTCCCGACTACATAATCAAACACCGACCTATTCAGCTTCTGATAACGCTCCCATTATTTTCAATAATTTACCTAAAAGCCCAAAAAGGAAAAGTACTTATAAATTGGAAAGACGGAGCCTGATTACTCGGACTACATAGATGTCGCTTATAATATATGGAAAGAGGGTCAGCAATGTACAAACTAGCAAGGAAAATTCAGCTAAAAAGGAGGGGTATAAAAGAATAGAGCTTGGATAAAAGGGAGGGGGTAATGGGGAATGGGATAAATTTGAGAATGACATTCTGGAAGCACAGCTTTTATTTTAGAATCGGATGGTAAAGATGAGGATTTCATTCGAGTCAGCAAAACATTTGAAGAACATTCCAAGAATGTTTCCCCTTATTGGAGGCAAAGGGCAAAGCTAAATTGGAGCTATTCATGGGACACATGTTCAAAATATTTTTTTTAATTTTGTTAGGGGTCATAAATGCAGGAATAAATTAAAAGCTCTTAAAGATGAATTGGGGGAGTGGGCGACTAATGAAGAGGAAATTCAGGGTATCATTTTGAGGTATTTTCATGCCATCTATGGGAGTGATGGGTCGAACAACTCTTGAAGGGGGGAGGAAATTCAAAGAGGTTTTAACACATCACTCACGAACGAAACGATTGGAGAGATTTACTTTCTAAGCCATATACGAGACGGGAAATCAAGAATGCTCTGTTTTCTGTGGAACCTTGGAAGGCTCCTGATGGAGTTTCTACGGGTTTCCTTCAAAGAAACTGGAGTTGGTCCAGGACGATGTAGTGGAAGCAGTGCAAGCGGCCTTGAATTCAGGTGACTTACTTTGTGAGCTGAATTTCACAAATATAGCTCTAATCCCTAAATGCTAAAATCCTGAGAGCATTGATAAATTAAGACTGATAAGTCTCTACAATGTCATATACAAAATTATTGGTGATTTGGTGAGTCAATTCCAAAATGCATTTATCCCACGTCGGGCTATCTCGGACAATATCTTGCTAGCGCATCAATTACTGGAGAATATTAGGAAGAACTAAGAAGGGGGTGAGGAGCAAGGTGTCTATTAAATTCGGCATGAGTAAGGTATACGATCGAATTAAATAGAATTTTCTTGAAAGGATGCTGCACAGAGTAGGACTTCCAGAACTAATGATCAAGACAATCATAAATGTGTGTGGTGTCATTCTCAGTTGTTATCAATGGTACTCACCAAAAAGCCTTCAGACCTAAGTGCGGTCTACATCAAGGAGACCCTCTATCTCCCTACTTATTCATTTTGTGTATGGAGGGTTTGTCCGGGTTAATTCAGGAAGAAGAAAAAGGGGACATTCAAAATTTCTCCCTCCTATTTTACCACTTTATCTCTTCTCATAATTTTACCACTTTCTCTCTCCTAAACTACCAAAATCTTCTAAATATTTCTTGAAAAATAAATCAAAACGTTGTTAGATCTCTACTAGTAAAAGAAAAAACAAGAAATTGAAGAAAATTTCTACAAAAGAACGACCATCAATCAAATTGTAAGTTGATGATTTTGTTCAATTTTCGAAAAAAGATCAAACCCTAACTTTTTATTTGCCTTTTTCTTCAATAATATGAAATTTCAATAGTAGTAGTTCATAATTTCTTATAATTTTACATGGTAATAATGATTTCTTAAGATTATAGTAGAATGATGTTTTATATACTCTATTTTAAGTTGATTTAAATTGTGGTGTGTGTTATTAACTTATACAATTACTGGACAAAAAATTAAAAGTAGAGTTCAATTACCCTAATTTATATAATGAATAATTTGATTTATTTCGTAGAATTATAGAAATGTAAATTTAGTTCATAATGGGTTTTTTTTTATTTATTTATTTATGAATGTTCATTTTTATTTTCGTAAATGTTCATTTATATACTAGTATATGGTCATTTACTCATTAATAAATAATCATTAGAATTCTTCACATATCTAATAAGAATTTCAATTAGAGTTTGTGCTTTCTCATAGTTTTTAATGGAAGTGATTCTTATTATAATTATGTTATAAGAATTTTTCATAATTATATTATAATTTAATTAAAATTGTTATTCGGTGAATTTTGACTAGTACATTTATTCTATCGTAAATGTTCATTTAGATGGACTTTATGTTCATTTGTAGAAGGATTAATATTCAAATTATAATTGCAAATATATATATATATATATATATATATATATATATAAATTTATAATAACTAAAATTAAAGACAAATTATCAATTTGATTTATGAAATTGAAGCATCAATTATTATTTAATATTACTTATTTTATCACTAAAAAGTGTTATTTGACGAATTTTGGCTAGTATCTATCATAAATGTTCCTTTTAGATGGAAAAAAAATCATTTTAAATGGAATTCATATTTATTTAGGATTATTTTCATATTAATATATGTTCATTTAAATTGATACATGTTCATTCTCTTTGCATTACATGTTCGTTCTCATATGAAAAGATATTCATTTGCATTATACAATATTTAATTTTATATCTAAGCATATTCATTAGTTTTATACTTTTTCATTCTCATATTAAAAGATATTTGTTTCAATTTTTAATACTTGTTTGTTATTATATATTAAAAAATGCTTAATTAAAATTTTTTTTATTTGTTCATTCTCGTATTGAAGATGTTACCCTTTTATGTAACTCGTTGTCTATGAGTACGTATTGGGAAGCCAAGAGTCTTAATGCTCGTTTTGCTCTTTAGTCAGCATGAGAAGGATATTCTCCTTTGGTTACGTAGTTGAGTATGTCCGTATACCACGGTTCTTCTTCTTCTTTGTCTTGGACTACTTCATCATCTTCTATGGCTTGAATGTAAGCCGGTTTATGCCTTTTCTCTATGGTTAGAGGCATTTGTTCAATTTCCGTAGGAATCCTAACCATTGAGGCTAGTCTTGCCAAGGCATTAGCAAATTGATTTTCCTCTCTAAGTAGATAGGTGTATTCTACCTTTTCCAACTGGTTGGTGAGAGTTTCCAGATAAGTTTGGTAAGGGGCTAGACTCTCACTCCTTACTTTCCATCTTTTGGAAATTTGGTTGATGATCAACAAAGAGTCTCTGAATATTCGCATTTTCTTCACTCCCAATGCCAAAGCTGTTTCAAGGCCTACCATGCATGCTTCGTATTCGGCAGCATTATTGGTAACGTCGAAATCTAGCTTTATAGAGATTGGAACATGCTCTTCTTTAGGTTATACTAATAGTATTCCAACGCCACATCCCTTTTGGTTTGAGGCTCCATCGAAGTATAAAGTCCAAGTATCATCTTCTGTGACCATCAAGTCTTCATCTGGAAATTCGTTGTCATGTATTGGCGTCGAATCTTCTATTGGGAAATCCGCTAGGAAGTCCGAAACCACAGATCCTTTGATAGCCTTCTGAGGCATGAATCTTACATCGAACTAGGCTAAGTTGAATATCCACCTTGATATGCGCCCATTGAGTGTAAACTTTTCGAAGAGATACTTAAGTGGGTCCATTCGAGAAACTACAAAGACTGTATGCACGAGCATGTAATGTCTTAGCTTGGTTGTGGCCCACACCAATGCGAGGCATAATTTCTCAAGCGGTGTGTAGCGTACTTCATACTCGAGCATTTTCTTACTTAGATAGTAGATTGCATTTTCTTTACCTTCTACTTCTTGTGCAAGCATAGCCCCCATTGTCTCCTTGGTGACTGTAAAGTACAACCTAAGAGGGATCCCTGGAAGCGCTGGTGCTAATACGGGAGGATTTGCGAGATAGGCTTTGATCTTTTCAAAGGCTTTTTGACACTCGTCGTCCCATATTACTGGCACATTCTTTTTGAGCTTCTTAAATATTGGTTCGCATATCGTTGTTAGCTTCGATATGAACCTACTTATATATTGCAACCGGCCAATAAATCCTCGAATTTGTTTCTCGGTTTTGGGTGGTGGCAATGACATGATTGCATTGATTTTGGTTGGGTCTATCTCTATTCCGCTAGAGCTTATGACATATCCCAAGAGCTTGCCTGAGGTGACTCCGAAAGCACACTTAGATGGATTCAACCTCATGTTGTATTTTCTTAGCCTTTCGAAAAATTTTCTTAAGGCTACTTGATGTCCTGGGCGATCTTTTGATTTTACAATCATATCGTCTACATATAATTCGACTTCTTTGTGCATCATGTCATGGAGTAGGGCAGTTGCTGCTCGTTGGTAAGTAGCACCCGCGTTTTTCAACCCGAATGGCATTACCGTGTAACAGTAAGTACCCCACGGTGTTATGAATGTTGTTTTCTCCATGTCTTCTTCTGCCATGAGAATCTAGTTGTACCCTGCGTATCCATCCATAAATGAGAGAAGTGCATGATTTGTTGTATTATCTACTAAAATATCGATGTGTGGTAAAGGGAAGTCGTCCTTTGAACTTGCCTTATTTAGATCTCGATAGTCGACACACATTCTTACCCTTCCATCCTTCTTCGGAACTAGGACCACATTTGCTACCCATTCAGGGTATTTGGATACCCTAATAAAACCTGCAGTTATTTGTTTCTGAACTTCTTCTTTTATTTTAAGAGCTACGTCGGGTTTCATTCGACGCAGCTTTTTTCATTCCTGGAATTAGTGGTATAGTGTGTTGAGCTATTTCTCTATTAATGTCTGGCATATCTTCATATGACCAAGCGAATACATCGATAAATTCTTTGAGTAGATTAATTAAATCGGTTCTTTCTTATTTATTAAGTGTTAGTCCGATTTTAACTTTTCTTTTAATGGTTGAATCATTTGAAATATCAACCGTTTCAGTATCCTCAATTATTGGTATTTTCTTTTCAAGTGTTTCCATTGCTTTAATAATTTCTTTGTCATTTTCATTGTTAGTTAAGTAGTGCTCGTCATCTTGGGTTAATGAAGAACACGAGGAGTAAGAGAAAGAAGACATATTATTGAATTCTGAAACCATTACATCGAAAAGAGAAATGTCCTCAAGGACTTGATTGCTAACTATCCTAGGAATGGAATTAGAAGAATTAGAAACAGGGGGTGCTATGACTAAGGACTCAGAAGACTCTACAGGAAAAAAACTCAGACTCCGACTCTGATTCAGACGATTCTTCAAACATTGGTCCTTGCCCTATCGTTATTGATATTTTTCTTCCACTCGGAGTAGTCACCTTGACTGTTTTGCGCCATCCTTGCATTGAACCTTCTGCTGGAGTGATGAGCTTCGAAGGGTCAAAGTTCTCGCTTTGTAGGATCGTTTGGATAAGCGAGGAATTATCCTCTTCATATTTCGGCTCATCCTTTTCACGCCCAAAGAGGAGTCCCATAACATTAAAGTTAAAGCACGGGGGTGCTTTCTCCTTGTGAATAGGAGTTGGGATCTCATCTAGAAAGTAACAATCCAGAAAGATTTCGAACCCAGGTTGCCTTATGCCATTTACAACAAAAGGTTCGGGAAATTCATAGCATGGATAGTCCTCTCCTTCTCTTATGAACTATCCGTTGAGAGTAAGAGGGTACTGGTCCATCGGGATCACTTTCTTTTGGTTGCGAGCGTTTCTACGTGCCTTAGACTTTTCTTGGGCTCGCTTAAGATCTTCCTGAGTCAGTTCGAAACCAAGTCCGAAAGTATCTGACTTAGGGAGACCCGGTGATTCCATTTGTTTTGCTATCTCCTTTTTCTTTCCTAGAGTCATTCCGGGAAAGTGTCCCTGTCTCTTGAGAATAGCATTTACCGTCATGTTGGAGTGGGGGTCGTAACAAGGAGGGGTCCTTTCATCCTCCTCGATTAAGGAGATCTCCTCACTAAAGCCCCACAAGTCTTCGTCATCTTTATCGTGCTCCACATTAATGATCGGATTTTCAACAACTTTAATCCTCATAGGTAAAGCATCGATTGTAATAGGGATCCCTCCAACTACAGCTTTTACTTGTTGGTGAAGAGATGAAGGGACTGCCTTGAGGTCATGAAGCCAAGGGCGTCCCAACAATAGGTTGAAGGAAGCCTTGATATCTACCACTTGGAAGGTAGTGGCATGTTCTATTGCTCCCGTCGTTATATTCATAGTGATTTTTCCAAGAGCTTGGCGATGAGTATTGTCATAGGCTCTTATTCCTTGTGTTGACGGGGTTAAGTCCTCATCCCTTATGCCTAACATCCTTGCAGTTCTGAGTGGACAGACATTGATTGCCGATCCGTTGTCTACAAGAGTCATTGGGACATTCATCCTCTTGCAGATTACCGTGAGGTTCAGAGCCTTGTAATGCTTATCACCTTCCGGAGGTAAATCCTTGTCGGAAAAGGTGATTAGATTGGTAGGGCTGGGGAGATCACTCGTAAGGAAATTAGCCAACCCCTCAGGAGTGGTATCGAAATCTATCCCTATCTTATCCAAGGCATTCATTACCGCCATTCTATGTTCTCGAGATGTAGCTAAAAGTTTCCATACATTCATTTCGACCTTGGTCTTCTTGAATTGTTTGACAATATCATTGTCCTCTATAACAGGTATGGGAACTTGTTGCACGGCAGGAATAGGTTGTGTAGAGATGGGAGGTTGCATTCTCCCAGATCTTGTGAGGACGTCTATGGGTGAATCTTCTTCATCCCAAAAATCACTTACAGGATATACGACTGAAAGTGGAGGTTCTTCCATATCCTTAAGATAGACGTCTTCGTCATCGCTGTCCCAAACCCCATTAATGCTTATTTCTGGTTCTTGTGGGATTTGAACTAGTTTCTTGTCATCAATCATCTTCTGAATTAAATCTTTGAATTAAAAACAATTTTCAATGGTATGTCCCCCTGATTGATGGTATGGGCAGTAGAACCTATCTGTCCTCTTTAGAGATTCAAATGGTCTCGGTTCGAGAGGTTTGACTTTACCACTCTCGGAGAGCATTTTGAACATTTTAGCATAGGAAGTCCCAATTGGAGTGTAGAGTTTATTACTCTTCTTGGGTGTGTCAATTACCTGGAGAGGAAATGGCTTCTTCTCCCTAAGTGGAAATTTAGCATGCTTGCTTTGAAACTCCTTTCTTTGTTCTTTCACTAATTCAATAGCTTCACGTAACAAGTATATTCCCTCCCACATCGATCGTATGAGAATCCATACTTCTTCCTTGGTTGTAAGTTCTTGTTCAGAAGGGAAATCATCCATGGCATCGAAAAAGGTTTCCTCCTCTTCTTCGATAGCATGAATTTCTGCAATAGGTTTGATGAGAGATAAAGGATCAACATGGTTTTCTTCATCAGAGATAGCCAAGGAATCGGAGAGAGGTGCATTGTTAATACTTGGCTTCTTGCTTGCAGGGGGCAATTGTAGCTTATTGTTGTCTATCAAATCTTGGATAGCTTCCTTAAGCTTCCAACAATTCTCAGTGAGATGGCCCCTACCTTGGTGATACTTGCAATGTGCGTTGGGGTTCCAATTGACTGTCCTCTTTTCAACAGGTGGATCCCCGAATAGTCCAATAGGAGTTATAAGACCTTTTGCATTCAGTCGATCAAATGCGGTGTCATAACTCATACCAATAGGAATAAAGTTCCTCCTAAATGGTTTCTTTTGTCCTTGGATGTTCATAGCAAGGACTTCACTCAAATTAAAAGTGCTAACATTATTTGAGTGGGTGGTTTTGGAAGAAGAAGGGTTGTCGTTCTTCTTACCTTTCCAGCTACTGTTGGAGTTGTTGTTAGCAGCTTTTTGTTTAGCTAGGTCATCTTCGATATTAATTCCAATGTCATAGACAGCCTTGAAAGTATGAAGATTGTTTTCGTACCTAAGGTGCTTAGAGTACTTTTCTTGGAGGTTCTTAATGAACATCCTTACATATTCTTTCTCACTCAGTACTTCAATCATCCTAGCAGAGGTTTCTCTCCATTTATTGAAGAAAGAAGTGAAACCTTCATTCTCTTTTCGTTTAAGTATTTCAAGTTCCCTATGATCAGTTTCAACTTGAATATTGCATTTATACCTATCAATTAAAGTGTTTACAATTGATTCCCAAGTAGAGGTTTTCTCTTTGTCAAGGGAGAAGAACCATTGTTGGCAAACGGTCTCAAGAGATAAGGAAAATAAAGAATGAAATACTTTTCTATCAATACCCTTAATATTCGTTATAGTTTCAAAGGCTCTTAAATGAAAATAAGGATAATCAGTTGCTTTAAACTTTGGGATGTCGTTGGCATTGAACTTCTGCGGAAGAAGCTCCTTGTCCACAGAAACCCATTGCGAGCTAATGCCCTGGAACCTGTAATCATTAGATATCTTGCTCAAGCTTTCTTGCATGAGCTCCATTTGTTGTTGTCTCACACAATCATTGATTTGGAGGGTCAGAGCCTTCAACACCTCAGTAATGCTAGCCATTTGCTTCTTAAGCTCATTCACTTCTTCTTGACTCGCCACTATTTTCTTAGCTTTTCTTTTTCCGACTGATTGGTTTATCAAAAAGCTGAACTTGAACGAAGAGGTTATCCTTGATTAAACGCCCTTCCTTTCTTAACCACGCGCTGTTAATTAAACCATTTATTTGTTTTAATGATTTGACTCAAATAGACTTTGACTTTACGAGTTTATAAAGGAAAAGGAAAAAAAAAAACAAAAATAGGCGCACATACAAGACTCTCTAGACATGGTCAAAGTGTATATACATGTTAGTGTGTGCTTTATTTGTGGGTGTAAGTGACATGCTTTGACTCTTGTGTAAGACCATGGGACTAAGTGTCTAGACTCAATTAAGGACTAAACAAGGGTACTGTTATTAACAAAATAATCGAACTGATTAGCAAATTGTTTAATTAGACTCTTCGTGATGACTCGAGCAAAATACTGAACTGTCGCCGAAGCAACAGGACTGTCACCGCCCACTGGAGTGCAGCGCCAGACGACAGGGTTGTCGCCCGGCGTTGCACAGCGGCGTGTGGCGCTGCAGCCCAGATTTTTGCGCCATTACCGGAGTAGTAATCTGGGACTGCTTTTAGTATTTTTACTCTACGGGACAGGCCTAAAGTCGTACTAAGTCAATTCTGATTAATTTATTCGACCTTGATTACCAAAATTAATTAATTAATTAATTAGGCAAAATCTTTTTAGTCATTAATTAATTTATTTAGACTTAATCACAAGTCAAACAAACGGGTAGGAAGAATATATAAAGGATGCACAACAAATAATGCACAAGTAGTCAAGTAGTCACGACATGATGCAATGAGTTTGCAACCTAACTATGGCTCTAGTTCTCTAAAGTTCGGAATATGGGTTAGTCAAAGAGGGTCCATGGTTATGAGTCCGGATGCACCGCGCGGAAGCCTTACCTTTGGAAGGGTTGGTGCGAGTGGATGGGACCCCGCGAGTTAAACTCGCTTCCATGGTTTGGTGGATTCAACATTCTCGGATGTACCCTTTGTTGCTCAGAGCGTTCAATCGGGTAGATGGAGCATGAATCCCCAGAGGGTTATGTCCATATGTAGAACACATATGGGTTTCAGAAAAGTGAGAAAAACTCAATTAGGAAGTAGAATCGAGACAACAGTACTAGAACTGGTCGAAATTAGAACTCATATTTCTGGCTCGGTATTGGAAGAACGCAGCGCCAGCCAACAGAGACTGTCGCCGCAATATAGCCCTGTCTCCTGGCGACAGAGCCATATCTTCGGCGACAGGCTCTGTTTTCTAGACGCCAGTTCCTACATGCCTCAGCAGCTTTCTGTGTTCGTAAAATTTTCCAGTTTTTCGCAGCATTATTTCGATTCTAGTTGTGAAAGATATTCCTCAAATTTCCTACGTGTAAAAAATCATATGTTTTAACTCATTACGGATGGTCTTTTCAATGAGATCTTTTTTATGCACATGACAATAATGTTAATCAAAATTACGCACATGAAATACTTAGAACTTTTCGAGTCTCATCCACTCATTCTAAATCATTGCCAAAATAAATTTTAGGAATTAAAATAGAAATCCTCCCCAGTGGAGTCGCCAAAAACTGTAGGGAATATTTCAAGCATTACCCCAAACTTGAACCCTACTGTGATCATTCACTTAAGTATGGTGGCGTCCAAAGGGAAGGAAGCAAGAGCAAAAGAGTCGCCAACAAGTTTTAGGAACTTGTAAACCGTTCGCAGGGTGAAGGTTACACCCCTTAACGATCCATGAGATCGTCAACTCCAACAGGTCTGGAACCAAGACTGGAAGTTCGGGGATGAAGGTACAAATCCAACCTGAAAGAGATTGAACCTGCCCTAATAATAGGCCTCTACTTTATTCTTCTTGTATTCATGTGCGCTTTCTGACTAACATGCAATCAATAGGTTAACCCTAAACCTGTTTATCTATGTTGGTTGAATTTAATGCACAAATAAAACTATTATTGGCGATCACTTGAATAATAATCATATTAGCCTAAACAAGATTATTAATTATCTTATTAAGCACAAATTCCCTTTAAACATGCATAAAAGGCGTGATCAAGCAATTACAATAATAAAATATCAAGCAACATAATAATCAATCATAATAATCATAATCAACAATCATAATAATATCAACGCTAAAGCATAATAGCAAGATCCTAGGCATGATACTAACAAGATTAATAACAAACCCTAGCATGTCATTAAACATCAAAGATCAAAGCTTTAGCCCTAACATGATACTAACACGATATTAGGAAAGAAATAGGAAGCACCCTAGAAATCATAATTGATATAAGAAACTTATTCATTACCCTAGACATGATACTAGGAATCAAAATAACAATCTAAGCATGATTTCTATATCATAAGATCAACTAAACAATTAAAGTACTTACTTGGATGTCTCGTATCTCTTTCTAATAACAAAATACACACGTTAGTAACTTCAAGGAAAAGTATAAAATCAAACAATTAAATTAAATAATGGAAATAGAGATTTGGGACCAAACCCTCAGAAATTATAACCTTTCACGTCTAGGGTGAAGGCAACTTTGAACTTGGCTAGGTGTGTCTAGATATTGTGAATGCGGAATTTGGTTTGTAAAAGGCTAGGCTAGAAAGAGAGAGAGAGAATATGAAGAAATTCTTAATGAGAGTTGGTGATTAAAAAACGGAGGTTTAAGGACCCTATTTATAATGAAAACAGTCCGGAATACGATAGAAAAAGAATCAAAAATCGAAAACGAATAAAACACGACGTTGTCGCCGCAATAGCCCCTGTCGCAAGGCGACAGCCTGTGGTGCGGCGCTACAGGCAGTTTTTCCACACGTTTTCCTATTTTTGATAAAATTTAGTGTACGAGGGGTAAAACTATAATTTTATTTAAAACACTTCTTTTGTTCTAAATAAAACTCATTTATCAATACTAATCACATTAGGATTCAAAAGAACCTTCTAAGAATTTCTAGAAGACTATAATCAATCCTAATTGCATTAGGAACTATAAATCATAATGGGCCCTCCCCTAGATCATTGGGCCGCATATAAAAGTCAAACCGGGCCCAATTTAGTATTTTGGCCATAACTTCCTCATTATTCATTGGAATTGGGCTTATAATATATCGTTGGAAAGCTCTTTTCAAGCCCCATCCAACTACACCATTATTGGACCCTTTCCATGGACCAAACTAAACTGGATTGGCTATTTTCATAAAATAGGTTTTCGAAAATAGAGAGAAAGAAAAGAAATAAAAACTAACCGCAACACTAGACCTTCCACACTTTCACTTCATTCGATTATGATTCGACGTGAAAGGTATTCATCACCGGGTTTGGTTTTGGGGAGACACATTTGGGTGTCTACACCATAAAAATCGATGTAATAATTCTAATCAAAGAACATTAAAAAAAAAAATTAAAAAAAAAAAAAAAAAAAAAACCAAAGCTGCATTCCTCCAATCCATATTTGTCAAAAACAACCTCAAATGAACCCATTTTCTCATCAACACTTAAAAGGCCAAAACAATATTCACTAATAAAAAAAATCATGCATCTAAAAATGAAAATCTAAGTCAAAACAAAATCAGATCCAACAAAAACAGACAAAACTAATTGATGCGGATTTTAGTCCGATTTTGTGTAGAATGCAACCACAATTGTGGTTTAATGGCTTTGTGAATTATAGTGATGAATTATATGGTTATTATGGATGAAAGTAAATGGATAGTACTCTAATTCTCACAAGAATAGAGGGTCTCTTCCTAGTCGCAACTAGAAGATGATCACAAGTCGCAACAAGTGATGTTTTTTTTATTAACAATCAAACGAGTAACGCTCAAAAAGGATTAATTCCCAAAATAAACTCTGAATTTTATTGCTAATTATGTGGCCTATTTATAGGCTTTACAAGGAAAAGATAAAATAGATAGAATCCTAATCCTATTAGGTTTAGGAAAACTAATTCTACTCTAACTTGAATTCCTAGTAACCCACATTAAACTAACTACCTTAAAAAACTAATTAAGGAATCCTAAGGTGCTTAAAACAAGAAAAACCCTTTCAAGTGAAAGGTAAAAACATGTAAGTAAAAATCTATCTAAAGAAACATTAAAAACTATCAAGAAAGGAAATCTTGGATGCTCCCGCATCATACTCCCCCTCTTGAAAAAGAACTTGTCCTCAAGTTGCCTCAAAACAAGGAATTAAGTCGTTAGCCGGAAATGATGCGCAAATTCCTTTTGCGAGAAGCACTTGATATGTGTCATAATTCTCATGGTGCACTACCTCAAAAGGACCTTCTTCCACAGCTTCGGTTTTCCCTATCATGTTGTTGTAAGTCTTTTGTGCACTAAGAGATAACCAAACATAGTCACCAACATCAAAAGCAGGCTTCTTTCTAAGGTTTAAGACTTGCTCTCGCTTGATTGCTTTCTTTCCCTTCATGTTCAATTCGTGCAAATTATAAGTAGAGATAAACAAGTTGCTTGGAGTTGCCGAATCTATCCTGGCATGTTCTTTAGCTTTAAAAGCCGAGTTAGTCACACTTTCCTTACTTGCATGCATATACTTGGGAGGCAAAGGTTGAAGCCCTATTCGACTATTGCCAACGACGATTGTATAAATATTTTGTTCGCATAGATGAGTAGCATCTCGATTCCACTGCCACGGTCTACCTAACAACAAAGAACAAGCATCCATGGGTAATACATCACACCAAACCTCATCCTTGAAATCTCCGATCTCAAATTGAACTAGAACACGTTTCTTTACCAGTAGTCCACCATCATTGTTCACCCAATTGATCTTATAAGGTTTAGGATGATCTTGTTGTTCCAACCTTAATGTGTCAACCATCTTCTTAGAAGCAATATTAGTGCATGATCCTCCATCAATTATAAGAGAACAACTCCTTCCTTTCACCATGCAACGTGATTGGAATAAATTTTCCCTTTGTTCTTTATGCTTCTCTTGAGTTGGCACAACATGTAAAACAGACCTAATCACCAATACATTGTCATCAGGTGCAGCTTAATACAATGAACCCTCAAACTCAACTTCATGAGTAGGAAGTTGATTTGTTATTTCCTCCTCTTGCAATCTTGTGTGAAGGGCACGTTTCTCCCTCTCTTCCTCCACCATGACCGACAAAAGAGCTTGTTGTGCTTTAAGACTAACTAGAACTTTGCTAGGGCATTGTGCAGCAATATGACCTCCACCCTTACACTTGAAACAAACCTTATCCTTCGTAACCACTTGATTAGGAATCAAGGGTTTTGATTTTTCACTTTGAAAAGAAGGAAATGTGGATGAATTCTTTTGTATGTCTAACCCTTCATGAGTTCGAATTAAATCTGATTTAGGTACATATGGATGGCGAACTACTTTCCCCTTTTGTTCTTGCATTTGTCTCTCTATGGTACTTGCTAGCATACATACATCATCAAAGGTCTCGAATTGTTGCACCTCAACAGAATATGCAATAGATTTGTTTAAACCTAGTAAAAACTTGGCAATCTTTTGTTCATCCTCTTCTTTACAACCACAAGCTAGATATAACTTCTCAAACTCCGAAACATATTGATTAACAGATAATTGATTTTGTTGTAAAGAATTTAATTTTAAGAATAACTTTTGCTTGTAAGATTTAGGAACAAAACGTTTTCTCATCTTAGATTTTAGTGTTGTCCAAGTTGAAACCTTTTCTTTTCCATCCTTAACCCTTTGAACTTGCATGTTTTCATACCAATCTGAAGCATTTGAAAGCTTTAAAATTGCATGAGTAAATCTTGAGGTTTCGATCATACCTTCATGCTCAAACAAAGGATCCATGCGCTTCTCCCAATCAAGATATACTTTAGGGTCTTTTGTACCATCAAATCCAGGCAGATCTGAAAGTTTGACTTCTTCTCCTTTCTTTGCATTAATCCGAAGCAAGTGAGATACTTCACTGGAATTTTGATCTTTCATGTCCTGTTACCTCAGAAATAGATTTAGTATGAGAATCTGTTGCAGCTTGCCTTTCTTCCGTTTTGTCAATACGTGAATTTAGTTTCTTGAATTCTTCCAATAACGCAGCAAACTCACTTTGGTTCACCATGTTGTTGTGGGTTCGTTTCACAATGAAAACTCACGAAAGTTTACAGCGTGAAAATTTAGGATTTTAGAAGTCCAACTCAAAAAGAATCACGAAAAAACTCCAAGTAGAACGCTCACAATCGTCAGAAAGATTTACTCGTGCAGGTAGAGAAAATTTCAGACCTGCTGAAATTTTTGCGCCAAAGTTCATGGCTCTAGAGAATGCGTTTCTCAAAGAAAAATTCTGAAATATTAGGGGAATAAAATTTAATGTTTTTAGAGTCCAATTCAAAAAGAATCGTTGAAAAAGATCGAGTAGATTGTTCGCAGTCGCCAAAAACTTTTAACCTGGCTCTAATACCAATTGATGCGGATTTTAGTCCGATTTTGTGTAGAATGCAACCACAATTGTGGTTTAATGGCTTTGTGAATTATAGTGATGAAAAATATGGTTATTATGGATGAAATTAAATGGATAGTACTCTAATTCTCACAAACATAGAGGGTCTCTTCTTAGTCGCAACTAGAAGATGATCACAAGTCGCAACAAGTGATTTTTTTATTAACAATCAAACGAGCAACGCTCAAAAAGGATTAATTCCCAAAATAAACTCTGAATTTTATTGCTAATTATGTGGCCTATTTATAGGCTTTACAAGGAAAAGATGAAATAGATAGAATCCTAATCCTATTAGGTTTAGGAAAACTAATTCTACTCTAACTTGAATTCCTAGTAACCCACATTAAACTAACTACCTTAAAAAACTAATTAAGGAATCCTAAGGTGCTTAAAACAAGAAAAACCCTTTCAAGTGAAAGGTAAAAACTTGTAAGAAAAAATCTATCTAAAGAAACAGTAAAAACTATCAAGAAAGGAAATCTTAGATGCTCCCGCATCACTAATGACATTGAAAGATTAAACTAATCTAAAACGAAAAACATAGGTAGAAGAAATGAGGCAGTGCCATTTTCGTGCCATATTCCGGATTCAACTAAACTCCATCTATTTGCTCACATGCTTATTCTGAGTTTCATCACATGAATTAGGTCGAACTGCTGCTGATAAGCTGCAAACCAAAAGCAAAACTCATTAGAAACCCTAAATCAATTAAATTTGAGAAACTAAAAACAAAATTAAACTAATCAATTAGGTAATCTAACTTAATTTTGTTTTAACCTCTAAAAAATATAAGGATAAAGATATTTAAACCCAGGACTATTTAACCATCAGAAATCCTAAATCAATAGGCAGTATTTTCCTCAACCAGCACGCACAATCTAGTCAACTCTTTGGACTACAAATGGGTAAGAGAAAAACATGTAGGAGCCATCAATAAAAATCATAAAATCGAAAAGTGTATATTTTAAAACCATGTATGATGGGCCTCTTAAACATCCTAGACTATGCATGTGAAAGGAAGTGCTCAATGCAAATATCACCTTATCATGCAGAGATTAAGTTGTCACCTCAAGGCTCAATTCAATTCTCCGATTTACAAAGGCACATAACCTAACAAACTAAACAATCTACAACGACTACAGTAGTACATATGTCTAAAACTTCAATCCATGGAAGAGTTTTACACTTTTACTTCACCTTACAGTATTCATTATGATTTATAGTCTCCTCCTTGACTCGACTGAGTTAAGCTTGAACTTGCTCACAAAGCTACATCTTCTTCTCAATCTCTTCTTTTGCCCAGAAATTCTACAAAGCAGAGCAAAATTAAGGTGTATGATCATTCTCATAAGAGTCATAACCAGCTATAAACCTATCAAATTCAGTGGTTAAAACCTAGCAAATAGGGTATATATTTGTATGATATGATTCACGCCTTTTCTTTTCTAGTCGTGGAAAATTATCTCATACCCATTCTTTGCATCAGCATTCACCTTTTGAATTAGCTATAGCAATATCCCTGAGCCGCATCCCATTGCTACATGAAAGCCCTGTAGAAATAATTACACTTACCCATGATTTAATCCCACCGCATGCACCTACACAAACACCAGAATCATAGCTTAGTATCTTCTGCATAAGGCGAAAGGCCCTGAGAGCATACATGATACATTTATAGCAAACCAACAAGTATTTGCCAGTTTAACCTTTAGAATTACAAAGTCCAAAATTCAAATCATATAATTACAAAGAAATTGAAAAGTGATAAAAAAACGATTACTAATTTTAATAATATGTAAGAATATACGATAAAAATAGAAATTTCTGACCTCGACTTTCAAGGGCCAGCATGAGCCGCTGAGTACGATCAATAAGCGCTAACAATAGATCTCCCACCAAAAAAATCTAAACCTGCAAAATTACCAACAATATAACAAAAACCTTTCTTAAATGCAAAAGCAATTAAAGGGTGAAAATAACCTTTAAAAACTTCAAATTGTAAGAATCTGAAGAAATTTCAAGATAATCCCTCTCTAATCACAGTGGAAGGAATCAAACCTAAACCAAAAAATAATAAAAAACAGATATTTGAAAATGATTTCAACAGCGTAAAAAACCAAAAAACCTCACACTGTAAGGATTGTAAAGAAAACTTTAAATAAAAAATACTAATAATGTGAAATCAAAAATAAAAGAAAACTTACCTCTTTCAATTGTTGAAAAAGAGGTTTTTCCTTTCTTTCAAATTCCCTTAAGGATTGCTCGACTGTACATCAAAGGCTTGGCATCGTTGAGTTGGCCCAAAAACCTGGAAATCCATGAGCGACAATTCGACCAAGCTAAGAACGCTGAAAATTGGATCATCAAACAATAAATTAAGTGAAATTGATAATAAGTATTATGGAATAATCGAAATATTTTTTTAAAAAAGAAAGAGGATAGAGCAAATGGTACCTCAACTGCGCAAAGAGACCCTTCTTCAAGAAGAGAGGAATGCAACCTACCGAAAACTGAGCGAACTACCTAAAGATCTGAGCTTGAAGCTCTACACAAACCCAGAAACAATGGAACACTCAAATTATAATCCTTGAACCCGCTTTAAGGAGTATATAAAATTAGAATTTGACATACCCAGAATGCAAGCGAGCAAATTGATCAAGAGGTTCCGACATTAATTTTCGATCAAATTGAACCCTAAAATATTCAACCCACAAATATTAATAAAATTGGTTTCCATTTTTTTCTCAAAATAGCTCGAAGTAAATCTGATAATAACTCACAAAGAGTAAATCCGATTCTAAATGGAAACGTGATGATTGAAAAACACATTACCTTGTAAGCTGCTTTAATAAATGGGAAAGCTCAAAATTTGCTTTAATGGAGGAACGGAAAAAGCTCGGAAGCTGCTTCAATGGAGAAAAAATAAGAAAGTCGCACATTCGATGACTTAATAATAAAAAGAAAATAATTTAACCTCAAAAGCGATTTCTATGGAGGATCAGAGAACATGGAGAAAGGTGGGGAGAGAGAAAGAAAATGAGTAGAGAAAAAGACTGATTCAAAGAAAACAAAAGTAGCCTGCCTTAATTAGTAAAAGGGTAAAGAAGTCAATAAACTTTTTTAGTTTTTTAGGGATAGAATCGTCAGCACACTGTTCATAAGAAAATACCCACTTTTTCACCAATTTGGCTTTTAAGGGTTATAGATAGTAATTAATTAATTAATTAATTAATTAAAAAATACGTTTCAAAAATACGGGGTATTACAGTTATAATGTTACTCTTATCCATGATTTGTGAGTAGTTACTTAGCTAAGGGTTAAGCGAAAACCCAACTAAGCCATGCATGGGTTGATAGTTGTTTGTGCTTTAATTGATTGTTGCATGTGTATTTTGGTGGCCACTTTATGCTCATGTGTTCATTCCTTTACTCACATTGAAAGATGGGGCTTGGTAATGAGTCCCTTCTTGTGCAATTGGATTATGCCTCTTTCATGACTATGGATGCTTTGTTTCAATGGATAGGATGCTTTAGGCCCTGTTATCTTCATATTATTTTCAGTTCAGTTCCTAATAATATCCTCCTCTCATAAAATATTTAGTTCAGTTCAGTTTAGTTCAGCTCAATTCAGTCAATCAGAATAAGCTCTTAGTGTAATAATTTAGGTGAGCCAGAAATCCCAATTATTTGTGCTTCATGTTATCTCAGAGCGATCAAAAGACAAACTCGAGTTAGAAACCCACTTCCTACTATTGAGATTTTATTTCTTATTATGTTAGTTGTTTGATCTAGGAAATGATTAGTGTTGTGGCTTTGAAAGAAGACAACATTGAGTTTAATTTCCATTCTATCACCCAAGTACAATCCATATTTCATCCATTTTATCGATTCATTGGCTTGGTGTGTGTTGAAACCCCATTTATCCCTAGCACTTCTTTCCCTTGTCATTTCTTTAGTCTAAACTAGTTAGCCCATAAACTTCCAATCCTTGATTTGATGATCTAGCTTATTATAATTAAAACTTGATCGGTGATTCCCCTTAGTCCCTATGGAAGAATGACCCTTACTTACCATTATGCTTGGGTTAGTGGTTAGTTAGGTGGTTTGACTCTAGGGTGTTTGCCCAACGACCAAATATCCTTCCTGTCAATTACACCGAAATTATAATCAGTTAAAACAAATGCATAACACCATTAACAATTACAATTTACAAATCCATGAAATCCAAAATATTGAAGGATGCTTACAAGTTGCAATACTTTATCATAGTTTAACATAGGCAAAAGTCCAAAACACCATTAAAAATTACAAATAAGAATCTTCTTTTAAAATTCATGGTTGAACTCGAACCTGTCTCGGAGCATCAATATTAACATTGCAACTTATATCTCGAAGATGTTGTTGTGTACTAGATGTTTGCGGCACTTGCAATGGGATATCTATGATCTATCGGCCGCATGCTTCGGTGTAGTGTGGTGCAGATGTGTGAGACAGTCGTGTCAGATGGTAGTATGGTCTATGGAGAATGAGATAGAGAAATGGGAAGAAGAGAGAGATGAGAGAGACGAGAAGAAGAAAAGGGAAGTAGAAAGATGAAAGATACGAGAAGAAGAGAGAGGATGGAGAGAGATTGAAAAGTGGTGGATGGCTGCTGCCAAAGCTTTGAAAGGCAACAAGAAAACCCTACTTGCGATATATATTTATCCTTGTGATCATGGGGTTTTACCCTCTTGGTTGTGATCATGGGGTTTTACCCTCTTGGTTGTGCTCCTAGCAAAGTCTTTAATGACTTTCTCGCTGGAAGAAACCGCAGAAGGACGAGGGTTTGTATCAATCAGATTAATTTGCTGATTATGCAGCATAATCGTCTCTTGAATGAGCACATTAGCAACCTGAATCTACGCTACTCTGATGCTCAGTTTGTAATCTGTGATGTTTACAAAGGCTTCCTGCAGATCCTGTCCAACCTCACTTCCTTCACTTGGGACTTCTATAATCCTTCTGAGGCTGTCAATACTGTGCTAGCCGAGTCTGCTTGGTCCGGTCAGCCGCTGGTTGACATCTGTCATCCATTGAGCATCCAAGCATTGACAGGCTTACCTTGTTGTAGTTCATTAATGAAGTAGTGTATTAAATATAGTCTGATGTTATTACTGATTTAGCTATTATTACTGTATTAAATTGTGCAATGCATGCGATTGATGCAAATATACACTCGGATTTTTTCTTGACTTTTATGCTACACATGAAATGAAACAATGCTGACTTTATTATCTAACTACATAGTACTACTTTTAAAATTATATATTATCTGAGTTACACATGGAGAAGTTATTTGGGGAGCGAGGTCTCTTCTCCTTGAAGGCTTGAAATGGAGGGTGGGGAATGGGATAAGCATTGGGGTCTGGGATGAGGCGTGGCTGCCAGGTAAAGGCACATCTCTTGTGCCAACTCCAAACCTGAATGCTGACCCTGATATGAAAGTGGCAGACCTGCTGGATTTCGATAATAAATGCTGGATTGTTGAGCTTATCAAGAGCACTTTTGTTGATAGGAGAGTGATCTGATTCTGGGTATACCAATATCATCATATTGGCCTGCTGATCAGAGATTTTGGTGGCCAACGAAGAATGGGTGTTATTCAGTGAAGACTGGTTATTGGTTGGCTAGGCTTAGTAGAATTCAGGCATGGTATTCTCTCTATGGAAACCAGGAGGAGGGATTATGGAAACTGGTTTGGGATATGGAAGGATTACCTAAACTACGCCACTTCATTTGGAGGGCTTGTAAGGGAAGTATTGCATTGAAAGAAAGGCTTCATCATCGTCATATCCTACTGACAGTGTGTGCCAGGGATGCGGGGCTGCTAGTGAGACTGTTTTACATGCTCTTTTTGAGTGTATTGACGCTGCTATAATATTGGCTCGGAGTGGGTTTGCGGGACTGTTAGTTGATGCTCCAACTTCAATTTTTTCTAAGCGTCTCATGTGGGTGGCTGATAGGATTGGCAGGAAGGAGATTAGCAGGTTTTGTATGCTGGCTTGGGCATCATGGTTCTGCAGGAATGAACGTCTGCATCAAGGTCCCGTGTCTGATCCTGTTCAGGTGGCCGTGAATTACTCAAAGCTATTGGCTGGCTATAGCCTATACTGAGTATGCACATCGAGTATTCAAGACACCTACTGTGACTGTTGGTGCCCTTAATTGCTGGAGACCCCCTGCTGTAGGGGTTGTAAAAATCAATACTGATGCGCACTTGGGGGCTGGCAATACAGTGGGTTTGGGTGTGGTTATGCGGGATGAAATGGTGATTGTGGCTGCTGCAACGCAAAGATTGAAGGCAAATTGGGAGGTGGAACAAGCTGAAGTCGCAACTGCTAGGCTTGTTGTTCAGGTCGCTTGTCAACTGGGGATTATAAATATTGTTCTAGAGTGTGATACTGTGATGCTTTGACTGTAGTACAGTATAAAGCAAGAATTGCTGGGCTACTCTCCACTGATGCTCTTCTACGATGTTATTAATAGGATGAAAGCTGAGTTTGTTTCCTTCAATTGTTGTCACGTTCGTCAGTCAGGCGGGTAATGCATTAGCACATTTAGTGGCTAGATATAATGCGTGTGAGTCGAGTTATGTATGGACTGAAAATTTCACTCAATTTAGCGGATTTTGATTTGATTTAATAATATTGCCCGGCTAACGTTTCCTAAAAAAAAAAATAAAAAAAAAATTATATATTGTTGTAGTACTTTTGAACGGGCCTCTCGCGCTATATTGAAAATCCCAAAACCGTGAAAACAAGCCCTTGGTCTTAAATAATACCAGCTTTTCCCCTTCAAGCAGAAATCCGACGGGCTGCCGATGATTAGAGTGTGCTTGCTCCTCGATCTCCGGCAATCCCCCCTGTCAAGCCTTATCCAAGGTGCCACCGGTGGTTGTAATTTCGAGCCACTACACCCAGCTGCAAACTGCTGTTTGGTTCTGCTTCGTGTTTATTTGCGGACTTTGTTCGCTTTTGGTAGCTCTTTGACCACCGTTATCCTATTATCAATTTGTGGAAAACAGGTAAAGTAGTGAATATACCAAATAACAATATGAATGTAGGATGGAACTAGGAAATCTCATTTAAGCCATTTAGCCATGTCCCTATACTAAATAACTAAACAGGTATAAAATACAGTAACAATTATAATTTTTTGCAGAGTAAATACCAATACAATTGCTATTAAAAATCCACGTACAACATTACAAGACCGTTCATACACGTAACGAAGGGGAGAAATTGATTGCATCACATCAATAACTTCAATTTAGTGTCAACTCTGTCTGGCTTCTAAGCATCTTAGTCTTTCCTTCACCAGAATTTCCAGCTCCCTTGAAAGTTTTGAACATATTTTTGTACAGCATAGACTTTCTCCAAGTGTCCAAGACAACCCAAGATGGCAACCTTACTCTATTTTCTGCAACCACCCCAACTGTGAAGCAGAAATAGTGTCAGTAACTGAAAATTACTGAACAGTGTACATTGGTAAAGGCATTGAAAAGAAGCTATTCTTACCTTCCAAGCATACATCAAAAAGAAGGCGACGGTATCTGCAGACCAAACAACAGCAAAGGACTTCCAAAAGAATGGGATTATAACATTTAGCAATGGAATGAGGAGGAAAAGATAGTTGAGGGCTTCTTTTTCTTTGTTTGAACAATCTCGGGCACGAAGTGAAGGAATTGCTGCACCAAAGAAAATAAATTTCATTTCCAGTTTCCAGTTTCAAATTTCCAGTTGTGTTTCCAGTTTCCAAAAGTTATTAATCAAAGATACAGATTGAGATATTGCATATTTGGAAGAAATTAGCATTTATGAGCAAAATGGGTTTCAATGACCTTCACCCTTGTTTCTATCAACATAGTAGTTTGTCACTCTCAAACTATTTGAATATATAGTATTATTACTTGACCCACGTATAGTCCACACTCCAAATTAATACAGCATTTCACCGCAGGAAACCAAATCTAATGTACGAGTAGTGCTTTGTGCTTCATTTAAAATTTTTAAGTTCATCTAGATTTTGTCAACATCTTAACCAACATGCAAATAACTAATATAGAATGCTTTCAAGGATGCATTGAACCTAATTGGAGCCATATGAAATAGATGGGTGAGACCTGAAATGCTAAAACAAATGAAAGCTACATAATGAGTAATCCTAAATGTACATTATTTGTCTATCCCTCTCTATCCTACTTTCTCTCTCCTTTAAACCATGTTGTCCATTTTTTTCGTGATCCTTATGAATGTAGTCTTTTGAGCAACCAAGAAGTATGATAAAGGAAGTGAATTATATTATCATAGTGGAGATAAGGACTTACTGAACATCCAAATGGACCACATGCCCATTAATCGCCATATGTCTGGCTCATTTGAAGGGAATACAAGATTGAAGGAGAGAACTCCACCCAGAAGCATAGATGCATATCCCTGAATCTCAAAAACTGAGTATAATGTACTTCCTGGCACAGCAGGATTTTTGGAAGCTGTAGAAGCCCTAGGAGCAAAGGTTGCAGCTGCCTTGTTAACTACCTGATTGAACACGGAACATGTCAAGAATTTTTCTGAACAGCGAGTGTCTCCGCAACAAAGATGAAAGAAAAAAACGCATTTCAAATCAGTCATCAGGATTGAGCTGTCAAAGCCAACATCATAATTCATAAGCATTCCCATTGCCACTATGCCTTATACGCCTTTGAATGATTCTTGCATAAAGTAGGATAAACAAGATCAAAAGTATGCAATGTCATTAATTTATGAGTAGAGGCTGACCTTTGACCAAACAATGAAAGCTGGAGAACATGTTAACATGGATCCTATTTGGTCAATCCTTACACTAAAGCCGATTCATTAGCAAGTGTGACTCCCAAAGACATTCTTGGATATATAAATGATCACTTGCATCAGGTTATATAGAAGTTGATCAATCATTCTATTCATCTCTATGTTGTTAACCAAAATTTTCTTTCTTTATCATCATTCAACTCACAGTTGCTATCTACATTAAAACGGCATACATATAACTATCAATACTCATGAGTCATGACCATCAACCTCCCACCCCCTTTAAAAATCCTGGGGAAAAAAAGCTTCTAATAGAAAAGCATGGGACAAGCTAAGGGCTTCAAAGTATCTTTTGTTGGCAGCACAGAACTCAAATTCATTAACTCAGAAAAGATCTGGCACGTTATTGAAAGCCATCTTGCAGCCAAACATTAGATCACCAACTCAAACATTATCCGCATTCCTTAGCCTATAACTTTTGTTGACACATAATCAATCATCATACTTGGATCATTTTGCTACTTTTTTCATAAAGAGAATAGATGCAATATTATAGAGATTTTGTAAAAGCCTCGTGAAATTATACATCACTCTTTCTAACCCCCTTTAGCTAAAGCAGTTTTTCAAACATATAAAACCTCACAAATACATTTCAACCACCCTTAAGAACTATGCTAAGGAGACTAAGAAGTAAAAAGAATCAGACCTCTCTGCAGCTGTAGAGAGCTTTGCTAGTCATATATACTGACCACAGCAAGGAGGTTAAAATAATCGCTAGCCCGACAAAAAATATAATCCAAAACTGATAAATAAAACCTCATGCACCTCATGGCTCATGCCTCTCCTCCCTGAAGCAAATCTAGCTTCTAGTTAAACAACAAAACAAGCCTTCCTTCAGCTTTTGCTATTCACCAAAGGACCCGATTGCACAAAAATCTAAGCCACATAATGGGGCAAGCAATTTTGCACTCCTCTAGAATTGATATCCCCCCACATCTGCCACAAAGCCTCTGCATATTTGCAAGAGACCCCCTGTCCTTCTATTGTAAAAAATCCTCTACAATTAGTATCCTCCTATATTTTCGATGTGACAAACTTATTAGATCATTGCATTTCTGATACAAGAATGCAGCATATGAGATTTTCACTCAGCAATTGAAAACGTTACAATAAGAAAATGCCCCCTCACCCCCAAACCCCCCCTAGGATTCATTAAAAAAAAGAAAAAATCAAACTTAAGTTTCACTCACTAAAACCACCTCCCCCCTAATTCTACTTTCAAAATACCTTTAAAACTCTCTTCTTCCTATATTTTCGTTATTTGGAGGCATTGAAAGTAGAAACAATTAATTTATCTCCTCCAAACTCCCAAGTCCTAAAACCCAATCATATGCCAACCAAGCTCCCACACTCGACCAATGTTGAATCGATCCTTCTCACCCATTTATCAAACACATCGGATCGCCAATGTCTACTAACTTGCTCCTTCTACAACCCATACAAGACTTAGTTCAATGCTCACTTCAAAAATCCCCATTTCAAGTTTTCCTCTTGATCCTTAAGTATTCCCTCACTTTTCCAACATTACTCATCCAATCTACTCATACACTTCCATGTAAACATCAAATCAAACAACCCAATTCAATTTTCGCCTTAATAAGTCCGAAATCATCCAGACCCTAACCAAGAACAAATACTCTTGTAATTCTTATTTCAATTTATTAAACAAATTAGAAAGAACAAACAATCACATAGCACATTAACAACAATTAATGAAAGAATTCCACTGATCAACATTCTTATAATCAAAGGCAGTGAAGCTGATGACTATTTTTAGACAAAAGGCCTGTTCTTTTCACCTTCAAAACATTTAATATAAAAGCCAATCATTAATCTATTATCATCAAACGCTAAAATTCCAGCAATTAAATTAAACTCGACCATCCAATATATTCAAAGATTAACTAAGCTATTAGCTACTCCGTATAATATTACAATTTGACAAAAATCATACTATATATTATATAATTCAATTTTCAGAAACAAGATTACAAAAAAATTTATTAAAAAAAATTTAAAACAACAAAGAAGATTGAAATTTTGTGGGCAAAAAGAACTTGCCTTTTTTAGATCTTTCTCTATTGCAGGAGCAGCAGTAGAAGTAGAAGTGGAAGCAGAAGAACCCCTGATTTCATTTTCTTTCTCCTCTAAATTGTTAATTTGCAAATTCTGTTCTTCTTGTTGCTGTTCTTCAACAGTTGTGGGTGTGTCGAGATTATCTGAGCTTCCATGGATTCTGAAGCTACCCTTTAATGGCGGAAAATTGAAAGAAGTTGAAGTTTTATATGAAAATGAATAACCTTTTTTTACACTAGGAAGAATTGAGAAATGGCAGCTCAAGGGAGAGCCTGGTAACAATACTGTCATTTTAAATTTTTGGTGTTTTTGGAATTTTATTTGGGAAGATGAAAGAATAGAAAATGGATGAGGCAAAAAAAAAAAAAAAAAAAAAAAAAGGACACAATTGGCTAATATCGAGCGAGGTGGGCGTACCAAAGCCTAGCAATTAACAAGCGCTCTAGCATGGGCCTCCCTTGACCCTTGCTCGTTAAATTGACCAAAATTCGATAGTTGCGACTTGCGAGTATACTGATTGTAACCCGTAAAATGGGAATTTTTACTGATTGTGTTGAGCGATTTTTCTTAAGCTCTTGTCCAATTTGAGTATACTTTGTCCATGTATGTTATTGATAATTTGATATATAATTCGCATTGCATTGGGTTTTCTTTGAATATTAATTCAAAATTACACTTTCTATAACATTTTTTGTGGGTGATTTTCTTATCAATTATAGTTCTGAAAAGTTTTCAACTAGCTAAAGATTGGTTCTTGGTGGATCTAGAGGTGTCAATTCGGATTATCGGATGAAGTTTGGATCGGATCTATTTGGGTCAGGTCTGTTCGGATCGGAGATATTCGGTTTAAAATTATCCTTTTAACCCGCATCGGGTCGGATCGGATCACTTTCAGGTCAGGTCATATTCGGGTCAAGATCTGTCTATTACAGATCGGGTTTAGGTCAGATCAACTTCAGATCGATTCATATTCGGTTTGGATAAAACCGAATCGAGTTCAAAACGAGTTTGACCAAGTTAATCTTGGGTCAGATGACTTTAGATCGGTGTGGTTTCGATTCAATTGATTTTGGTCTGTTATGTTTGGTTTGATTACGAAAGTTGATTCAGTATTCGGTCAATTTTGATTCAGATACTTTTCGTGTTTGACTAAATTTTGGTTGGGTTGACCAAATTTAATATTCAAATAAGTACATTTTTAATATTAGAGTAATTATTGAGATTTTTTTTTATCTTGTTATTGGATCGTTATCAAATTATTCATGTGTCATTAAAATATGTTAATAAAAAAGAGGTAACTGATAAGTTAGGTTTAAAACTATGGTTAGTTTGAAATCATGTCAAGTCAAAATCCAGTCGGGTTAAAATCGGGTTGGGTTAATTTCAGTTCGGATAAAAAGCAGATCGGATTGAATTGGGTGTTTGTCGGGTCAATTTCGGTTCGGATTGAGTTCAGGTTGGGTCAAATCGATTTCGGTTGAACTAAAGTCGAGTCAAATCAGTGTCGGGTTAAGTTCAAATCGGATCAAATTCGGATTCAGGTTGAGTTCAGTCCGGTTACAGATCGGGTTTGGGTGTTGAGTTTCTCGTGTAATTAAAGTCGAATTGGTTAAAATTCACAACAGATGATCTTTCGGTTTGGTTCGGTTTTGACACCTCTACGTAGATCCATTAATTTATTGGGTTCCCTTTCTTTTGTTACTACAGGCAATTTTAATACATTGATAAGTTGTGTATTCCTACTTTAAATGGATTATTAATCAAATTTAATGTAAAATGTCTAATTTTTCTCTTTCTCTAGGGTTTACATTACTCAAAACTATATTGCTGGTGTATTTAAAGAAGTGTATGAATGTCTTCTGCGTTTTACATGGTAACGTCCACATTCTAATATATGTAGTATATAAATGCGATAGTTTTTTTATTTTTTTATTTTTTGTGTGCGGAAAGGAGAGCAATATATTAATTCAAATCAAGCTTTGTGAAGGCACAAATTTGTTTAGTACATATCCCACCTTGTCATGATCTTACTTTTGCAAATACTTATTTAAGGTATAATTATAGATGGTGAGGTAGTAGCAGTTTAATGCAGTAGTTTAAATTCAAACTGATTTTATAGAATTTTATTATATGATTGATGACCATCAATAAACAAAGGCTAAGAGTCTAAGACAATGATGAGAGGGTTTATAGCTATAGATATGTAAATTCTCATATATACTCGGATGATGGGTACACCTAATGTTATCTTTGTCTTAAATAATAAAATTTCTATTTTATTTAAACTTTTAGAGAAAATTAGAAGAAGAGATATATAACAACCCTTATGCTCCTATCTACATTGGCATAATTCTAAAATACAATATAGAGTTCGGAGGTGATTTGGTATTTGATGTTGGAAAACAAAAAAAAATTGGTCAAGAATCTTGGAGAACATCCAGAGAAACAAAGACTACCTTTGGCAAGATTCTAATTCAATCTTCTAAGATCTATACTTCTATCTCAAAATTAAATAGTTGACTATTGTGAAAGTTCAACATTAACTATTTAAAAAGTTAAATAGCAATTTAAATTTTGGAGCATAGTCACACGTAGACACATTAAAACTGCAAATAATTTACCGGACAAAAGAACCTTGCTTATTCAACCATTTTACAAACTATAATAGTCACAACTATATGGAATACTATAAGCATTTTCCGTACAATATACTTGAATACTTTAATAGCTAGTATAATATACTTGAATACTTTAATAGCTAGTACATTACATATTGGAAGGATATTATGTATACAAGTATACAACATTATTATAATCACAACTTATCAAAATAATCACATCCTTTCATTGTCACTATGACCAGTTTAATAATTATCCAGCTAATAAGTTTCAAGTATTTAAGCTTTCTAAGTTATTTTACATCATTGTCTAAATTACATATATGTTACAATAGTACTGCATTCTGATTAGCCACGGTGGTCAATATACAATTTTTTTTTATTGGTGAACACGAGGGGCAAGCCTCTAGTCAACGTACAACATGAATTGAGAAGTTTTTTTTCCACAATTATATCAATAAAAAGATTTGTGAAATTTTAATATTTTGTAGATTGAAGAGTATCTATATCTATTGATATTGAATTATTCTAAATAAGTATTTATTGCTTTTGAAACTAAGTTAACATGCATGATAAAATGATTGTCAAGTATGTTATGAACTGGCATCATCCATACATCATCCTAACAATTTAACAATACTACTAGTTGAGCTATTGTTACATTTTTATAAAGCATGTTACAAAAATACATACACCCAAACTCAATATTTCAAAATTACATCGAATAATAATGGGAATGTCTCAAGCTAAGAACACATGTGCCTTGAGCTTGGCTAGCCTTGACTCATGGATGAGCCCACTAGCTATTTGTCTTGTTTAAAATTTAAAAATGGGCATGAGTCTATCTATCGATCTATTTAAGTCATGTGTCGACACATGTTGTGCTTATAGTATTGCCGTATTGCTATTGCGTCATGCTGTTCTATGCGCCGGCTCAGCCAGCGCCATATTAACGAGCCAGTAGACGTCATTACTATATTAGTCTATTGTGCCTAGCTATTATTGTATTAACAATTGTATAATAAAGTGATTTATAATTTTCCGTCAAACAAAGTCATAGTAATTGAGATTTAAGAATAATACATTAATACTTTTGTTTAGATACCTTTTTATCTTATCTTGGTGGTCCTGTGTTAATGAAATTTCCAAGCGTTGAATTGTTGCTTTGATTTATGTGGACAATTCTTGACAATTACTGGACGTACATATAATCTGAATTAATTAATATTAATTATTCATTCAAAATCCATAATACGTCTACTTAATTTGGTTTAACGCGTCTAATTAATCAGTTAATTGCAACCATCCCATGTTTAGATTTGGGACTAAGCTGCATATCAATCCATAATCAGTTTGTACACACGCTAGAGTTATGGTCCCCTATATACCCACATATTTTGTACTGATTTTCGAAAGTTAAAATGTAATTGAGAGTGTCTTAATCAACAAATTTTAGAGCAAATATCAAAGGGTTGAGAGATTAATTCTATTAAATCTTGGACATGTTTCATATAACATCAAAATCATGCAATATCACCTTAATGTGGCATGTGGCGAGTGATAAGAGGACGTTTGATATGAACAATCATATCGTAATCACATCCAAAGATTGTTTCAAGTTTACGCTAAAATAAGTTCCAATAAAACTAACAATAGGTTTATAAAAAATAAGATGATATTAAATAAATTTGTTCAAATTAGATAAGATGAGATAAATGTTGAGTATGTAATAATTTAGCAATAATAAAGATGAGAGTAGATTTTAAGGGTTTTATTAACTATTTTTCCAAATTGATAACGTACTTCGAATATGTTAGAAAAGAATTGAAGCTCATATGTTAACGGAATTGAAAAAAGAAGTATATATGTAGTTGAAATTGATAAAGTGCTTAATTAATAAGGTAATTAAGGGTCTGTTCTAATTTACTGAGATGAACTGAACTGAACTGAACTAATTAATCGGTGCTTAATTAAACTGAACTAAATTTTTATGAGAGAAGAAAATTAGGAACTGAATTGAACTGATTAGAGCTGAACTAAACTGAAATTAAGCTGAAGAGAACATACCCTAATTATATCATATGTTTGGTAAAACAAATTTTATTAGATGCCTAAAAATCCTTCATAATATATTTGGTCTTAAAAATTAATAAGACGATTTAGAATATTCTATTTCTATTTTTTAGTGCAACATAGCCTTTTGGCCTGCTTTTTTAGGAGTTAATTAGATTATGTTTGCGTTACTTTATCAAAAAATTTCAACACAGTAATAGAGAAGGGTAACGTGTATAAATTATTTTTATTAAACTTTATGTTTGTTTACATTAGTTAATCTCTTTTTCATAGTACGTGTCATGAGAGGTGTTGTAAATCCCTACCTTATAAAAAGTACTACCTCCATTTATTTTTAGTTGACACGTATTCCTTTTTAGGAAGTTTTTTTTTTAATTGACACGTTTTCTTTTAGGGTAAGTTTTTTACCTTGCATTTACAAGTTACCCCACTTGCTTTTTCATTCTCTCTCACTCTCTCTCCTCTCCTTACTATATGTGCCTAAATCAAACGCGTCAACTAAATAGAAACGAAGGAAGTATAAGATTACTCTTATGAATAGTGTGATGCCAATGCTACCCTTCAAAATGTGTATTTACTTATATACCCTCATTACTGTGTACAAGTTTTATTAATGAATAGTGTTTAGACAATTTTATCCTCAAAAATATCTATTTACTTATTAATGAATAATGTTTAGACAATTATACCCTCAGAAATAATGTTATTAGTTGCCTTAGAAATGTTGGCCTTTAAACATAGTTGTTTACTTGTTTACATATTAACAACTAACTTTGTGATTTACCCCAGCCAAAAGAATTTCCGGATATGGCTAGGTATGACGTATCACGCACTAGCTGTCCTAATAAAAGAAAATGGAGAAAGTATATATATAAATAATTTAAGCATCTTTATTTTGAAATTGTACTCAAAGTAACAACTCGATTCAATTTAAGCCTTTTAATTACTTTAATTTAAAATGTTTGCCCATCAATTCTGGTTAATTTTGGAGCTTTTTGATTTTCAACACCTTATCATTCAAGGTACCTGAAATGTGGTGCCAACCATATAGCTAAAATAATTGTTCGACAAAATTAGTGATAACAATGAGTAGCGAGAAATTGTTAAAACAATATAACTAAGCTAGTAGTCGGTAAAAGTCGAATCTCTAAGAAATTGTACATATATAGTGTTAGAGTTCGACAAAAGTATAAATTGAATTGTCAAAGACGACATAGCCATATATATTGTCCAAAAATTAACTACGATTTGCCAATCATCACTCACAACTTTTAAAATAATAATAATGATGTACACAACGAATCAAAAAATAACCTAAGCTTTTACCTTGACAAACACATACTCTTGTTGTTTTAAATTGTTATATTGATTTCAAAACACTGTCCGCTGCCCAAAATGCTATCGAGTACCCCCTAACAAATTTAACAAGAACAGAGATATTTTACATGATTTATTAGGCAATTAAGAAAAGTATAGCAGATTTAGGCCTTGTTTAGTTCACCTTATTTAGAAAAAATAAGTTCAGATCAGATCATATCATATCAGAAAAAATAAGTTCAGATCAGTTCATTGTTTTATTTGCAGTTTTTTATCGCTAAATATCTTTAATTTCGTAATTAAAAAAATTCTGAAAATCACATATTAATAAAATACACATTATTACGAATCTAACAAGACCCCACTTGATATATTTTTTCCGTATAGATTATCGTGTATTTAAGGTCAAAGTTTGGTCAAATCTGGCATTCAGATCAGACCAGACCCGACCAAATCAGACCAGACCCGACCAGATCAGATCAAATCAGATAAGCAAATATAAGGCGAACTAAACAAGGCCTTAATTTAGAAAAAATAAGTTCAGATCCGATCAGAAAAAATAAGTTTAAAGATTAGATCAGAAAAAATAAGTTTAGATCAGATCATCGTTTTATGTGCAGTTTTTTATCGCTAAATATCTTTAATTTCGTAATGAAAAAAATTATGAAAATCACATACTAATAAAATACACATTCTTACGAATCTAACAAGACTCAACTTGATATATTTTTTCCGTATAAATTATCGTATATTTAAGGTCAAAGTTTGGTCAAATCTAACATTCAGATGAGATCAGACTAGATCAGATGAGATCATATCAGACTAGATCAGATAAGAAAAGCAAAAATAAGGTGAACCAAACAAGCTCATTGAGTTCTGACGTAGTTATATTCAGTTTACAAGTGATATCTTTTTTTTTTTGAAGTGGCAAAAGAATTCAATTAGATAATTTGATTCAGTCAGCATTTAAGAAGAAATGATGATTGTGGACGAAAACAACACAAGGCAGAACAACTGGATCTCATTAACATTAATGAAGGTGCCAGCCATCTGATTAGTGAATATATTAGCCATTTGGAGTTAAATTAATAGTGATTAGGTTTAATCTGCACCCCTGATTAAAAAAAATTAATTAAGCTTGTGATTAGTTTAAACGAGTTAAGTATTTTATTTGTGACTATAATAAAAGATCAAAGCTAGATGCCTAGATTTGCGCCTGTGCTCCTTCCATTGAGTTGACGACAATCTTAAAATCAATTTTTTTTTTTTTTAATGGACAATAGTTAATAAATTTATGACCTTGTAGGAGTGGCAAACTAAAATTGTGAAGATTGAATGATTGATGACTATTAATATAAATATGTCTCTTTGTTTGTGTTAAAAAGAATGATTGATGATTAGGGGGATTGGGTGAGTAAAATTGAGATACCCGAATTTAGATTGAAACTTGTTAGAAACCATCAAATTTGGCTCGAGTGTTGATTTTGATAATTCAAGTTCTATGTGATTTAGAATTTAAACTGATTAGGAACTGTCGAATTCAAATTTCAAACTCATTTGATAATTTAAGTTTTATGTAATAATTAATATGGGAATCGTTTTAAAGTGGTTTAATCCTCAATCTATTATTAAAATTTTTGTACATGGTTACTTGAAACAAATATAAAAGTAGAAAAGTTAAAAAAAGTATATAAACTGAAAGTTCAAGTTGGAAAATCCCATATAAATGTTCATAGATCTTACATTAAAGAGTACCTACGAGGCTACAAAGTTTAAAGTAATAGTAAAAATAAATCGTTTTGCAACATTTTCTTATATTTAAAGCTACTAGTTATATATGGTCATAAATTTTATATACGGAGAACTAGTTATAGTTAGTTAGACCAAGCGATTTTGGGGGCGTTAAAAGAGAGTTAAGGTCATAATTCAAGTTAGAGCCCTATCAATTATATTTGAATGAGGGTAAGGAGATTCTCTTACCCTTTCTCCTCTACTTTCAAGCTAAGTGATACCTGCATAGCGAGGTTGAGAGAGGTAATGATTTAGTAGGGTATTTCTCCTTACCAAAAAAAGTTATAGCTAATTAAAGATGAAAATAGAACGGATCGGCACGAAGGCTCACTAAGCACAACATGAAAAAAGACCCGACTCGACATGAACCCATCGCAAGTTTAGCATGACTGAAGAGGCACGCTAACGGGTCATCAACCGTGCATTAACTTCATTTTAAAAAATTGGCCCAAACTCAACACTAGCACAACGAGCCATACCATGTGTCCGTCCGCTTACTTTTGTCTAATTTAACCATAAATATAAAAGTTACTAAGTAGCTAGTTGGCACGGAAAAATCTTGCACGACATTAAATGACACGAAGATTGAGTAGTGCACGCCACAATCTAAGCACGATCCGTTTGAGCACGAGACATACTGACATGACACAATCGGCCACCTTTACACCTATGCATCAACATATAAATTACATGCAGCTTCTTAGACTCCTTACTTTTCTCACGCATTAATACTAATTAATCAACTTGCTAAGTTATCCATCATAAACTTTCGTATTAGGTCTTGTTGGTAAGGAGCGTTTTGGAGAACTTTTAGCAAACTGAACCATTAGAGGCTTGATCATTATAAAAATATAAAAAATAAAAACTAACTTGAGTGGTTGGTAAACATTTATTGAAAAAAATTTTGAGCTCAAAAGGCCCTTTTGAAAAAGCTTAAAATACTAAAATAGGAGCTTTTCATTTAGTTGATTGACTGTTCATGTTTAATAATTACTACTAGTAGCTTATTGATCATTTAGCTTTTTGGTTATATCTTACACCAAAAGAGCTAATAATTAACATTAATTTACTAAACACTTTATATTTACGAAACACTTTATATTTTGTTACATTCAAACATATAAGACATTCAAGAAGCTAGTTAAATCAGTTAACACAACTAGCTATATCATTCAATTACCAGCTAATTATCAAATAAGGCCTTAATTAGATTTATCTCCTAACCGTAAGTAAATGTAACTAAGGGGTACCACTCCCTCAGTTTCAAAATAAATGCCCTATTTTAATCGACACACTTGCGAATGTGAAACTTTGACCAGTAATATTTTAAGTTATCAATAAGTATAAATTATAAAAGGTTGATTCTCAAAACCTATACATTAAGATAATTCTAACATGTACTCACATGTCTAAATTTAGGGCCTGTTTTCTTCAGCTTAATTTAAGTTCAATTTAGTTCAGCTCCAATCAGTTCAATTTAGTTCAGTTCCTAATTTTCTTCTCTCATAAGCAATTCAGTTCAGTTCAGTTCAATTCAGTTCCAACCAGTTTAGTTCAGTTCCTAATTTTCTTCTCTCATAAGCAATTCAGTTCAGTTCAATTCAGTTCCAACCAGTTTAGTTTAGTTCAGTAAATCTGAACAGGCCCTTAATCTTATAGACAAGCATAAAGTTATAATCAAATTCATAATTTCAAAATGATGTATGTAAATAATGCAAAAGTCAAAATAGGTGGTAAAGATGGGTATCCTGGTTTACGACATGAGGTCATACCATGTCATCGTGCACCAACCCATGATATACACGTACAAGCACAACTCTTTGGAACATATGTCAAAAAATATCAACATCCATAAATCTTATGTAAAGCCCGATACTATACAAGTATACAAAGTCTTATGCAAGGCAAAAATGCGTATCGTATCCAAAAATTAAATAAATTAATTAATCAACTCTAATTCCAGATAACACCCATAATTAGTACGGACTACTATATAAATGCACCCTTTCTTCTTTGCATTTCTTCAACACTTCAACATTTATCATCAATCTTTCAAATTTTCTTCCTTTTTTTCTGTCACAAATTTCTCTCTTTTCTTCTGCAAAAATGGTGGATTACATTACAAAAGCTAAAAGATGCAAATTTGATAATTCTGCTAATTTTGGCTCTGTTTCAAAACATGATGATGAAGTTGCTGCTGAATTCTATCAGAAATCTGCTACTTCCTTCAAAATTGACAAATCTTGTAAGTATTTCATACCCTTTTCAATTGTAGTCTTATGGTTTAATTTGTTACTTTAATTTACCATTTTTATGACAAAGTTTTTGAAATTTATGAATGTTAAAGATTGCAAATTTCTGGGTTTTGCAGAATTATTTGTTCTAGTATTGCTTCTTTTCTGGGAACATGCTGGGTATAATCCTGAAATATAAAGCAGGGCTTAATGTTTACTGTTGGATTTGTGGCAATAATTTCAGTTTCAGATTTGTTCTTCCATGTAGATAATAAGATAATTAAAAATAATAATAGAAAAAAAATGAGAATATTCTGTTCAAGAAAAGAGACATTTGAATAATAAAACCCAGAAATGTTTAAATATATTATTCTTGGTGTACGGAGTTTTTAATTAGTCTACTTAGTGATGACAATTTTTTAACAAAATATTGAAAAGTCATCATGTATTATTTTCCTTCTTTCTAAGAAGTTCAGGCTATGATAGTCATGTTATAATTCTTAATTAATTCAGTACAGTGTGACTTAGTTTGAAAGTCTATTCGGCATATTTGCTAAAGTCGTAGTCTATATATGGAGTAATAAAAATTCCGTTTACATCATTATCATTGCCCTAGGTACAAACGTCGAGTTTACCATTTGTTGCTTTGTTAATAATGTGTTTCCTAGAAATGGAAGCTTTAATCACAATTATTGGTGTTTGAATCGTGTTAATTAGTTCGTCGTTGTAGGTGAATGAATTGTATGTATATTACCAACTAAAAATACAAAAGATACAACTTCCTCTTGTTGCTACTATAGTAGCAACTAGAAAATGTATAATGAAAGGCTAACACATGCTGCCATCTGCTTGCTTTTTTTCCCGCCAAAACTTTATTTTCTTAATTTATGCTTTAGACATATTGTTGGAGGTTATCGCTGAAAACTTTTGTACTTGTGATATTGATTAGGGGACCAAGCTGGGTCTGCCTACATCAAGTTGGCGGAGTGTCACTTGAAGGTGCATTTTTCATCCTCAACAAATTTGTTTGTTTTCTGTTCTGCTCTTTCAATTATGCCATATTGTGTGGATCAACTAAGATTTCATATACTCAAATGTTGATATTTCGAATGTTTCAGTCCAACAGAAATCATGAAGCTGCTGGTGCTTATGTAGAATCGGCAAACTGTTATAAGAAGATATCTCCCATACGTGAGTGTTCTTTCGTGTATTACTAGATTCCATTCACTTGGTAGAAAGTGGAGGATTGCTTTGGCACCAATTTTTTCATCTTCATATTCTAATTTTGTACATCGTAGTAAAGAACCAAACAAATGAAAAATACAGTTTGAAAGCTGATTTCCATTCAAAACTACTTATTGTAGAAAACAAAATCTAGCTTTTTATCTTTCTCTACAAACCGGACACAACCTTTGCCTTAATATGCAGTGTTTTGTTTATCTTGTTTAGAAATTTAAAGACTACTATTTAATACCGTGCTCTGCTGAAAATTTTATAAAAGCATATTGCTTTACAAGTACTTTTATTCTGCTATATATGCATGTTTCATATTATATGTGATGAGATGATTTTGATTGTGACATTTTATTTTTCTGGTTATAAACAGAAGCCATATCATGTCTTGAGCAAGCTGTGAACCTTTTCTCGAATATTGGGATATTTAGTATGGCTGCAAGATATTGCAAGGTAAAGTCTGCCTGGCTTGTCTTGTAAGAGTGGTGACTGCTGAGTGTGAATTATGAAGCACATTAACATCTGAAGTTGGTCTTTTGTTCATTCAGGAAGTGGGTGAGCTGTATGAGCAGTTGCGAGATTTGGAGGAGGCTATCAAATATTTTAAGCGGGCAGCTGACTTATTCCAAATCGAAGCTGCAACAACATCTGCAAGTCAATGCAAGCAAAAAGTTGCTCAGTTTTCTGCTCAATTAAAACAGTAAGCTCTATACTTGGTCATTGCAATGAACTAGCTTTGTGTGCAGTAATGTTGCAGTAATGTAAAAAATGAGTCTTGGCATGAACATACATAACTCGATATCTTTTACTGATGCAAGGTTTTGCATAAGTTAATAAAAAGGGAAAACATATGTATTCATTTTGATTACTATTGAAGTTGCCAACAACAAAAGTCGCTTATTACATACTTTTTCAGATATATGAAGGCAATTGAGATTTTTGAAGAAGTAGCACAGGAAGCTGTCAACAGCAATCTGCTGAGGTATGGAGTTAGAGGGCATCTACTAAACGCTGGTATTTGTCATCTTTGCATAGGAGATATTGTTGCAGTGTCCAATGCATTGGCGAGATATCAGGTTATTATTGTCAACCCTCTATGATGGTTGTGTTATGGGTTTTGAGTTCTTTTAATAAGCCTAGATTTAATATTGCTTTTACATGTATGCAGAATTTGGATCCCACTTTCTCAAGGACTCGAGAATATGAGCTTTTAACAGTAAGTTTTTGATTGCCTTTGTCACTGTGTACAAGCTGTTTTATATATATTCTTATTGTCCTCGGACATTCACATTAAGTACCTCAACACTCATTGGTAGAACACTTGACAGTTTCTTTGGACCAAAAAATATGGAAAATTTCAACATGTAGTTGGGTCTTCTACTTGCACACAAACCATGTCCATCACGAGTACTTGAGGCCTTAAAACAATTTATTTAACAATGCAAACATAAGTGGAAAATGCAGACTTGGAACTTAATTCTGACAATTTGTTTTTTATTCCTTGCCTGCCATTTCTACTACAAGTCTTTGTCTGTAATTATGTATTTCGATTATTTATTCATGTAGCTCATGAACACTATTATCTTGTTGATATTTCAGGATCTGTTGGGTGCATATGACAGGAAAGACGTTGAAAAGTTTACTGAAGTTCTGATGGACTACGATAGCTTAAGCCCTCTGGTAACTTTCACCTTCTGCATCTCTCATACCAATGCTTTTTATCGTTTAATAAATTCTAAAATAATAAGGTTATATCATGGAGCTGGTAACACTAGTCATTTTTGAATGCACCATATATGAGAAAGCTTACTGCGAGTGCAATAATTTACTAAGATTGGCTTTCATCTACTTCAGATGATTATTTCAGCAATTACACTTCACATCTGATTACTGATGCTTTTTGGTGTGCAGGATTCTTGGAAAACTATTCTTCTGCTGAGAATCAAAGAGACTCTAAAAACTAAAGAGCAGAACGTGGATCTAGCCTGAATCATGTCAATCGAAATACATTCCATGCCAAGTTGAAGATTGTTAGTTTCATAGTGTTATATGATTGTTCCCGGTTGTAAAAATTTATACCAGTAGATTCTTAGCTTTCTCATTCTTCATAATCTAATCTGGCGCTGGGTATCCTAGAAGAGTGCTTACCGTAGGCTAGAGTTGATGCTTAACTATGAGCTAAACTTTTGGGGTGAAGCATTGGGAATATCGCGCCTAGAAGTTAGGGGATTCGACAAAATTTTAACATTTTGGCTGATATAATTCAAAACATGTTCTATATGTAGAATCTAAGGTGATTGTTTTTAGAATGATTAATATTACATCTCATCCATACAATTTTTTTTTTTTTTTTTTGAGGAAACTCATCCATACAATTTTAGTTGCAACAATTTATTTCTATTAAGAAAATAAAATTGATACAATTTTAGTTGCAACAATTTTATTTTCTTAATAGAAAGTTTGTAAATAATAGCAACATCCCCTTTTATTGGTTCGTGTTTTTGATGTCGTTGTTTTACTTGTTTTCCTCTTAAGTTTTGATCATGTTTCACTTCCATTACCACATACTATGTAGTATGTAGCTAAATGTTGCTAATGCGTGCTTCTATGAGTACATTGCCAAACTAACATTGTTCATTCTATAAATAATTGGGCCTGGGCTACAATTCCTTGGCAGGCCATAGGTGTTAATGAGCCTAAGCAAAAGAAATGGACCTTGTGATTTTGGACTGCACACAATCTCTAATTCTCTCGGAACGCTTATTAAGTTCTCATAGAGTCATAGACTCATAGGCATGCATATATATATATATATATATATATATATATATATATATATATATATATATATATATATATATATATCTTCATATCTTGGCAATGGGCTACGCACAATGGTGAATACTTTCTTTTTAATCTAATTTATATAAGAACTAAGTTAAGTTGTTAAATATTTTTGACAATAATATTAAAGAATATAAAGTATATAAAAGATATTCAAAACTATTTCATTTGAATAAATATGGAAAATGATTGTCAAACTGGAAAGAAAATACATAAGGTATAAATAGTTTACTTTAAATTTTGCAAAAAAAAAAAAAAAAAAAAAAAAAAAAAAAAAAAAAGTGAAAAGCGAAAAAGGCGGGAAATTTTTTCACAAGGTAATGAATGACAAGTGTCATGAAAGAATTTGTTTTTAGTATAGGTTAATACATTTGGTAAAGTTAGCAAAGTTTAATTAAGTAAATTATTACTACCAACTTGGTGAAATGAATGGTGTCCTTCGAACAAGTGTATTATTCCGATAGAGGGTTCGAAGCTATTAGAAAGCTAATTATTCAGTAAGTTCAAGTGATCGGAATGCCTAGGTGGAGGTCGCTTTCGATCAGTAATATTAATGCATAATTAATATTACAGCTTAATCTTGACTGAACCCTTCGAGTCACACCCAAGCAACTAACGATCCGACACGACGAATTAATTCGGAAGGAATTAATGAGTCGCTTGAGCATTAAATATTTAGACGTCGGAAATTGAGCTAGGAGCGTCGAAACCGAGTGTCGCAAGTCGATTCGAATTGATAAAAGACGAGACGGTAAAATCAAACTAATTAATCAACAATTACCAAAATACCCTTAGCATCGGAATGCCCCGAGCAAACCGAGTGCTAGGGGCAAATAGCGCTAGCATGTGCACCGCACCTAGGCAATGGTGTTAGGTGCACATGGCTAGCACGCACCAGCCGCGCACAAAGCAGCAGCAGCCCGCATATGAATGCGTGGCTTGCTGTTTGCATGTGCGGGCAGGTGTGCTAGGCCATTGCTGCTGGCGCGCCAAGCGCTACACACCCAGCAGCAGCCAACTAGCAAGCGTGGCTTGCTGGGCTGCGTGTGCTAGCACAGGCCACAGCAACAAGCTTTGGCCAGCAACCCGCATATGTGCGTGGCATGCTGGGCCGAGGCAGCGCGCACCCCATACCAAGCAGCCACGGTAGGCCCAGCCAAGGCCCAAGGCTGCCAGCTGGGCGCGCCTTGGTGTCCAAGGCAGATGCCACGTGGCGCGCAGGGTGTGTGGACGGCTAAGGAGAAGCTTGGGGAGGAAGGAATGGTCCCCTCCTCTTGTGGTCCTTACCTAACCTCTCCTCTTAGAATGCCACTTGTTGATTAATTAGTTGTTGGCTATTTTCTTTTATTTTTGATTTAAAAATAAAAAGGGAAAATTGATTTTACCAACTCTCCCACATTGATGGGAGAGTGGATTTCTCACTTGAGTTTCCCTATAAATATCCCACTTGGGAATTGGGAAAACTCACTTGAGTAAGAGCTCAATAAGACATCTCCACTTGAGAGAAAACCTTTAAGCTCGTTAATTACTCGAGTAGTGTTTTGGCCCGGCTTGGCTAACCTCCAAGCAAAAGACCGGTCGGGGTCGCGTTGTGGGTGGATATCGTCGAAGGTCGTTGCGCTTGCAAGGCTTAAGCTTTCTCAAGTAAGAACTCCATTTGGTCGAGCGAAGTCGCTATAAGAGTAATTTAGTCTTTCTAATCTTGTTATTTATGCATTTTGGTTATATTAATTGTGAGTTTTTCCTTGGGCTCGGGTTTTATTTTCCGCAGTGAGTCGGACTCATTGAAACCCAACACTTGGATTCCAATTTTTCCTTACATGCTCTTTCATTTCTTTTCTTTTATTTATTTTTAAAAAAATTTATTTACTATAGCAACAACAATCACAAACAAAGAGAAAATTAGGGCCCGTTTTGATTGACTAAACTGAAGTGGACTGAATATTTTATGAGAGAAGGAAATTAAGAACTAAACTGAACTGGACTAAACAAAACTGAAAATAATCTGAAGAGAACAGACCCTTAGTATTAGGTGTATCTTTCTTTCGACCTCTTTAGTAGGAAAAAAATAAAGAAATAATTGTCATGATTAATCCCAATCTTGCCTCATCCGTCAATATTAATCCCAACTTTAATTTGATTTTATTTTTTATTAATCTGAACTTTACTCCTTCCGCTCATAACACAACGGGTATAAAGTTCGTATTAGATATGGTATATGATAACGTACTAAGTAGTAAATTGGAAAATGTAATGGGATAATTGAAGGATAAAAGAGATAAAATTTTCCACAAAAATGAAAAAAAAAAAGCGATTGTAGTAAGATTAATAAGGAGCAAACTTAAATAGAAAGTAGGATGACAAAAATATAACACAAGGGAGCGTCAGAGAAACTCATTTTATTACCAAAGGAACATTTGTCTACATTTCTCATTTCATAAAATTTGCACACATTGTTATTGCTTAACTAGTTTTAGGCTCGGACGATGCTCCGGGTTACCGTATTATTTCCATGATACAAATCTTTATTAATATTTAAATTTTATTGAATGACATGTAATATGGTAATGATTTAGTGGTTAACATGTTGCTCTTTAAACTTAAGTTCTCGGGATCAAATCTTGTAAGAGCCATTTTTTTAAACATGGAGTGATAATTGGATTAAATAAGAAGAGTGCCACGTGATATCTAAACTTCTTTAGAAGCGTCTTTTAATATAGTAAGTATAGATAGGAGGCTAAATATTTATATACACATGGTTTATATACTTGTATTGTATACATAAAACATACTTGTATTATTATTATTGTTATTACGGAGTATGAAGGAATATAACTTTGGTTGTTATTTTTCCGTAGGTTTAGGTTTTTGGGATGTAATGCGGGACCCACAAGCTCACTTTGAAACGAATATATTCATTCTTGAGAATAAATTCGAAAGCACATAAAGATGCTTGAAATTTAAGCAAACATGGATACTATGCCAGACTACTTTGTCACAAGTTTGTGGTTGTTTTAACATTATCAACTAAAAGTTAAACTCTCGCTTTTTTCTCTAAATGTGGGCACATACACTATACTTGATTAATTTAACATATACTCTAATTTCTATTCAATTCATCTTATGAAAAGTTTGAATTTCAACTTTTCTTACGAGTGGTAGCCATGCAATATTATACTATAATTCCTAATTTGGTCGTTCTACTCGCAAATTAAAGTCGCCAATTATTTGGTGATTGATTATTATCTAGCTAGGCTGTTTAAAGAGATAAATCTTAATTTTTTGCTTTACTAGCTAGCCTTTTTCTCTTCAAAGAAATACATTTTATATACTTGTATATGACTACTATATAATTAATGTGTCGGTTTTATATAATTGTTTAAACAACGATATATTCATATGCTATTTATTGCTTAAAGGAAAATAAACAAACATTATTATTGATTTTAACATTTAATTTTATGAAAAATTGCTTGGATTATGGTATGTACGTAACCCCAATTAATTTGTTCTTGTCTTCTTAATTTGATCTTTACTTTTGATAATCATCAAGAAATGGACATAAATCTATATATTAAAGTTGTCTTCTCTTGACATTTTAAACTAGAATTGAATGGAGGTTGTTTCAAGAATAATGTTAAATTAAAAGGTGACATGGTCTAATTATTTATCAATACGATCGCCATCCTCACATTTCTCTCACGGTTGCATTCTCTCCTCGCCCTCTCCTCATTCTTCCCTCATGTGATCTATTACTCTATTTGTCTAGCTAATTAGCTTCCAATATTGCCTCTTTCCTTGAGATCTCTTCTCCGACCTTTTCGATCGCTCGTCTATCTAAAATTCTCAATCTCTAGCATCCTCTCCTAGACAAGGTGTCTAAATTCTTCTTCTTCTCAAATTCACTTGCTTTCAATAGGTGGTTGCATTATTGCAATTGTGGATTGGTGGGCGAAGAAAAAAGAGAGGAAGGCAACATGTTGGCCTAGGGATGGAGAAGTGAGAAAAGGGGAAATATGTGATATCAAACTAATGGTATTAGAGGTTGCCTGTAAAAGGAAAAAAGGACAAGTTTGTAACATGTCTAGTTTAAAATAAAGGGAGGAGACGAGGAATTATTGGTATTGGTATATATTGGTAGTTTGGTACATACTTTAAAAAAGATACTCCGTTTTGAAGTAATATATGGGATTCATTTAGTGTTGGTTGATAAGGGGTTGATTGGGGTACCATAATTAACAAGTACCTATACACTTGAGTCTATATTGTGAAGCCAACCCTAAAACAATGGATTACTACTTCAATTGGGAGAAGGAATTGATTAATACAAGGATATACTAGTGAACTGAAAATTGGGATTATATAAATGATTCTCAAAGTTGTCGACTTTGTTATAAATTTATGTTACATGATTAGCAAAGCAATCAAAAGAGGATCAATACACTACAATCAATTAAGATGGTAAGAGAGAATTGAAAATTAACTATCTGATCTCAAGTATTATTCTTCAATTTCATATACTAAGTACTACATATAGCTAATATATCTAAAACAATACAAATCCAAAAGTTAATTTTTCATTCTGGCCAAATTTTATTTCATTTGTATGATGACATCGTCAAATATTCCATTTTTTTTTTTTTGTGATTTTTTCTCTCTCTCCATCTACCCATGCATGCACCACTTTATTACTACTTCTAGTTTTACTTACTACGCACTATTCTACAAAACATATTTGTAGTTGTATAGGTGGTTGTTACTTATTAGTTGTCCTAGAAGATGTAAGCTGTGTGGGTAAATATTACGGAGTACTCCCTCCGTTTTTAAATACTTGCTCCATTTCTTCATATCCGGAGTTTTAGGATAAATTAGAGAAAGTAATAAAATATGTAGGTAGTGGGGTTGGTGAAAGAATAAAAAATTGTAAAAAAAATCAAAAGTAGTGGAGAAATTGAAGGAGAGAGAATATGGAATTAATATTATTGGGTCCACTTGGTAAGAGAAATTAATTAAATATTGTAAAAGCTTTTCAAATAAGGAAATGGAACAAGTATCTAAAAACGGCCGGAAAAAAAAAGTGGAGCAAGTATTTAAAAACGGAGGGAGTAGTTGTTAACAAGTTGTGAAGATTGATGATCAATAATAAGTGTTTGGTAAAATATATAGCAGTTGACTAGTTTGTTACCTATCCATTAAAAATGTCAATAACTACTATTAATTATCAAAAACGGCCTCCAACACTAAACACTACTCCTACCACTATATTGTCAAACACTCAAATTTTTTTATCAAGTAAAGCTGGCAACCTAAGATAGGTAAAAGCTAATATCAACACACTCAAATTCAATTGTTTATCTTTCTCTAACATCGAACACATTTTTTTTTTTTTTTATCAATTGGTGGTTTGTACACCTGGGTGTACTATGTGCATGGTACACCCAAATTAAAGTGGAAAAAACATACCAAATAATTATAAAGTATATCATGAATTTATAAAAGAACATATCACTAAAATATAAAGAACACAGTATATTATGAGATACTTATTATCAAAAAGGTAAAACATAATTATGAATTGAGTTTTACCAATAATTTAATGTCAAATCATTTCAAAATATTACATTTGAATCAGAAAATATTTAGATATAAAAAAAAAATCCTATCTAAAATTAATTTTACACAAATAGAAGAACGATTTGCCCAATTGGTGTTAAAAAATAAATAAATTACTAAAATAGTATTCACTTAAAAATATTTCTCAAAGTAGTGTCCATGTAGGTTCGGAAATTACAAAGCTAGGAATTAAAAGTTAATGGCTAATACAATCCAAATATATATGTATACCATCAATTCTTTATTTTTAACGCTTACGGTATCTTGACCAGAGTATGGATATAACCTTGTCAAAAATGTATATGTAACATGATACATAATGCATTATTTAGTCGGATTTAAATTATTAAAGGGCACTCAATCACCGTTCTTGAAACCAACTGCTAGTTCTACAATGCAATATCAATTTGGATATGGTATTACTTTATTACAAAATAACTCAAAATATGTCATACTAGCTAAATTAAAAACTCAATTTAGCACCATTTTTTTATGAATTTGGAGATGATGATCGAACAACCTTCAAGGTACAGATGTGTGCTAATGGTTCAAATGAAAATTTTAAGAGTCATGTTGGCCAAGAAGTAGAGTTGGAAGCTCCATTTGATCTGTTAAAAAGTAGACATGCAACATTGTTAGTAAGAAAAGTAATTCCATTTGAACAACTATATATACATATAAGAAATAAAATTATCTTAAAAAATTAGCTAACCTTGATGAACAAGTTTTTTTATTGTGTCCCTTTTGTCGACAAACACTACATGTCACCTTTGCTCGATTACCTTCATCCATCTCATTTCGTAATCTTTGGGAAGGAGGTCGTCTGGGACTATGCTTGAGACTAGCATCGGTAACAACTTTTGGTCCATTATAATGTGCCCAATAGTCTTTGTCATGGATAGGGTGAAAAGTTGCTCTATATGTTCTCATATATGAGTATAATCGGACGATACACACGAATAATTTTTCATAATTAGGTTAAATTTTACCAATTTACATTTTTCCATTAAAGTTTAATCTAATTGTTAGGTAAGCCCATAGAAATTTCAGTTGAATTTTAATTAGAAAAGAAGGAAAACATACCTGATTATAGTGATGCCAGAGATTGACTATGCTTCCTTCCCGATCGCATCTACCATCAACGTCTATAACAATAGTGAAGTAAAACCTAAGAGAACTAGTTTTGCCCGTCAAAGAAAAAAAGAGAACTAGTTTTGAGACTCTAATTTTTAATTTAGACTTTAAAACGAAGCAATATTAACTCCTAGCTTTGTAATTTCCAATCCTACATGAACATTACTTTGAGAAATATTTTTAAGTGAACACTATTTTAATATTTTTTTTATTTTTTAACACCAATTTGACAAATCGTTCCAAATATAATTCAAAATTTCTTTCATAAATTTCAAAAATTCGAAATTCAAAATATAAGAACATATTATATAAGTGAAAAGAACATAATTTGTATTATTATACCCAAAGAACATAATTTGTATTATTATAACCAAAGAACATGATTAATATATATATTACCTTAAAGAACATTGTTTGTATTGTAAAGAACATATAGTTTAGATTCAAAGAACATATTGATCAGACTTAAAAAACATATTTCATTGCAATTAAAAAAAAATGATAAAAGAACGTTCATCAAAATAGGAAGAACATCATCTTCAACCTTAGAAAATAACACCAAAACATAAAAATTGATAACAAAAAATATTTGAAAATACCTTTTCTCTCAACAACAAAATTTTCAATTACATCGATCTTTCAATTAATAAAATCAACTCCGAAATAACAATAAATCACTTTGAAATTCAAAATTTACCATAGTTTCTCTCTCTATAAACCCAATTTCTTTATCTTAACAAAAATAAAAAAATAAAAAAAATGAAATTTTATTTATCAAAAGTAATATGGAACGTAAATAATGAATCAAGAAATAAAAATAACAAATCAATCTTTTAAATCAAGAGGAGATTTTTTTTTTTTTTTTTTTTTTTTTTGCTCATGTACTTTGTATTTGTATACAATGTTCTTTTTGCGTTTTTATAAGTCATGTATTTTGACCGGGTGTACCATGCTCATGGTACACCTGGGTGTATGATGAAATTTCATTTTTTTATTATTCATTTTTTTCTTATACCTACCCAACTTTATCAATTTTTTTTCTTATACGTATCCACAGTTTAAATAATAAGATCAGTTCAGAAAATATAACCTCTTTTTTTTTTGAAGGGAAAATATAACCTCTTTAAAATGTTGATAAGGGCTCATAATTAAGAACCACCCAAATTCAATTTGAAGCTAAATAAATAGCTTATTAAAATAATGCACCCTTAGTTTGTATTAAATAAAAAATCAGTAAAAAGATATAAGCTGAATTATAGATCAGATTTTCTTAGTTGTGAAAAAATAATAAATAAGAAAAAAATTTTATTGGTAACATTGTTGAAGAGGCTGTCTTTACAAGTCCTTAATATTTAAGATATAGGAAGGCGAATCAATACTGAATTGTCAAAGAAGGAAGCATATATTCTTCTTGGGGATATGTGGATGAACCACTTCAATTGCTTCTTTAGATAGAATCTCTCTTCAGTTTGCGTTTTTTTTTAAAAATTATTTTACTTCTTTTATGTTTCTATATGATAGTAATCATTCTTTCAAGTACTCCATATATTCTCTATACTTTTTTAATGAAAGAAAAAAATAAATAAATTGTAGTTCCAAAATTTGTGTCATACAATTAGCTAGAGATATACAAAGCATTATTTTGAAATTTATGAATTAAGTTTCGGATTTATTTTAAATAAGAATATATATATAAACTTCAAGAAATTGTCTTCATTCTAATATAGAATAATTAAATCAACCTTGTTATTTAATATTTATACCGAGGCTTCAAACAAAAAATATATATATATATATACCTTGATCAATTGTTTGAGAGACATGCAAGGGCTTGTGGCTTAGCTTTATATTATTGTTATTTCGTGTCATCATTTTTTCTGTATATACCTATGCTAGATAATAAATAGAGAATAAATAGAGGATATGTAAGTCACTCCTTTTTTTTTTTTTTTTTTTTTTTGGAAAAATAAGTTTTTGTAAAAAAAAATGGAAATACTACCAAAGGGTTGTAACAAACAATATGAAACATAGGTAAGTTTTTTTTTTGTGCATGCACATTTATTTTTTGGCATTGGGGTCCACATCTTCTAGGGCTTAATTAAAAAAAAAATAGCCAGTATAAGAGGAAATAAATAAACAATAAGCCTTGTATAAACTAAAACAAACTTTTATTAATGTTATTGAAAGACGGTCAGTTTGAGCACGTATTATGAGTAATTTTTAAAGGTAAAATTTGTATGTTACAAACATGGTAACTTTTATAGTATATAAGGATAATTTTAAAAACTTTTAACGTAATTTTAACCTGTCTTATGCTTATGTAATCCCGACTTATTCAAGAATTTGTTATTATCAAATAAAACATAAGTATTTTTTATCAACAAAATTATTACAAGTATTTTTTTTACCATAATAGGCATTAGGCACCATTGCATTGTCCAGGGTGTTACTCTCTTTCAATCAACTAATAAATCAATCTAAAAAGCAAATCTACAAATCACATAGAAAAGTAGAAAACCTATACTATAAGATCGAGAACAGAGGAATTTATAAAATATACGTTGTAGTACTGTAACACACATAGCAATAATATCACTACCTTACTGGTTTTGAACTTTTTTTTTTTTTTTTTTTTAATTTTTTTTTTATTATTTCTCCACTTTTATTAAAGACAATATTTGGATTTTTACACTATTAAATATGAAAAAAAAATTTATCTTATGTGAGTTGCGAGTTAGCAAAACAAAGTTATGCAAAATCTTATTATATTCATTTCAATATGTATAACTACTTTTAAACATTAAGTATTTATTTTATGTACATAAGATAATTAAATGTATTCAAATACTATATACATTTATTAATAAAATAAACTATATATATTTTTTTTTGTAGGTAAGATGAAGGGTTTTATCAGGATGGAACCCCTTACGGGACAATCTGGTTAGAATTAACAAGGTAGACAATTTAAGAGAACGAGGGAAATAACATAAACTATATGAGTACAGGCAAATTAAACATAAATCTCCAAATAGTTAAAAAAAAAAAAAATAGGAAAAATATATATTGACACATTTTAATTATAAAACGGTCAGTAAAAAAGCGGAATCTTGTAGTGTACCCTCCTAAGGACTGGGAATTAAATATAAAAAAACGATAATTTGCATGGGAGGGACAGTCTTCAATTCCACAAAAGAGATGTAAAAATTATAGTATAGTCCCCACTAAAAGAGATAAATTAAAGAGAGTAGAAGGAATTGAAGTTAAAAAAAAAACAATAAAGTTAAGGACCAGCTCCATTGCTCACCCTTAAAAAACCGCATCCTATTCTCTTCCTTATTTGCATATCGCATTTGTTCGTATTCTTGAGAGAAAGAAGAGAGAGAAAGAAAAAAAAAAAAAAAAAAAGAAAGAAAGAAGGAAAGAATGTTCCACCACCCTAAGAAGCCTTCTTCTATGAATTCAAATGAAAGGACTTCTTCCATGTGTGTTCAAAACGATTCCGGCCTCGTTCTCACTACTGACCCTAAGCCTCGCCTTCGTTGGACTGTCGAGCTCCATGAACGCTTCGTTGATGCTGTTACTCAGCTCGGCGGCCCTGATAGTACTTACCTCTTACCCTCTTTTATTTTTTATTTCATATTACAATATATGTACTATCAAGTTTTAATTAGTGCACTGCGCTATTACTTGTCAGTTATATATATATTGATATAACATTATTTAATTTTGTATGTTCATGATTCTAGTAGGGTTTTTTTTGTTAATTTTCTTTGGTGGTTGAAATTTATGCAGAGGCTACACCAAAGACGATCATGAGAGTTATGGGTGTTAAGGGTCTCACTTTGTACCACCTCAAGAGCCATCTTCAGGTTTGAATAACTCTTAATTTTATATATTCCCTTGTTCTTCATATTTGTTAAACCCAAAAATCGCTAACGCAATTAATTAAATTTCAATCGATTACTTTTTTTATAATAAAATTTGATTTCATTCTAACAATAATTCACCATTTTTTAAAGATTTTGAGGTCATTGAACTCTATATTAACATGATGGTGCAACTAGTACTTTGTATATATTATCGAATATTGTTTTTATGTTTAAATTCGTATGTTTAATTATAGTTGCACTTACTATTGAAATTTTCATGTTTTGATTTCCTATCTAAATTTTACTTCTTGTGTTCTTTTAATACAGAAATTTCGACTAGGAAAGCAGCCTCATAAAGATTTCAATGATCATCACTCGGTTAAGCAAGATGGTAAGAGAGGTGACTAATCATTAATGTTACTAAAATTAGCTAGGGTTTATCATCTTCTATTTATTCATTTTATTTGTTACATGTTGAATTAATATTCTATGCATGTCATCATATAGTTGTAAATGAAGAAAAAACTAACTCATTTGTGGTGAATGTTTGTTTCATATTCGCGGTCTCAGCAACGTCCTTGGAGCTTCAGAGGAACACTGCATCATCCTCCGGATTAATGGGTCGTACTATGAATGAGTATGTGTTTTTACCATATCATGTTTTATTTATTTCATTCACCGCAACAATTAGTAAGTTAGCAATATTTTTTTGTCATTTGAACCAAAACTTTTGTAAGGCAACTTCTCATTGAAGTTACCTTACAATTGTTTAAGAACCACTCCCTCCTAGAATATCTTTTTATCTGGCATCTTCTTTTACACTTTTATCTTTCTCTTTCTTTTAATTTATATTTTGATTTTATAATTTGATTTTCAGAGTTATTTATAAATTGTTCTTTTTAATTAAAATATATAATTTTTGTTCCTTTTGCAACTATGGCAGCAGCAATGTGCACATTAGTGATGCAATTAGGATGCAATTGGAGGTTCAAAGGAGGCTCCAAGAACAATTAGAGGTGAGACTAATATTAAATGATTTCAAATAAATAGCTCCTCGGCTCCTCTTAATCTCTAATCCTCTTTTGGAGCAAATTTATTACCACATCAAATATAGATGAAAGTTTTTTTTAGAGAAGAAATTTATTCTTATCCAGAATTAGTTGTCACGTTATCCTATTAATGTCTGTATACATGTAATAGCTAATGTATACAATTTGACACATTACTACTACATGTACTCCATAATTTTTAATGAAAGTTTTTAAAAAAATACTATGATGTGCTAATTATTGATTATTGTTAATGGCAGGTCCAAAGACATTTGCAATTAAGGATTGAGGCACAAGGAAAATACATGCAAAACATACTAGAGAAAGCATGTCAAACACTAGCAGGAGAAACCAATATGGCAGCTTCTGCAAGCTATAACAACAAAGGCAACAACAACATCCTAGGCAATAATAGCCCAACAATGGCCGGAGACCACCTAGAAGGACCTATGAAAGAATTCGGCCCGATGAATTTCCCGTCCCTCCAAGACCTTAACATCTATGGTGGTGAGCAAGCATTAGATCTTCACTCGAGTTTGGACCGATCTTCATCACTTGAGAACTTTATGCAAGTTCCAAGTGATAGCCTTTGCTTAGGAAATAAGAAGAGACCAAACCCTTATAACAATGGAAATAACAATAATAATGGTAAGAGTCCTTTAATTTGGTCCGATGATCATCTTCGTCTTCAAGAACTTGGACCTCCAACCGCGGCTAATTGCTTAGGAAATCCTCAAGATCATGAAGACCCTTTTAAGGGTACTGATATACAAATTGCACCACCATCTTTGGATCATCATAGGAGTGGTGCTGAGCATCAAATCGATTCGATCTCGGAGATTTATGAGTCTAAGCCACTCCTAACTAGTGATATTGTTGTTGGGGGTGACAAGAAATTCGAGTCGTCGCCTAAGCTAGAGAGGTTGTCACCGGCTAGTCAAGGTACCCCTCTTGGGAGGAATTCTCCCTACGGTTGAGCTATGATAATTTTGGTAGGTTTAAGCATAATTTATTTTCTTTAGATCCAAAACTTTTTTTTTTTTTTTTTTTTTTTACTACAAACAATTATTCCATCCTTTGGAGTTCTCAATTTTTTTGGTCCGTCGTTAGTCATCTAAGTAGAATATAATGACTTTGAAGAGTTTACCTCTCTAACTATGTACCTTTTATACTTCATGCTAAGGTATGCTTTCATTGATGTTAATAATAATGGTATGCTCGGCGGTTCATAGATCGATCTTTTTATATTTTGTTGAAAGGCATAGAGGGCTTGGATGATCGAATAATGTAATCCAATCCGCCTAAACAATCTTGATGGAAGAACAAGATTTAAGGCTCATATGTGATCGATATACAACCAGTATATATATATATATATAGGAAATTTTCAAGCCCTTGGTTAGTTATATAATACTACGTATAATAACACAAGAATCTTTAGAAGTAGACAACTAGTAAACAATTTGAAGTTCAAAAGGTGGAATTTGTTCACCTCTAAGTAAGTGTAGGATCCTATGTCCTCTATATTACCACAATTATAATAACTTTGAGGTCAAGGTGATTTGTGGTTTGAATTTTGATGAAGTTGTTTCGATAAAAAGTGTAAGAAGTAGTTTCAAAATAGACATAATATACTCATTTCGTAACTTCTTGAATTAAAAAACTGCAACAATTTTAATTTTTTAAGGGTATAGAACACACATCCTTTTGATGTATAATAAAGGCTACTTGAATTGAGGGGTTATTTTAAAATAGAGTAAACTAAAAAATGTTATAGGTGCATGTGATTTTTCTGCTGCCAAATCAAAGAATAGAGAGATAGGTTTTAACTTTTAATTTAAAATTATGGTGCTTAGCCAGTAGGGAGGTGGCCGGGCCTCTTGCCCTCTTCTCTACGTTGCTCTTATTGACGGCATGCATACGAAAAGTACAAGCTTTAACATATCAGTCGTCATGTATATATACTCCGTATACTTCCTCTGTTCCAAATTCAATCTCACTTATAAACTCAATTTATGTGGGATAACACACCATTCACATGTAGGTTTTCTCATGGGCTCAACACTCCCCCTCATATGTGAGTTGTGCATAATATTGGCCCACATTACAACATAACCCAATATAGCTCTGATACCATGTTAAACTCAAAAAATATTGGAGAAAACGGCTTAAACTTTGTATTGATAATAACCACATATATATACACAATACAATAGAATACCTAACTTGCCTAACACTCCTAACAAGATAAACTTAACATAAATACACCAAACTGATTCTAATATCAATCGTGATATTAGATATTTGTTCTCTATTAAGATTGAACATTGTTACTGTAAACCATAAAAATTTAAACCTGCAATATATAATTAATAAAGAGGCAAGAAAATATACAAAAACAATTATTTCATTGAAAATTTGTGGGTTATAGATCTCTTGATTCCTCTCTCCAAAAGGCTAGGGTTTTGATATTTGTTTGTAGTACGGGGCCTTGTCGGCTATAGAGAGTCGTAGAGTAGTGAATAAGATAACTATCAAATATTCTACAAGATTCTGATGATAATATCTTATTTTTTTTGATATTATCTCCTAATTAAAATATATCCGACACCTAAAAATTAACAAAATTTCGGTGTCAACAGTTACATCTTGCGTCGTTTCAATTAAATAATGTTTGTATGTGTAATTAAAATATTTGAGATTAACTTTATGATATTCAAACTACTTGCATTGTACAACAATTATGGATATCTAAAAGTCATGTATAAATGGTAATGGACGAGTTTAGAATTGAAGTGAATAATTCGGAATAAGAATGACTTGCAGTAGAAGACGAAATGTTATATATATACAAAGGGATTATTGGAATGCTTATGATAAAGTGTTTCGGGTGATTTTCTTATGGTAGAATTATTGTTAGAAATTTACAAGGAGTATTTTTATTTACTTGCAACATAACACTTTTTTTCAACCATATACATCTTCGAAATTATTCTGATTTTCAATTAGATACAAGGATTGGAGCTGGAATTTTATCACAACTAATAATAAAAACATTTTTGTTCACCGTTTTAATTTTCAAAATAGATCTTCCTCTAAAAGGAATGTAACTGTGCTACAATAATTTGGGCATAGATTGTGTTAACTTTACTAGGATTCTTCACTTTGGTGGTCCATTTATACAACTTTGGATTTTGGATTATGTTTCCCAATGTAGTAGTCTTTTCTGACCAACACCTTTTTCTCGTTAGTTACTATATCATGGCAATATATAAAATGTGTACTTCGTTAGTTAGTTTGCTTCCAATCATTGCTAGGATAATAGTGTCACTCATAATTACTGCTAAAGCATAAAATGTTTGCTAGTATTTGTGTACATACATTAAAAGAAACGACTGCTTAATTATTGCTAAAGTATGAAATGTTTGCTAGCTATTAGTCAAGGGAACATGATTAGGAAACCAAGATTAACTATACTCTAAAATTAAGTACATGTAGGGTTTACACACTTTTAAGCAATTCAACATATTATATTATATACTAGTTTAAGAGACACGTGTGTGTATATATATATAGGGACTAGGGAATTAGAGAGTTAGAGGTAACAAATAAGCCATGTAATATTCCTCAAAAAAAAAAAAAAAAAAAAAAAAAAAAAACATGTCATATTATTCAAATTCAATTTAGTTGAAGTCAAATTCGACTTGGGCGATATAATGTGTCCTCCAAAATAAATAATGGATCGAGAGTGTAAATCAGAGTGATTCAAATTGAAATCTATTGTAAACTGCTTTGTAGTACACTATATTAAAATATAATCACTTTACGTCATATTTTTTTAAGGTTCAAATCAAGTTATTCAAAGTATAACAATACTTCAATCTCACCTCCACTGCCTTATCTTATTTGCATAATTTTCCTTTCTACCCCATTAAAAATTGCAAAGTACGAACTAATAATACAGCAAATAACGTTACTCCAAAAGGTGTATTCAAGATATACATGACAGGAGAACCAATTTTTAGCTTTAATGGCAGTGTAGATGATCCTCTTGAATTTAGTGCCAAATTTCAGTACCAACTGGTACTAACAACTTAGGAAGATCCTCTTTCTTAAAGCAAAGTGAATGTTGCCTTCGCCAGAAAAGAAGCCTGACCCAAGAGTTTCTTTTTTGTTAGATAACATGACTGCACCTTCGTTTTTTCATACTTTTCTTTCTTCTTTGGTTCTCAATCAAACATCGGAATTTGTGTCCTTAGCATTATAGTAGTACAAGCTTTAATATTTCGATGGTATAGTTGTTGCACTTACACATGCAATTCATTTTAATGATTCTCGATCGTGAGTAGATAGGATGGCACGCATGTGGGTATACTATGGCATTTGCGAGGGAATGTGGGTATGATTTTGATATGTTGTAAATGTGTATGAGTATTTAAAATCATATATCCCATGTGTGATGGATCGATGCTACTTAAAAAATTTCTTTCGGGTATAAAACAATGGTTCAATCAAGGGTGTGTTCCTTAATTTATTATGAATACTTTGATCTTTATGGGATGATTACCAGCACACAAGTACCTTTTTTTTTTTTTTTTTTTTTTTTTTTTTTTTTTTTGGGTAAGATAAGAAAAAAAGAAAGAATTAGGACCGCCCACAAGTACAATTTAATTGAGTGATGTAATCTTTTACAATAACACTCTGACTTTGTAAGCGTATAAAGAAATTTAATATATTTAGAATACCTGGCCTTATAGCATAGGCTATTTTTATGGTAGACCATATATGTAACTTGAGGTTGAGGTGATGGAGTAGTGGCATCTAGGGGTGAGCAAACTGAGTACCCGATCAAATTTTTAGGAACTGGACCCGGAATTGGTTAGTACCGGGTCCTAAAATTTGGAATTGGAATTGGAACCACTTCAACCGGGTCCTAAACTTGAGGAATTGGAATTGGAATCGCTGGTACCGGGTCTGGTTCCGGGTACCCACTTATGTACATAATTATTAAATTTTAATACAAATTTAATACTTATTTTGATCCATTTTCATTTTTAGCATTTAATACTTATATTTATATATGCATGATTGCATGAAGCTATTTTATTTAGGTTAGATATTAATAATTTGTTTTTTTTTTTTATTTTTTTTATTTTACTAAGTAGATACATTTAATATATTTTTTTAAGAAAAAAGTATATTTAGTTTAATATATAGGGTAACCGGATACCCAACCGGTTCCGGGTCCAAAAAATTGGGAATTGGAATTCGAACCGGTTGCAACCAGTTCTTAAATTTATTACCCGGAATTGGAACCACCGGGTCCAATTCTAGATCTGGACCCGCCGGTTCCTAACCGGTTCCAGTTCCAATTCCAATTCCGGGTACCCGGAATTTTTGCTCACCCCTAGTGGCATCGCTCCCACTTCGTTTAGGGATCAAGCTTCATGGGACTCATTTGAGGGATTTCCTTTATCCCCCTCAAATAGCCCCCTTCTTCTTACAAAAAAAAAAAAAAAAAAAAAAAACCATGTAACTTAAGATTCTAATACGGGACCTGATGAGTCTAATGTAACATGATCCAGTTGCCAACTTAACTTGAGATGCCCATGATAATCTTTTGTAGGCTTTAATCTTGGAAGCTCAAATTACTTGGAAGTCATTTGGACACCCAAACTAGTGCATTGTCATTTGGTAGTAGGAGTGTCAATTCGGGTGTGCAGATTAAGTATGGTGAGATCAGGTCTGTTCATGTCAATTTTTAAAGTTGATTCATAATAAGTTATTGTGTTCTTACAAGTTAAAATCTGATTGCATATTTTTTAAATCGGTTTTGAATCAAATCAGGTCGGATCGAAACTGGTTTTGACACCTTTACTTGGCAGTAAAAGAAACGGAATGAGTAACGCAAAGGAGTGGACAGAAAAACTGTTGCCTCTCCACCCTGAATTTACTTCCACTCTAGTAATTACTCCGTACTTTCTTCTTCTACAGTCAAACTTTACACTCATAAATCATCATTCCTCTCATGTTTTCTCTCTCCTCACTCGCTCTCCCACGTACTCCCGTCATTTTCCGGCGACAATTCACCGTCTCCGACGCATCATCACCGGCTATTCCACCGTCGCAAAATTCAATCCTTCGAAATTTAACCTAAGACTTCCAACTTTCATGTCGAATTTCCAATTTTCTGGAATTAAATCAAGCACAGAAGCTGTTGTTGTTGATGACGATGATGATAGCAGCAGTTCAAAGAGGAGAGAGAAATCGAGCGTACTTCGTGTTGGTTTGATTTGCGGCGGTCCTTCTATGGAGCGCGGAATTTCGCTCAATTCTGCTCGATCAGTTCTTGATCATATTCAAGTAGTACATTTTAATTTCTTTTATTCAATTATTTTAATATATTTCATTAGGAATTTGTATGATTTTGTGATTTTCATTGCTAATGAGAAGATTAATGTTGTTTCCTATGCAATTTTCTCATTGAAATTGACTAATTTGATATATGTTGAGTCACAAACTTTACCATCATGATATACAGATATATGCAGTTCTACTGAGGATTGAATTTTAAATATTTTTCTTAAAATGGAATAAGTTTAGAAATTTATGACAAAATCACTTAGTGTCAATGTGTCACTAATATTAATTAGGGTAGTATATATTAATTTTCTGAATTATAACCTATAGTTTAAAAGATGCTACAATCTTTGTTGAAATCATGATGAATTAGTAATGGAGTACATGTTTTAGTTTGCATTGTTGTACATTGTTTTTCATTTTTTATCTAAATATTTTTCGGTGTTTAGAGAGACATAAAGAGCATGATATAAATCGAAATGATGACCGGATTTGGAATGCACATTGTGGTACAATTCTGTAAGTGTTGTGATATGTTTTGTTGATGATGTTATCAGGGAGATGATTTGCGTGTCAGCTGCTACTACATTGACAGTGAGCTCAATGCTTATGCCATATCTTCTGCTCAGGTTAAATGCTTAGCTTATTCATTTTTTTATACCACTATTGTACTAATACACAAAGGAATTACGGAAATTATGTTGAGTAATAATTATTCAGTTCCATAAAAAGTCGAGAAACCTTTAAACTGTTGCCATGCTTTGGTGATTGTAAGTTGTAATTTGCTCTGTGTAAATGGATCATTTGGTAAAAAAAAATAAAAAATTAGTTGTTTAAATGAACTATTTTAATGTTAATTTGTTTTATGGAATGAGCGTTTTACTGTCAAGAGCTTTTATGATTTTTATTTGAGTTACAAAGAAATGAAAGGAAATCATATTGTTTTCTGTAGAATACGTTCACTTCTGAAGTTGGGGTCGGGAGTTTAGAAATGCATTTGATAATTTGGCAGAAAGATATGGTCTTTGTAGCAAGCAAAGGGCGACAAACATATTGAGCTAATCTGTCTCTCTCTTACTACTTGCAGCTCTATTCAAACACCCCTTCTGATTTTGATTTTAAGCTTGAAAGGTGTGTAGTTCTAACTTTTGTATTCTATTTTTCATCTTTCATGAGAATTAAGCAGTGATTCCTAAAATGAATTGTTTGTTTTTACTGTTGTTGTCAGCCTTGCTCAAGGTTTTCGCTGCTTGTCAGATTTTGTGGAACACCTTGCTGCTTCAGTTGATATTGTGTTTCCTGTCATCCATGGTCCTTTTGGTGAAGATGGTACTCTTCACGTATATAAAATCGATGCTTTTGTCTAGGAGGAGTTTTTCGCAGAAATCTCTCATGCAATTAGGCATCCATGAGTTGTTGGAGCAAGCAAAGGTTCCTTTTGTTGGTACAAAATCAAATGAATCTCGCAAGGCATTTGACAAGGTGAGTTTATTGCTCTGGCTGACCCTCTATTACTTTGAGGACCAGTTCTTTGTAAGCATTTAATATTACCAATGATGTGCTATGAATCCATGACTAACTCATAATAGTGCGCATTATGTCATATCACTCTATCATAGCACTGTTTGGTTTAGCTGGTTCATAGGGAGGCTTCTGTCAGGAGTTTCTTGCTTCTGTCATAAGTTGTCTATGCATTTCACATGCGCATTATACCCTGTAAAGGTGGAACAAATGCATATTAAACTGGGAAAATAGCATCTCAGATTAGTTATTTCGGATCTTCCCACTAGAGGGACGGGAATTGAGTCTACTAAGCCAGGTGAAGATTAAATTTTAAATCTGTTCTACATCTCAATTATTTTATTTTATTTTTTTTTTTAAAAAAAAGGCTTGACCAGCAATTATACAATTAAACCAGATTAGAGCATATCAATTTTTTTTTATAAGATGTCAAAATGCCAAGAAGCTAGTTTCAATTGGAAAGACTCATGCTACTTATGAAGTATGCTTCAGAAAAGAGTAATTTGCTGATAGTTTGTATGCTTTACTTTTTTTGGTCTGATGTAGAAAAACTGAAAAGCTTTAAAGAATTACTAAATATTGATGCTTACCCACACTCACTTTTTACTCGCTCTTTCTTACTTGATATTTGAATCTCTAACAAATTCACCTTTTTCTTACACTCCCCACATTTTTCTAACTTGCCTTAATTGTGAACCTACAGGCAGTGGGTAGAACAAAAGGATAATAACTGAGGGAGTATACAAATATATAACTATATAAGCTTATCTATGAAGGAGATTATATGCAGTTCTTCCTAACATAAACTCTGTTACATTTTAACTAATAAGGAATGGGATCTATTGTGTGCCTAGAAAGTGGGGTTGGTTCTGATTTTCCGTGCTTATCACCAATCTGTTTCTATTCTTTCCTCTGTATTTAATTAATGACTAGCCTTTGTAGTATCTCATCATATCACAAATTTTCCTCTGTTGTTGGTTCAACGACTTGAGTAAGAACGTCACCCCCCCCCCCCCCCCCCAAAAAAAAAAAAAAAAAAAAGGGTTACCTATCTCTGGTGCTAACTGGTGTTTTCAAATGATGTGTAGTATGAAGTCTCATTAGAGCTGAGCAGACAAGGATTCTTGACAGTTCCTAGTTTCCTAATTCAGGTATCTGTATTGATATAAGTCATTTTTGTTGCTTCTGTTAGAATTGTTGCCAGTTGATTGTAGTGTTATTCTTTCAGCCTTTCAGGATTTCTTTGTCAGTTTGAATTTATGATTGTTAGATGGTAATAAAAGTTGTATGAAACCTATTTATGTCTATCATAGGCAGCTCTATTCCTTTTAAATCAAGTTTCTAATGAAAGTGAGAATAAATCTTTCAGCAGTTCTAGGGGTATGGCTGCGACAAGCTAAGAGTCCTCTGGTCCCACACTCATTATCCCCTTATATCCTGTAATAGTACATAGGTGGTAACTCTGTGAGAGAAATTGAGAAACAATGTTGTCAGATATGGCTCTTCCATATGGTTTTTTCAAGACTATTTTATCAGATATGGCTCTTCCATATGGTTTTTTCAAGACTATTTTAAACTCTTAAATTCTGGGGGATCTTTGTTGATGCTTCTGAAAGGTTGTATGTTTTGACTAAGGGAATATTGAAGAGATTCTGAGGCTGAAGCAGTTGCTTTCAAAGTTATAGAAAATCGTCAGTGGCTGTGTACAAGTTCGTTAGAAAAAAATCATCAATTCAAGGAGAAGGCTCTAAGTATTCACCAATAAGCTATACTAGTTATAAATCGGGCAAATATTTGCTCAACTAATGAACTATTCAAATTTGAATGTAAAATATTTATCCTTATAGTTCGTTTCTCCACTTTGTTGGGTCCTTATTGGTTATTATACTATAAACAATATCAAATATTGTGTCTCAACTCTTGCTCGTTGCTCCTATTTTTTTTTTAAAAAATATTTGTTCCAAAGAATGTAATCTTAGCTATTTTGCTACTGATAATTTTTTTTAATCATGCTATTAGGGAAACGATTCAGATGAAACCGATCTACAGAAGTGGTTTGAAACAAATCAATTGGACGTCAGAACAGGAAAAGTTGTGGCAAGTAAATTACACATTTGAAAACTCTTTTCATGAAAGTTTGAGGTTATTTCATTCTTGTGATTATTTATTTTTTGTTTCAGGTAAAACCAGCAAGAGGAGGATCAAGCATTGGTGTTACTGTTGCATATGGAGTTGCTGATTCCTTTACAAAGGCTCGCCGAATAATAACAGATGTATGTATTGTACAATTGGTGACATGTCACTACACAATAGACATTAAACTGTGAAGGTAATCCCCCCTAAATAAAGGGTATAAGAAAGATAAAGGAGAGGAGGGAGAAAGAGGGGGTGGGGTGGTGTTAAATTCTTAGGGATGTGTGTCATTATTGAATGACTTACTGTACTTGCACTTCATTTATGCCCTAGCTGCCTTGCATGAAGCTCAGTAATTCAGTATGGCCTGGAATGATGAGCGAATTAAGCAACTTTGTTGCACCAATATTAAATAGACTGAAATTCACTGACCGGACTCACAGAAAAGATTGATTCGTTGATTAACTGAATAATCTGATTTTTTTTTTTAATTGATTTAATAAGAAGAAATTACAAAAATAGAAGCTTTAATGTTGATTGACAATGGAGTTAGGATTAGATAAGATAGGTTCAACAGCTTTAGGCTATTACACTCCATAGTGAGTTTAGCTCACAACTCTCTAACAATGGCTTTAGGCCATAACTCTCTCAAGGGTTCACACCAAATTTCTGCCAATCCTCCTCTTCCTTTCCTCTCCCTATTTATTTACAATCCTTAAGATGATTCTAGATGGTATGTCTTTTTTTGTGCCCATGTGGCATCTCTTGGTTCCTTGCATAATTTCCCTTGTATGTACTGAATATCAACAATACTAAACGACCCGTAACGCCCTCCCCTAAGTCGGTTCATTCCACCATATTTTAGTTATTCATTATCTTTTCATCCCTTCCAAACTTTTATTTTTGTGTTATTTGATTCATGATTGCTACACGTTAGGAGCTTGTGTGACACCTTAGATAATAAAATGAAGAATATGTGTTTCTAGAATTGGTGGTGCACATTTTTTTTTAGCTCTATTTTCTGTTTGTTTATGACAGAAAGTTGATGATAAAGCTCTTGTCGAAACATTTCTCGAAGGAGGAAAGGAGTTTACTGCAATTGTCCTTGATGTGGGAGTTGGTTCCGACAGAAGCCCTGTTGTATTATTGCCTACAGAAGTTAGTGCTGTATAGTGTATATATTACGCTATTGTTGTTTTACATAACTCTATATTGTTGCTGCTTTTCCTGATCCAGCTTTTCTGATTTAAGTACTGAACTTGATACTGTGTTTAAAGTAACAAGCTATCAATTGATTTAAAATCCCATGTTTGGCTTATTGGGCTCTTTTCTACATAATAAACTACTTCATGCTAAATGAGAATGTGAGAGGACCATGTTTCTGTCTGTCTATATTTTTATGAAAGACTACGTTGCATGGCATGCACATCTTTATAAAGATAATTTAAAGCACGCCATAGTTGATTTGTGGTGATGGATATCTTTTATTATATTTTCCTGAATGATCTAATTGTGCTTGATTAGGCTGATGGGATCATAATAGGATGTTTTATACCATGTTGTCGCTCTTAAGAGTGCAAAGTGGTAGCTTTGAGCACCTTTAACCCTTAGTAATTATTCTTATGCTATCACTCACTTGAAAATTTATGAGCGTATATCATTCTACTATGTGAATCTGTGTATAGTATTCATATTTTTGTTGCTTAATTTACTGGGATAATCACCAGGTGGAGCTTCAATTCCAAGGTGATGCAAACCTGAGAGAAAAGGATGCAATATTCAATTATCGAAGGAAATATCTGCCTACTCAGCAGGTATACGACTATATGTTAATAGCAAGGAGATGGGTACATTTTTGAATATGCAGAAATAGAACTCTTTGATAATTCTTCTTTGATAACTGATAAGAATCATCAATGTTTTTCTAGAACAGCTTTTTTGCATACGAAGGTTAATATATATTTTTTAATTTGTTTACCCTGTCCATACCTCCAATACTAGCATGATTAATGATATAAACTACTTTTAGATGATGATTTTTTTTCTAATGTGTTGCTTAGCTGTTAGTATCAGCACTAACAGTGGTATAATTGGTGGCAAGAGTTTCCATATTTGTAACTTCCATAATTTGAACTTCAGCCATGATAGGTTGTATCTGCTTTGACATATTCACATGTATCAGGGGGATTATTTTAAACAATCAACATTATTATTATTATTATTATTATTATTATTATTATTGTTATTGTTATCATTGTTGTTGTTGTTATTGTTGTTGTTTTTTTTTTTTTTTTTTTTTTTTTGCCCACCCTCATTTAAATTATTTGTTATTTTTTTATTTTATTTTTATGCACACCCTCATTTAAATTATTTGTGTCAACAGGTTGCTTATCATACTCCCCCTCGTTTTCCCTTAGACGCAATTGAGATGATTCGAGAAGGAGCCTCTTTATTATTCCAAAGTCTTGGATTATGTGATTTTGCTCGGATTGATGGTTGGTATCTACCTCCTTCTTTTCTGAAACTTTCTCCAGGATCGAAGTTTGGAAAAAGTGAATCTGGCTTTGTATTGTTTACGGACATAAATCTGGTTAGATGTTTTCCTAATACCTGTTTCTTATAATCATACACATTGTAATACTCTTGAAATTGCTAATGGAAATTCATCAAATCTAGATCAGTGGGATGGAGCAGACAAGCTTCCTTTTTCAACAAACGTCAAAGGTATCTTTCTTGTACTCCTCCCATTTTGAGGGACGGATTAGACGAGCTTTCTTTTCCACAATGTTTGCCCACTTTGTATTCGGCAACTCAAATGCTGTGTGTCACAGATTACAAGGTGGACATAAATGACATTTTGGGGTGGAGGAGTATCTTTTTGTAGTAGACTTTGTAAAAATCCTGTTTCAGTAGGGTGATGTAATTTGCGTCAATATAGATACAGTTGTTTTCCATGAGGCTGATTAGTTATTTATTGTATCTCCATTGTGGACTCTCTGCCTCTAGGTTGGCTTTTCCCATTCAAAAATCCTTCAGAGCATTCTGCAGCGCGCATGTTCACGGTACCCCAATTTAGTATCGTACACTATCGAGTCAAACTTAGTACTTGAAAGACAGAAGCACTCTCAGATAAAGGAGTCAATATCGGAAAGGAAACGAGTATTTGTGCTTTTTGGAGGGGACACTTCAGAGAGGCAAGTGTCTCTTATGAGTGGAACAAATGTCTGGCTCAACTTGCAGGCATTTGATAATGTAAGTAAGTCCCACTCAAGAGAATTTGAAACGACTAATTTATGTGTGGCTGAAGCTTTTGCTTTCTTAGGAGTTTTAGTTTCTTTTACGGATTTAGGCTAGGTTCTTTGTTCTTGAGGCCTTCATTTTATATGTTTAAAGTTAGGATGCACAGCAATGGACATTGTCTGTTTCTCCCTATAAATGATTACAAGAAGGTTTCCTGTGGCTGGATTTCAGTTTGTGTTATTGATGCTGTATGGATAGGGCTGCTTATTCATGTCTCCTATTGTGTTTTGGAGATTAATTTGGGAGTTTTCTAATCAGCAAACCAAAGCATGATCCCTTTTTTAAAATAAACAATAAAATTGTTGCACGACTGCACAAAATATTTAAATCTTAGGCATGAGCACGTTTATAGTATTCTGCTTTTTCCTAAAACAAGAGATTAATTGCTCCACATGTTCTCAATTTCTACTTTCTCATCATGGTGAATACCTGAATGTGAATGTTTACATGCTTGCTGTTTGATGATTGTTAGTGCAGGATCATTGGTCATTTCTAGTTATTTTAAATCTAAAATTTAAAATTGTCGTTCGATAACCAATGGTATGAAATGTGAATTATGCAGCTTGAGGTTACTCCATATTTTCTTGCATCAACAAGCTCATTTCACCTACAGAGTGAGAAGGATGACGATTTGAGCTCCAGATATGTCTGGTTCTTGCCGTAAGTAAATATAGCTAGTTAATTTTGTAAATTGTGTATACAATATTTTTTTTTTTTTTTTTTCCCCTGTTTTCTTTTCATATTTCATACAGCGCTTTGAGTGATTAGAGGCTACATCTCTCCCATTTGGATTCTTATTGTTGACTTTGAAAGTATCTCGTGCAAAAGTTATTTGTCCCCTATACTGTTTTACTGTAGCTATGGGCTGAGTTTGTGAGCAATGTTTTCGAAACAGAAGTCTGGCAGTTGCACTACTTGGTCTAGTACTTTTGTTCCATCAGGAATTTTAAAAAACTATCTGATGAACAATTTCTAACTTTGGATTGTGATGAGCTAAATCTAACATCTCCTCAATATGTCTTTTACTTCTTACTGTTGTGAAATTTGAAGTAATAGGCTAGTAAGTTCCCCTTTAACTCAAGAAGCTTAAGAACCTCTTTGCATTTGGGGATAAGGCTGAAAGAGTAACTCTGCAAGTTTTGGGGCAATACTGCGTGGCTGCTTGCATCTATATCCTCACTTCATTTATAGGTAGCAGCCTTGTTAGTGGAATTTTGATAATGGTGCAGCTTGTGTAATATACTTGTATGTTTTTTTGTTTAGTCTTAGCCAGTTTCCAGCCTTTGCAGTATCTACTTAGAAATACTAGTATTTCATTCTGAATGATTTTCCCTGTACATTTTTTAATAGTGCATGATTATGAATTTGTTAGGACAAACTATTTTAGTGAACCTTGGCATTATATGGTTTTTTATAAATCAATTAAATGCCAACTTTTCCTATAATATCTAAGCATTTAATCAGCATGTTATGCCTTTTTTTTATTTTTTTGTTGATGTTATTGCTGATAGTCTATGTTCCATTCCAGACTTCAAGGAGAACCAACCTCATTTTAGTTAAGTGGTCATGTAAGCTAAGTCTCGTTTTGTGACTTTGTGAAGAATTTATGCCTTATGTTTTGTCTAATGATTGGGGATTTTGAGTGGTGCCATAAATGACATCACGCTTGCTAGAGTAATTTTCCGAAATGTAGAAGCTAGGAAAGGCCCATGTAGAAACGACATGGAATATTTGGATATGTTCTCTCTTAATTGCATTTAGATAAATTTCTTCCATTTCAAGGATTTTGCATTAATTGTCACTTTGTAACAGCTATTCTCTTGTCCTGAGACACACTACGGAGGAAGTTTTAGCTGCTTGCATCGAGGCAATGGACCGAGATCGAGCTGCTTTGACATCGCGTTTACGAAAAGAGGTGATGGATGATCTTATGATAGGTTTGAAGAAGCACAGCTGGTTTACAGGGTTTGATATATCTGATGAAGTGCCTGTTATGTATTCTTTGTTGGATTGGGTCAGGCTGGCAAAGAATGTTCAGGCAACTGTTTTTATTGCAGGTTGTACATTGTTGTCTACAATCTGTTTTACTTTTTACACAACCCCCTGCTGCATAACCGTAGAACATCAAAATAAAATCTGTTATAATAGACCTAGAAAATTTATCAAAGAACAAATACTAAGAAGTAAGAACATGCAACTCTATGTTGTTTACTACTTTACTAACAATGTGTTAGCCACGTGCAGGACTGCAGGGTTGGTTATTAGGATCATAGTGATTTAAGGCATATTCTAACATAATCATTCCACAGTTACCCTTTTTTCTATTTCTTTTATTTCTCAAACATTAAACCTACTATGCGTCAACAAAAAAAAAAAAAAAAAAAAAAAAATTTAAACTACTTTAATGTTTGAGGTGCACTTTTAAATGGTTTTTTTTTCATCATGTTTTATTGATTGTAACACGGGTGTGTTTGCGTAGCTCTATTGAAAGTATCTATAAGGTATTGTAAAATTCAACCCTATGTCTACTGTCTAGATATAATACTTTTAAATGGTCATAAACCTATGAAAAGATGATTTTTCTGCAGATGGAACTCAAACCTTAGACTTTTTTTTTTTTTTTTACACCTCACCAGCTATATACTTGGGTTACAAGATATTTACATTTTGAAAATAATTGTTACTTTTGAAATCAATCATACTCGTCTTGGTTCTACTGACAAAGAAATGCTGGTTATTTGTACAACAAAACTGTGTTGTGGGCAGCACAGGCTCTTTAGGTCTTCCACTTAGCAGGTGGTTGGAGCATGGTTGGCAAGATGAGTAGGTGACATGAAGTTGTGAACTGTGAACTGTGAACTAAATGGCCCCAAAAAAAATACCAAAGCTGAGTTAGTCAAAGACCTGGAAGGGCTATGCTAGTTACTATAGTGCTCTTAGCTCAAAGACTATGTGATTTTTGATACATCAGTTGTATTTGGAAGGCCAAGATATATCCTTGTGAAATAACAGCTAATTTTGAATTTTATCCAATTCTGGCAAAGTTCATCCTTCTCTTGCATAAGGATTGGATAATACAGAAACTTGGTTAAACTATGCAACTACACTGTAATTGGGAGCTCAGTTTTTTGTTTCTTCCACCAAATAGTTTAGGTTAGAACTGCAAGATGGGTGGTACAGGATAGGTTAGGTGATACAAAGCTGGGATATAGACAAATTCAATTCTAGTAGCTGCAAGCTGAAGGCTATTTAGACAAAAATTAATTGTTTCCAGGTATTTAGTACTCACCTTTCACAGTTTTGTCTCTCAGATTGTAGAGTTTAGTTGAAACACTGTTGTGAATCAGTGAATTAAGTAGTAAAATTGATAGTGGAAGAGATGAGAGGTTTTCGTATATTCTGAGGGTCATTGTTAAAGGACCATCTCAACCAAAAGCTTAAGCTAATGGTTGAGGGTCATTGTTAAAGGATATCATTCATGCTGCATGGGAAAGATTACTAGTTTATTATGGTTGGAAATAGTGCTTTTGTCATCCTACTGAAGAGTAACACCACTGACTCAGTGGATTTATCCCCCTGATAATGGTTTTTCCTTCAGGTGCTACTAGCAGAATTGTTTTGCCAGAGAGTGATGGATGGGTCAAGCTAGCAACTAAAAGGGTGATACCATACCTCACGCTGGTACAGTGTAATTATAGATTGAGGTTTTATTTCCAGTTGGTTCTTGTTTTTTTAATAATCTTGGAAGTAGGAAAGCCATGTCCACAAAAATAACTCCTATTTTCTGCATGCTGGGTCAAGTTTGAGGTGTGAGATGGAGGCTGGAAGGGTGTAGGGTTCACGGAGAAATTAAAGTATGCGAGTATGGAAGTGGTTAATGATGATCTTCAGAGGAAGCAATAACTTCTTGAAGGATAATCTGTAGGAAGTGGGAGCTTATGGATTATATGTGATAGTGGTTTGACTAATTAGCTACATTTATGAGACTTGTTCAAGATGTTCTTTGAAATAATTATAGAAGTTATTTCATCAAGGACTAAAAGGTTAAATGTGCTAAATATCAAGTGTTCTACTAGGAGCAAGAGGCTGTTGTTGACAAGAATTGTGAGATTATTCTCTCTTTAAGATTTGAAGAATATTTTTTTGTAGTAATGTTGCTTCATATTTCGGGAGGTTTGGGCTTGAGTACCATACCTAGTCTTTTGGGCACACTTAATAGATTATTAGAGCATCTCCAATGGTAAGCTAATTGCCAAATTAGCTTTTCATGCCACATAGGACTTCAACTAACCCCTTTTGTAGCTAGTTTGTGCCCCTATGATTAGTTATTAGCTTGCTATCTGAACGAGTCTTACTTTCTGAAATTACCTTTTAAAATTTAAATTTATTAATATATCGATCTCCCATATTTCGGATTCTTTTTCTCAAGCAAATTAGCTTGCCCAAGCTAATTTTATTTTTGAGCTCCAATGGTCAAGCTAGTCACTAGTGACTTTTGAAAAGTGCAAGCAAGTCCCTAACTATAACCATTGGAGTTGCTCTTAGGTACTTAGGCATTTTGACAGATGAGGTTTAGAAATATGTTTCCGAGATCAAATAGATGGATCACTAAGTTGAAGCTATTTCACAACAGCCTTGTTTCTGTCAAGGATAAAGTATGGCCCTATTGAGGTCTTTTCGGATTTTTAAGAGACCGATAAGAACGATAAAGATTTCTACTTCTGTCATCTTAGTACGCCAGTAAAGTTCTTGTAGGGTTAAAGATTTGTGGCCAGTTAATCTTGCGCTAACTTTTCAAATAGACGTGTTATCTCCAAAACTTCTATTATGGAGTAAACAGATTTTGTGTAGTTCAGAACAATTTTGGAATTAACGTTTGGTGTATGTGTCAAACTCAGTTGGAGTTGTTTGGTGTATCTAGAACAATAACGTTTTTGACTAGATGGACACTGTAAATAAGATCTATTTAGTTTGTATTTGTAACTCGGTCAGTAGGAGTTTAGGAGCTGGTTTAGTGTGTTCATTAAAACAGGCAAGTTATATTTGCCCTTTCCATTACATATTGCAGCGAATGTGTCATGTCATTTGATCTTTATTTGAGAGGGGTATGATTATCTTGAGGCATTTTTCAGTGGAGGAGAGGATCTTTTCTTTTCTTGCTTGGTTTCCATTCTGTTCAATTAAATTTAAAGGTATATGGGAATATCAGCACCTTCCTCCAGATCTATGAGGTGACTGATTCTGCATCTCAGGGTGTTTTAAGAGTGGGTGTTATGGCAGTTGGGTTTACAAATTTCTGATGGTTGATTGTATATACACCTATGTGTTGGGGTTGTATCATGTTTATGAAGGTTGTACAGTTCTTTTATTGTCTGGAGGTTCCTGTGACGATTAACTGTTTTGTTAGAGGTTCACCCTTCAACATTGAGCTGGGGCATGCGATTTTGGGAGAGTAAGTAGATAGAATGGATTTCAACTTTTCAGACAAAGCGGAGAGAAAAAAGTAGAATGCTAAGTTCTAGCTGGGATATCCTTTTTTTTTTTTTTTTTTTTTGGTAAGTGTTATCTTTGCAATGGGACAGAAAGAGAAGATAGGTAGAAGAAATTCTTCTGTTTTTCTTTTTTTTGGTGCCCTGAGGGGGTACATGACCCTTCTTCATTCTTAATTTTCTATCTATCTTTATTTATATATCCCTACTGGTGTGGCAGCAACCCTGAGAAGGTAACAATGTGCTTTCAAGGGTTTTTTCCTGTCTACACACCTAAGAACATAAGAAGAAGGCCTGGGTTTCGGGAATGTTGTGTCTAAGAACATTGCCTTGGTGGGATGATGCGTTAGGATTTCTCTTAGTCAAACTGCCTTGAGCCGAGAATTACTAGTTGTTATTGTGGCTTTTAGAGAATTACTTGTTTTGTTTATTAGGGGGACAAAGACAAACACCTCCTACATCTGTCACAGGAATTAGTATTGGATAGAAGGTGGGTTTTTGTGAAGAGCATTGGCAGGGAGCAATGTTCACTCTTCTCATCTTTATCTCTCATCTATACATTACCAAAAATGCTACCATATCAGATTCTTGGCAAGAGAGATTAGTTCATTTTGGAGGATTTTATAGTATTGCTATTATAAATCTCACAACTTTGTCTTTATCAATTATTCTGCATTAGCAGATTTTTGGGAGGTCCTACTTTAGAGTCCTTTAAGTTTTTATTAATTAATGAACATATAAATTCATTCCCAACATCCAACTGAAAGTCTAGGTCTCCTAATTGGTGAAAGCTTCTGTTCAGATTACAGCCCTGAATCGACATGTTAGCATTGTGTAATTGTAGACTGGTACGCCATGACCAACCTAGGTTGCAAGGACACTGGGCATCCATACAGATTAAACCAATAATGATGTCTTAATTGAAAAACTAAGTGATATTTGTGATTGTTCTAGTTGTCAGACATAGGGCATGTTACATGTGGCATGAGAGGGTCCTTACTACTTAGTGACCAAGGAGAGTTATTTTGCCAAATATCCATGTTATATGATACGACTGTACAGAGAAAGGTGGAACCTGTCTCTGTCCTATAAGATTGTTACTACTGGTGTATTTATTGTGCTGCTCTTTATAAAAATATTGAGATAGGATTGCTCCTTTAGCAGTTTTGGCTTGAAAAGAAACAGAGTGATCTTTTATTTTGAAATCAGATTTACTAATTTTATTACCTTGTAGGTTTAGGTAAATTACTGGCCTCCTATGGACACTATGGTTGCTCCTTTCATCGATATTTTTTTTGGGGGTCTTACTATGGTTTTTTACTTTGGACTTATACGGGTCTTTCATTATCTTATATATTTAGTGTGATTTTAGGCTTATATGTATAATTAGGCATGATATCCTGGTCCCCGACTTAAACTGTAATTTTTTTTTTTTGAAGGCCCCCGACTTAAACTGTATTGTCTGCACTAATTAAAATTTTTATCTACGAAAAGAAATGCAAGCCTCTTGTTACTTTAAGTAAAAATGAGAGTGCAATGCTTATAGTGGTAAAAACATGCACACACTTGCTATTGTGATAATAATTTTATTTTGGCATTCAGTCCCACGAAGGGTGGGTTGCTAACTTCATAATAATTCAAGTTAATTTCCAAAATTAAAACTTTCATACGCATCGGTCATTATAAACTTAAAATGTATGAAATGAATTCTGTTGTGCTTTCAAAATAATCTATTTATCTCACATTTTTAATATAGTGCATGGAGGGATTGGGGAAGATGGTACTCTTCAATCTTTGCTGGAGGTTGAGACAATTCCATACACGGGTATGATGAATATTGGTATCTGGGATTCAAACGTTGAACTCAATTTCATTGGGCTCATCATTTTGCTTTTTATTGCTGGTGATGTGCAAGGTCCTAGTGTGGTGGCCTCCAAAATATGCATGGATAAAGTTGCTACTTCGCTTGCTCTGAAGCATGTATGGTAAATATAAGTTGGAGCATTCTGGTTTTGTGAAGTTTTGCTGAAAGTCATCTTAGATGTAGACATGTTTTTTGTGCATATGTGTGTGTCCTGCTCTTTGAGGCTCCAAACGCCACCTTTTTTGTTTTGGACTCTAGAGCACATTTAGCTGGTGTGTCCTGCTCTTTGGGATATTAATTAGGAAGAATTTTCCCTAAACAAAGGTTTATAGAGATCTTTTCAAGATAATCCAACTAATAGAATGAGATAGACAAGACAATGTTCGTTTAGTTTGTAGATAGTATGATTTTGGATTGTATATTTTTAATATCTCATTGTTATATTAATATGTAAAAGACGACATGCATGCAGTTTTTTCAGTAGATTCTCTATGGTTGTAGACTTGTAGGTTTTGTAGAAAATGTTGATTAATGGAAGATTTTTCCTATCAGCTTGCAGAATATGGCGTTCTAACCATAGACAAGGAGGTGAGGAGGAAGCAGGATCTTCTACAGTTGCCTGTTGATGATATTTGGCAAGAGCTGACCATGAAACTTTACTGTGAAACTCTTTGTGTCAAACCTGCTAGAGATGGATGTTCTACAGGTGTTGCAAGGCTGCGGTAGGTCTGCAAATGTCATTTCGTATCTGTTATTGTTTAGCTATTATGCTGATGGAAACTTTGAGTCTTTGACTACTCTTACAGTTCTTTGTTTAACAATATGCTTTTGGTGTCCATCTATCTTTCATCTTGTATCGCAAATCTTGAAGCTGCGTAGAAGACTTAGCCATTTACATAAAAGCTCTGGATAACTGTCTTCAACGTATACCATCCAACAGTTTCTCAAAGGTAGGACATTGATAACTTCAAGTTTGTTGTTTACAATTTGAGACATTGTTAACATCTTAACTTAGGAAGTAGAGTAACCACTTAAGGTTTCTGATGAAACACGGAATATCCTATTGGCTACCTTGAAACTCACCCAGGAAGAAGTGTAATATTTTGTTAGGAAAGACTGATAAACCTCTTTAGTCTATTACCTGGGTTGTTCGGAAATTGGCCATCAAACTTCATGAAATAGTATTAGGCCATTTTGGATTCAGGGTACCCCAGTTTCTAAAAAAAAGATTAAAATAGATAGTGCGGATATGACAAAGGTCCTCTTAGTAAAATTATGTAATATTATGCAGGGAATAAGCAAATTATGGATACTTATAACTTATAAGGATTTTTTTTCTCCAAATCATAGTTGATGCTTCTAATTTTATTGCTTGCAGGCACATGGGATGATTGAGATGCCAAATCCTCCTCCAGAAGTGTTAATATTTGAGCCTTTCATTGAGACTGATGAGATTAAGGTTTCATCCAAATCACATTGCTTTACTTGGGAAGGACGAAGTAGATGGGTAGAGGTAACTGTTGGTGTGATTGGAACAAAAGGATCAATGCATTCTCTGAGTCCAAGTGTGACTGTGAAGGAAACTGGCGATATATTATCTTTAGAAGAGAAATTTCAAGGTGTGTGTAGAGGATAACATTGGGCTAATTGAAGTAAGTTTTAGTGTGAGGAATGTACTTATTTCTTGAACCTTGTTATTTTGTTAGGTGGGACTGGTATCAATATTACTCCTCCACCCACATCAATCATAAGGTTTGTCCCTGTGCTTTATATTCTGCATTAATCTTTTTAGAGCTGCACTTAGTGAATCCATTGGGATTCTGATCTCTTGCACTGTATTATTGACCAACCAAGTAAACAAACACATGATAAACATTCATCATGCTCTTATGTAACTACACACACAGATCTACATTTAGATATATGCAGGAGAGAATTTGGAGTGGATATGGAAAAGTATGAACACACCATTGCCAGTTTTGCTTGAAATTTGGTTTTAATTACTTGATACCATATAATTTCCAAGTTTAGGCTACCCATACCTATTCAAGGTTATACATAAGATTTAGCTGATTATTTAACATATTTGTAGTCCATCTCTCATTTATATACCTGTGAGTCACACTATGTCATTGATACCAGCTTAGGAGTGCTTTTCATATGTGAATCCTTATAGTTCCTTATTGGAACTTTTTTTTTTTTTTTTGAGGAAAAGTTCCTTATTGGAACTTGTTTAAATAAGAATTCATGTAGTTGATGGACATGATAGATTAATGACTTGCTTTCTTGGTTATCCATGGTTTAGTTGAATAAGTAAAAAGTGTATATTCTATGGAATTAACTGTTTTTTTTTTTTTTCCTTTTTTTTATTGGGTCCTTTTTCCGGGTTATAATGACTTCTTGAGGTATCTATATTTACTCATACCTTACCTGCACTCATAGGATCTAATATGGTACGAGTGAGGTCTAAGGTCTAACCACAAGTCCACTACCCTTTTTTATTTTGTTGTCTCTCTTCTTCTTTCTTTTTTTTTTTTTTTTTTTTTTTTTTTTTTTTAAGTCACCCAATTTTGAATAGTGTATATATAATTCATAATAAGCTAAAGTATGACCATTAACTAAAGGAACAAACAAATGTAAGACTATTGATGATTGAGTTAAACTTTTCAAGAAAACAAAAAAGGTCAAATTTAAATCCTCGAGTCCTTCACAACATTGGCATGGAAGCACTAGACTACACAAAATATCTGAACTCCAGTTTTGGTTTTTTTGTTTTTACTTTTCTAGTCTTCAGTTGTAATTTCTTACCAATTTTTCTTAACTGGTAGGGCATTGCCCTACCTGGGAATGTTGGTGGGGGGAGGCTTTAGGATAGAAGAACACATCAACAAAGACTGAATTTGCCACCATGACCCTGTACAGTTATGTGGGGTTGATAAACTAAAGCTTCAGATTTTTGGTTGTTATTGATCACCATTTATTTCTCATTAGTTACAACATCTTTATTTAATCTCAATAACATAAGTGGCCTCTTTGCTTATTTTTGTTCTGGTCTTGAATCAGTGAGAACATTTTGGAGAAATGCAAAAGTCATGTTGAGCTTGTAGCAAATGCTCTTCAACTGGAAGGATTTTCACGAATTGACGCCTTTGTTAATGTTGACACTGGAGAGGTATGCTTTTTTTTTTTTTTTTTTTATATATATGACCAACTACATATATTATTGACTAGATCTCTACTGAGCAATTCCTTGTACCAGTGTGACCATCAGACAAGATTATACCTCTTTGTTTATTCAATATATTTAAGACTAGATTGAAGTCAAACAGTTCTTTGTGCTAGTTGTTGGAAGTTCTTGAAGTTAAAACAAAGAAAGTTACGATATTTATTCTTTTAACTGTTGGGATTTAATGGCTATTGGGATCCCTTGATTTTAGATTCCTTTTATTTCTCCTTTAATGAGTATTATTGCTGATTAATATTGTTGGTTAAAGACTAGCCGTTACACCTTTTAATGTTGATTAATGCTAGCTCTTATGGCCTTATGGGGGGATTAATGGGTGGATGTTACAACACTTAATTGATGATTGTTTTCCCCTTAATTGTTGGTCGTTTTGCTCCCTCCATTGCTTTATAAATCAACCTTATTCACCTCCAAAAGAGAGAACAAAAAATCAGCCATCTTTCTTACCTTCTCTTAGAAATAGCCCTTTGGTATTTGGGCAAGTATTCTGAGTTCCAATCGGGTTAATTCCGGCACTGTGTTTATTCTGGAGGGCGACCGCTTGATGTCTAGTGCACCGGGGTAGCGCGGAATCGTCTTTTAGGTTAGTGGTTCGCCACAACACGGCAATTGTCAATTTGGTCTTCACAACATTGAGATAAGTATTTATCGTTTTGTTGTTGCTTATTTACTAGCACTAGTTTGAACACGAACCAAACCTTTGTTCAATTACGAGGATGAAGAACTGATTATTATGATTATGCTGATTGTTCTTGCAGTTTGCTAAGCTGCCTCTTTTTTATATATATATTTTTTTTTTCTGCTTCTCCCGCTGATAGAAATTTCATTTGCACCATAAGTTCTATTCTATTGAGAAAATGTTCTGTTAATTTTTATGCTAAACATATTCATTGATATCTGCAGGTGCTTGTCATAGAAGTTAATACAGTTCCTGGAATGACACCTTCCACTGTTTTGATCCATCAGGTAGAGAAATGACAAATTAAGTGCCTAATTATCATTGCTTTTACATTGTGAATAAACATGAAAACAGTTTAGGTTGTAGAGTTCTAAATGTAAACCTATTTAAGTTCTTTACTCTCTGTTTTACTTGTTTTCCTATAAAAATATTTACAAGATATGACAAGCAAATTGAAGTTGTTATTGTTAAAATCCTTTTATTGCTGCTCCGTCTCTCTATAGGGATGGGCTTGGGGGGTGAGGAAAACATAAAATTAAATTGAAATCAATTTAACCCATATAACTCATCACTGATGAGAATCTACTTCATGGGCATGTTAGATGCAAACAAACCTGGTAATATTGATCTGGTTGTCCTGTAATTATCTATCACTGTAAAAAATCTCTCGATAATGTTGGTTGTGTCTTTTGGATATATCTCTAATTCACAATTACTTGTTTAACAAATTAAAATGTGTGTAATGTGTTGCAGGCGCTAGCAGAGCAACCTCCCTTGTATCCTCACCAATTTTTCTGCAAACTACTGAATTTTGCATTGCAGAGATCCACGTAATAGTTCTACATCTACCTTTCAACGTTGTGTACTTGATCTATTTACAATTTACATTAGTGTGCTCAGTTGGAGTGATTAGCTTGAACAGAATTTTGCTTCATGCATGTAAAATTAGCCATCATAAGGCTGAAATTTCATATTGATTTGCTGCTATTATACAAGATTCATGTTCTCGAAACCGGTATAGTGAGAAACTGAGTTTTCTGTGACTAATATTCACAATGTTGTCTACTTCCCTGGACTTCTGATTAAGGTATATAAACGAAATTTAATGGCAATATGGCATTATGCCAACATGATTCATGCTTCACAACTATGATCTCTTTTTTTTTTTTTTTTTTTTTTTTTTGTCTCCTGCTTTCTGCATTAACATCATGAATTTTTGTTAACATCATATTATCCCTGCCCACCTCGAAATCCTATCTACCTAAATTTTTCTAATCCTACCCTTTATTCTGGCCCTTTCCGTTCTCGACTTATCTCCTATACAAATACCCCTTACTGTGGGATGTACAAGATCAAACCAAAATAGGGTTCTACCTTTCCTATTTCTACTCTTCACTTCAAATTCCTAATTTCTTTTTCTAAAATAAACCGTTTGCCTAACTCCCTTAATTTCATTCACACTTCTCTTAAAAACACTTAATTTCAAAGTTTGCTTCGTTTGCTTGATCCTGTTGATGTGCTTCTTTTGCTTGCTATTGTTGTTGTACTTCGTTTCTTCGTTGGCTGCCTTCTTCAGGTATTCTTCATTCTTCTTCCTTCTTCCGGGGCCGTCAAATTTTGAGATTTTTGTTGTCAAATTTTGGGTTTTTGTTGTCAAATTCTAGACTTTGCAATGTCGAAATATTGTGGATTAGAAATTGTCAATTTTTGTGTTACAATGTCGAATTGTTAGTATGTTGAATGTGAAATTTAATTTTCTTTTTGTTTTATCGAATTAATTAAAAGTGGAAGTGTTGCTTTAATTTTTTTTTTTGGTCCAATTCATGAGTAGCAACCTAATTGCAATTTCAATTTGGTGTTGATAAGTTTTCAAATTTTTTTGCCAAACAAATTTTGCTTGCTAAGTAGTGGAACGTAAATTACCTATTGTTTCAGTACTTATTCAAATTTTAGGCTCACAAACTAGTTATGTTTTGATATTAAGTATTAGTTGAAATACTTTTGGTTGTATCAATCTTATTTTTACAAGGTTCATTGACCAATTTGTAGAATGTAGCAATTGCATTTGTTTGGGAAGCATGAGCAAATTGTAAATCTCCATTTAAAAATAAACAAGTACAATAGAGTACAAGTGAAAATGGTGAGTAGTTTGACATAGCATTAGTAGCAAAGGAAAGTAGAGAAAATATTGAAGAACAAATGAGGTGAGAATAACACCAAAGTAAAGTAGGTGAAATTCAGCGAAAAAATAAAACAAATGGAGGAAAACCCTTACCATGCTACTTAACTAAGGTTAATTTACTTAATGAGTTAAACCTCTAATTAACAGCAAATCATGCAAGTAATATCATGCTTGGGAAATGATTAGAAGTATGGGATTATATTTGGAATTTTTAAAAACTAAGGTATACCATTGGGAAATTAAAAAAGTTCAAAAACATCATGGGAAATTTTCCATTTCTTTTTCAAAAATTAAACCGTTTGCCTAACTCCATTAATTCCACTCACACTTCTCTTCAAAAGGAAAAAAAAAAAAAAAAAACTCCCTTAATTTTAAGGGTTGCTTCGTTTGCTTGCTCCTGTTGATGTGCTTCTTTTACTTGCTTCTGTTGCAACTTGCTATTGTTGTTGTGCTTCTTTCTTTGTTGGCTGCCTTCTTCGAGTATTCTTCTTCCTTCTTTGTTGTCAGAAACATGATCTAATAATCTCATATGCTTTGAAATATGGTCTAATAATCAATGTAAAAACTGTTTATAAAAGTATTATGGTGTTGCTTATGAAATATGGTCTATAATGTGAAATATGGTACTGAAGGTGCTCTGAAATGTGGTATGAAATTAGTGTTATGATTATAATTATTGGTCAGAATTTTCTGGTGTAAAATTAATATTATGATCAGAAATTTTTGTTCAGAGTTGTGTGATCCTCAAGTGTGAATTTAGTGTTTGTATTAAACTTGGCATTTGTTCTCAACAGTAGCTTTACAATAATATATTGTTTTCTTCATGCTCTCTGTGTATTACTATTTAGAGCTTGACAATAACAATGACTTGCAAAAATTCATGACAACAAAACAAAGTGAAAATAATTAAACTCGTACTTTTTATTTCATACCCTTTTGTTTTTAGGAAATCAGGTTGAGTACGAGGATGGGAAATAGACTTCTTACCCTTTGCAATTTTTACGCAAATTTGAAGAAAAAAGATAGGTAAAGTTTTTGGTGAGACGGACTCACGTAAATCCACCATCTTCATTCTCCTTCTTCCCCTTTCTCTCTCCTCCCGCCAATCAATGGCAGCCAGATCCTCCACCATTCTCTGCCTCCTCTCTCACACCTCCCGACTTGCCGGCGATGAAGGATGATCAGATGCAACTTGCTTTGGCGATCAGTGCTTTGAATTCGGAATTTCGAGATGATCTGGAGCATGACCAGATTCGTGCTGCTACTCTGTGAAGTTTGGGGAGGTGGAATTCTATTGATAATGGTCGAGATAAGGAGGATTTTGGTGAGGCGGCTTTGTTGCGGGGGTTTTGGGTAAATTTGATTAATTGAATTTTGGGAAATTTTATTGTGGAATTGTTAATTGATGATGAAACGTAGGAGTTTGTTAGAGATGATGTGAAATCCGAGGGTTGAGGAGAGAGAAAATATTGTAGTCATGGAAGAAGAAGAGGGTCAGCGGTGAAGGAGAGAATAATGTCAGGGTTATCAGGAATAAGACTATTTTAGTCGGGAATAAGACAATATTATCGATTTTATAAAATGTTGGTGCGCGGGCTTTGATCAGGTTTCTAAGACCCGTGTCTTTTTGTTGCTGAGCCCGGTCTCACGTGAGTCCGTTCTACGCAAAACATTCTCAAAAAGATAATAAAATTAAGGTAGTGATAGATCAAGTTGTCACAGATAGAGGTAAAGGTTGGTCGCTTCTTCAAATGTTGTATTTGTTTGATGTAAAAGATTTTTTAAAATTATATATGGTGTTTAGCGTAATGGTTGAGTTACTGAAGCATTATAAGGTGATAGAGGAAAAAACAAAAGGATATGCGTTCTCCTTCAGTAAAAGAAATGGCTTATTAGGATGACTTTTTTTTTTTTTTTTGACAAAAGCTAAACCACAATTAAGTATTAGCAAAGAAAACCAAATTAAGTCTACAGACTAGTGTTAGGATGACCTTGACTTTAGAAGATGTCTTTTTTCTTACTAAATTACCCGTGGTAAAACATGAGTCTTTAGACTAGTCATGGAGCCTTTGATAGAATATTTGGAGGGTTAAAAAATATATTTATTTAAATTTTCTACAACAAATTACATTGGATCCACTTAATCCACAAAAAAATAAAAAGATTTATGTCATTCTTCTGCTGATCATTCATGATCGTCATAGCGCGTAGTGGTCATTTATGCTCGGCTAACTAGGTAGAATTCATATAATCAGGGTTTGACTCATATGCTTGGTAGGCAGAAGTTGTAGCCTTTAGTGGCAACATTTGGATAATGTAAATTTTTTTAAATCATTTTGATTTCGTTTATGTTTGATAATTTTTAAAACTTGGACTACCAGTACTAATTTTTTTTTTTTTTGATACATTTTTCGTAGGCATTTTATCTGTACCACATACCGAAGCCCCAACATGTCTTGAAAATTGAAGTTGAAGTGGGGCAACCGACAATATCGTTGGCTTCAATTTTTGACGCACTTAAAAATAATTGCCACAACTTATGGGGGCTTAAGGGCTAACGTGAAGACATGCTAATTAAAAGAACTTATGGATATGATACACCCTCAAAAAAAACTGGACATTATTTGGCATCCTAATTGTCACGTGCTGACTATTTCCCCAAGTCTCTTGCACGCATGCTACCATAATCACCCTCGTAATTCTAGTCAATGATCCCCAAGTACCTTAGCAAAGCTAAGTACAATGCTTTAAAGTTAAGTGATAGAAGCTAGGAAATGGCTAAGTATGCAAGCAAGAGAGAAAGCAAAGTGTTTGCTTAAAGATTGGTTTGTATTGCTTTAGAGAACTTTACAATTGTCTGGATGGATTACAAATGAGGGGGAAGCTCCCTATTTATAGGACTCCCAAGTGCCTAGAGTGTTCTACTCCAGAAAGTTCTAACCTCCTCAAATGGAGGGTCCTAGAACATGGCTAATCTAGAGAGTTCTACATAAATCTAACCTACATCAATCTATGTACAATGTCCCGGAATAATCTAGACTACTCTATTTTATAAAGAATATACAAGATTGCCATACAAGATTCTAGAACCTAGAAGCTCCTGGAAGACTCACGAACCTTGTAGTGCAATCTGGAATGTTATAGGGCCCATCTCTAAAATCTGACTTGATCACCATCTTTATTGGGCCTAAAAACAGTGGACCCTTAAGTTTCAGCCCGTTTGGGCTTCATTTGGCCCCCAAATTGCCCAATATTGTGTTACTGTAAATTGGGTGTTAACTAGGAAAACAACCCCTTAGTGCCATAAAGCTCTTTAGGGGGAAGGTGCTTCCTAGCACCCATAGTCATCTCCCTTAGCCCGAATTGTTTCCTAGTGCTCAATCGACGATGCTGCTGCCTTTGTGGGTGTGGGGACTTGAGTTGTGACATTATGCTTCAAAATGCATTGGGGCATGATCAAGTTAAACCTTAGTTTTGAACCTAATAGCCCTATTGTTTTTCTACAATGTTGCGGTGAATCATCAACCACATTGTGTAGCAATACAAATTCGAGATTTTCATGGACTTGATGTGTTGGAGATGAGGGATTCTCTTAGTTGCATTAAAGTGAAACAAAACAGTGGGTCATGTGAACAAGATTATTTCAAATATTATAAAAAAGAGATTGAGTTGTGGGATGAGGCTCTTGCTAGAGTAGAGCACCTCTTCCCTCGCAACTCTAAGCCGAGTCGTGGGGTGGGGATTGATGTGAGATGCTGTTTTGCTCATAGTTGTGATGTGAGTTATTGTCTTGATCGAAGTTGTAGGAAGAGATGCTCTACTCCAACAAGAGTCTTCTCCCACAACTCAATCTCCTTTTTATAATATTTGAAATAATCTTGTTTGCATGACCCACTGTTTTGTTTTACTTTAATACATCGAAGAGAATCTTCCATCTCTGACACATCATGTTCATGAAACTCTCGAATTTGTTTTGCTGTAAGATGTGGTTAATAATTCACCGCAACATTGTAAAAAATAACGTGGATATCATGTTCTCAAATCCGAGCTGTTTAACTTGATCATGTCTCAACGCGATTGAAATATAATGATGCCAAATAATGTCTTGTTTTACAAGGTAAAAAAAAAAGGGGAAATTATTCTGTAAAAAGAATAAAAACTTTGAAAAAATAAAATTTGTTTCGAGGGTTTATTGCATCCGTAAGTTTGTTTAATTTTCACGTCTTAACCTTAGTCCTTAAGCCCCCCTTGGATTGTGACAATCATTTTTAAGGGCATAAAAAATTGAAGCCAACAATCTTGTCGTTTGTTTCATTTTAACTTCAATTTCTAAGGCAGGTTGGAGCTTTGGTATGTGGTATAGATAGAATGCCTACGAAATAAATGTATAAAAAAAACAGTTCAAGTTTTAAAAATATATATCAAACATAAACGAAATGGAAAAGATTTTACAAAATTAACATTACCAAAGGATAAGAGCGAATATAAGATTAAAATTATAGGATCAATTGACCCACTTAAATTTATTTTTTTTTTTTAAATTTGGTAAAATATTTAAAAGATGATTTCTTTAACATTAAATCATTTAATATAAGAAAGATACTATAAAAATTATGAGTAATCTGACATTTACTCCGTATCAATGCACATAATTTTATGTGTCAACGTAGTTTCATGTAATTTGTTCATATATGAATAATTTTAATATAAATTTTTTAGGTTATTTGAACCACTTATAAAAAAATGATACATTCGCCCGAGGAATACCAAAAAGGCTACCACTTCATTCTCTACAAAAGAGTTCAATGACATTGTAGATAAATGTTGCTGCTATGAATGCTACATAGTTAGTCAAGCACAAATATTCTACATAGTTAGTCGAGCACAAATGACCACTATGCGTCGAAACGATCATACAAGAGTGGTATTAATCTTTTTATCCAGAGAGTTAAGTGGATCCAATACAATTTGTTGCATAGAATTCAAATAAATATGTTTGTCATCCCTCTCTAAAAAGTTCCATAATACTCCGACTAGTCCGGGGAATCACCATTTTTCCACTAATGGACAATCCAGTAAGAAAAAAGACATCTTCTAAAGTCGGTGTCATCCTAATATGCAATTTTTTACCGCTTTAATACCTCAACAATTACACTAGGCACTATATATAAATTTTTGGAGTCCTTTCCAACACTAGGGCCTGTTCACATTTACTTAATTTCAGTTCAGTTCAGCTCCAATCAGTTCAGTTCAGTTCAGTTCAACTCCAATCAGTTCAGTTCAGTTCAGCTCCTAATTTCCCTCTCTCATAAAATATTCATTTCAGTTCAATTCAGTTCAGTTCAGCTCCAATCAGTTCAGTTCAATTCAGTTCAGCTCCAATCAGTTCAGTTCAATTCAGTTCAGCTCAGTTCAGTAAATGTGAACAGGCCCTTGAATAACGGACAAACTTTTGCCTATATCACTACCTCAAATTGATTATATTTCTTCTTTAAATTTGCATAATAATTGCAAAGTGTAGGGAGTCTATTTCCCATCTTCGTATTTATCTTGATATCCTAAAAATAAAAGGATATGAAATAAGAAGTATGAGTTCAATGATTTTCATTTACAAGTCATTATTATTGTCCTTTGTAATACATCACTTTAAATTGTAAGTTAAGCTCCAAATAGTAGTTCACTGACGGGGGAGCCCCAGGCAATCAGCCTGATTGACGAAACTTTGTCAATCAGTTGCTTTTGTGGGCCCCTCTTACCAGATAAATTAATTAAATATTGTTGTTTGGTTTTTAATACGTTAAAAGGCTACGTTGTTACTAACGTCTGTTTTTTTTTTTTTTTTACAATTTCTTTTATTTTTATTTTTAAAACCATTTTCTCAAATCTTCCACCTGTAGGCTGCAGCACACCAGCACCACCATAGGCTCCATAGCCACCATCTGGTCCATCACCATTAGATCCACCACCATCTCTCCGCCTTCTGCCGATTAAACCCACAAAATCCTTCCCGTCGTCCTATTCTTCCTCAATAATGGCCGTTTCACGGCGAAATAAAAAGACACCCTACTAGAAAAGAGTGTAAATTAGGGCCATATCAACCCCTTAGGGAAAGCCTTTCATTCGCGTCAGCAATTTAAACTGCCATAGGCTGTGGTGCCGCTAAACATGGGCACGGGCCGTGCCCGTGCCGCCGCGGGCCGTGCCTGGCCGTGCCGGGGTGGGGGCACGGCACACCCCAGCCCACGGCACGGCCCACGTGCCTAGCGGGCCGTGCCGTGCCGGGCCGCGGGCCAAACCGTGCCACTCTTATTTTTTTTTTATTTTTTTTTTAAAAAATGATAGAAAAAACGGATTAAAAACAACAATGCATATAATAAAAAAAAATACGAGTGCGATAATCCGAAAATACAAAATTTTGAAGAATAACTTATTTTATTATATGACGGTAGCCGGTACGAATGTACGATAATTCAATAATACAAAATTACAAAATAAGTAATGATAATTAAAAATCGTACAATAGTGTATGAATATTGAATAACTTCATTTATTATACGGAATACGAAATTCGATAATACAAAAAGAATACAATAGTGTATAATGTAAATATGTAATCATGTAATTATTATTGGTCGTCTTCGTCTTCGTCTTCGCCTTCGCCTTCGTCTTCGTCTTCGTCTCCTGGAGGTTCAAGTTCATCCGCCAATTGAGTGGATTGAGAAGTATGAGAACTAAAAGAAGTCGACGTTCCTTCATCGTCGTCGTTTTGTGCATAAGTACGATCTTGAGAACGAGTTTCGGCATCCAACCAATCCTTGAAGCAAACACACATTTCAAGTGTTTCGGGTTTTAGTCTTGTTCTTCTATCGTCTAGAACTCTTCCCGACACACTAATTAATAATAACGTTCGGGTTTGATGCCATGATTAATTAATAATAATAACACAACTAACAATAACAAAGTAACAATTAACAACAATGAGATCAATGAGAATTAATTAGTAAGTAGTTCTTATATAAATTAAATTTTTAAAAATAATTATAATAATAGTAGATTACTTGGATCAATGAGATCCCAGGTAGGAGAGGTTAGGAGCGACGTTGTCCAGAGCCCAAATCCCGCCTTAGACAGATTTCAACAATCCAAATAACCCACAATTAAAATAGAAAATAGTTTTTATATAATTAAGTAGTTCCAAGAATACAATAATAATAATAATAATAATAATAATAATAATAATAAGGCACGGGCCGTGCCGTGCCGTGCCTGGCTTCGTGCCGGGCCGTGCCACGTGCCATGCCGGCGGGTCGTGCCAGCGTGCCGGCCCACGTGCCGGTCACCGTGCCACCCGCCGTGCCACGTGCCGTGCCCGTGCCGGAATCCGGATTTTTGTTCACGGCACGGCCCACGACCCACAGGTGGGCCGTCGTGCCGTGCCGTGCCGTGCCGACCCCCGTGCCCGTGTCGGGCCGTGCCGGAGTCGTGCCCACCTTTAGGTGCCGCCGTGCCGTGAAGGAAGAAGTGAGGTTTTCGAATTCTGGTTTCTAGGTTCCGTTTTTGTTTTTTTTTTTTTTTTTGAGGGAAGATAACTGTTTGTTTGACTAACCTTAACGTTTGCCAAGTTATGTTTGTGCAGACAACTTGACAAGAGTACCCTTGCAATTTATGACTGAAAAGACAAAATTGACCCCTGATTTGCACAAGTTGTGAATCAGCCTGATTAACTTGTATTTCCTCGTACACTGACAACATGGAGAAAAACAAAATACTATTGTAAAGCTACTATTGAAAACACAGACCCTAAATTCACACTTGAGGATCACAATAATAATACTAATTTCAGACCAGAAAATTCTGACCAGGCCAATATTTAAGATATATAACACTAATTTCAGAGAACCTACAACTACAATACCACATTATTTATATTACAGAACATATTTTATAAGCAGTACTAAGATTATTAGGCCATATTTCAGAGCATATTAGATTCTTAGATTATGTTTCAGACAACGTAGAAGAAAGAAGAATGTCTGAAGAGGGCTGCCACCGAAGAAACAAAGCACAACAACAATAGCAAGTTAAAGAATCACAATAGTAGGAGCAAGCAAACGAAGCAACCCTTGAAATTAAGGGAGTTTTTTTTTTCTTTTTTTTGAGAGAAGGGTGAGTAAAATTTAAGGGAATTAGGCAAACGGTTTAGGTTTTAGATTAGAAATGGAATATTTTCAATGGTGTGTTTGAACTTTTTTAATTTCCCAGTGGTGTACCTTAGTTTTTTTAAAAATATAATCCTATACTTCTAATCATTTCCTAAGCATGATATCACTTGCATGATTTATGGTTAATTAGAGGTTTAACTTATTTAATGAACTAACCTTTGTTAAGTAGCATGGTTAGGGGTTTCCCTCCAATTGTTTTCTTTTTTTCACTCAATTTCACGTACTTTGCTTTGCTGCTATTTTCACCTCATTTGTTCTTTAATTTTTTCTCTACTTTCCTTTGCTACTAATGCTATGTCAAACTACTCACCATCAATGTCAAATATTTTAAACTGCATATTTATCTCTGAAGCTAAGCATTGTTGCAGTGGTAAAAGTAAGGTTTGCTAGAAGTTTGGTGGTGCGGTAACTCCATCAGGGGTTCGATATCCAATACTTCATATTTTCATTGTCTTTTTTTCCTTTCTAAGTGTTGACCCTTATGAGGTTTTGATGATGATGAGAATTGAGCAAACTTCCATCTAATAAGGATTTTCTAGTGTTGTGATGTTTGCAGGTTCAGTAAGCGTTGGGAGCTGAAGTAGGAACTGAGACAAAAGGAACTTTAGAAGATCCATGAAGACAAGTAAAGACAGAAGAAGAGTTCCAGTAATGGAACTTCCCGAAGTTTCCTAACAGGAACTTCAAAACGGGTTGTAATGACTAGGTTTTGGTGTAATGCTGGGGCAAGCCTCAACAACCAAGGATCCGTGCAAAGATCGAGATATCAACCGAAAAAGATGGACTTCATGACTTATAGTTGTATAAAAGATAAGTTTGTTTTGTAGATTGATGTAAACATGTTAATGGTTGTTATACATGGAACTTATTAGAAATCAAATAAAGCTTAGCAAACTAATCAATTCGTAAAAGATAATTATAAGTTTTATGAAAAAGAATTTATTTGATTTTATCCTTTAAAATCTGATTTAACTCGGTTTTATCTTTTTCATAAAATTCTATCTTTTAACTAAAACGAATTTGATAAAATTTGGTTTTCAAATAAAGCGAAATTAAATCTGTTTTGGTTTCGATTTTAAAGAGATAAGATCAGGTTTCTGTTTAACTTATCTTATTTACGAAAACCTTACGTTGTGAGCTGAGGAACCTCTATAAATATAGAAGTAATTCAGCGAAGCAAAATGAGAGTTTTAAGCGTGAAAACCACTTAGTGCTTAAGAGTAAGTTTGCCAAAGGTTTAAGCTTTATCATTTTGGTTTCGGGTTTCATGTGTAGCTTTTCCATTTATGTGTTAGAGTGAGTCTTTGTGTTGTAATTGGTTTTGGGGTGAGATTGTGAATTCTCTTAAATTCACATTTGAGTGTAAGAGTTTGAATTCTCTAAAATTCAAGTGGTAGTGAGTCACCCCGAGTGTGTATTGGGTTGCATAGTGTGAAAAAGGAACCTGAGTGTGTCTTAGGTCGAGAAAGGAACCTGAGTGTATCTTGGGTCGAAAAAGGTGCTTGAGTGTGTCTTAGGTCTGATAGGATAGGTTCTTATCAATTAGCAAGTGTCCGTGGAGGAACTTGTAAAGCAAAGGTCTGTGTAATAGGTTGTACTAGGAGAGTTGCCTATTATAGTGGAATTTGTTTATAAGTCCCAATAGGGCCGAGGTTTTACTTCCAGCTAGGCACTGGATGGTTTCCTCGTAAAATTGTTGTGTGCTTTAAGTTCCTTTTGCATTTTGTTTTAATTTCCGCTTAAGTTCCGCGATTGGAACCTACTACTATTCACCCCCCCCCCCCTCTCGTAGTAGTTCATCTAAACTAACACTAAGCAATTTCATCATAAGAAAAAAAATTAATAAGCCTAAAAGTTGCCCCACTCCTCCACCAAAAAAAATAAGCCTAAAAGTAATTTAATTTTCTCCATTACTCTATCAATAAGCCTAAAAGTAAATTAAATTTCTCCATTACTCTAATCAATAAATATTTGTTTTTCATTTTCACAAATTATTTACAATATATGGAGTATTTTATCAACTATATTATGATAAGTTAGATACAAATTGTCCGGTAAGAAAATAGGTACAAAATTACTAGTATTAATTTTTAAAAAAATAAATAATTTGATACTTCATACCATTATGCATTTTTTTTTAATTTTTTTTTTAATTTTTTTTTTAATTGTAATTAGTTTTGATAAGTAGTATAATATATCTTAGTAATTGTTTTTTGAATAAGTACTTAGTCAAATGTATGCATGTTCGAAATCACATTGTCAATTAATAAGGAGTACACAAATGTACTAACACATTGCATTGCATAAAAAAAAAATCATTTGGTTAATTATTTTGCTAATCGTTTTTGGGGGAATTTTTCAATATGCACAATCCCTTAAATAAAGTCCAGTTTTAATTGAAGTTTTCTTAAACTACTATGCGCTACTCCTAAATGGAAATCCTGGATCCACCACTAATCACCATTTTAACTTGTACTTCTTTATTTCCAATGGAAATTTACAATTTGCTCATACTTCACAAACAAGTGCAATTGCCGCACTTTACAAATTGGTCAATGAACTCTATTGAAATAAGATTGAATACTTCCAAAAGTATTTCAACTATTCCCTTCGTCCATTAATTAGATTCCTACTTCTCTTTATTATGTAAAGAATAAATATTAGAATTAGGAATCTAATTAAGGGACGAAGGGAGTAATATTTAATATCAAAACATAACTAGTTTGTGTGCCCAAAATTCGAAAAAGTACAGAAACAGTAGGCAACTTACGTTCCACTACTTAGCAAACAAGATCAGTGCATGCAATGATGCAACATCTGTTTGGCAAAAAAAAAAAATTGAAAATTAATCAACACCAAAATAAAATTGCAATTAAACTGCGAATCATGAATTCGACCAAAAAAAAATTTGAAGTAACACTTCTACTTTTAATTAATTTTACAAAACAAAAAGAAAATTAAACTTCAAATTCTACATACCAACAATGCAACATTGAAGCATAAAAATCAACAACAATTTGGCATTGCAAAGCCTAGAATTTGACAACAAAAACCCAAAATTTGGCAACCAAAATCATAAAATTTGACAACCAAAACCCAAAATTTGGCAACCAAAATCTCAAAAATTTGACATACAGCCAGCCAACAAAGAACGAAGACTAATACCTGAAAAGGGCCACCAACGAAGAAACAAAGCACAACAACAATAGCAAACAAAAGAAGCACAATAACAGGTGCAAGCAAGCGAAGCAACCCTTGAATTGAAATTAAGGGTTTTTTTTTTTCTGAGAGAAGTGTGAGTGAAATAAAGGAAGTTAGGCAAACAGTTTAATGTTTGAAAATAAATTAGGAATTTGAAGTGAAGAGTAGAAATAGTATTAGATACAATGTATTGTTAGATGCAATGTACACATTATTCCCTAGGTTGATACATTAATAGTTGTATAGTCTTCCCTAGAGAGTATATGATTTCCTAGATTGTAATTACCTAGAATAGGATTGTATTTATACATTGCAAATCAATGAGAAAGGCAAGGAATATCTTCCTAACATGGTATCTCCTCTGCCTTCTTCCTCTGTCTTTTTCTCTTCCTCTTCTTCTCTCCCTCTTCCTCTCTAATCATCAGCCGCCTGACCGCCGCCATGGCCGCCACTGACCCACCAAAAACTCCTGCATTCCACCCCGCTCTTGCTGTACCCAACATCAAAACTCTTATCCCAATTACATTGGAGATGAGCAAAACTCCATTATACTCTTCGTGGGCAGAGTTGTTCAAGGTTCAGGCGCGCGCTTACGAGGTCATTGACCACATAATTCCCCCTGATGAGAAAGACGACTCCATTGACGCCGCCCTATGGACTCGCCTTGATGCTATCGTCCTTCAATGGATATACGGCACTATCTCTCGCGACCTCCTCACCACAATTCTTGAGCCAAACTCAACGGCTAAACAAGCCTGGGATAGATTGAAGGATATTTTTCAGGACAACAAATGTACAAGGGTTGTACAATTAGAGGCGCAACTCTCCACCGTCGAGATGAAAGATTTCTCCGACGTCTCTGCTTACTGTCAACATGTGAAAATTATCTCTGACCAACTCGCCGACGTTGATGCTCCGGTGAACAACCAGCAACTCATCCTCACCATAATCCGCGGCCTTCCAAAATCGTTTGATGGGGTTGCTGCGATTCTCCAAAAAACCGAGCCCTTACCCTCCTTCTACAAAACTCGATCAATGCTTGTTCTTGAAGAATCCCGCCTCTCCAACCAAGCCGCGTCAGAGGCACTCGCCGCCGGCACCGCTCTCCTTACCACCGCAAATGACCCCGATCAGTTTTAGGGTGAAACTCACTCCGTTCAAGACGGTTCTCACCACTCAAACCGCAACAACCGCGGAAACCGCGGCGGTCGCCACCGGGGGGGTGGTGGTCGTGGCAGGGGTCGCCACAGCAACCACGGCCACAACCGTGGTGGACACACCACCAACCAGCAACCACAGGGCCACCGTAACCAGCAGCAACAGTGGCAGCCCTGGGGTCCATGGGCTCCGTGGCCTCACTACCAACCTTGGGCTCAGCCACAATGGGTTGCCCCTCCTTGCCCTTACCCGACTTCATGGCCTCGTTCTTCTGGTCCAAGCAACAGGCAGCAAGGAATCCTTGGCCCACGCCCACAACAACAAGCATTTTCGGCCCAAGCACCTTCAATAGTGAATTATGCTCCAACTGATATTGATGCCGTAATGCATACTCTCTCTCTCACACCACCGGATGACGGGTGGTACATGGACACCGGCGCCACCTCTCACATGACATCCAACCAAGGTACTCTCTCGTCTTATTTTAATATGAGCAAACAACGTCATATTATTGTTGGCAATGGGCATGGTATTCCAATTAATGGTGTCGGTTATGCTTCCCTTCCATCTCCCCTTCCTCCCTTTTCCCTCAATGATGTTCTTCATGCACCCAAATTAATCAAAAATCTAATTTCAGTCAGAAAATTCACTAGTGATAATTGGGTTTCTATTGAGTTTGACCCGTTTGGTTTTTCTGTGAAGGACCTTTCGACGGGGATAACTCTTATGCGATGTGATAGCTCCGGCAACTTATATCCCCTCACCACCGCCTTATCTCAAGCTCCCTCACCTTCAACTTTTGCTGCAATTTCTTCTTCTCTATGGCATGATAGACTAGGGCATCCCGGAAATAATATTTTGCGTTCTTTAAAAGAGAACAATTTTGTGGATTGTAATAGAATTTCTAATGCTAGCATGTGTACTTCTTGCCCTCTTGGAAAACATGTTAAACTTCCCTTCTATTCTTCTATGTCTAGTACTTCTATGCCATTTGACATCGTTCACAGTGATCTTTGGACCTCACCTAAATTAAGTTCGGGAGGGCATCTTTACTATGTATTATTTTTGGATGATTTTAGCAATTTTTTGTGGACTTTTCCTATATGCAAGAAATCTCAAGTTCATTCTTATTTTCTTCAATTTCGTGCATATGCTAAAACACAATTTGAACGTGAGATTAAATGTTTTCAGTGTGACAATGGTAGAGAATATGATAATGGTCCTTTTCGATCCTTTTGTGAACAAAATGGTATGCTCTTTCGCTTCTCTTGCCCCCACACTTCCTCTCAAAATGGGAAAGCCGAGAGAAAAATCCGAACAATAAACAACATGGTTCGTACCCTACTTGCTCATTCCTCCATGCCTCCCTCCTTTTGGCACCATGCTCTACAAATGGCCACCTATTTACATAACATCCTCCCCTCTAAAACCATTGGACTCAACCCCCCCACAAAAATTCTCTACCACAAAGATCCATCATACTCACATCTTAGAGTTTTCGGGTGCCTTTGCTACCCACTTTTCCCCTCTACTTCTATCAATAAACTCCAAGCTCGATCCACCCCTTGTGTGTTTTTGGGTTACCCTCCTAATCATCGAGGATACAAATGCTATGACATGTCCACCAACAAAATATTCATCTCTCGTCATGTACTATTCGATGAGACTCAATTCCCCTTCTCAAAAATCCACACTCCCACTGCCAACACTTATGAATTTCTTGAACATGGCCTTTCCCCTACTATTCTACATCACTTACACTCACAAACTCCTCCTACAGCAGCCCACCCCACTCCCACGGCCCAAACACACCCCACGGCCCAAACCATTTTACCCCCCTGAAGCCCACTCTCCTCATCTCTCCCCAAACTCACGGCTCCCTCACTCTCCCCCCAACGAGGCCCAGCCCGTCTCCCCTCCTCTCCACCATGATGCTGCTACTTCTCCAAGGCCCATTTCCAATCATCAGCCCACTCAAAATCCTAATCCATCTCTCTCTCCTCAAATGGCTACTAGAAGCTCACATGGGATATTTAAGCCCAAACGCCACTTTAATCTCCACACCACTTCTACTCCCTCTCCTCTCCCCACTAATCCTATCAAAGCACTTGGAGACCATAATTGGAAAAATGCCATGCTTGAGGAATACAATGCTCTAATTAATAATGAGACGTGGGAGTTGGTCCCTCGTCCTCGTGATGCAAATATTATTCCTTGTATGTGGCTTTATCGCCACAAGAGAGATGCTAACGGTGTTTTTGAGAGGCATAAAGCCCGACTTGTTGTTAATGGTAGGAACCAACAGGTTGGAGTTGACTGTGATGAAACTTTTAGCCCGTTAGTCAAACCGGCAACCACTCGCACCGTTCTTAGCATCGCCTTGTCTAAAGCTTGTTCCATTCATCAAATGGACGTTAAAAATGCATTCTTGAATGGTGATATTGAAGAGACCGTATACATGCATCAACCACCCGGTTTTCGTGACAAAAATAAACCGGGCCATGTTTGCCTCCTCAATAAAGCTCTCTATGGCCTCAAGCAAGCTCCTCGGGCTTGGTATCACCGATTTGCTACTTTTGTGTCCACTCTTGGGTTTATTCATAGCAAGTCCGACCACTCTCTCTTCATATATTGTCATGGCAAACAAGTGGCCGGCATCCTTCTCTATGTTGATGACATCATCCTCACTGCATCATCCGACACTCTTCGCAAGTCTATTATGTCCAAATTAAATTCGGAGTTCGCAATGAAGGACCTTGGCATACTTAACTCCTTCCTTGGAATTTCGGTCACACACCATAGCAACGGAATATTTCTATCTCAACAAACATAGGATATCATAGCTAGAGCCAACATGTCTTCTTGCAAGCCATCATCCACCCCTGTCGACACCAAGGCAAAATTAAGTGCTACTTGCGGCCCACCAACCGAGGACCCTACTCTATACCGAAGCTTGGCGGGTGCTCTATAATATTTGACTTTTACCCGCCCCGATATCTCCTATGCCGTTCAACAAGTATGCCTCTTCATGCATGATCCTCGCAAGGAACATATGCAAGCCCTTCACCGCATTTTGCGATATCTACAAGGTACTTTGAAGCTTGGTCTACACTTGTACCCATCATCTCTCTCGGGTCTTCTATCCTACACCGACGCCGATTGGGGTGGTTGCCCAGACACGAGATGCTCCACCTCCGGCTATTGCATTTTTCTTGGGGACAACTTAATTTCTTGGTCGGCAAAAAGGCAACCCACCTTGTCTCGATCAAGTGCTGAAGCCGAATATAGGGTGTGGCAAACGTGGTAGTCGAGTCCTGCTGGCTACGCAATCTCCTACTTGAGCTCCGTTGCCCCATCAAGAAAGCCACCGTGGTCTATTGTGACAATGTGAGTGCGGTTTACCTCACCGGAAATCCAGTTCAACACCAACGCACCAAACACATTGAAATGGACATCCCCTTCGTTCGTGAAAAAGTCACTCGAGGGCAAGTCCGAGTACTTCACATTCCCTCTCGTTATCAAGTGGCTGACATTTTTACTAAGGGACTTCCGCAACTTCTATTCGAAGACTTTCGTGATAGCCTCAGCGTTCGATTACCTCCCGCTTTGACTACGGGGGTATATTAGATACAATGTATTGTTAGATGCAATGTACACATTATTCCCTAGGTTGATACATTAATAGTTGTATATTCTTCCCTAGAGAGTATATGATTTCCTAGATTGTAATTACTTAGAATAGGATTGTATTTATACATTGCAAATCAATGAGAAAGGCAAGGAATATCTTCCTAACAAATAGGAAGGTAGAACCGTAGAACCATTCCTATTTTGGTTCTAGTACATCTCACGCCCTTAGAGACAAAGGGATTCTAGAGTTTATTTACCAACCAGTCAACCACAATGAGGATGCTAGCGCTCATAGCAATTTGACTACTTAGCCCAAATAACTACGAAGTATGTTTTTTTTTTTTTTTTTTTTTTTTTGAAAAAAAAAAAGAAAGAAAATTAAAAAGATTCAAGACGCTCTTTAATTTTGAACAAAAGCTATTGCACGGGTCTAAACACTATGAATGAGAAGTTATAAACAAAGATTGTTATTTCCTTTATTTTTGATGCATGCAGTGTTTTGAATTTTATGCTTATGAAACGTACAATTTTGACCATATATAATACTCGTAGTTAATAATACTCTTTTCGTCCCCGAAACTCCAATCCTATTAGGCATTTTTCATGGGTATTAAGAAACTTAAATGAGGAGTATAAGTGTATGGAGAAGCTAATAAAAGTACATTGAAAAGGAAAATTAATATAGGGTTTGAAAAAAAACAGATAGAGAAAGTAATACGGAGTAAAAGTATATAGAAAATCAATCTTTACCCGGAGAAACAAATTTTGCACAAATATTCCTGTGAATTGGAGGATATGTTAATGAAAATAGGATGATTAGGGGTGTAAATGAGCTGATACGTTCGTGAACTACTCGCGAACAAGCTCGATCAAAACTCGGTTGTTAAGCTAACAAACAAGCTTGAACAAAAATCTTAAGCTTGTCAAATAAATGAACAAAGCTCGAACAACATCATGTTCGACTCGGTAGCGTTCATGAACAACTCGTTTAAGTCCATTTATAAGTTTTTCCACGGCCAATTAAAACTTGGAAAATTTATAAATATTTTATTCATACATATTTGTAAAAAGTACTAATTATTTCATCATATAAAGGCATGAAAATTCGTCATTACATTTTTCTATAGAAAGAATATAAATATCTTATATAAAATTAAGTGATGGGTTAAAATTTGAAACAAATCATATTTTTAATGATAATTTCGGCTAGTTTATTTAATCAAGCCAGATTTAGACCCGTTTAAGCTCGAACTTAAACATGAAATGCAAACGAGTATGTTTGTGAACAAAGCTCGAACAAGCCAAATTTTTAACGAGCCTAGCTCGAACAAGATTTTTAAAACCTTGTTCAAGCTCGAGATAGTTCGAACACAAATATTTTTTATCAAGCTTAGCTCAAATAGACTAAAACTCAGCTTGGCTCGAATCGTTTACAGCCTAAGGATGATAATTTTGGAACTAATTTTTGGCTATCAAAGTCAAAATTTTGGGGACTTAGAAAATAATAAAGTTAATAACAATAATTTATGAATTACAGAGTACTCTGTAATACGAATTTCGTATATACGTAGTAAATAGGATAAAAGTCGTATTTTTGACATAACCAAAATAAACTAACGCTTTGAACCAAAGTTTTGACTTCAACGAAAAAACGTAGAGAGTCTTGATACCAATATACCATCATGAAAAAGGAAACATTGAACCAAGAAATGCTTGTCCTAATTGTAGACTATTAAATGATATAAACACACCTCTGTTGGATAATACTTTTGATTAACGATTTAAAAAATATTCTAGAGACTAACAATGTTTTTCATCGGACATCTTAAAAGCTTAAATGGGGTATTCAACTCGATTTTTGAAAAGGTCACGTCTACTTTTTTTAAATACGAGTAATTAAATTATTATAGTCAAATTTCCTAAAAAAACAAAAATTAATAAAAAATAAAAAATTACTCCGTATTATATTCAAATTTTCTTTCTTATAGCGGATTTTGCAGCTAGCCAATAGCAAATTAGCAAGCATTACCCTGTTTTGGTCTTCTCAAATAATGTTCTATTTTTAGGAATTTTTTTTTCAAATATTTGTAATTTTTTAGTAGGAGGCAAATTTTGACAATGTGGGCTCAATGTGATGAAACTTCTCTGCTTTTTTTTTTTTTTTTTAATTCTTTTTTGCTTTTAGACACTATTTTCTTTAGTAGATTCCACTAAAATTTTAAACATATAATTAAGAAAAATATTACAGATTAATTTGTTCATTATCATCCTTCTTTTGTTGATGATTTTGCTTATTTTTTCGGGATTCAGGGTGTTCATTAGCATGAGGATATGAGATATACTGCTTTCAAGAGCTGCAAAAGAAACTCGCTAGTTTGAGGTAAGCTGCAATACATTATGTGTATTTCATTTTCTACATTATATTCTCATGAATATTGTGGTGTACTGGTGTGCACCTTTTTTAGTTTGTGTGTGTTTGTTGTCCATTTTGTAGACCTCTGTTAGTATTACATTTGCCTTTAACTAAATGCTTCAATTCAAGAGCTAGGGTTTTACTGTCACATAATTTAACTAAATGCTTCAATTTATTTGCTCAATTGAATTAGTTTTCTGGATTGCTTATCATTTGGCCATTTGGGTGTGTTTCTTTTGTGGGTTATTGTAGGTATTGCTATCTGGGTAATCAAGTTAAGTTCTTGAACCATTGGTTGTTTATTATGGTACATTGAAAGGTGGATAAAGAAAATTATAAAGCTTGTGGAATTTTTGAAGAATTTGTAATGGTTTCAACTGGAAATGAAGGAGGTTCTGGGTCTAATTTGAGCTACTTAGGTGACTGTGAGACCTTAAATGGGGGTAATAATTCAAAGAATCATGTGTCTTTGCAAGTTTCAACATCTAGGAAAGGACTACTAAGTGATGAAAAATCACCAAGGGGATTCGTCGAAAATCCTAATAGTCTCTCTAGCAGATTGAAGTTACTAAAAGTCAGTCCGAAAGGGAAACGGGGTTCTCCCTCTGCTGGGTTTTTAAGGATATCTGAGGACAAGGATGAGCTCTCGAGTAATGCTCCTGTTATGCAAGGTCTTAGAAAACGTTTCAAAGATGTAATGTCTAGTAAAGTTGATTGGCCTTCTGTGAGGCGGATGTGCAAAGAGTGGGTTAAGAGACCGTTGAATATGGTCCTCCTTTTGTGGATAGTTTGTGTTGCTGTGTCTGGTGCAATTCTGTTTCTTGTGATGACAGGAATGTTAAATCATATTTTGCCAAAGAAATCACAGAGGGATGAGTGGTTCGAGGTTAATAACCAGATTATCAATGCCCTCTTCACACTTATGTGTCTTTATCAACATCCAAAGAGGTTCTACCATTTGGTGCTTTTGTGTAGGTGGAAGTCGGATGATATATCAGTGCTAAGGAAGACTTATTGCAAGAACGGGACTGCTAAACCTAATGAACGGGCACACATGATGGTTGTGATTATTTTGCTTCACGTTAATTGCTTTGCTCAATATGCTTTATGCGGCCTTAATTTGGGTTATAGAAGATCTGAGCGGCCACTAATTGGAGTTGGTGTTTGCATAACATTTGCCATAGCTGCTCCTGCAGTCGCAGGATTGTACTGTGTTCTTAGCCCTCTTGGGAAGGACTATGAATGTGATGCTGATGAGGAAGCACCTAAACAGTTGAGGAGGCAATCCTTGGAGAAAAAATATGCATTTTTAACCCGAGATGAAAGAGGGGTTGTTGAGAACAAACCTGAGTGGAAAGGAGGTCTGTTTAGCTTATGGGAAGATTTTTTTGTGGCATATATCTCAATTTTCTGCTGCTTCTGTATTTTTGGTTGGAATTTGGAAAGGCTTGGTTTTGGAAATATGTATGTTCACATAGCAACATTTCTCCTTTTCTGCATGGCCCCCTTTTGGATCTTTAACTTGGCTGCTGCCAACATTGATAATGAAACAGTAAGAGGGATTTTGGGCATTACTGGTATTGCACTTTGTGTATTTGGATTGCTTTATGGAGGGTTCTGGCGGATTCAAATGAGAAAACGATTCAACCTGCCACCAAATAATATGTGTTTTGGAAAACCAAATGTTGCAGATTGTGTTCAGTGGCTCTGTTGCTGCTGGTGTTCTCTGGCCCAGGAAGTCCGAACTGCAGATTTCTATGAGACAGTGGAAGAAAGAATTTACAATAAGAATGGATTTGACAGCCATTCTATTCTTACCCCATTACCTCGTGAAGGTAGTGCTGGTAGGTCTGGTACTCAATCCATGTCTGATTTGAACACCTCATTTTGGTTAAATTCTGGTTCATCCAAGATTGAACCTTCTGTATTGATGAACGAAACTATGATGCCGCCTAACCCAGCGACAATGAGAATGGAAGTCGAGGATCATAGGGAAGTATGAAGTAAGATTGAACTGGATTTGATTCAAATATCTGATGTCTATAGTAATGAGAAACCAACTTTTCAGCCATATACTTTTCCTATCTTTAGAATGCATGGTTTTTGCTGCTTGCAAAGGGAGAATTCCATGTCCGAAGTAAGTATCTGGCCAGGAAGATATAGCTGAATTTAGTTGATCTTTAATTTTTATTGCAATTTCTTGAACCTCATTTTCCTAGCTATTAACATACCTTTCCTATTCGTGCAGCTTTTTTTGTGAGATGAAGTGATTATTACTCCTTTACTAAACGTTCTCAGTGTGACCATTTTTTGCTGGTAGTTTGATCGGTGCATACAGAAAACATTGTATAATTGCAGAAAGGAAATGCTTCCTCTGCAGGTGATTTTATAATTGCTGGTAGTTTGATCGATGCATACCGGGGAACATTGTATAATTATTTAGTTTTATGACTTGTAGTAACTAACAGTAATACTCAAGGTTTCTCATAACTGTCAAACATTATGTTCTTTCCTACTCCAACAATTTTCTCTGTTTAATTAGCTCAAAATTTATTTTCTGGAATATTCGCAAATTGCTGCATGACTGAACTTGATACTAGTCACTTGCACGCGTGGTTTGAGTTCGTATCGTTAGAATTTAATCATAAGTGTTGCTTTAAGGTCAGACCCATTCATTCTTGTTAGGGAGACTGCTTCAGGGATGAACCTTTCATTTTCGTTTATACTTATGCAATTTGCTGGCACCAAAAGTTCTTGAAATTTAGCTCATACCTGGCACAATAATATCCAATTTTGGCAAATTCCATTTGCTAGTTGACGTTGTTTAGCTTTTGCAGATCCTCTGTTTGCAACTTCAACCACGAAAAGGCTTGGCTGTTCTCCTCAAAGCCAAATTAATCTTCCCCCATTCTAGACCCTTATTCATCTTCCTGTAACAGCACCTTGCAAATCTCTTGGACCTGCACCCCGTTTCTCATCCAATGGTCCAAGTGAGTAGTGACCCATCTTTCTGTACCAGTTTCAGTAAATCAGTGTCTGGGATCTCATATCATCAGTTTGGTCTACCCAGGCTTCATCTAGTTCGTTTTGCTCACCTTCCCCTTGGCTCATCCATTGTAGGCCTGTCGGGGCCCTTGTCATCCCCCCCCCCCCCCCCCCCCCCCCCCCCGAGTTCTCCATTTTACTCATCTTGTAAGATTAAGCAGGAAGTGTGACACAATTCAAGGGCTGCATATAACATTATTCTTTAATTAGATAGGATGGGTTGGTGTTTAGATTTCTAACCTGAAACTAACACAATTTAACTTGGGCCCAAGAAATTAGCCAATAATTTATGGAATTGTTAACAAATCTTTTGAACGAGACTAACTCTATTTAATAATCCTTATTCCATATAAGTTGGCAATATGATATGAATTGGACATTGAAAAACCATGCTAGTGTCACAAGTTTTCGACATGTTTAATTTGATGGGTTAATACTACACTATACATTTAACTAAATGAGTCAAGTTAGTGTTGTAATTTCCCAACCTATTTTTCTCCAAATACGAATGCGGACATGGCACCACATGATTGCCAACTCTACTAAAAATCCCTTTAAATCTGAAATATCTGGTTTATGAACAAGTGTTGTTAGAAAGGTTCAATAGTCCCATTTGAATGGTATATAAGCGTATACCGACATACATACTTTTGTAATTACTCTTGATTTTATCTGTCTTTTCTCGAAACACTGCTTATCTTGGTGTCCACATATTCAAGGGGGTTGTACAATTGTTTTATATGAGTTGAATTAGCAATTGCTGAATTATTTTTGGCAGAATTAAAATCCTTACCCTTTTACTACCACATTTATGGAGAAGGCAGAGATGTGGTTTTTCTGTCTGATATAGAAAAACGTACTCTGAGAGTCTGAGTACTGGTTTAAGTACCTTAACTTGCCTGCTTTGCTGCTTTGACGGTGGCAAGACAACTAGACAACTTCAACCATTCACGATCTCATCTTACTTGTGGTCTATTTGATAAATGGTAATGAAAATGAATTTGTATGTACATTTGTATTTAGAGGGAAAATTCCTAACTCCTAACAATGATAAGTTTATCAAGTGGCAAATCAATAATATAATAACTATATACTAAAAGACACACCAGTAATGACACGTGTCAGATTCCGTGTCAGATTCTGGTGTGTCTTTAGTTTTTTTTTTCCTTAAATAATTTTTTTTATTTAAGGAAATTATTTTGAAAAAAGTTTGTATTTGTCAAAAATATATATGAGCAAAAATATTTACCTTTCTTATATTGATATGCAATTAATAACTATGGATTAATAAGGAAATAAATAATCATTTATAACACAGTGTAATTCTGATGGAATATTTCTTATAATATAATCTCGATTGAATATACATTAACCCATTTACAAAAAATTTTATTTATAATATAGAAAACACTATACTATAAAAATTGAGAAATTTATCAAAATTATAAATTAATTCAATACATAAATGAACTGCACTCTTCTTATTTATTTCTTTTGTAGATTGTCCAAAATTTTTTGACGCATTAAATAGTCTAACATAATACGCTCTTTTCATTTTATTAAACCGTAGAAAAAAAAAAGATATTTGTGACTCTCTTAATTAAAAATAACATTGAATACGGAGAAATTAATCTGTTAAAAAAACATATAGAGTAATTAAAATAACCGTGCGTGGCACGGGACCTAACCTAAAATGAAAATAAAAAGAACTTTTGTATTATAAAATGATAATAAAACAAAAACGGCAAATATGAAATTACAAATATACCCCTTAAGCTATTAAGTAAACAAGGTAGGTGTTACTATGCAATTACAAATATACCCCTTGATAAGTTTTATAAAATTATCAAGGTTAGGAGTTCGACAGCCCCTGAATTTAGATAAAGAAAAGATGTACATACAAATTCATTTTCTTATGTGTTACATACAAAAGTATTACTTATGTTAATTTTGCTAGAGGAAAAGATGTATGATTTTTTTTTTTATTTGGATTGTCATTATGGTGCACAGTGAGCACTATACACCCGCCTGCAATATCTAATTAGAGATTTGATGCATATATGCAGATTGCAATAATAAAGCTACTCGTATCTTATTGTACTTTTTTTTTGTTTTTAACCATCTTATTGTACGAGTACTTTTTAAAAAAAACCATCTTACTGTACTTATGTAGGGTTACTTAAATTATCTTAGATTAACTTCTGCTAACTTGTCAGTTTTGCAACAAACAAAAAAGGCTATATAACTGTCATTGTATACCATATTAAACGCTTCCTCAAAAAAAAAAAAAAAAAAAAAAAAAAAAAAAAAAAAAAAAAAAAAAAAAAAAAAGTAACAGGTAATTTATTCATTCACATCATAAGAAAATATATTCACAGCCAAAATAGACAGCTAATTAACTAGCTTATGTTACATTAAAATAAGCTAAGAACTTAATTAGAAGATCAAATAGCAAGCACAAGGCCAGGCATGGACCGAGTACCACTGCGCCCAAACATTTGGCTCTGCCAAAGGGTCTCTTTCTGGTTCACTGGCCTAATTTTCCACCCACTTTTATGGGGCCTAAGGTCTTTTACGGTGAGCCATGTATTAAAGTATTCTCTAAATTGTGTGATGAGCCCACCTTTTAGGGTCCAAACATGTACCCAATAAGAGTGGGTTCCTTCCCACCCCTCGGCGATGACCCGGTCTTCCTCGAGGGTCATGATGGACCGGGGCTCGAATTGAAACTCGGGCGTGGCCGACTCACCTGTCAACACACGCCTCATGTGTTGGCATTGAGGCGGCCCATGAAACCACCACTCCAAGTCACTTGCCAAGTGTTTTGTGACACATTCTCCATCTCCTTTTGTAAGTGCATTGTAGAAGTCTTGCACCATAGCTATATTAGACTCATTTTGTGTATTTTTTGACATGTTAAGGGTTGTTTTTGTTGTTGTTGGAGGGGTTTGATAATACAAGTGCAAAAGTAGGATCAAAGGAAGTTATAAATTTATAATGTGCATGGATATACTGAATAGAAATTTGGACCTCTATTTATACCCATAATTTTAAAGGGAAGGGGCTAGGAAATTGGGGTTGATGTCCCACTATTGGTAGCAAAGTTGAGATCGCATGCCCCACTTCTCCATCTCTTAATGTAAACTAATAAACATAAACGAATAACACTAAATTATTTAAATTATTATAACTTGATCTTTATTTTAATTTTCTTTTTTCCCCAATATAAAAATTGGTGCTATTACAGTATTGATTATAATAATATCTTTAGTGGATAACTACTTTTCATTTAGAAAAATGTATTAAACAAAATAAACAAATGCCTTGCTTCAAAGTCCTTACTATCTTTGGATTGGTGATTGAAACGGTTTTTTGTTAATCAAAGTTTATTCTATCAATCAAAACTTTTGTCCTTACATTAGCAAAGATTCGATATAAATTCTAACAATCATAATTAACAAATAACATATAATAATATAAGTACATAATATCTCTGTTTATAATTGTTCTAGTGTAATTATGGGGAATTAAGTTCTTATAATTACGATACATGCATTCTATACAATAATTTTCGGCTTCTTGTGGGATCAATTGATCAAATTTGAGCAAAGACCGACACTAGATAAACCCAATTGTGGAGAATTGGACGTTGGCTTAACTTGTCCACTTGACGCATCGATACTTTTCTACACGGCTTCATGTAACATCCACATTCCAGCCTGTCACTTTATTATACTCCCTAGTTGACTGTTTAATTTTATTTATTTTTTTTTTTTAAAGGTAAGGAGAATGTACTATTAAATGTCGAAATCTCATTTTAGAGATCAATCTGATTCAATTTAGTGGGCAAAGCAACTTAGGATTGTTACGTGTAGGCTGAGCTGGGATGAAAGAATAAGGGAATTTCTCCCTAAAGGAATTTTGGGTGCTTGGTTAGTAGTGATAGAGTATATAACATATTTTTGGACCTTAGCCATCAGTTTAACCTTTTGATTGAGTTGACCCTTTAATATGGTATCGGAGCCAGCGTGGCACAAAGGTTAGTATAAAACATATTCCTGAACCTCAACCATTGGTAAAAGCTATCAAATTCTTATTGTTGTATACCATTGGCTTATAAATACTATCAAAATCAAATGTAACAAGAATTTATACATCAATAATTAATTACGAATTACTTCGTATATATCATCGTGATTAAAGTTTTTCTCCCATTAAATTGAATACTTCCATAGGGATATACGCATAAAATAATACTAGAATGAATAGACAGTTCCTACAAAGTATTATTATAATCCATAATAATGGATTTTAATTGGCTTATGAGTTATTGGCCTGGGCCATGGTCTTCTCAACTTGAGAAATTGGGACATAGCTGCTGGTCACTTTCAGTATGCATGCTTGATCAACTATTCCCTGGATTTGGTCGTAAACTTCATTGATTTCAACTTTATGAGCATGGAGAGTGCGTTTTGACTCTTTCTTATGCTAAACATTAAAAAAATGACACCCTATTAAGCTAATTAACATTTACATGAAAATCTAAACAATATTTATAGTGATATGAAACATGATCAATATAGGAATATATCACACTCATCCAAATGAGTAGAAGGATGGATCTTAGAGCAACCTCAATGGTAAGCTAATTGTCAACTTAGCTTGTCATGCCACATAAGCTTTCAAGCTAATTATGTTTGTAGCTAGTTTGATTTTCAATGGCTAGCTATTAGCTTACTATCTAATTTACCAATTTATTATTTTTATCTTAATTACTAATTGACTTTTAGCATTTTCTTTTTGGCAAGTTTTTTTCAAGCAAATTAGCTTGGCAAAGCTAATTTGTTTGACTAAGCTAATTACATATTTTTGCTCCAATGGTCAAGCTAGTAGCTAGGGACTATTTAAAATTGCAAGCAAGTTCCTAGGTACAACCATTGGAGTTGCTCTTAAATTCTCAATTGGACATTCAATGAAGGTTTGAAGTTTGAACCCCGCACATAGCAGCATCAGTAGTTTACAAGAATGAAGATATGTTATCTGATTCAATATAATTAATTCCACCATATTTTTCTCAAAAATGTCTTAATAATTGTACAATACATAAACCTTATATGATGGATATTAATTATTGCAAAAGACTGTGATGTCTCTCAAATCAATATCAATCAATATATATATTAAAACCCATGGCAAAACATGCTATTTTGCCATGTGTCACCGATTTTGCCATTTGGCGCCACATCATATCAGCCCATAAATGATTGTAAAACTCCATGCATTAATAGTATTAATGTTTAGTTTAATTGAAAAACTCTTCATGTGCATAACACCCTATTTAAATTTCCCTTTGAATGTAACTCCTAAATAAATGCACAATAATAAAAATTGTAAGAAATTAAAAATTATTCCATTTTTTTTGCATTAATTAATAAAATTGTAATTATAGAATAAACGAGTTGATATATATATATATATATATATATATATATATATATATATATATATATATATATATATATATATATATATATATATATATATATATATTACAATTGTGATTATTGAGTAATACGTAGTATTTTTTTTTGTGCATTACTAAGTACGTAGTGTATATATTGACATCAAATTTATAGATTTGATTTATCAATTTTTTTAACAACAAATTAATTGATTTATCACTTACCCTATATTTATTAATGCAAAAAATTGTTTTTATAGTCAAATCAGCTCATAAAAACAAAAAATTACTTAAACTATCACCTTTTTTTAAAAAAAAATAATTATAAACCACTTAAACTCTTAGTGACAATCAAGCCAAAAAATATATTTTTTGATTAAAGTAATAAATTTTATAATGACCCGGGGCATCGCCCGGGCCAATAACTAGTTTTTCTTCTATAATCTCATTCTGCCTATCTATCTAATTGCCCTTAGAGCTTAAAACAGTAGCATATTAAATTATCGTTTTAACTATCTCTTCTTCTCTTAAATAATGACGTGCCATTTAGAAATGGTGTCATTATTGGTGTGATATAGTGAAATGGATGAGATATATACATGCATTTAGCTTAAAACAATATATATATATATATATATATATATATATATATATATATATATATATATATATATATATATATATATATATATATATATATATATATATATAACTTTAAATCTCATCGTCTCATATACAAGTACAGATTAATTGTTAAGTTTTATTATAACTGGTTAAATTTTTTTAACTTTTACACTATTCACACATTCTCCTTTTATTATTTAATACAGAGTACTAGTATTTCGTATTTTATGGAAAAGTAATAATGTGAAATGTCCTTTAATACTCAAGCAGTCAAGCTAGCTTGCTCTTGCTCAATTATCACCTCTTGCATTAACTAAAAGGATAAACGTTCTCCAAAGTGATCAAGGGCTCTAATCAGAAATTATTTATTTTGGGCCTTGAAACAAAATTAAAGTGGCCTCTAAATTGGCGTTATGATGTTATTCTGTAATCTAGTTCTTCCATATGTCGTGAGTGACTAGTGAAACTCTTAAGTGTTCCACTATTTGCTTGCTGACGGTTGAATATAGAGTGCGCTTACACGAGATACTCTTTGTCTACAACACATATCTTGTCTACAACACATACAAATAATTTATACTCTATTACGATTTACGAGGTCATATTATTATCTATTAAGGACTTCTTCCATCACTTCCTGATGTTTTTTTTTTTCTTAATTTAATTTTAAACAAAAAAAAAATCATTTGTCCATCTAAAAGATATTTTCGAGCACAAGCCCGTGTTGTTGTCTATAACCATTTGCGCGCATGCACTAGACTAAACGCACAATAAGCTACTTGTACTCACTAATCCATGCATATTCTTAAGTAATCCGAAATATGCTATAAAGTATAAGGTCGTATGTAGTAAAAAGCTAAAACTGATTGTGGTAGCTGATTATGACTAATAGATAGTATTAATTGTTTTGACTAAGACTAAATGCTTGTATAAAAGTGTTGGTAAATAGTTATTAATTGTAAAAAACTTTTTAAGTATGCAAAATGGCCAATAAACTAATTGTAGGGGCAGTTAGTTGAGATAGAGTTTTACATGAAATGATGTTATAAGTGTAATTTCACTTAAAAAATTTAATCAGCCAATGAAAAAGTTCCTCTAAGAAGCTTATTGATCAAAAAAGAGCATATTTGGTGGAATAAACTCTTTAAATCAGTTCTCCACCAGACACTCCAAACTACCTTATTATTTAGTGGTCAATCCACTAATATTATTGGTCAAATAAGCTAATCTTCCCCAATAAGCTCTTAACCAACACCTCCTAAATTACTTTACTTTCAATTGAGATATTGATTTCATTCTCCTTCTTATCATCATTTTCGATCCTACTACAAAATTATTCCTCTATTTTTCTAAATGTAACTCACTTTCCGTTTTCATTTGCTTTTCTAAGTTTTCTACTCATTTTTACTTTTATTTCTTTTATGGCAACTTCTGCACAATTTTTTTTCTTTTATCACCTATATCAGTACAACCTCACTTTGTAAACCTATAACTTTATTTAAACATTTGTTTTTACAATTTTTCTAATACAAAGTAGATTATAAAAACAATCTTATTGTTAAAATACAGTACTAGTTTAGGTTATTGGTTGAATTGATTTTCTGATGTAATATTAGAACAATTGTGAAAAGCACGAGGTCACGAGTTTAAATATTCATCCATCCTTTCCACCCAAAGTTAAATATATATGTCACACTAAATAAAAGAGTTTATACCTTTTTTTTTTTTTTTTTTTTTTTGAGGAAAAAGAGTTTATACTTAAACTAAGCTAATGATTGAAGTGGAAGATTGGTTTTATATTCTATCAATATCATAACTCGCGCACGTACACAATAATTAAATACAGTACATATGTTTGCCTACAAATCCTGTCATTTTGTGGCCTACAAAATAAAAAAATTTAAAAAATAAAAAAATAGAGGGGGGGGGGCATTCCGGCGTTACGCGCCTTTTCAGTAAAGGAGCGAAAGGTTAGACCTTTGTTGCTGAGTCGGTTTCTTTTGCTCAACCATATTCTGTAGAGGAATCGGAGAATGTTTCCCTCCTGAAACCAGAAAGGCAGTAGTCAAGGGGGGGGGGGGGGGGGGGGGGGGTCTGATTAAGCTTTATATTAATTATATATATCTAGCTGGTTATGGCCTCATGGAATAATGGGGGGTGAGCTTAATTTAGGGTCCAATCCAAAACCTGAGATAGGTTACTTTTCATTGGTCAAATATGTCTAGGTGTACCTAAGCTACAATGATACCCATTTCTACGTAATTGAATCACTAAAAACCATATACAAGTAGATATTAAGTGTTCTTTTTAGAATAAGACATTATAATGGGAAGAGATATCTAGGTCTCATTTTATTTTCAGAAAAAAAAAAAAAAAAAAAAAAAAGCAGTGAAATATAAGATCAATTTCAAAAAAATAAGAATTATCTAAAGTTAAATCAAAACTAAATAATCGATCAAGAATAACACCGGGGAATGAGAACAAAAAATAAGATCGATATGGTTAATTAAATCGATCAAGATAAATGTTTTTACGAACACCGGAGTGTATGGGAAGATAAAGATAGGAGTAGTTGATCAGCATTGTACGACAGACTTGAGTTTTCATTAGCAATAATATAGTACATATGCATACCTAAAATAGTACGTAGTATGTATCATGATGAGTTGCTAGTTCAACGAAAAAAATAAATAAATAAATAAAATCTAATCCGTTAACATTTCATACTCATCCAGCCAACTCAATGTCTCAAAATATCTATATCATATCTTTGAAATCTATAAATAACTCATCAACTTCCTCAACATTGTACCACAAACAATAATTTCATAATTTGTGTTTAGCTCTTTAATTTGTTAGAATCACATAAACTAACGATTTTCCAAGTTATTATATTAAAGATGGCCTCTAGAAACACAACTTTACTTGCTCTCTTTCTTGCATTGAACCTTGTTTTGTTCGACCTTGTTCTTGCCACATTTGAAGAGCGGCCTCTAAAGGCATGCCCCCCGGATACCCTTGAGTTGGATGCGTGTACATATGTGCTTTATCTTGTTCACCTTCGCATTGAATCAACTCAAAAGAAGTTGTGTTGTAACGTTGTAGGCAACCTTATTAAACTTGATGCCGCTACATGTCTTTGTACCGCCGTAAATGCCAATGTTTTAGGCCTAATTAACCAAGACATCAACGTTGATCTTGCTGCTCTTGTCAACTATTGTGATTATAAGCTCCCAAGTGGCTTTCAATGCCCTCCCTCCACATCGTGCCAGCGTGCCTAGCTAATTAATTAGCTTATTTCTTCTTAGATATTTGTTTTGCTGTCTTTGTTAGTTATTCAAGATTAGATCATATACCCTTTAATTTCCAAGTATATATGATTGTGTATAACTTAATTTTGTTAACCTATTTACTTTCAACTAGGTTGCATGTATTGGTCTTGTACTACCTAATGCCTATGGCATTGAGCCATTGATAAAATAATAATAATAATAATAATAATAATAATAATAATAATAATAATAATAATAAAGAAAATTTATTTGTAGTCTTCCATGACGATGATATTATTATTATTTAATTTGTTTGTTTTGAATGGATAAATATGATTTGCAATTGCTAATTGTGAAATTTTTTTTAAAAAAAAAAAAAAAAATTGCAAGAAAAGAAAAGATATCTAAAATTTAAGGTCAGGCTTTGCTATTTGTTTGCAAATGAATTTCTATGCAAAGACACCAATATTAGCAAAATAGCAAGGGTGATAAGTTGGGTGTATTTTTAAGTAGTTTAGCTTAGGGCTGTCAAACGTTAACACGGCACGATAATCCGACATGAACTCGACACAAAATAAGCGGATTTGGGTTAAGAATTCTTGATCTATTTAAGTGATTGGGTCGACACGAAAGTAAACGGGTTAGGTTTGGGTTGAAAATTTCAACCCAAAACCGACACACATAACCCGATTATGTTAATGGGTTGAATGGGTCAACCTATTAAACTGAACATGACATGCTTGACTTGTCTATTGAAATAGTCAAAATAATTGAAATTTTTTTATGCCAATCTTACCAACCCCCAAGACTACATAAGTTGGTGGTTTAAATATTTTAGTAAAAACTTCTAGTGGACAAATTAAGGTTTTCCGAGTAACATGTTTAATAAGCAGGTTAGTTTTTGGATCAAGGGTTTTCAACCCATTTAATAAATAGTTTAGGTTTGGGTCAAGAGTTTATCAACTTGTTTAATATTGACACGAACACAAATCCAACACGACCCGTTTGATAGCCCTAGTTTAGTTGGCTATAGGATCACACTACTCATATAAGAGGAATATGAAAACATAACGCATAAATAATATAATGGACGAGGTCATTCGGGAGTATATGTTAACCAATTGTATGCATACATATTTAGCATATTGTACAGACTAAAGACTTAAAGAGTGTCCCATCTTCCTTATCATTGTCCACATCGGAATGTAATTGTATCACTTGAGCTCGTATTCTCAATCTAGTTGCTTCCCAAAAATGTGTTTACCATTATATTCATAATTCATTTTTTTTGGATCTATTTTTTAATTTTAAAAGATGAACACGTCCTAAGTTTCCAATTTTGATACTCATTATAACGACCTAGTATAGTTTTTGTTAATCCAAATACATCATAATTTTGTTATAGTTAGAGCCACGAAGAGTAGATGATGTTGTAGTGTATGGTGTAACTTACATTGCATTTAATCTAACACATGTAACGTTTGATCATCTATTTTACTTGTACGCTGCACGAATTCACCAATCCACACACACGTATCACATATGTAGTTTATACTTCCTCGCCGAATATAGTGCTACAACAAAATGCTTCCATTCCATATATTATACTTTGTATGATACTGATCCCAAAATTGAGAAAATAGGAATCTTAGCTTACAATATACAACGTATTATAAATATATCGATAGTAACCTGTGTCGGGAATACCTGTGAGAGGTTCCGGCCTGAAAGAACCCTTCTCCTTACCAACCAAACAAAAAAACATGTCGATAGTTATCAAACGTAATACATCACAAATTATCTAACCCACACATAATACCACAATCATCATCCGAATTCAAAATTTCAAGCCAATCTTCAGAACTAAAGCTAATATCATTACTCAAATCATGGGCCTGGCCCAATAAACCAGGCCCATCATCAAACATGGGCTTTACAGGCTCTTGACGATCATTCTTTTCATCTAACGACTGTAAGAACTCAACCCACCAACTATAAGAAGCATCAAAATTACCCTCATTATCATCAAACTCCAAAGTCTCCAAAATGGGTGTTGGGCCTGCAAAAACTGGGCCTTCAGTTTTAACCCGTGAAGGCCCAATTTCCTGTTTTAATTGGGCCTCTTCTTCGGCTGATTCTTTTGGGCTTTTAGTAGATAAAGATCCAATTTTGTCATCAAGAAATGATCTTTTGTGATGATAATGCAAAGCATTAGCAATTTCTTTTCTAGCTTCAGCAAAGTTAATTAGACAATTTGAGAGTGTTTTTCTTGAGTTTGATCTTCCTTTTTTCCTGGGTTTCAACAAATTTGCTGATGAGATTGTATAATTATTCTCGGGTTTTTTCTTATTTTTCATGACTAAACTATTTTTGGTTATGAATTTTTGTTAGTAAATTTTAATTATTTGGGGTTTGGAGAGAGAAGAATAAAGACAAGTTTAGAAAGTGGGAAATTACTGGGGGTTTGAGGGAAAATATTATAGGTGGCAAAATTAGGTCAAATTTGGGATTTGGATGTCAGAGTGAATTACATGTGTGTTGACACATTGACACATTGTAGATTATTTGGACACCTCAATTCTTTTTGATTTGAAAAAAAAAAAAAATCAATTTTAATCCAAAATTTCTAGACAGCCTAACCCATATGCCCACTATAATGACTTTGATCGTTTAGTAGATGAGCTTTTTAAGGGTAGTTTAGTCATTTTAGTGAAGTAACATATTTAGGTTATGAATAGAATTAGGTCCGGTTTGATTCACCTTATTTTTGCTAAATTGAAATTATTTTTACTAATTATTTATTATATTTTTTTCTTTGAACTTAATAGCGTTTATTGAACTATAACTCACTTCAAAGAACTGAATTAATTTTTATCAAATATTATATTTTTAATTAGATAAATTGAACAAAGCCTAACACATTTTAAGCATCTAAAATAATTATTTGGTGTACAATGGACTTATGGACTCGACTTTTCAGTCTCATGTTACTTTAATCGTCAGTTCAACCTGACATCATCATACCTTGATCATCGAAGACAGTTTTCCAATAACACTGAAAATACTTATATACACCCGAGTGTATGGTACATTTAAGGGTATTTTTTGCTCATTTGATGATTGTATGAATAATAATCATTAAAATGAGCAAACAATGCCCTTAAGTAGATGCAGCGTGCACCTGAGTGTATATAACAATCTCTCAAATAGCATTCTCGAGGCAACTCACTTTCCTATTTTGCAGGCAAATATTGCGTGATAAACTCACTAGTTGCTCCAACAACACAAAACTCTAAGGGCTTGTTTAGCATCATTTTTTGTTTTCAATTTATAAAAATTAAAATTAAAAAAAAAATAAAAAAAATAAACTAACAAACAGGAACTGAGAAATTTTTTTAAAAAAAATTTATTGTTGCCATTTTTCAAAAGTATCATGATTTTAATAAATTTGACTAAGTTTTGATTTAGTATATAACATATATCATAGTTCCTCTGTTCTTTTTTACTTGACATGTTTCTTTTATCACACTTGTCGATGCACAACTTTAATCATCAATAACTTTATTTCTCTATAAGTAAAAATTATAAAAGTTATATATTTTGATAGTATTTATTAAGACGATTCTAACAAGATCACATTAATATATTTTTCCTTATATATTATTCACAAAATACGGTCAAAGAAAGGATGATGAATAGTGTAAAAGTCAAAACGGGTCAAATAAAAAAAACGGAGAAAGTATAATTTTAAAAAAACAAATAACCAAAAAACTAAAACCACAACATTGCCCAGAAAACTCTAAGTTTTTTGGGTTTTTTTTTCCGAATATATATTTATGAGTGTTAATAAAGTAAGTTTTTTTCCATTTTTTTTTTCCTGCCCAGGTTATTAAGAGGTTTTATCTCTACGTATTCTACGAGAATGTTGACATGATACTAAAATAAAATACAAGCTAATAATATAATGAGTACCATATCCCTAAGTAGTCAAAGAATTTTTCCATTTAGGATGCTTGAGGTCACAACATTATTTCAAGCCACGACTATAAAATTTTCACAATTAAGTGCATACAAATTGAGTGGCATTAAGTGATGACACAACACATATCTTTAATGAAAATATTAGTCAAACGTAGGTCATAGACAATTAGAGATACGCCAACAACTTAGATTTCATGATCTTTTATAAAGGCTAATTGTTTCATGTAATATATAATTAATTAATTTGTGTAAGTGTTAAACTTATTTTTCAAGGAGTATCAGTGTAAAGTCCAAATTTACCAACACTGTCTAGAGTCACTTCAAACTCTCTACCAAGAAAAATTGGACGCATCAGAAATTGGTTTGAATGCTTTCAAAAAGTTGTTGTATGAGCACTGCTCGTAATGTGCTAACTAGCAGTATTGTGCTCTTAGGTTCAAAATACATTAAAAAAGGTTTTTTTTTTTAAAAAAAAATTTATTTATTGACAAGAAAAGGTTTATTCCTAAGATAAGCATGGTGATGACACCACAATGATGTTGACATACTTTCATTTCTAGATTAATGCTTCGTTTTAATCAATCCAGTCAATTTTCAAGATCATCAACATATTTTAAATGTGATTATTTCAGAACATTTATACGTTACAAATATGCATTGTGATTTGATTGATCCAACAACAATAACAAGAAAGGTTAGTTAAGTGATTAGATAATATTAAATAACTTTGAGTACATGGAGTAAGAAATTAAACTCCCAAAAACTTGTACATACGAAATTATGAAGTACTAGCTTAGTGATGGTGCATGCATATGTGTTTAACGCATGCATAGATTTTCTTCATTTAAAACTGATATAAAACTGAAGGAAACGAAAAACTTCACAGTATGAGTTATGATAAATTAATAATAACAATGATTAAAAAAATCCTATAGGAGACGAATGACCACTACCACAAAATAGGGAATAAATAACGCATAATATAGAGCTGTCAAGTTAGATAGGCGATCTCTAGCATTCTATAGAACGCATATGTAAGATAAGCGCTTTGTATGTTAAAACCTATAGAGTGCCTCTCATAGTTAACCGTTGCATACATGTTGTGTAGAAAATATGATTATAGATATAGAACGCCTCTCTAACTTAAGCGATCTATATGATATTAACATGATTAAAAAAATAATAATTAATCTAACCCTAACAAATCAAATACCACCTATCAGACATCCATTCCACTTCCTCTATTCACGCCGCCCTCATTCTTTCTCTCTCCTCTTTCTCTCCTCTCATCTCCATTCCTCTTCCTCTATTATCTCCTCTCAAACCCCACTAGAAGGCTAGTTAATTGTTTTTCAATTTCAAAATCAAAGACTAACGCATGCTCATTTAATTTGTAACATTTCCCTCAAATTTTCAAAAGTTAAATTTGATTGCATTCAATATTAGAGGTGAGAATTGTAGATCGAAGAAATCAATCGATTGCATTCAAATCAGTTTCAACAAATTGGTAGTGCTCCGCTCGAATGCCGCCATCGATCGAGTCGTATTAGCCACCGTCGTTAGATCTGGGTCCGTTGAAATGAGGTGTTGCTACTATAGAACAGATTGTGAAGTCTAAAGATGCATAAAGGTATGGTAAATGAAGGGTAATCTCATTTGTGTTCGAATTTAATGTTTAAATCCGTTTTTTGGTTGTTTGAAAGTGATGAATATGATTTTTATGGGGTTTTTTGTCGATCTATAATTCATGATTTAATTCCAATTCAAAGTGTTGATTTTGATTTTATAATTCATGGTCTGGGTCTGTTAAAATGTTTAGATCTGTTTCGGTTTTCATGTTATGAACTTATAACTTTTGATTTTCATCTGTTATTAATTGATTTTTTATGTTTTATAATATATGATTTTCATGATTTTAGCAATTTTTCATCTCATAATTCCGATTTTCATGTAATAATTTCTGAATTTTATCTTTTGTCAATTGATTTATATGATATAATTGGGATTAATTTCTGATTTTAAAACTTTTGATTTGCGGGTGTTTGGTACGGTGTAGGTTCTCTATTTTTGAGGTTGGTGGAAGCGTACTAGCCGGATTGTGGATGATTGCGGTGCAATTCCAAGTCGGTGCTCTTCGATCTAAAGCTGTTACCACATTGATAATTAATTAATTAGTTATGTTAGAAACCTTGTAACATAAATTTTTATCCTCAATGATTGAAATACTTGTATTCATTTTTTTTATAAATAAAAATGTTATTGTTATTGTTATGGTGTTTTAATTATTACGTATGAATTATAATTATTATTGATAATAATAATAATAATGTTTTTTTTATTGAAAAAATGAGGAATAGAGAGCGCCTATCTATAATAGGCGTTCTGGTTTTATGTAGCTATATAACGCCTTTCCTAAGATGACAGCTCTCTTTTCCTTGTTGGTTATTCACTTTGTACCTTAAATATGAAGCGCCTATCTTAGATAGGCGTTCTGTAGACTTTATAGGGCACCCCCTCAGAAGAACGCCTCTGAGGCGTTCTATATTGCATGTTTTAGGCGTTCTATATTCATGTTTTTGTAGTAGTGGATAAAGTAACTTAAATAGAGATGCAAACTAATTAAGATCCAATTGGACTACAAAGTTACAGTCCAATAATTTTTTGTCAAGTTTAAGGACACTAAAAAAAATAAACTACAAGCCAATACAATTTCTTGAGGTGGTAAATCCTCCATCTATAACAAGGTTATGACCACTTATATATTTGGACTCGTCACTGACTAAGAAGAGTGCAGCCTCAGCAACATCTTGAGCCTTAAGTGTTGCACCCTTCATATTAGCCAACCCTTTAACCATTTCTTCCACTTGTTGCACCCTTGACACATCATTGACGTGCTCTTCTTCCTCATCATCACGCCATGCATTAATTAGCATGGAGGTTGCTACACCAAAAGGGGAGATACAATTTACCCTAATCCCATACTTTCCAAGTTCCAATGATGCATTCTTTGTAAGACCTACAATTGCGTGCTTCGAGGCTGTGTAGGAATGGGGTCCGCACCCACCAAGGACCCCGGCTACACTAGAGGTGGAGATGATGCAACCACTTTTCCTAGGGACCATGGCCCTAGCGGCGTATTTAGTCCCTAGGGCCATCCCTTTCACATTTACACTCATAATTTTATCAAATTCATCACCATCAAAATCCATAATGCTCTTGACTTTTTGTTGGCCTAAGATTGCGGCATTGTTGAAGAAGATATCTAGCTTGTCATAGAGCACAATTGTGTTTTTGACCAAATTTTCGACATCTTCTTCTTGACTAACATCGCAATGGATGTAGGTCACGGTAGGGGACAACGAGTCTGCTATGGTCATGCCTTTGGTGTCCATGATATCGGCTATGATTACCCTAGCACCATGGCTTGCGAAGAGTCTCACAACTGTTTCTCCTATACCTCCCGCTCCTCCTGTGACAATTGCAACTTTTCCTTCCAACCTATATACACTAGAAACTATTATGAATGCAAAAACGTTTTAAAAAAATGTAAAAAATACCCTTATGACATTAAATCTTATCACAACATTTTAATACATGACATAATTTGGATTTGGACTTTTTTTTTTAAAGGTTAGATACGGGGGCCCACCTCGTGTCACAGGAAGTGAGATGAGGAATCGAATCCACACCATTTGTGGGGGTGATGGATTGACTTCTAATTGTTAATGAGCGATAACATACATTTGAATATCTGATCATATATGTATTGATGACTTTTTATATCATTGAAAAATAGCTTAATTACTAAGAGCAAATGTAATTAGGGTTAACTTGAAGGCATACCGTACATATATTACTTTATATTCATAAATATTTTACATGTGATTCATATAAAGTTTGCTTCTTTTTTTTCCTTTCACTTTTAGGCTTGTAGCCAAATGGATAGTCACATCACATATCACAAGTCCAACAATGAATAATCTACATACATTCTTTAAATATTCCACGTAAAAGTCTAAAACGATAATCTTTACATTATTATTGCGTAATATATATAGCTTATTTTCTTTTATCCCATGGTTTTCATTAGAGGTCAATGCCAGATGACAAGTTATTATTAAAGCAGGGAATTAAAACATGCAGTCGGCAAATCCTGTTTAAATTTCGGCGATTTCGGCGCGTAAATGTTAGCCTTGTTTAATTTACATGGTCAAATTGAAAGGTTTGTTTATCGTGCTTTAATTTCTGTCACTAGCTATTAGTTGAGTTGACTTTTTTTTTTTCACGTGCTATTTATTTGATTAAGAGAAATATCTTATCAGACTTCAATCCATGTGATTTTATTAACTAGACTAACCTATACAATTTTATTGATCTAGTATGTATGGGTTAGACACTTTTAAAAGTGAAGGAGAAGGTCATAAGATTAAGGTATCCGTACTCTCAAATTGTCCTTGACAGAAATTGAACCCCAATTTTAGTGTTGGTAGGTGCAATATTTCCCACTTGACGAAGCTTAACTTGATACATACAATTATATATTGAAGGATTTCTTATCGATAAAGATGTAAAAATTGGAAGAGGGTGATTGAGAGTGACATGAGTGCTTTGTGGATTGAGGAAAATATGGTGGTAGATAGGGTAGTGTGGACTGTGGAGGGAGAAGTTGAAGTGTGATGTACATATACTTTTAAAATTTATTATCGTATTTAGTTTTATTATTATATCTACTAATATTTTATGAACTGTATTGATTTTAATTCTTTGCTAAAGTCTTCTCAAACCTTTATTTTTTACTCTAACGTTTTAACAACTCCTTTAAAGTAATCATGATTTTTATTTTTGGTTTTTTTTTAAAACTCCCTTAATTTTTCTTAGATGCTCTTCCTTTTACTCACCATTATTTCAAACTCTTTCAAATGATCGTATAATATCCCTTTTTTAATTTATATTATACGCTTCCTTATGAAGATTCATGTTAGCCGACCCCAAATCATTTTGCGAATAAGGACCTGTTCACTTCAATTTAATTTCAGTTCAGTTCAGCTCCAATCAATTCAGTTCATTTCCTAATTTCCTACTCTCATAAAATATTCAGTTCAGTTCAGTTTAGTTTAGTTCAATTCAGTTCAGTAAATGTGAACAGGCCCTAAGCCTTTGTTGTTACGTTGTTGTTGTTGTAAAAATTCAATCAGCAACTTAAGAAATTTAAATGATTTAACCTACAATAATTATGCTTAAAAATATAGTTAAAAAAAAAAACATTACAAGCTATATTATAGGGAGTATAACGTAGGAAAAATTATAGGAAAAATGGACGTGAATAACCCAACTTATGCAAAATATAATTAGTTTCAATCTTCAAATGTATGAATAAATAAAGATTATTCTCCATTGAATTTTCAATTCAATTCAAAGAAGAAACAAATTAATATCAAACTACATGCAAAAAAGAAACAAATTAATATCAAACTACATGCAAAATCTAGATAGATTATTGTCTAAGCCAATATGTTAACCTATTAAGCATTGGAAAATTAAAAAATTTCAGTATAAACTGATAAAAATAACCCTTACTAGAAGCCAACAAGAAAACATCAAGAAAAATAAACATCAAACACACCAATTTGTGCATACTTTTGTCATAACTTACCAACTTCATTTCATTTTAGGAAGTCTATTTAATGTTGGTATGTAGTCCTTATATCATTACCCTACATTACAATATTACATACACATTTTCCAAAAGTACTATTTTTAAATTTTTGACAAAATTACACATCATTTAATTTGTTATCATCATATGGAGTATATATTGCTCACAATTTCAATTGTAATTTCTTGCAAACTGTCTACATTAGGGTTTTTTTTTCACTTTATTAAATTTTGGAAAATAAAAAAAATTATTCCAATTACCCTGTTGTCTAATATATTTTTTTTAAAAAAAATCTCTTTATTCTAAAGCTCTTATTCCTTCTATGATCGGATGTAAAAATAAACAGTCTAAAGGATTATTAAAATATATATATATATATATATATATATATATATATATATATATATATATGAATATATGTATTCATCTCTTAGCCTATCTTTTAAGCCTACAAGAGGATGATGTGAATAGTTCTAATCAGTTTACATCTTCAGTGAATTGATCCCCTTTAAATATAACCAAAAAAAAAAAAAAGTGAATAGATAATCAACTCCTAATTATATACTAAAGACACGTACGCCAGCAATGACACGAGTCATTTTCTGGTATATAGATAGTTTTTTTTTTTTTTAAGTAAATTTAATAATAATTGAATGAAAAGTTGACTCTAATTTTTAGCAAAACTTGTATAGCCTAAATAAATTATGGTTTTTTTAAAAGAAAAAATAGGAAGATTATATATGATTATAATCCAATTTTTTTTTTTTTAATTATTACAATATATAGATATAAGATATTAGAATCACAAAATATATTTGAATAGCTAATTCAAATTTATGTTAAAATATAATTGATAACACGATAAAATACACCTTTTACAGGCCATATTTATATGATATTTGTCGTGAATTCTTTCTACATTTAATTATTTAAGCGTTAATTTATATATATTTCGTTATTGCTCTCCTCGGGATCTTTTTCTTTGTTTTGTAGGAATAAGCTATTGTGTGAGTTGAGCTATGTATTGGAGATGTTTTAATATGACAAAGAAAAGGAAATTACACAAGGATAAACTACTCCACAACCGAGGTGTGGCATATGCCTTTCTCCACAACCTACCCGCGGAAGCACATTATAAAAAGGAAGAAGAAGAGTGGTGTGGCAGCCCATTCCACAGCCCGCCTGTGGCCAGAAGAGGTGCGCCACAACCAGGTTGTGGCCTGCTCGTGATTGGTACTTTGTACACGAAATTGGGCTTGTATGGGCTTGATTTCTCAGGAGTTTTAATTGTATTCAACTACTCTAATATTATCTTTGGCTCACTGCTTATATATAACTTGTTATTAGGGATAAGAATGGAGTAGCCGCATGATGCAAACCAGGAGCAGCAACTAGTTAGTTGTTCTTTAATGATTTTCTTCTTTGCTTATTTTCACTTTCCTTTTATTATGTATTTCTAGTCTTATTTTCTAGGGTTAGGTTGAACCCTAGCTATGATTGATACTTGATTTGTTCTTTTAAATTCTCAATTAATTGTTTATATTGTTCATGCTTAGGTGATTGTGCTTATGCCAATACTAGATTAGGGATAATTGGTATTGTTATTATTCCATTGTCTTGATTGCAACGGGAGTTGGGTTTTGACGGATTTGAATAAATCAATTAAGAGTATGAAATTCTCCACGGAAGTAGGTAGGACGGATTATTAGGAAGTTAGGGTGCCGAACTTAACGTCTTTAATTTACATGATTCCACGGAAGTAGGTTTGATTGTTAATTAGGGAAGCCATTGACAACTCGGGAGAGATCTTTGGTATTTTATAGGGCGTACCTTTCCTTGTGAACGTATAATTAATTGATTGGGGTAAGAATTTGTCTTGTATTGATTATGCTAGTGGTGATACTTAATTCTAGATGTTTTTATTATTTGATTTTCTCGCTTTAGTAGTATAATATTTTCAACCCTATTTTGATTGACTCGACTAGTTTTAATTCATAGTAACCAATATTGATACTACCTTCTCTGTGGGATCGACCCTGACTTACCCTACTACATAATTAGGAGGTTTAGTTAGGTATTATTTTTGTTAGGTGTACGACCGCCTATCAAATTTTGGCGCCGTTGCCGGGGAAGGTGACGGATTGATTTGGTTTGCTTAGAATTAATTAGTTTGAGTTTGTAATTTATTATTTTTTTTTTATTTCTTTTTGTTTGTTTGTCCCTTGTTCGTTCTGTCATTTGATCATGGATTGGAATCAATACAATGGTGAGTATTCTAATAATTATCATCAAGATTATAATGGCTATAATGCTTGGGATTATCATGTTTCTGATTTTGGTGCTTCTTATCAAAATTCCCAAAACTTTTGTAGGAACCCTTATGATTTTTCCCATGATAATCAAGCTTATGAGAATTATTATGACCCTTCTCCTCAATATGAGTATCAATGTGATAACTCATATTCTCCATTTGATTCTCAATTTTCTTATGAGCCTCAAGCATCTAAATCTAGATTAGAGCTTCTTGTTGAAGAAAGTGCTAAAATATACAAGGATATTGAAATTCAAACAACCGAGTCAAGATTAAAGTTTATTTTTGCAGATTTCATTGACGAGGTTAACTCTAGTTTGGAGCAACTAACTGACCAATCAAAGAATTTACAAGCCCAATTGAATTCTATTCAACAATCTCTTGATTGTCAGTTGATGTATGATGAAGATGATGGCTTAAGGTATGATGAGAATGAAATCCATGTAGAGGAGAGGAATGATGAAAATTGTGAGAATTTGAAGGAAGTTAGGGATGAAATTTGTGAATTTGATAACGAGGATTATAAGGATGAGAGAGTAGAGATTAGTGCGCCTTTATCCAAGACGGTGTCTGTTGAGCCTCATATTCCTTTCTCTAGAAAACTTGTTCTTTACCCTTGTTCTCCCCCTTTACATCTCCCTTCTTTTGTCTTTTCACCTCCATCAATCCGTGATAATTTTGTGAACAAGGATTCTCATTTGGATGTAATTAATGGAAATATTTCTTTTGTTTTTCCAAGTGAGTCTAATAAGGTAGTAACTAATTTTCCTTTGTCTTTTGAGTCTTGTTTTTCTTTTTGTATTTTTAGTAGAGTCGTTAGTATTCTATACATTCTTTCTCTAATGTTTTTCTATCTAATATTTTCTGAGATGTTTGCAGGAACATATGATAAGCTTCTCAGAGCACTAACTTGTTCCGCATTGGTCTATAATTTAATAGATTAGTAGAGTAGTTTTGTTTATTTCTTGTTTTATTAGTGAGTTACGTAGTTTTGTTTTGTTTCTTTCTTTGTTTTTTTTTTATAGCTTTTCCTTAACTTTCCCCCTCTATCTATTTGCTTCTGTATGTGTTTCTATGTGATTGCAGGTGGTTGAAGTTGCCATACACGATCATGTACTCACCAAGAAAGCATCACAAGCAACATAGACAGAATGGTCCGCAAGCAGGTTGCGGCAATTTCATCTTCTACGCAGCCTAGTTGCGGCAACATTCTTCTTGTGCATCAAAATCAGTTTAGTCCGCAACCTGGTTGCGGCCAACGATGCTACATCGCAGCCACATTGCGGCATAAGATTTTCGAGAAGCATGGCCTGGATATGATTATATGGATTTTGGGTTTAATTGAGATACTTTTATGTGACATTGTTCCTGTGTTCCATTGATTCTTGAAGACCCTTTTGATTAAGCACTTTGGTTTGAAGGCTGGTGAATGGTGATATGTCGGTATTGGTGCTTGGCTGTAATCATAAGGGTTGTTACACCCTCCCTTCCATACTCTATTGAGACTCTGTGAGTATCTTAGCTTCCCTCTTTATTTAATCATGCTCTACTATTATTGCATTGTGGACACTGCAAATTTTAAGTGTGGGGGAGAGTTTTATTATTCTTTGGACATTTTAGGCTTTGTTGTCTTAGTGTCATCTTGGACTTTTATTCCAAAATGTGAAACAAGTGATTTTCTAAAAAAAAAAATTCTATTTTCTTTTCATGAATTGATTGGCATTAGCTTGAGTAATTCGATAAGTAGCATAAATCCTTTTGATAACAATTGTTTGTGGTTAGATGGTTTCGCTTTCCTCTAGTGTGATAAGTACCTTTTGGAGGGCCACGAACCCCGTAAGACTCAAATCGAATACCCTCTTTCTTGATCGCCCCAATTGAGACTTGCATTTTAGCTTCCTGAGATCGATTATTGAATTGTTTGGGAAATATGATTGAGGCATATTTTTGTTATTTAGAGCTTTCAGAGTCATCTTTAGGAATTTTTCTTTTTATATATGTTATATCCTTCTCTTTTTGATAGCCCATTTGAGCCTTATTTCTTTCTTGACTACTCTTGTGTTACAACATTATGGTTTCGTAATGCATTGTTTGCATAAGAAGAGTATTTTGCTAAGGCATGTTGATTTGTATGATGAGCTATTTGAAGGAAGGTGGTATGAAAAAAAAAAGGAGAAAAAGAAAAAGTGAATAAAGATGTGAAAAAATAAAAAAATAAAAAAAAAGAGAAAAAGATGAAAAAAAATTCAAAAAAAAAAAAAAAACAAATACATCAAGTATTGAAAAAAATGATGAGAAATAAAGAAGGGTGAATGTTGAGTTGATAAGGAAGAGTAATGCATTCATTGTTGGCGGTGTGATGTTTGATCTCATTAATTTCATTGTTGATGTTTCTTTACTCCTAGCATATTACATTCAAGGATGTTAAATATGAGTTTTATTGGATTGATTTTAAACCACCACATTCCCAAATTTCACCCTATCACCCAAGCTTACCCTTTTTAAAGTCCTCTTGATTTTCCTTGCAATTTGGTCCTTCTACCGGTGGAGGGCGAGATTTTGTGCAAGTCTTGACGAAGGTCATCAAATCGAAGTGAGGTATGAGCTAATATGGTTGAGCATCCTTGGGGAAGGTTCAAGCTTGAGGAAAGGAAGCGGTAAGATTGGTTGGTTATTGAAGGGTGCTACAATTTATCGTTTCATCCATGTCATTGATTTGTGATACATAAATCGAGTTTTGAATTAAAATGATTTTGATTTTTAATTTAATCACTTGGTTGAACAAATTGGTTTGGAAGTTCTTGATTTGGCTTTGTAGGTATGCCTTCTGAAAACCTTCACGAGACCATACTCGTCCACTAGGGTAGCCTAGGGGTTTAAAGGGCTTGTTGCACATGCTAAGTGCAATCGTGATTCCTACGACAGTGAGTTAGGTTTATTGCTTTATTAGGTTAGTATTTCTTATTTTAGTTTGTTTACTCGAGGACGAGTAAAGGTTAAGTGTGGGGGAATTTGATAACACGATAAAATACACCTTTTACAGGCCATATTTATATGATATTTGTCGTGAATTCTTTCTACATTTAATTATTTAAGCGTTAATTTATATATATTTCGTTATTGCTCTCCTCGGGATCTTTTTCTTTGTTTTGTAGGAATAAGCTATTGTGTGAGTTGAGCTATGTATTGGAGATGTTTTAATATGACAAAGAAAAGGAAATTACACAAGGATAAACTACTCCACAACCGAGGTGTGGCATATGCCTTTCTCCACAACCTACCCGCGGAAGCACATTATAAAAAGGAAGAAGAAGAGTGGTGTGGCAGCCCATTCCACAGCCCGCCTGTGGCCAGAAGAGGTGCGCCACAACCAGGTTGTGGCCTGCTCGTGATTGGTACTTTGTACACGAAATTGGGCTTGTATGGGCTTGATTTCTCAGGAGTTTTAATTGTATTCAACTACTCTAATATTATCTTTGGCTCACTGCTTATATATAACTTGTTATTAGGGATAAGAATGGAGTAGCCGCATGATGCAAACCAGGAGCAGCAACTAGTTAGTTGTTCTTTAATGATTTTCTTCTTTGCTTATTTTCACTTTCCTTTTATTATGTATTTCTAGTCTTATTTTCTAGGGTTAGGTTGAACCCTAGCTATGATTGATACTTGATTTGTTCTTTTAAATTCTCAATTAATTGTTTATATTGTTCATGCTTAGGTGATTGTGCTTATGCCAATACTAGATTAGGGATAATTGGTATTGTTATTATTCCATTGTCTTGATTGCAACGGGAGTTGGGTTTTGACGGATTTGAATAAATCAATTAAGAGTATGAAATTCTCCACGGAAGTAGGTAGGACGGATTATTAGGAAGTTAGGGTGCCGAACTTAACGTCTTTAATTTACATGATTCCACGGAAGTAGGTTTGATTGTTAATTAGGGAAGCCATTGACAACTCGGGAGAGATCTTTGGTATTTTATAGGGCGTACCTTTCCTTGTGAACGTATAATTAATTGATTGGGGTAAGAATTTGTCTTGTATTGATTATGCTAGTGGTGATACTTAATTCTAGATGTTTTTATTATTTGATTTTCTCGCTTTAGTAGTATAATATTTTCAACCCTATTTTGATTGACTCGACTAGTTTTAATTCATAGTAACCAATATTGATACTACCTTCTCTGTGGGATCGACCCTGACTTACCCTACTACATAATTAGGAGGTTTAGTTAGGTATTATTTTTGTTAGGTGTACGACCGCCTATCAATAATAATGGGAAAAGATGATAGATAATGCATAATACTTCATACCTTTGATACATATACTCCATATCTTTAAACTAAGTACATTGCAGCCTTTGCAGGTATGTTTGATAATTTATGATTCGATAAATCATAATACCTCCTACTTTCTTTAAAACACTTGATTGTATTATTTGTATATCACAAAAAATTCTAATGTGTTTTATTTATACGTGCTTTATAATCTACTATATATGTTCACCATATGTATTATAGAGAGAGTAATATGGTCTATTCTGATTTATTGAACTGAACTGAATTGAACTGATTAGAGTTGAACTGAATTGAACTGAGCTGAGCCGAACTGAATTGTTTATAAAAGAAGAAAATTAGGAATTGAACTGAACTGAACTGAACTGAAGTGAAATTAAGCTGAAGAGAACATGCCCTAACCTACCTTTTTTTTAAAAAAAAAAAATATAATAGAGGAGGCCAGGGTTTATGTGACAAAACATGCTCTATCAATCTATCATAGACAAAAAAAAAAAGAAGGTAAAATCCAATTATTATTTATATTTTAAAATTATATATAGTGTTAAATTGATATTATTAAATAATAAAATTATCGTGCATGACATGGACCCTAAATTAGTATTATACCAATTTTCTAATTTACACTTATCTAAATTTATATGAACTTGGTGTAAGAAAAATTAATCATATGAACCTCTTTGAAATAAAGTAAAATTAAATTATGCATGGGTCTTACTAATTAAGCAAAATTTAAACACGAAAATCATAATTTATGTAAAATCATAAGTAGATAGATTAATGTCTTAGAAATTACTTAAACATGCATATATAAGTGCACAATAACATTTTCATACTCATTAATTAATTTAATTTTAAAAACAAAGTATGGCTCGGAAATTAACTAATCCATAGTAAAAAAAAACATATACTTGGCGACTTGGCGTACCTTTTAGTGGGAAGAGAGGTGCTTCCCATATCAACATGATCGGCATTTGGTTGAAGTGTCTCTTCCAATGCTGATTGATGAACTGGCATCTTGAATTCTTGATAGTTGATATGCAACAAATAATGTACGGGAGTTTTTTTTATATTTTTTCTTTGTGTTTTAATGGAGGATAAATAGAAATGTTTTGATTAGGTAGGATAGAAAATGCTCAAGCAAAACAGATATTATTGCTTTATATATATATAGGATACAGAAATTTTGGTGTATTTGTATATTTTATTATATAATTTATTATATACAGCCATACAGGATTTTTTTTTTTTTTTTGAAGCAATACAGCCATACAGGATAGAATATGCAATCATGTCAGATTTTTTTTTTTTTTTTCTTTAAATGAATATCATGTATGATCTTGTCAAAAAAAAAATCATGTATGATACATCAGAAAAAATACATCCAAAAAAAATCATGTATGATACTCACACTTTGTGAGTTTGTGATAGGTGACATTTTAGCTACTCCTGAGCCTTGACTTCTTGAGATACGTACTTATCAATAAGAAGAAAAACTAACGTCAAATCAATAGTCAATATCTGAAAATTAAGTGGTTAATCAACTAGCTAGGTTTAGATGATTAAATCTTTAAGGAATGGTACTAAAACTTAACCTAGCTTAGGATCACCAATCTTCATAGCATTTGCTCTTATGGCACTCTCTATATAAAAAATAATACAGTTGTGCCAGAACTTGATCAATAAAATTTGAGAAATTTTATTACATCATGGCAAAAGAGAAATCAAAAATTTTAAAAAATAAATTTGAAAGTGTAATATAAAATAGCTTATTATGCAATAAGCCAATAAGTCTTGTAAGGAGGGTGTACATTAATTCCGTTGTAAGATGGTTAGTTTGAAGGTAATTTTAACTTTTTTTATGGTAACTTTAATCCCATAAAGGGTAACTTTTAATTTATCGTTGGTTTGAATTATATTTTTAAATGTGTTATTTCTTAAAGATTCATGATTACATAATGTAAAGAAGGCTAATATGATTAATCTAATACATTATAAGTTTTTTGTATGATAAAATTTATTATTAGAAAAATAATAACTTTTATAGTATAAAGGGTAATTTTAAATACTTTTAAGATAACTTTAACCTGTCTTATAATAAATTAACGTACACCCGCCTTTTTGAAGAATTTGATCATACAATATTTAAACCTATATTCTTATATGTGGTGAGGGTTACTTTGTTAGTGTTATAGGGTTATTCGGTAAGTGTTATTTTGTCAGTGTCATTAGGGTTACTCTGTCGGTCTTATAAAGATTACTTGGTAAATATTACAGAGGGGTTACTCGGTCAATGTTATAGGAGTTACTTTGTTCTTACAATATTCACTGAAAACCTCTCATACTAGCTTAGTAAAAAACAATGAAATATTCCAATTCGTGCGTAGAAGTAAAAGTGAACAAAGAACGAGTCTTAACACTATTTTTTTCCTACAAAGTAAGGGTATATGCAGGCGTATAGCTATGAGCCTATGACATAACAAAATACTTTAGTTTCACAATTATGGTACGGAGTATCATAAGTTGATGTGTTGAAATTTTTGGTACATGTCACACTATCTACTCCACAAAATCACAATTACTTGAAGGATTAGAGTATATGAAAACTAGACTAAGGGCCTGTTTATATTTACTGAACTGAACTGAACTGAACTGAACTGAACTAATTGGAGCTGAACTGAACTGAACTAAACTGAAATGAATATTTTATGAGAGAAGAAAATTAGGAGTTGAATTGAACTGAACTGATTGGAGCTAATTAAAGTGAACTGAACTGAACTGAACTAAAATTAAGCTGAAGTGAACTGGCCCTAAGAATTGTAAGAGTATTTGTACGAAGAATTTATTATTTCGTCAAGTCAAATTTAGTAGAGATTAAAGTCTAAAATACAGCAAATTCCGTAATCTATAAACGTCATTGACTCAAATAATTACTTGTAAACCCATATTAAAATTCAAATTAATAATTTAATTAAGTTTTTTTAGGAGAATCATATCAAATGATATCAGAAGTGGGATATGCTTGTAGTAGAATAGTATCTATTTAAATCCGGGATCTGCCGAGAAACCTTAATTACTCATACAAATATTTCTAATTATTGCTTATATTTGGTTGGATATAATATGATTATTTGGTTAGTTTTTAAGGATCTGGTAGATGTTGTTTGAGGTTTAACGATAGTTTATTGGATGGTCAAAGAGTAGTTTGTAGTTTATGGAAAAAAAAAAAGTGAGAAATGATACACACTCTACTTATGTCAATATCCTAACATCTATCATATGTTCACCTGAAATAATATGTTCTGATCTGATTTCAATCAAGTCTAATCTTTTTTTTTTTTTCTCTGGTCTAGTCTGATGTACTAGTTAGACTAGTGTTGATTGTGATTTAGGTTTATATACTACCTCCGTTACTTTTTGTTGCAACAAATGAATTACTTTTTGTTGTAATAAAAGGATTACTTTTTGTGAGATATAACAATAAATTACTTTGTTGTAATTAAAAAGTAACAGCGGTAGTAGTACGTATAAGAAAAAGACATTATCAAGTAATTTCTAATTAGATTTTTTTTATTATAATATGACATTGACTATATAAATAATAGAAGTATGTAATACGGAGTAGATTTTTATAAGCTGAAGAGAACAAGTTATAAGTTGTTTTCAATCTACCATTATTTTAAGTACATCGACTTTGTCGGCGTAAAGTTGTAAATACCCTAGAAGGATTATGGTATAATGTACGTAGAGTGGAGAAAAATTTTAAATTAGAAATGATGCACTGGTTGAATAAAACAGTTCGCCTCAAAAAGTGATGCATTAATTAATGGAGTAAATAAAAACAATAAAAACGAAGAGTGCGACCCAAAGCTTTTATACAAGATTATATCAATTTGAATTCTATTTTTCTTTTTATAACATATTCTATGCAAGATTTTGCAATGTGACTAAGAAGCTATGGAAAGTACATCACTAGTTAGTTCTCCGTAGTTGTCAATTTATCATCGTACATATGATCCATACTCGAGCTACTTTATCCGTTTCAAAACAAATATAGTATTTTAATTTGACTTTTTGCACTATTTTTATGATACTTTTTGACCATTGTTAGTGAATTTATCATTTTAATTCTATTTTCCAAATATAATCTTTGATAGATAAAGATATATTGTACTTCATATTATTAGTCATTTTTTGCATTACGAACGTGCTCAATTAGATTGGGGCATTTGTTTTGAAATAGAGGGAGTTTCAAAAGGTAGATTATAGCCGGGTCCTTTCAAGCTTTTCTTAACCTTTTGGTTGCATGTAATATGGTACCTATCAAATGTATATACTTCGTAGGAGTAGATAATTGTGACATAGTGACAATTAAAGTATTGTGGTCTTGGAACAAAAAGTTAGGAGATCAAACCTTCGTCCCTCTTAACTTTTTTACGCAACATCCGCCACTGATCAAAAAGAATTCCACCTTCATATAAACCATGCGTACGTTCCTTTCCACCATTTGCATATTTGCAATGTGACTAAGGAGCCATTGTCTGTTGTATTGTAATATTTTGCCTCATTATTGTCCATTGATCATGACAATAGTGGTAAGATCAATGAGCAAACTAAACACTTTATTTCTTCAACTTTTTCTTAAATACAAGCATTGACATTATGATTGATACATAAACCTTAGCCTATTGACAACTATGTAACCTAATCATATTATCTCTAAATTATTTCTTTGTATATTTGGAACGGGCTTCATCTTATGATTTCTCATAATTCTAATCCTTACCAACTGCAGATTTTTGGGCTATTTACCTAAAAAATGCATTAATTTTAGAAATTATCAAATTCACATACTTCTTCTATAATAAGATGAATGAAATTATTTAAGTAGTAATTTTGGTTTCTAGTTGTCCTCTTTATTATAGGGGAATGATATATATTATATATAAGCATTAAATATACTTCCTAAAATGGAATTGAGTTGGGAATTCATGACAAAATCACGTACAGATCGATGTAATTAATGTTAATTTATCCTCAACATTTCCTTATTTAGCTTCTTATACATAGCCCTTAGGGCTATGTTTATCATGTTTCTTTATTATATACTCCATGAAAGAACTAAATTCTGATTATGATCTTATTTAATGCCTCCTTATCCAACTTAAGAATTTATGACAGAGTGGAGTACGTAAAAAATTATTTGCCAATCATATATAATTTGGATGCAACATCAATTCAACGAACTAATACGTATGTGTTTTGATTTATAAAGTATAGTATTAATGTATGTTGATTATATTAACATAATCATATGCCAAAGTTTCGAGAAGGAAAAAAAAAGTGAAATCCATTTAAAGTGAATAATCACATTTTAGTGATGCTTTTAGCCTTTCACAGTTTCACGTACCAAAATTTCAATGTTGTTAGCTGTTGCTTCTAGAGTTTTAGTCCTGTAATCCTGCTACACACAATAATTATCAGATTTCAATTACATAGACCAAAGACCAATGATAATTACTACATAGTACTAAATTTCAAATTAAATGAATGATAAAGAGGGGGAAAACACTAGTATAGTCTTATACTCTCTTATGTACTCTAGGCTTAATTCCCTCGTTTTTTTTTAATTATAATGTTCGAAATTATACACCATTCACACAAATACACAATCTTTTGACGTCCTTTGTTACTTATGTCAGTTTTTATTAAATTTGCATTGTCTTAATATATACTTTTGATTATTCAAAAAATATACATTAGCAATCGTGAAACTTCCAAAAGTGAATGACACGGAATAATAATAATAATGACCTAGTGAATGACACGGAATAATAATAATAATAATAATAATAATAATAATAATAATAACCTAGTGAATATACATTAGCAATCGTGACACCCTTATTGATATTTGTTTTCGGTCTGGGATTTCTGCTCGAAAGGAGGTTAACGTTGGGTTGACTGGAGGGAATGACGGGGCTCTTCGACCAGCAGATGTGTTGCTTTATTCTTGGGATAGAGTCCTTGATATATGTGTTGACTTGACGGGGTCTTCACCTTTGACACAATCGGGGTTGTCTGACTTCGTTCCTAGTGTTGTTGTGTCGACGGCGGCTCAGCAGAAGCGGGACAAGTATGGGGTGCGTTGTAGGGCTATTGGTTATGGTTTTTTTCCTTTCTCCTTTTCTTCATTGGGAGAATTAGAGAAGGATGTTATTGCGTTGCTGAAGCAGGTTCAGGTATTCGCTAAGACTCAGGGTATTGGTGCTCGTGCAGCTGCTCACATCTTCAGTAGGATCGAGTTCACTATAGCTAGAGGGGTGGTGGCCCAAATTGTATTTCGGCTCCCTACCAATTTCTTGTAAATTGATTGACTTTGTAGGGTTTTTTTTATATTTTTATAATAATAATAATAATAACCAATTTCTTCGGGGTTGGGTCAAACGATGAACGCTAAGACTTATCGCTGTGTGCTGTGCTACCGGTTGGGTGTTCCATTGTTCTCCATCACAACGCCGTGTTCTGCTTGTTCAAGGGTTTTTGTTGGGGATATTTTCGGTGATCATGCGATGTCTTGTGCTGGTATTGTGGGCATTAAACATCGGCATAATGTTGTTCGGGATATGCTTGTTGATATTTGCTATCCGTCAGGGATTTCAGCTAGAAAGGAGGTGGACATTGGGTTATCTGGAGGGAACGACGGGGTCCTCAGACCTGCAGATATGTTACTTTATTCCTGGGATTGTGGTCGCGATGTTTGTGTTAACTTGACAGGGTCTTCTCCATTGACACAGTCTGGGCTTTCTGACTTTGTTCCTGGACGGGTAGTGACTGATGCGGCCAATCGGAAGCGGGTCAAGTATGAATCCAGTTGCCAAGCAATTGGATATGGCTTCCTTCCTTTCTCTTTCTCTTTCTCTTTCTCTTTTCTTGGGGAGTTAGAAAATGAGGTTGTTGCATTGCTGAAGCGGATCCAGAAGTTCTCAAAAACTCAAGACATTGGGGCGCGTGCTGCAGCTCATATTTTTACTAGGATTGGCTTTTCTATAGCTAAATGAGTGGGGGCCCAGATTGTATCTCGGCTTCCCACTAATTTTCTATAGGTTGTATAACTTTGTATGTTTTTGAGATATAATAATAATAATAATAATAATAATAATAATAATAATAATAATAATAATAATAATAATTATTATTATTATTATTATTTTAAAAAATAAAAACTAATTATATAAAGGGTAATGCTATATGTAAGCAATGTATCTCTAAGAGCCATATATAAACATTATATATACTATTGAAAATTGTACTATAAAATTAGGAATTCATGACAAAAACACACGGAAATCAGTGTAATTAGTGTTTATAATTTTTTTGATTTTCTAACTTTATACGATTTTCTATTGTATATTTAATACTTATATGTAAATTTAATGACTATGTATAGCATTTTCCTTATATAAAATATACATAAATAAGCGTGAAACTTTTAAGTGATAATAGTAGTAACCAGTTGACCATCACTACAATTCTACAAGGTCTACATGGGCAAGGAATACAAGTAAATTGGATCAATTAGAAAGAATTTAGGTGGGTCCACTCCAAGCTAGGCCCATTATTTTGCATTAGATTAAAACTGGCCTCAATCAAGTTAAATTGTGTGTTACTGGGCCTCCAGAAGTGCTAGGGGGATGGGAAAGGGAGGTGTGGTACCTTAGCCCACTAAAACTCATTCCGTTCCAAAATAAATAATTTGTTTGTAAGCCCTTTTTCCGTCTTTCACTATTATTAATCTGTTGGAATATTTGCTTCAACTTTTAAGTTATTATTATTACTAGCATTACTAGCGTGATGCACGCGTTATAGCTAATCATATTCGGAAACTCTTTTAGTTTAGCCTTTAAATTATAAATTAGTACGCATCCCGAACGTTGTACCGAGTTACTATTCAAAACAAAATGTAACCCAAAATCTCATTGTTGAAGATACGAGTATTATATTTCCATTATCTTGGAATTGTTGAGGCTATTCCTCTTTATTTATTTTTTTCAGTTTATATAATCATTTTTTTGTGCTTACTTATACATATATTTATTTATGTGTATATAAAGAACATAAATTGGCTTTGGCCTAGATGGTAAGGTGTGTGATCTTGTAACCATGAGATACAACGTTCAAACCTTGTGGGATGTTTTTTTTCTTATTAATAATGACATGGAATAAATGCTGCAATGTTAGAAATGACATGGTATAATGATAGTTGATTGATGATGTGGCGCAATGTGGTGCAGATTTATGTGACACATAAACGTTTTTAGGAACACTTTTTAATAAATAAATAAATATAGATATAGATTTAGTTGTTGGCAAGATTAACGAGAGAAAATATGTAAACAACTATGTTTAGGAGTATAAATGTCCAAGACAACTAGCATTAATGAGAGAAAGTAAGTACATAAATATTTTAGAGGGTATAATTGTCTAAACACTCTTCATTAAAACAAAACTTGTATATATTAATAAGGATATATATATATTTAAATACACATTTTGAAGGGTATAATTGACATCATAATATTCATAAGAATAATCTTGTACTTTTTATAAGGTATAGGGATAAGGAGGTAGGGATTAATTAACTCCTAATGTATAGGATTATGCTCTACTAAGTGATTAGCTTGTGTTAGTGGAGTCTTAAGCCTTAAGGTAGTGGGTTTAGTGGGTTAATGATCATGGATCATGTTCCTTACTTTTAGTTTAGTTTTAATTTGCACTATATAAATAGACAGATTCAGGGGCGAGCCTACCCAGACCATTGCCCCGCCCCATGCCCAGAATTTTAGTATAATTTACTTGAATGTTATACTTGTAAATCAAAAGAAAGCTATCTAAGTTGGAATTTTGTGTTTTTAAAATAAAAAAAAAAAAAAAATTGTTCTTGTTACTTCATAAGCCCTGCCCTATATAAAATTTCTGGATCTGTCTTTGAGTATAATATATATATGTTTCTATAAAGCACAATTTTCAATAGATTGAATAAATAAAAAGCTCCTTTTCCCCTTCTCTCGATTCTATATCTATAATTTCAACATGTTATTCAAAGATAGAGATAGAATAAGAAGTAAGTCAATGCACACCATCTTCTAATTTAGGAGTGAAAAAATTGAATGGAAAACCACTACGGCAAGAGTGGTTGAAAAAAAAAGTGTATGATGATCGATTATGACATCATGGTGAAGTGAAGGAGGGAGTTTAAAGGCATAACAGTTATACACAAAGAAAAACATATCAGTGCCAATTTAGTAAATAATAATAACAAATTGAAAGTACTATTGAGAGGTAAAAAAATACTACTAAATACTTTTCATTTTTCAACTAGTGTATGGCCCAAGCGATGCCCCGAGTCATTATATGTATATAATAATTTTAAAGTTTTTAATTTCATCAAGACATATAATGTAATGCTATACACAAAATGGTGGCCGTGACCTAGATTTTCCCTTTCTTATAAGCGAGAATAAAAATTAACTTTGTTCACAAATGAACACCTAAAAAGATATACATGATTGAACAATTATTTATTGAATGGTTTACAATTGTGAGTCATAAAGATGTACTCTAAGAGCACCAGCATTCAAGAGTAAGCAACAATCCTTTCCCAATTTCTCTCTCCTTTCCTCCACTTGACACATCACACTCTCTTTCTTTCACATCACTTCCCACTATCTCCATCCTTTTACTTATCCTCTTTCTTAAATATTTCCAACATCAATGAGTATCCTTTCCCATATACTCTCTCCTATTTACATATACCCCACCATATATTCTCTCTCCTATTTACACACTTAATTTTTATTTTAGTTTGTAAAATATGTTTATTATTATTATTACTATTATTATTATTATTATTATTATTATTAATCGAACAAAAATACGTCAACTAATACATTTTCACATTAATATAAAAAATTAGTAAAATACGAAATACATGAATTAAAAGACATAAATTAAAAATATGAAATACACGGATGAAAATAAGCAATGAAAATAACACACATGATTTAAAATTATTAAAATGCTAATTTTCAACCGAGCTCCTGACCTTGTCCATAAATGCTCAACCAAGTCGTTCTTTAATGCCTCATGAACTTGTCTATCGCGAATCTCCCCTCTTGAAGCTATCAATCTACTAAAATTATCAGGATCATACTGCCCAGGAGTTACGGTAAATGTTGTTGCATTTCTGGTTGAGGATGACCCTGGCAATTTTCAGGCTGTTCTTGGGCGAATTCAAGTGGATCTTTATAGTTTAAATATGTATCACGCTTGTCTTCAGCTATCATGTTGTGGATAATGATTCAAGTCATCATGATTTTCCACATCAACTCTACACTCCATGCCAAAGCAGGCTTCCTAATTATTGCAAACCGAGCTTGTAACACACCAAATGCACGCTCAACATCCTTTCTAGCACTCTCTTGACGTGTAGTGAACAATTTATCCTTTAAGGTTTGTGGGACTGCAATAGTGTCTATGAATGTCGACCATTTTGGATAAATCCCATACGTGAGATAATATCCTTTGTTGTAATTATTTCCGTTAACAGTGAACAGAACTTGTGGAGCACGATTATTTATTATATCATCAAACACCGGAGAACGTTGAATTACATTAATGTCGTTGCAGGATCCAGGCGTCCCAAAGAAGGCGTGCCAAATCCATAAATCCCTGGAAGCAATCGCTTCTAAAATAACAGTCGCCGTTTTAGATCTTCCTTGATACATTCCTTTCCATCCAGTTGGATAATTTTTCCAGACCCAATGCATGCAATCAATGCTGCCCAACATGCCAGGGAAACCTCTATCCTCCCCTTCTCTAAGGAGGCGTTGGATATCTTCCAATGTTGGCTTGCGAAGGTACTCAGTTGCAAATTGAGCAATTACTCCGTCGACAAACTGTGCAAGACATTCTCTAGCAGTGCTTTCACCGAGCTTCAGATACTCATCTACTTGATCAGCAGAACAACCATAAGCTAACATACGTATGACTGCTGTGCATTTCTGAAGGGGTGAAGCACCAAGACGCATGGTAGCATCTTGGTGTTGTTGGAAGTAACGGTTAGTTGCACTTAATGTGTTGACAATACGAAGGAAAAGGGGTCTTTGCATACGAAAAATCCTTCGAAATGTGGTTCATCGTATACTGGTTGGTCACTAAAGTAATCTGAAACTAAATTGTCGTGAGCTGCTTCACGATTTCTCGACACAGTTATTCTTCGTTTTCTTTGACGTTTTTGTTCATTTTGCTGTACTGAATTGTTTACAGCTACAAGCACTGCATTTTGCATTACTTATAATCGATGACTCTCGTTGATAAAATTCATGACCATTTGATCATAGATTTCATCAGTTGAACTTGAAGACGAAGAAGAAGAACTTGAAGAGTTTGAATCGAAATTCATATTATGTTTATTACCAAACAATATTTGAATTAGAAGGTTTTGGGTTTTTTTAAAAAAAATGCTAAAGGGAAAATAAGGTTGATATTGATAGATGTAATGTTATTGGGAGTAATATTATGAATTTTATAGATAAAAATAGGATAAGGTTAGTCAGATGATAAGATTTCTCCCAAGGATACGTGGTCATAAAACAAAGGATGTCAGAAGATAAGATTTTGGTTAGATGAAATGTCATGGGAGCAATCTGATAAATTATCTAGACAAAAAACGATAAGGTTAGTCAGAAGATAAGATTTCAGATAATGATATGTGGTTATAAAACAAAGGATGTCAGAAGATAAGATTTTGGTTAGATGAAATGTCATGGGTAGCAATCTTATACATTATCACAATAATATTAAGTAACATTAACAGACTTGAACTCAATTTAGTAAACATAAAGTTCATATTAATACATAGAAATTACATTCATATTAAAAAGGTAC